>NC_088358.1:24114375-24805000 GCF_036884655.1 Musa acuminata AAA Group | reverse complement strand
ATTAACTTGTTTGTATAATATGATTTGAGAAATAATTAAATTTGGTTTCCTTTATCATGTCAATAATTTAAGAATTTAGTCGATTATAATATATTTATTTCCTAATGGGTGATGCAACTTTTAGTAAATAATTATTTCGAATTTCATTTTTTAAATGAAAACAAAATAAATAAATTAAGAATAAAAATTAAATTATTTTTACTTGTTGAAGTGGGTTAATCTCTTGAGTTACTTTTTACTCATTCCTCACCGAGGTAAGTGTTTAAAGGATTTAGGAGGGAACACCAAAGATACGTAGATTCCCTACTTTTCCTAAAAATAAAAATTTTATTTTTTAGTTATCTAAAGTTTTCTTTATTTAGATTTAAATCTAAATTATATTATAGTTGTTTTCATATTATTGATGTGGTGTTTAGTTTATGATGCTAATTTTTTGAAGCATTATTACTTGATTTCTTTTACATTTTAAGTCAATTAATTTATATGTTATTTCCTTTCTTAATATGCAATTTCACCATGTTTATCTACGACCATTAGTTATGTTCAATGATTTGATCTATATAAAACTAATTATTTAAAATTAAATTAAACATAAAGAGTTAGTTGGTTCTTAGTTCAACCCATAAGTCACGTCCAACCCGTAAACTGCAAGTAGGCCTTACTCGAGTTCGGCATACAAATCTCGTATGGTCATAAGCAATCCCAACTCATAAACTAATCATAACATAGCCCATGTCGTAGTCCCTTTGCCTAGCCAATTGCACCTCAACTTAGGCTACTATCAAGGCTATGAGGTGGACTGGTCCAATCTCAACTCATGAACTAATCATAACATAGCCAATGTCGTAGTCCCTTTGCCTAGTCTATTACACCTCAACTTAGGCTACTATAAGAGGTGGAGTGGTCCTATCTAGACTAGCATTATGCAATCTAATCTAATTTATTTTTATTTTATTAATTTAAACTCATTAGCTAATTAAACTAGGCTAGTTTTACTAGCTCAAATCGATTCAGAGCGATTTTGAATTAATTTGATCAATTCAAGCATATTTGATCAATTAAAGTTGATTAAATTCAAATTAGACTAGTCTATAATGATTTTAAACTAGTTTAATAAAAATTAAAAGTTGATTCGGTTAGGTTCTAGTTGAACTCAATCTTATTGAAGTCAATTGGCCTATTCAAATTAAGGTTCAGGTTGAGAGGTGTTAAAGATTGATACATAATTTTTTTATGATTTGATAAAAGTTAAAATCTTAATTCGAAGTTATGATTTAGACATAATTTGTGATTCTCTATTATTTTTTAGATTTAGTTGATGATACTAATATGGTAATTATCATATGTTATATATGACTATACTAAGTGGTCCACATTAAATAGTGTATCTTATCGAAAAGGAGATATAAGTCTATTATAATGAATATAGTCTAGCAAATTATATACTAAATATAGTCTCTCATGATATTTTATCATATTACTCTATTTTGATATATATATATATATATATATATATATATATATATATATATATATATATATATATATATATATATATGTGTGAATAAATAAATGGATAAATAAATATGAATGAATGATCATTGATAATTATGTATTCCTACCGAAGATAGGTCCGGTGATTTCCTTTGGGAATCAAAGGACCTTCAAAAATAATAACTAAAAGGTTCATTCATTTGTTGTTAAGATGAATTTGGTATTTGGAGGAATCTATCATATGAAGTATGCATCTTTGTTCATTTTTGAGAGAGTGTATCATTGTGATGTATGCTATTATTACTTTACTATAGTGTATGTCATCCAAATGCATCGCATAAGACTGATACATGAATTTATTTACTGTATAACACGTATCATTATTTATTTAATATATAAGTTCTATAATGAATTTAAATGTTGTCTTTGAATTATTAAATTTGAATATGTTTCTTGAATATAATTTTTATAATTTTTTTCAAAATTTTTATCAACTTGTAAAATTATTGATATGTTTTTATTTTATATTTGATTTTAGAGTGTCATACTAATTTGTAATAGTTTTAATGTCTAGATGGAGAATATTTTTTTATCATTTATGACATTCACAAAAGGTTAAATCTTTTTTCTAGATAAAAATGTTTAATATTGTAAAGGCATCAATTTTGAATTAAAAAACATTTTATAAATTATAGATTTTTAGATAATGATTTAATTTTTATAAATATGAGGTATGACAACTTATGTTTGACTAACAGATTGTCATAGTAGATGTATGGTGGCCTCATCTTTGGTCCACCCATACCTCACTTGAAATAGAAAAGGAAAAGAGATGAAACAACCAGCTTGTTTGATTTAGAATTCCAGTAACCTCCCAGCTTGTTTCTCATCCTTCTTCTCTTCACCTCTGTCAGTGTGCGTTTGTAGAACGAGTCCGTTGTGAATGTGTTTTGAGGTCAAGAATCGGCTTGTATTTAAGTTGAGAGGTTGGTGATTCTTCTGCATGCTCGGTTGGGGAAGAGATGACGAGAACCGGAAGGAGTGTCGCGCTTCTGTTCCTTGTGCTGATGGAATTCCTTGGTTGGAAATCCTGCGTGGTGGATGCGAATCCTCGCCGGATTCTCTTGGACACGGACGTGGATACCGATGACTTCTTTGCGCTTCTGTACCTGCTGAAGCAGAACCAATCGCAGTTCGACCTCAAGGTATGATTCCCGCCATTCATCCAGTAATGGCATTGCTTGTGTCAGTGATTTCCGATCAAAGGGACTGTTTTCTCATCCGTACCTGCAGCCGTGATCTCCATTTCCGCAGTGAAGAATAGAACTCATGAATCAAAAGGTTAAACCTAATCCTCATGGAGTTGTATTTGCTTGCATAATTCTGGGTGGCGTGCATGATCATTTCAGGCTATTACGATTAGCGCGAATGCATGGGCCGATGCAGGGCATGCTGTCAATCATGTGTACGACATCCTTTACATGATGAACCGGGACGACATTCCCGTCGGAGTCGGAGGTGATGGTGGAATACTGGACGACGGCACCATACTCCCACATGTTGGTGGCTATCTCCCTCTAATAGAACAGGTACATCTACATGGTTCTTCTTCATATATATTATCGGCTTCTGCGAAACCAGGCGCTAACCGTGGGCAAATCTCAGGGCATGTCGACGGCAGGCGACTGCCGTTATCGACAAGCGATTCCGGTAGGTGGTCATGGAAGATTAGATGTCAACACTAACTATGGCTTGCGTAGGAGCTTCCTCCCACAGGTACTCGATCCAACTAGTAATGGTTGAATTCTGATAGTTCATGATCATGCTCTTCGACCTTTCATGGTCTTCTCAATGATCTGATGCCTACATCCTGCTTGTGCCTGAAAACACCAGGGCAGAAGGCGTTACATTCCTCTTCAGCAACCCACAGCTCAAAAAGTTCTGATTGACACAGTCTCTGCTGGCCCTACTGTGCTCTTTGTTATTGGATCTCACACCAACATTGCTTTGTTTCTCATGACAAACCCACAACTGAAGAAGAACATCGAGCACATCTATATTATGGGAGGTGGTGTAAGGTCGAAGAACCCTTGCTGCACAAACAATGCAAGCACTTCTTGCGATCGTCAGCACTGTGACGATAAGGGGAACCTGTTTACAGGATACGCCAGCAATCCTTATGCAGAGTTCAATATATTTGGAGATCCTTTTGCTGCATACCAGGTGAATAGTCCGTCATACATGGATCTGTTTTGAGTTGAATACAGTTCTGCTAGAATCAATCATTACTGCTTGTGTGCAGTGCAAGTTCTAATTTAGTTTCCATAGACACAGAAAGATTAGTTCATTTGATGTCTACTGCATTGAGGCAGGTCTTTCATGCTGGGATTCCAGTTACTCTTGTTCCACTTGATTCAACCAACACTATCCCCGTCAATGAGGAATTCTTTGATGTGTTCCAACAGCAGCAAGAAACATTTGAGGCACAATACTGTTTCAAATCTCTAAAAATCATTCGGGATAACTGGTTCGACAACCAGTTCTACACAGTGAGTTCTTCATGAGGTTTCTATCAGTACTTGCCTGGTGCAATGCTTTCTGATCACGGGCAGCTTGTCATTTGGACTCTATTTGCAGAGCTACTTCATGTGGGACTCCTTCGCTTCTGGTGTGGCCATATCGATCATGAGCAAAGCGGACAACTATGATGGTGAGAATGAATTCGCAGAGATGAAATATCTGAACATAACAGTCGTTACTTCAAACGAACCGTATGGTGTGCGTGATGGCTCCAATCCCTTTTTTGATGGGCGTGCCGTTCCAAAGTTCAATCTGGAGAAAGGTGGAGTGCACAGTGGTCATGTTCAAACTGGCCTTCAAGATCCATTTTGCATTGTGAAGGGAAGTGACAGAGGGATATGCCAGGTAGCTCCAACCTTTACCAGTATGGGAATCCATATGCCGCATTCCATGGCTACAGTAAAACGTTTGCATGCCTCATTGTTTCTTATGTTGAACTACCACGACGAGAAGAAATACAGCTATCACACAAGCAAAAAGTAAAAATAAAATAAAATATTTTATATCTCACCCAAAACTTTTATTTCTTTCATGATCTAACACTTAGGGTTTACATAGTCCTCATGATACATTTCATTCATTACATTTAATATGAATTTTTAATTTTTTTTAAAAAAATCAATAGTCAATTTAATTTATTCTTTTATATATCATTAACGTATTTCACCTCTTGATATAATAAATATCTTTATAATGCCTTGACAAATTTAATTTCAATATTCTTTTCCCTTAAACTTATTTCATCTAACATATCAAGATTCTTTCGAAGTTATTGAAATAAGTCAAATTTGAGAGGTTTGTAAGTATATCAGCCACTTATTCATTTGTCTTATCATGAAATAACTTTATTTATTTGTTTTTGGCATGATCTTTTACAAAAAATCTTATGTCGTTATGCTTCAATTTTTCATAATAGACTGAATTCTTAGAAGGAAATAGTTGACTTATTATCAACATAAATCTTAATTAACTTCTCTTACGGCACACGAAGTTCATGGAGTAGTTTTCTTAGTTTATATCTCATAACAAACATAAGAAGATGTTCCTTCACAACTTGATACAACAATGATAGTTTTTTTATAGACCATATGAATACAGCTTCACCAAGATAAAATACAAATCCGATTATACATTTCCTACCATCATAGTTTTCGACCCAATTACTGTCATTATATCCAATGAGCTCTAACCTTTTAGATAATGAATATAATATATCATAATCAATTGTTCCTTTAATATATTATAAAAAATTTTTAGCGACCTTTAAATGAGATGTCTTAAGAGATTATATATATATATATATATATATATATATATAACTTATTAAACCAACTCCAAATAATATATCAAGTCGATCATAAGTTGGATTAAATAATTTACCTTTACTTTTGTTAGTCAATTTAGTGTCATATTCCATAAGTATATTTGTAGGGTGACAATCTTCTATAGAAATCTTCTTTAGAATCTCCTTTGCATAATTTTTTGTGTGATAAAAATTTCTTCATTATCTTTTATAGCTTCGATATCGAGAAAATAAATTATTAGTCTTAAGTCAATCATCTCAAACTCTTTCATAGATTATTTAAAATCTTTAATCATTAAAACAATACTACCTACAAAAATTACATCACCTACATACAAGCATATAAATACAATATCTCCATCAAAGTTAACTTTTGTATATAGAGCATGTTTATGTGGTAATTTAGAAAAAAAATATTTTTGAATAAAATAAGTCTATCTGAGAATTTCATAGGACTTGTCTAAGCCCATAAAGAGCTCTCTCCAACATGTATATCTTATTTTCTTAGTCATAAATAATTAAACTAAGGGATTTTGAACATATACCTCTTCTTCAAAAAAATTAATCAAGAAATACAGATTTGACATTCATTTATAATTTTTTTAAATTTTATTTAGGGAGATAAATAATTATATTATCTCTAGTCGAGCAACTAGTATAAATATTTTTTCATAGTTAATCTCATATTGTTGTTTGTATCTCTTTACAACATTTCTCCACCTCCCCTTATCGATTTCTTTTTATTTTAAATTCACTTAACAATGATCACTTGAAAGTCTTCTAGAGGTGACATTGCTTGCTCATATATATATATTTTTATTAATAGCATGAATTTTCTCATTCATAGCTTGTGGTCATTTTTCTTCTTTATTAATTTTTTCAAAAGTTAATGGATCATAAAGATAAAATAAAGAAAGCTTATCATTATTATTATCAATCCCCTGAGTTACATCATATAGTTCTTTAATCAATTTTGTTTTTCCTACAATTGGACTTAAATCATATGACCTAGTCAATCTAAGTGATGAATCAGACAAAGACTCTTTGGTACTTACTTATATTATATCATTCTCTTTTCAAGCTATACTTATTATTTTTCTTATTCTAAATCTATTGTTTATTAAACTTAACATCTCTTTTTTTTTCACAAAATTTATCTTATCACCTTTATTGTTAGGATTATAATAATATTCAAATGAGCACTATCCATATATTTTGCAAACAGACCTTTTATAATTTCTATCATGTTTTACAAATGAAGAGTAAGGATAAGATAAAATATTTTATGTTTTACTTAAAAACTTTATATCTTTCATAACCCAGATTTATATAATCCTCGTAGATATATTTTAATATGAAAATTTCTTTCTCAAGAAACTTTTCTCGATAATCAATAGTCAATTTGATTTATTTTATAAATTTTTAATATATTTAATTTTTTTGAAAGAATGAACATCCTTACGATGTCTTCACAAATTTAGTTCCAACATCTTCTTCCTTCCCGCACTATCTTCTGCACTTTCAATTAGTGATATTTGAGGGTGTTGCACATACAGGATGGGTATACCAAGGAAGTAGCCGGTCCAGATGCAGTTCAAGTACTTGTTGCACAGGAAGCAAAACCTAACCAAGATGTTCACAGTCCATTAAACAGGCAGTTCTTCAAAAGCTTTCTGGATGTAAGTGTTTGGAACCAGTGATTGTTCATGTTACATCGACCACCATGCGAATAAATGATCTGTATTCCAGATGCAAGAAAAGCTTCATTTCTACATGCTTTGAAATGCCAAATTTATCATGTCACAGACTTAAGATGATTCCATGTCTGCAATGAAGTATACCTGAAACATAACAGCGTGCTCACTTTGTAACGCAGGTTCTCAATGTCCACCACCCATCTGGACGTTTCAACTTCACAACAGAGTTCCCTTTTTACAGAGAAATCCTCTACAAGCCAAATCGTACAAGTCGAACGCGGGGAAGGCCGGTGGTGTTGGACATGGACATGAGCGCTGGAGACTTCATTGCACTCATCTATCTGCTCAAAGCTCCTGTGGAGATCGTAGACCTCAAGGTTGCAGTCTGATGCATGAACTTAAGGAAAACATGAATACCAATTCTAATCCTTGTTGCTGTCATCGTCTTTGTTCGTAGGGAATACTAGTGAGCGGCAATGGATGGGCAACCGCTGCCACCATAGACATCATCTACGATGTGCTGCACATGATGGGCCGTGATGATGTTCCGGTTGGTCTGGGAAATCTCACTGCTTTAGGCGCACCAAGTCTCGGATGCAAGTACGTGAAGGCCATTCCACAGGGCAGTGGTGGACTTCTCGACTCCGATACACTCTATGGACTTGGTCGAACACTGCCCCGGAGTCCCAGGAGGTACATTTTCTTGCATCCTGCAACGGCTGTTGGATCCAAAGGAAATATTTAGATCTTTATGTCGAGAAGGAAATGCATTACTAACTCTGATGTTTATTCTTTACTTGTGTCTTTCTAATGCCAAGTATGTTGCAATTTATTCCAGCTACACAGTTGAAAATCCTGTGAGGTTTGGAGCACTAGGAAACACTGATCAGCCTAAACTTAGACAGGCATTAGCTCTGGAAGTTTGGCAGTCCATCTCGAGGGCACTGCAGCCAGGGGAAAAGCTCACTGTACTGACAAATGGACCTCTTACTAACTTAGCCAACATTATTGATCTGGACAAAAGTGCAGCTGAAGTTATACAGGTCAGTCGAATCTGTTGATAAGTTTATAGCTTCTTGAATCGATCTGAAAGGAGAAAATCTTGAACTAGAGAGTTCTTGCACTTCTTCTCTGATTGCAGGATGTTTACGTAGTCGGTGGGCAAGTGATCGATGGGAAAAACAAGAGAGGAAACGTCTTCACGGTTCCTTCGAACGAGTTCGCTGAGTTCAACATGTTCCTTGACCCTTCAGCTGCGAAGAAGGTTATGGAGTCGAATCTTAGGATCACGCTTATTCCTCTCAGTGCTCAGCAGAAAGTGAGCTCCTTTAAGAGGACCTTACAAAACTTAAAGATTGCAGAGAAGACTCCTGAGTCCATTTTTGCACATAGCTTGCTGTCATTGCTCGACAAACTGCAGCAGAAGCAACCAAAACTATACAATCACATGGTAGTTTACCAGCATTTCTTTGCCGCTTGTATCCTATTGTGCGCTTACTGTTTGTTCTTTTTCTTGTGGTGCTGCAGGAAATATTTCTGGGGGAAGTCCTTGGTGCAGTTTTCTTGGTTGAACATTCTAAACTAAACGCAACGATGCAAACGGAGAAGATTACTGTTTTAACTGGGACCTTGAGCCTGGACGGGCAGATTACAGTAGACAAAAGATATGGAAAGTTAGTGAACATAGTGGATGAATTTGACAGCGAGGCATATTACAAGCTGTTTGCAGATTTGTTAGGTGATAAGCAGCAGTCTGCAGTGATTGGGAGCTTTGATGAACAGCAGAAGATATGGAGGACACCACCTAAATGAAGCGGTGGAACATAAGGCATGATACCCTATAGGAAGTTTCTTTTGCATGCAAATGCAACAGAAATGAAAGTTATACTATTTGTAAAATGCCTGTAGGCCATACTAAGATTCGTGTATTTGCTTCCAATGCAACACAAAACATCTACATAGTAATGTTTGTGATTTTATAAGCAATTGAATTCACTAATCCTTCTGGGACTAAATAAATAGCTAACAATAATCCTATTTTCTTTTCAGACATTTTTCTAAATTTATAAATGTTACCATAAACATTATTTTTTTTTCCCTAAGAAATTTACAACATTTGCCAATTAAAATACCCTAATTATATTGTTTAATTAAAATTTCATTGTCGATGTATTATTTACGGCTATATTTGTGTGTGTGTATGTATGTGTGTCCAACATAAAACCAAACACTAACCTTCCGCGTCCTCTCCCCCGAGGCTCCTGCAGTCTCCGCGCCTCCTGCTGATCCCCCCTCTACCACCGAAGTTCTTTATGTGGGATCGACGGAGGGGGAGGAAGAATTGGGCTGCGGGTTCTGCCTCTTCATGAAGGGCGACGGTTGCAAGTACGGCTTCATCGCCTGGGAGAAGTGCGTCATGGACGCCGAGAGGAGCGGTGCGGATACCTACGGCGAGTGCTCGGAGGTGACCCACTCGCTCAAGAAGTGTATGGCCGCCCGCGCCGACTACTACGAGCCCGTCCTCCGCGCGGAGCTAAGTCATGACCAAAGCCATCGCCGCTTCCACCGCTTAAGGCGATGATCCCTCCTCGGAAAAGAAAAGCGAAGAAGGATTCTTGAACTGCAACCGACTGTTCGTTTTCTTCGAGAGTGGATCGGTTAAGGATAGTGGTTAATGTCTGAAGCTCTCTTTTTGTTCCACAGCTTTCGTTTTGGAGATGCCATCGCCTGTTGAACAAAACACAAGATTTGGAATAGCAATGAACAATTTTGATTCTGAGACAGCTTCATGGCTTTCTGTACATGCTATTGACCCACCTATGGAGTTGGAAGTTATGAAGTGTTGGGAAGAAACCTGTTAATGCGGAATAATTCTTTTCCCTCTTTGTGTATCAAAATAGGTTCCTCATCAAAATACCAACTTGATATCAAAATACTAATATCAATCAGCACAACATAAACAATAGAGCAATAAATCAATCACACAGTGAGATCAAATCTTTTTAACGTGAAAAACCCAATGTGAGAAAAACCACGGGACCGTAGTCCACCTCAAACTTTCACTATTAATAATAATGATAACAGGTTTACAGTAGGTCTTCTCTAAAATAACTAGAGGATCAGAATAACATCAAGATCGTAGATCTTGGCTCAAGAATAGCATATCTTCATCATGTACGATGGATCTCCTCAAAAGAGAATTCTAGGTCTCACATAATGGATATCGTAGGAAAGTACCTTAGAGAGGGTAAACTGTAGATCAACACCGTTAGGATTGTAGAGTTTGCTGCAAGGATTCTCCACATAAAATTTGGGCCGAAACTGACAACGTTTGGCCACCGATCGTCAAGCAGAAAAACTCAGAAACCTTACTTTCTCTATCTATTTCTCTCTCCTTTTTTTCTGTGCACAATCTGATCTGTGCACACTGCCCTCTCACTCAATTTTACCTTTTCTCTCTTGATTTCTTTCATTTGGGCTGATGGACCATCCGGGCTGGACCCAATAATTCTCCCCCTCCAGCTCATATGGTGGATTATACCAAACCCGCTCTTCACCTACATGCTTCAAGCTTCTCCTTAGGCAAAGACTTTATCAACATATCTGAACCATTCTTATTGATATGCACCTTTTCCAACCCGCCTACGGAGTTGGAAGCTACGACAGCAACTATGTATTAAAGTTGATGGAAGACCTGAAGTACAATGATGTTTCATGATTTGCCATGCATGATGGTGTCATTTCTGTCACAGGTACGTTATATATGTGATACACACTGTAGACCTCATACACCTGATACTGGCAACATCATACCACCTTATATTTGGCATCAGATAGACATGTAGAGAGAATACTATCAGACACAACACCTATGTTGACAATAAACAAAAGAAACAAAATCTCCTATAAGTCAGTCAGGTGTAACTTCATGTCGCAAACCATACATAAGAAAGCTTCGCTAAGTAACGAGGAAAGAAAATCATATCACTAAAGATATCATCGTCTTGTCAACATGGTCTGCTATAAACTTTTCTATAGGATCTCCTTCAGACTCCTTTCTCGATGCTCTCCCTCGAACTACTCTTGCTTCGTCCATCAGTTGGGGGGCCGAGTCAGATTGGCAAAGGCTAAAGCAACAGCTGCACAATCTAAAGATGATATATGTTCGATAAACAAGTATTTTTGGAGACATTTTGTAAATCGCATGATGGCAAATCTTTCATTCAGATTTAAACAGAGCGAATATGCACAATCTAAAGATGAAAATGATTGTAAATATTATTTGAGACACATGAATATAAAAAGGTAAGAAACAAGAAACTAGTAACAAATAATAAAATTGGCATGACAAGTTCTAAAACAAAAAACAAGAGAAAATGTATGACACATCACCAGTCAATATTTACTATTAAACCTAGATACACCTTTCACTTTAAGCCAGCTATTGCTATTCTATGAGCAAAATCTTCTGTCCCATTTGTTGACCAGTAGAACCAAGATACCTGAAATTTTTATCCTTTTAATATCAATTTTTGATACTAACATTGCATAAAAAATATAGTCTATCTTGGTCATAATTATTCTAAAACCATTAACTTTCATCTTTTGCAGACTTATAAGATATACAGTAACCATACCTGACAAATATATTATCAAAACCAAATTTCATCTTTTAATAACATCTTTAAATGCACATCAATTCTTCTCAGAAATTTTCTTTGATCTCATTATCTTATACGACCACCAATTGTTCACCTTGTATGTATCCATCATCTATCCAGAAAATTTACTTCTGTTGTTTCAGATCACCTGCATATGCATTTATCTTCAAAACCTAATATAATTAAGCCTTAGGTGACCTCATTAAAATATTTGGCCTTTAGTCTCTTTCACAAGATATGACATGGCAATCAAAGTAATCAAAGTATTTTAGATTTTTTGGCCAAGCTTTATAGTAAGCTCACTATATATTTCTGGCCTCATTCTTATAGAGAAATATCTCCCAAAGGACAACTCAAGAATCAAAATCTAAGAACAAACAACTACAAGCAGAACTTGGAAACAAGAAATTGAAGACAAATATATTAATAATAGAATTGGCTGATGATGCACAGGACACATGAAATTTCAAATCTTTAGTTGGGGAAAAAATAGAAGAAAATAGATGATAAGTTCAAGCAATTTGTAAAATACCATACATTCCTGATGCGTGTAACCAAACGAGACACCTTCAGGTGTATATCTCTGAGAACCAAAATGATGCATCCCACAGTTCTTCCTTTAACCGCACAACTGTTGCACACCATAATGATCGGAAGGTTTCCATCTGGATAACTTGGGAGGAAGTCGGCGGAGATTATCTATAGAAACTTTGTAGCCAGGTAAATGGTAGAAGCTCTCTTCCAGGCAACATAAGAGTAAAACACAATAGAACCAAATCAGAACAGGAAAGCAGCAAACAGTGAACAAATATAAACAAAAAAGTTGACACTTTTTATCTTCCTTGGGTATATTTTAATCAGCAATGCAAATGGAGAAACAATTCCTAGCAAAGCAGTGCATGTTCTCCAACATGACAAGCATATTATAAGCTGGACTACTGGCAATTCAGTTGGTCCAAAGATGCTATAAATTCACAAAGACATCATAGAGAATCAGTTGAGCACTCATAGAGCTATAAACTTCCAACAGCAGAAAAGAATAGCATCCTTTGTACATGTCAATACAGAAACACTAGAATCCAGAGAGATCAATTTAGTTTAAGAAAAGAATCTTGAAAACAGCCTTTTTAATTATTTAAATCTAATAGTGTGTCTATTGACCCTCCCCATACCTTGCATTGGTGGGAGCCTTGTGCACTGAATCCACCCTTTTTTTTTTTAAATGACTGGAGATGAAACCAATTTGATATATCCTAGAAAGATTTAACTTCTGCCAAAAAAATGTGTGTGAAATCACCAAGAAAGCAACAAAAGATATCGAACCACATAAAACAAGAGTTTGAACTAGGAGAATACCTGCTCTTGTAGAGTAGTCCAATGGTCCGGTTATAGGCCACTGCCTGAGATACCTCCCAGACTAAATCAGATCCACAGTGGAGACCACCTATCAGGAATGGACAACCCTAGTGACCTCCTGTATCTCCATCAACATCCGCTTCATGAACTTCCAATGCAACAGCCACCTAAATAATCCTTGATAAGAAGAAGAGATGAAAATAGCACTGAAACAAACAAACAAACAGAATAGAAATCCCTAACAGAAGGGATGACAAATCAGGCACCTGTATTCATGAAGTGTTCATCCTGGAGGTCATTGAGCTTTTCAAGGGTGGAGTTGTCAATCCAGGCCTTGGATGGGGCAAGGTCAGGGTCGTGAGCACTCACTCGCATGCACATGCACATGTAGACGTAGATGCAGACACACACACACACACACTCTGACTATTGAGAATGGAGACTTTAGACAAGGGAGGTAAATTTACATCAGCTCAGCAACTAAAACTAAGAAATTAAATCTGAAACAAATATGAACCTGCAATTCAATGAGTTGGCAGTGGTATCTATTGTTGATATCAACAAAGTTTCATGGTATAACATGTAGTAGATACAATGATAGATACCCTTCAGCTGGAATTTCCTGGTATAACAGTTGGTATAACATTACCAAAAATATGGTATTCCAATCATATGGAATCAAACATATGATAGATACTTCAGCTACCACCATCAGAATCCAAGAACAGCTCAAGTAGACTTTAAATGCCAAAGAGGTCATAAACAATTCAACTGGCAACAAAGTATTATGAAACTGGCAATAGAAGATGTCTAGGGACTAGGATAACCAACATTTGGAATGAACAAGTTGTATCTCCAGACAGCATAAGGTACCATACTTCAGTTTATGAAGAAAATATTACAGTAGTCTGATGAGCAACAAAGGCCAGCTGATGGACACGTAAAACAAGTTTGAAAATAATTTCAACCATTGAAGACCAACAGAAAATAAAATCACCATGAATCAACCATAGAACCCATTAACAGTAAATAATTCTGTACAAGTAAAGATGAAACAGAGCTCTGCCTCTAGGAAGCATGTCCAACTTCATAAATTAAAATTCCAAATCTACAGAATGTACAATAATGGTGAAAGGACAGGTGACCCGATAAGCAGACTTTTAGCTTCCATCTCTCACACTTTCAGCATTGAGTTATGGTTCTCTCAATCAGCTGTGCCCAATCATAAGGTAAATACCTTTGATTGCCAAATGGGAATCAAATAGAAAGAGAGTTGTTACTCTAGTACATGATGACAGCTTCCAGTTCGTATGTAGAGTCAGCTATGAAAAATAGAAATTTACTCCTACAAAGGTTTTGAAGCCACTATCTTCTACAGTGCATTATTGAAGGGAGAGAACACAAACGTAAGAAGATAAATACAATGGTAAGCGCTCCATCTGGTATCAAGGCAAATGTACCAAGCGCCATCAACCTGTTTCACATCATAAGAAGATAAAATATTTGATGCTAACAGAAAATAGAAGAAAAAACAAAATCTATTGATGATTACAAAATTGTAATATAGAAATACAGGTCCACACCTTCTTCACTAAAGGCAAATACACCTCCCAGCATATTGAAATTGTCCCCATCTTCTTCGGTCTTTTCTATCTCGCAATGGCTGCTGTTGCTGTCTGCATCATTAACAGCTTCAGTTAACTCACAGCAGTCATCAAGTCCTGATACTTTACAAAAGCCCTCATCAAAATATTGACCAAACTCTTGGGAATCAGCACTTTCAGCTTGTTCCATATGGGTGTTGGTAATACATGTCTTTGGAATTTTTCTACTGCCATTATTGTTCAGAGAGTAATTATCTACAGCCAGTCTACCATTATATGACAGGCCACTTGATCTTGTTGACACACCATTGTTGACTGAGTCATTCTTGACAGGATAGTTATCAGTGTTTTTCAAATTAAGTTGGATGCAACTTTTGGCAGAGCACTTTCTTGGCATTACGGCTGATGCTTTAAATTCTGACAATGCATCAACGTCATTTCTGATAACTGAAGACAAACCATGACCAGATTCATTAGGAATAGACTTCTCCATCAACGGCAAGCTAACACGTTCATTAGGCCTTGTCTCACTTAAACCAAGCAAACCTTCTGTGGTTCTTGGCCCTAAAATAAACATATAGGCAAAAAAAATAGCTTCTGATTACCAAATTCCATATCAAAGTTTCAGCAAATTTAGAAATTTTTCTTAACAAAATATGATCCACATGCAAAAGAAGTAGGCTCAAAGTTACCATTGCTTGGATCAAGCAAACCTCCTGATGAAGTTTGGTATCTACCACCAACCCTGCAAAGATGTAACGGTCTGATTATACAACTATGATGGTTAGTGTCCGTTACTTATTCTGATGTTGCAACAGTTATTTCCCATTTTGCTGAGTCAATGTTCAACCCAGATTTCTCAGATGGTGTCAAACCAACAGATGCATGCATGCAAATAGTTTCCTACTATGGTTTATGGACTTTCCAGCATTCACATTCTGCAATTATTTTTGTATTGCTCACTAGCACTGTCCCAATGCTTTTAGGTTATACATTTCAAATACATCTTTCTCTTTCAGACATCAAATGTGAAGATGTCCGCATTACCCTATTGCACGACCATCTAATTGCAGCTAGAAAGGATGCAGCAGCTTCAGGTGCAATGTACTGCCTGTGTTAATGAGAAAAACAATATTTCAGATCTGAACCTTCGAAAATCTGGTTTCTAAAGACAACACTTTGTCTTTAAAGTGCTGCTGCAGAAGCAGACAGATATCACAAACTCAGAAAAGCCTCAATCGAATCCAAACTTCATATGCTCACAATATTTGAAGTGCTAAATAACATGCCCAGCATTAGATAAGTTTAAATTTTCATCTAGCCGTGATGCAACTGGATGACTGATCTCTACAGATATAGGGATCAAGAGTTTGCTTTAGTGGGCTTATGTCATAAATACCATGATTGAAACTGATGCATATTGTGGTAATCAACTAGTCATAATGAAAATTGTTACTATAAAACACCAAGAAGAGATGAGTGTAAGGAAAGAGATAAACCACCGCAATAATATGAAGGTTAGAAGAAGGATGAATTATTCAAGAAAGAGAAATTAATCCTTTTGAAATCAAATTTGAAGGACTTGAGAATAATAAACCCTCTCACATATTCTTGACGTATGAAGGATTGTCATTTACATTTTACAATACAAAAAGCAATGGGCTATTTCCTGTATTTGGATGGAACCAAATCCTAAGGACAAGATTTAATATAGAACTGTTTTTCACAGCTAGATTAGGACAGTATCTTCATTACTGTGAGACAGTATCTTCATTACTTTTAAAGTCCCTGGTAACATTTGGACTTTCAAAGTAATGAACTGAGAAATTAATCCTTTACAATACAAAAAACAATGGGCTATTTCCTGGTATCTTCATTACTTTTATAGTAATGAACTGGTAACAGTATATTCATTACTTTTAAAGTCCCTGGTATCTTCATTACTGTGAGACAATATCCTCTTGATGTATGAAGGATTGTCATTTACATTTTACAATACAAAAAGCAATGGGCTATTTCCTGTATTTGGATGGAACCAAATCCTAAGGACAAGATTTAATATAGAATTGTTTTTCACAGCTAGATTAGGACAGTATCTTCATTACTGTGAGACAGTATCTTCATTACTTTTAAAGTCCCTGGTAACATTTGGACTTTCAAAGTAATGAACGGAGAAATTAATCCTTTACAATACAAAAAACAATGGGCTATTTCCTGGTATCTTCATTACTTTTAAAGTCCCTGGTATCTTCATTACTTTTATAGTAATGAACTGGTAACAGTATATTCATTACTTTTAAAGTCCCTGGTATCTTCATTACTGTGAGACAGTATCCTCTTGATGTATGAAGGATTGTCATTTACATTTTACAATACAAAAAGCAATGGGCTATTTCCTGTATTTGGATGGAACCAAATCCTAAGGACAAGATTTAATATAGAACTGTTTTTCACAGCTAGATTAGGACAGTATCTTCATTACTTTTAAAGTCCCTGGTAACATTTGGACCATCTAACCAAGCCAAAATTCCTTGAGGCAGGATGAGGCAGCAAAAAAGGGTGCAAAATGAGGACTTCATAAGAAGAAAAAATATTTGAGGAAAGGTATTGCCTGGCTTCACTAGTAAAAACCTTTACATGTCATCGCAAGGTCCAGAGATTGAATTCTGTCTTTTATTGTAATATGCTGGTTAGCTTAACTTGTAAAGATCTTAATAGGTCATTGCAAGGGCCTGGGCTCAAAACTTGTCCTCATCACTTAACCTTTGCAAAAAAATAAAATTCCTCGAGAGAAGAAAAGCATAAACTCCCTTCATAACTTTCCTATTCATATTTCATCATGTTAATACTACCAAAGGTTTTTGTACATGTGAGAATGAGCTAATTCTATCAAATCTGTGCCACTTTGCAGAATTAAGAGAATTCATAATCCGAGCATCTTTAAATGATACATTACAAATTAGTTTATTAAATTGGTTTTGTCAATGCTTTTATTCTGGTCAAGATCAAGATGTACAAGAGCAAGCATATAGGTACAAAGTCCATGCTTCATTGCAGAACTCAGTATGTTCTTGATCAAGCATCCCAATATGAGACTTTGTCAAAAGTATAAACTATAGTAATTGATTCGTTCATACTTTAGTCTGGTCAGATTTGTGACTTTCATGTTGAATCTGTTCTTTTTTTTTTTACTCCTGCTGTGTTGTGGGAGCATTACTTTTGTGCTATACTACTCAATACAATAGAAACTGTGCTGCACTCCACTTCAGTTACATATATTTTGTGACATCCAATTTTACATAAAAGAGTAAAAAAACAATCAGGGCAAAGGCCCTTGAATTATGTCTATCGTGTTGTATTAAGTCTATAAGGATACTAGCAGAAGACAAGCCTTATAGTTTAATTAGTAACAGCAGTATTCTATAGAAAATACCTGTCATTCCAGTCTGACTGGAATCCATGAAATTGCTCAAAAACAGGAAGTAAATCCTTTTGCCTTATTTCCACCTCATTAAAAGATAATTTTTCAATCTCAATTTCTCCATGAGTAAGATCTTCTGCACAACCTTCAAAAGCTGGTAGTGGATCCAACAAACAGAAACAAGTCTACAATAAAAAATAAAATAGAAGATATATGTTATCCACCTTTAAGAATTGTCGTCTTTATGAACTGCTCAGGAACAAAAAAGATTAATACCTTTGATTTCTGCCACACTGGGACCTTTCCTGAGCTAATCTGTACTTCTGCATTTGAAAAGTACCAGGACCTTTCACTTCCCATTGACTCTGTTCCAGGTACACCATTGGCACTTGACAGGATACATGAACTTCCATTATCTTTACAATCTCCTGAATCGATGACAGTCTCACTATCTTGTTGATTATGAAAGATACTTATGGAAACATGTTCCTCTCTTTGAGGCCAATTTGATCTTCGACATGCATCCCACCACTGAACTGGCTCAGCATTTACATGTAATTCTTCATCTTGAAGTTGCAACAAAGGAGCAGGTAAAGCTTTCAAGCTGCTATCACAAGGCTCCACAAATGAAGATAAAAGAAGTTCATATTGTATGACAAGACCAGACGGAGAGTAAACTAGAAGATGTTCCAAAGAGTTGGCCTTGGGGGGAACCGGTGAAAGATCATGGTAAAGAGAATTATGAAACATAGCAGCAACAGCACCTGATGGTCCAAATGTCTTTCCTGCTGCAGAAGCAGCAACACTGCTAACAGTACTTAGCCAACTGGAATTAACATTTTTAATCCTACTAACTACAGAATAAGTAATTGGAGGTGGATGTGGAGGTGCATGTGACTGTTGATGCATCATGCAACATGCAGCTGACCACCATGGCGATGTTAGATTAGGAGTTAGAACCGGTCCTTCACCATTCACATTTTGTAGTTGAAGGCTAGCATCACCACCAAAAGGCGATAGAACATATATGTGGCAGGTACCCTTAGATGAAACAATTGAAATCCATTGACTATAATGGCTAAACGAGATATCCTGGATGACCTGGTACAAAAAGAAAAAACTATCAATCAAAGGTATCAAATAAATGATTTGCCTTAGAAATCATGGTAAAGAGCATCTTAGATTCATACAGCTGCTGTTATCCCACGACATAGTGTGTAAAGATGCACATGCGACGATGTCCAATTGTAACGTGCTGGGCCACAGCCATTTAGTACACGAGTTGGCATGATTCGGAAAATATTTATCTTGTGCCCGTGTACTGAAGCTGTGACCAAAAGAGTACCGCTTGGGTCAAAACATAGAGCAGATATCGGACTGGTATGGGCCCTAAATTGTGAAATGACATCCGTTGAAGTGAAATCTGTAACAACCACCTGCAGGGTCACAAAAAATCATCAATTTACCTTGTGAAAGACTAAATGCATTTAAGATCTGTAAATAATTAATTAAAAATATCTCATTTAAGAGTGTTTGCAAGTATTAGTTTGTAGGATGATGTGTCCAACTCTGGTAGTATACAGACCATTCCTGCATTATCAGATTCACTTGGATGTGAAGTTGGTGGATGTCTTCCAGATCTCCTGCTCAAATTTGATGACAAAGGAGAACTACAGCCATCAGGAAGTATCTCTTGGCAATATTTTGACCAAGTTTTGTGAGTCATATCTCCAAGATTTCGAATTCCAGCAGCCAATGTTTTACTAGATTCCATTGCATAACGAGCAACTAAGTTTCCACTGCTGGGTGAAGTTGATGGGCTGACACCTGGAGAGGGAGTAAGATTTTGTGGACTAAGGTGGCCTGAATTTGGTACAAGAGGGTTATCAGAAGCATAAGCTAACCACCTAGAGCCAACAGCCATTGGACCATAACCAATGTTAACACCAGGTGCTCCTTGTAATGGATAGGTAAGTACGCTGAACTTTTGCTTAAGAGTAACTGCATCGAAACACAATATCTGCCAAAACATAATTCAAGCAATCAGAAGGAAATTGTAATACCCCAAATCTACTGATGATCAAAATAAAATAACTTATCCTGCTTACTTGTGTAGCAAATAACACAGCAACAATTCGGGGACTGCTTCGAACCATATATACAGCAGACTTGAATTTCAGAACATGAACATAACTGTGAGATTTGAGTGAGTAGAACCAGACGGCTGTAGGAATTAAGATGCTGTTTTCTGCCCGAGGTTCACTTTTGTTCTCTCTCATTGATGCACTCAGATGACCACCTTGCACCACACCAGTGCCATTGGTTTCATCACCAGCAACAACCAAGAGCAAAGGATGTGATGCTCTGAGTCCTTCAATAGATTCAGTTTTGATCGGCATGGGCTGCATTTGTAAAAAAGTAGCTGGGCCATCACACTTGGAAACCAGTTCGCATACACTTGAAGCATTCTCCACGTCAAACACTTGAAATCCATTTGAATAACCAAGAAGTAGAACATGCTTGAAGGAAGATGGACCAAGCTCTATCTTATCAAAGCCAGCCCATAAAACCTGTTAGAGCAACAAAAATTTATTATCAAAATTTGTATTTTCTTAAACCAGAGATATTAAGTGTAGAAATGTAGCATACACGGAGATCTTCTGTGAATGACTGGTGAATACAAAAAGAGCAAGACAAGAAAGACTTGACCAAGGTTCTATCGAACCCATGTCGGTTCAAGCCGGATCGGTATGGGTCCAGCTTGTGTTGGCATTGTGACCCAATATGCCGATACATACCATCGTACAAAGAAGCGGGGAGGGGGTTAAAGAATTTTTTTTTTAAAATAACAAACAATAAGCCCTATACCGAATGTGGACCGTCCAAAGTTGGAGGTTTATGATGGTACATACTGGTCCAAGCAAGAGGCAATACCTTGGACTTAACAATACCCAATAAGCAAAATGTATACATTAACCAATATAAACACTAAAAAATGATTTAAGTCAAAGAGATGCTAGCATAGTAACATCCACCTCATGGAACATTTTCTTATGCATGAACCATATTGTTTATATAATAATAAAACTTTTATACTAAGTGAATTGCACCTTCATAAACCTCCCTGATATCTGTCACTCTCTTCACTTTCCAAAAAATCACAGGCACACAAATGTTCATTAATCTGCTTCTTTATCTTCTAATATCTCATAGCATTAACCAAGGACCACTATATCTATCTTTCAGTTACCAACTTAATGAAGCCCGCTGGCTCTGAAAATACACACGAAAAAGATATAGTGACACTTTTGCCCATTGACGCCATAGATAGAATTATAAAAAATCCAACTATTGGAGAAATGAAGAAAAATCAAGGGTGAAAAATGAAAATTGTGCAGGTGCATTTTGGATTGATTATCTACTGGCTTGAACCACTTGGCTAATAACTGCTCTTTATCTCCTCCTGTGGCTCACATACCAAATTTAATCATATGAAATTATTCCAGCCTCAATCAATTAACCTCTTCTAGCAGAATCTACAGCTTGTATGCAGAGAGTAATAGTTCTGATAAATTTTAGCATTTTCCAGTAAGATCAGTCAAAGATCTTTCTGTATAGTTTTGGCTCAATCACTAACTTTTTCATGTACATATGACAAAGGTAGGACCTTCCACTTACATAACTTATCCTAGGTCTTGTACCAGAGCCCATTCATTCTGAAATATAGACTGGCTAGGAAGCTAGCAGTAAATCTTAAAAAATCAATCATAAGTCAAAAGTGGATAATGTACATTTCTCCTTCAATTAACTTCTCAGCTTAGTATTCTTGTCCTCTATTAATGTACATTTCTCCTTCAATTAAGAGCCAGAAATTCCAAAGCGTAATAATTTGAAAAGAACATCAAGAATAACCAGAATGCAAGTGTTTTTTCTTCCCAGACATCAAATAAAATACCGTTTTTTTCAAGATAAATAACTATTTTCATTCTCTATAAATCTTCCAACCCCTGCATTCTTCCTAACCGAAATCTAGGTATTGAGGAAGAGCCTTTTTTTTTTTTCTTCTGAATAGCTAACAAGTACGTCAGTTGAAATTAAGTAGTCTGAGCCATAAATTTAGTCAATCAAGAAGCTCAAGAACCATGAACCTAAACACTGTCAACTACCTGGTATGCATCACAGTTCGTCCCCTCTTATAAGAGACAACACACAAATCAAATTGCAAACCAATCAAATTAAATGAACAGACTTCCATTTAACACCGATCTTCGGCCCAATAGCAAGAAAGGGGAGATTATTCTGTTTTTCCAAGAATAACCTGGTCCTTGTCATGTTCGGGCGGAGCGGCGATCGACGCGGCGATGGACGCCCCGGCGGATCGGACGCTGCTCACGACGGACCCCGCGTTTGACGAAACAGTCTTCAGGCAGGACGAAAAGATGCGCATCGACTTCGGGAGTAGCCCGTTCTGACCTTTCCCCTGCTCATCCTCCCCGACCCACCGCCCCCTGCCGCCCATCGCGGGATCCCACCGCAGCAAAATGACTTCCAACGTTCTTTTCGCCTACTTCAGCTCAGAAATAAAACCAAGCCAAGAACTCAATTTTACTCTTCTCTCCTCGCCGTTACCTTCGCGATCGCCTCACCCTCTCCCTTAAATAGGGATCGTGAAACCGGTTCTGCCGGGGCCACCAAATAAGCCAAGTGCACAGGATAAGCACCGTACAACCGCGGCTGACTGGAACGAGATTCCTTTTATGATTCGGTCCCAAGACACCATCTAATGCGAATCCAACACCTCCCTCTTTCTTATTGTGAATATTTATTCAAGAAAAATATTAGTAAGGAATTGATATGAAACATAAGGAATTAATTTTGTTTCTGTTAGACATAAAATGCATTGGATAAATGGTCTCATATTCGAATTATATTAAAACAAAAAACACATGGAATTGGGAGATCAAAGCGTGCTGATGATGCGTGGATGAGAAGGGTGCGGGGGTGGCTTGTGGGGTTCGTGTGCCGACAATTGGAGTGTCTTAAAAGAAAAAGAGTATGGGAGGGTAGGCCTAATAATTGCTTATTTTGATCAAAGATTAGCAGATGAAATAATACCTACCAGGCACTATAAGTGATAGATCATTTTTATTATTTAACATTTTAATATTATCTAGTTAAGTTCGAAATTTGTTTGTAAATTTAATATGTTGTCACGTAGTAACATTGGAAGATTCTAAATTTAGTTTCCTAGATTGCTTGAAGAGAAAAAAAAATAATAAACGCGGAAGCCAATTTCATAAGTTAGCACATGACAACACTTGACATTTTTAATTTAGCTTCCTGTAATTGCTAAATGAGAATAAAATGGAAACCAGTGCAGAAAAAAAATGAAAGAACAACTAAAAAATCACCTCTATAAATATGAGGACTTATCGATCAAGAATATACTATTTAAATCAAATAGTAAAGGCTATAAAAAAAGAAAGAACAAATGATTCATTTGATATTTTCCCTTCTTTTTTTTTTGTTACCTAGAGGTCCACAATAAAAGCAAATAGAATATAATAAAACATCATAATGGATAACGAATTAGCTTTGTTTCCCACACTATATGTTATTGGTTCAATGTCATATATGTTATGTTTTTGGATCATATGACTAGGCGTAGAGATAGTTATTTTTTCTACTATTATACTTTTATGGTTATTACCACTCTTGTTCACTTCATTTATATCCAAATGGACAGTTAAAACTCGTCCTACATTGATAAGTAATCCAAATATGGCAAGATTTGTACGAAAGGAGAACAAACTATAAAAATTAATATTTAATTATTCTATAAATATCATTTGTATCCTTGGTTTTCTTTTCTTTTTTTAATAGAGATATAGGAATATATTGCATGTTCTTAAGATTTTTCTCTGATAAATCTAGAGAGGTTGTGGGTGAATAAAGGAATCTATATTTGAGCCCATATTAACATAAGAAAACTTAGTCTCATCTTCAGGTTAAAAAAATAAATTTTTTTTTCTTTTCTATGGACATAGGTCAAGATTATTGGATCATGTGAATATCGCATCGATCATTTGATCTGTATTAGATTGTTGATCTCTGAATTTTTTTTTTTTACAATCATTATCTTCTCCCCATAACACTTACCTTTTATCAATGTAGAAATCATAAGTAGAATGTCGAGCAAAGTATTTATCAGTAACAAATAAAAATTGTTAATCCTATCATTATGATTAAAGAATAAAAATTTCTTGTATAGATTAAAAATATAGTCATAATTAATATATATATATATACATATATAAGTTTTAAGACATATATGTATTAGTGCGGTAATTAGAAGGGGACACTGTTGTGTGAATTCTCCTCCAATCCCAATATGGAATGACATTTGAGAATAATAAGATACCCTTAAAATGTAAAACGCTATACTTCTCTATCCAAAGCTTCACAAAGACTACTGTACTAATAAATATCACAAAACTAAACCTGTTAAGGAAGATACTGGATTAATGGAAGAATAAGAGAGAAAATGATGAGAAGTGGAAGAAAAATGATTGCATTTCTTGATAATTCTGCTCATATTATAATTTATAAGGTTGATAAATGTAGTACTATCAACTTCAACCTAAATATTATGACTAGAAAAGCCACCGTTGGATTGCGTCTTACATGTAGATTTGATCTGAATTAATCTGGGCTAGAGTGGGAGAAATTATAATGTCCCACTTAGGTTCACATTAAAAGTGGACAAAACTAAGGGTTTGATGAGTATACTATTATCAACTTTAGCTTAATTATTTTAACTAATAATTTAGACTTAATCCACCGAGACCAAGCCCGAATCATGATGGTGATCGACAGAATTGGCAGAACAAATGGTCAAAGTCAAAAAGACACAGTCAAAACGGACCTCACAAACCCATCATGTCAGTCACGATATAGCCCGCAGCCTGCAAATGGTTTGTAGATATGCCCCATAGACTGAAACTATTCAGGTATAGTTTGTAGCAATGATAAGAGAACCTAATACATACTGCCACCAGTTGCTCCCCCATAGTGAGTTATATTGCTGCCAGTAGAAACAACTTATTATTTGCAATTGCCCCAACTTGTTCTTCTGGGCTTTGAGGGTATCTGGGCCGGGCATGACAAACCTTTCGACATGTCCAATAACAACAAAACGTGCAACTAGCCTAATGCTCACTCGATCGCATGCTCATGTCGACGGACATCCAAGAAAGAGCACAGTTATCAGTCGATTAACTAATCCCAAATCGTAAACCAGTGAAAGATGAAAGGACGGACAAAGCTAGCGCACCGAATCTGTCACGCATTAACGCAAACAGGTTCCCGGCATCTTATTGCCCAACTTTATCTAAAGAAAAGAAGACTCACCATCCAATTAAAAGGTCTCCACCGGAGAAAGGCGTAGGTCCTCACAAGCAGTCGCATCAACCAGGGGTTAAAAGGTCCCGCTAGTGGAAGGTCACACTGCCATTTAATTAGCTGCACTTTCCGGTTGCGGGTCCTTTAAACGGGAAAACGCTAGCTCCGCAAACGTCCTCGAGCCCTTCAAACAGGGACCCTCCGTTTATAAATGCCGCAAGCTATGCGAAACAAACGGCGACCTAACGGTGCTATGGAGATAAAACCGAGCTAACCCTCTCATATCGAACAGCTGACGCGGATGCGGATCTTGCGGTACACGCGTCGCCCATCCAACGACCAGAAATGATGTGGGCCCGACGCATCGCTCGCCTTTCCCCTCCATAAATGAACGCCCTCCGGCGACCCCTTCCTTCACTCTTAATTGCCCGTCCAATAGGGACTAAATAGCAAAAGGGTTCGTCTTCCTGCCTGAGGAGGAAGAGCACGGAGAAAGACGTCCTTGATTCCGACTCGTTGCCAAAGATTAGAACTTTGCCAGCATCGAATCGGTCGATGCCATGGGAACCGAGGTGTTGCGCCCCCAAGACTGCCTCCTCCGCCCATCCCCTGGCCTTCGGAGCGCCAAACCCCTCCGCAGGAGGAGGGAGGGATCGCCCAAACAGCCCGCCAAGCCCCGTCTGGCCATGGGGCAGGTGACCATCCTCAGGCGAGGTGAGTCGCTGGAGGCCGCAAAGGCGAGGAAGGGCGGGCCGGGCACGGCGGCCATTCCCTCCGCCAGCGTCGGGTGGGATCCGGCGTTGTTCGGCATGGGGCGGCTAGGGCCGGACCCGGTCATGATCCCGAAGCAGATCCGGCTGAGATCGCCGGCGGCTGCGATGCCGCCGGACGTGTACGCGGGGTCGGCGTTCGATCTCTCGCCGTCGCCCCGGGCGCTGCCGCTGCCGAGCTTCTCAAGGAGGAAAGAGGATCTACCGCCGGCGGGGGCGAAGGCCGTCGTGGATTGTTCCGCCACCAAGGATCTGAGGCGATTGCTTCGGCTGGAATGATACGATCTGAAAGTTAAATAGTTTAAGCAAAGAAAAAGGGACGAATAATCCGAAAGATGGCTTCTTTCCCCTCTTCCTCTCTTTGATGGGATCAAATCCAACTTTTTCTTGTTTTCCGTGCGATTTTTGGAAGGACGGATGAATCACAAGAAGTTGGATATGATCTCTGCGATCAAAGGATGAACAGAGAGGGACAAAAAAAGGAAAGACTCAGATGAAAACAATGGGAATTGTGATATGTAATTGCTGTGAACTGATCTCAAATCCTATTCTTCTCTAGCATGGAGAAGTGGTTTCCAATCCAAACATAATATGATCACATGTATTAGCCAAATCTTTTCTCCTCTGTTCTTGTTCTCCTCATCTGTGTTCTTTGTTTTCCATACAAGTTTTTGGTCATGTGGCAGATGTGGAGCCATTCCTTTTCCTTGGAAGAGAGATGGGTTGCTGGCATATGCTCTTGGCATCTGCCAAGTTGCAGTTGTCGGTCTTCCTAATTCCTAATTATAATCAACTTTTTTTGGAACTTAATGGCAAGGATTGCAAAAGCGAAGCTTCCAAGCAAAGGATGTAAACAGTTTACACTGCTTATGTTTACTTCAACGAGATTTTATCTTCTTACTGCAAACTTTTAAGTTGTTGTTAGTTTGGCAAGTCCCATAGTCCCACATCGAGAAAATCAGACTTGTTGTCTCTTATGGTTTGAAGTCTTCTTGTTTAGGAAGCTGAAGGTGTTTTATGGCCTAGGAATATTTACTAAGGCATTTGTAAGTGTCCCTCTTTTATAATAGTAATTTGCTCCTCTTTCTTCCGTGGATGTAGGTCAAAGTCATTTGACCGAACCACGTATATCTGGTGTTCTGGTGTTTTGTTTGTTCTTGTCGCTTTATTCTTTCCGCTTTATTGTCTTTGTTGTGTTGCCAAAATTACCCTTTGGTAAATATCCTGGGGCTAGCTCTAACAAACTGGTATCAGAGCCTGGTTCTTGGATCTTTTGGCAACAATGACAATATCAAAGATCGTTGTCGAGAAATTCGACAGAAATGTCAACTTCGACATGTGGCAACTCAAGATGGAGGCCATTCTGGTTCAAGACGGAGTTGATTTGGCACTTCAGGTGCTGAGAACATTCCAGATGGTACGTCAAAGGAAGATCTTGCAGGTATGGATAAGAAGGCCCGATCCAGCATCATTCTAAACCTCTCTGACGAGGTTTTACGGGAGGTAGCTACGGAGACTACGGCTAAGAGCATGTGGGACAAACTTAAAACCTTGTACATGAAGAGGACAGTGGAGAATCGTCTTTACTTGAAGCAGAGTCTGTATATGCTTCGGATGGTTGAAGGTACATCTATACTCTCGCATCTTGATAAGTTTGATTCTTTGGTTATGGATTTGGAGAATATAGATGCAAAAATTGATGATGAGGATAAGGCTTTGTTGCTCTTGTGTTCTCTTCCCCAATCTTTTAAGCATTTCCGTGATACTTTGATTTATGGAAAAGAAACAGTTTCGTATCAGGAAATTAAATCTGCACTAAAATTTAAGGAGCAAATAGACAGAGATATCACTGGGGAAAGTAGAGGAAATCAGGTTGAGGGTCTGGTTGTCAGGGATAAAATGGATAAAAGAGAATTTGACAGTAGTAGATCTAAATCTAGATCTAAATCCAGACATAGAAATTTGGAATGCAAATATTGTCATAAAATGGGGCACATTAAATCTGATTGCTTTAAATTGAAAAATAAATTAAAGCAAAAGGAAAAATTTGTTGAGAAAACTATTGAATCCGCTGAAGCTAGTGTAGCATCTGATGAGAATTTTGGAAATATTTTCTTTGCTACTGATGACAGGACAAAGTCTAAAAATGAATGGATTTTAGATTCAGGTTGTTCTTATCACATGTGTCCCAATAGGGATTTGTTTTCCACATATGAATCTTGTAATGGTGGAATTGTTTTGATGGGCAATAATGCCGCATATGATGTTGTTGGTAGAGGAACAATCCGAATTAAAATGCATAATGGTATTGTGAGGACGCTCACTAATGTTAGACATGTTCCTGATTTGAAAAAGAATCTCATCTCTTTAGGCACCCTAGAGGCCCTTGGGTGTAAATACACAGCTGAAGGTGGAGTTATGAAAGTTTCTAGAAATGCCCTTGTTATTATGAAAGCTTGTAGGTCTGGTAGCTTGTATATTCTGCAGGGAACTACTGTCACAGGTTCAGTTGCAGTTTCGTCATCATCATTGTCTGATTCTGACATCACCAAATTATGGCATATGCGTTTGGGTCATATGAGCGAAAAAGGTTTGAGCATATTGAGCAAAAGAGGTCTACTTTGCGGACAGAGTACTGGGCCACTGGACTTTTGTGAACACTGCATTTTTGGAAAGCAGAAAAGATTCAGCTTCAATTCTCCGGCAGTTCACAAAACGAAAGGTACTCTTGACTATATTCATTCAGACCTTTGGGGTCCAGCTCAAGTTCAGTCTAAGGGTGGTGCCAGGTATATGTTGACTTTCATTGATGATTATTCCAGGAAAGTTTGAGTTTATTTTCTGAAGCATAAAAATAATGTTTTTCTAACCTTTAAACAATGGAAGGCTTTGATTAAGAAGCAAACATGTAAACAGATTAAGCGGCTTCGAACAGATAATGGCATGGAATTTTGTGAAGGTGAGTTTAATGAATTTTGCAAAAATGAAGGAATCGTTCGGCATCGCACTGTTAGGATGACGCCTCAACAAAATGGTGTGGCCGAACGTATGAACAGAACACTTTTGGAGAGAGCGAGGTGTATGATCTCAAATGCAGGGTTGACAAAGGACTTTTGGGCAGAGGCGATTAATATGGCCTGTTACGTTGTCAACCGCGCTCCTTCTGCAGCACTTGACTTTAAAACTCCGGAGGAAGTTTGGTCAGGTACTCCTGCTGATTATTCTGATTTTAAAATTTTTGGGTGCCCAGCATACATGCATGTAAATGAAGGAAAATTAGAGCCTCGGGCTAAAAAGTGCATTTTCCTTGGGTATGCTTCTGGGGTGAAAGGATACAGATTATGGTGTCCTGATCCCAAATCCCCAAAATTTATAATCAGTAGAGATGTTACTTTTGATGAATTATCTATGCTATCTTCTAAAGAGGAATCTACTAGTTGTACAAATGATAGTGCGCAGAAGTAGGTGGAGCTTGAGATTGGTAATTCAGATTCTTTTAAGTCGAACTCTTCTACTCAAAGAATGCCAGTAGGTGGTCCTGAGTCTACTGACGCAGATGATCCAGAGGAAGAGCAATATTCCATAGCCAAGGATAGACCACGGAGAGATATTCGACCACCACAAAGATATGCAAATTTGGTTGCATATGCTTTGTCTATTGCAAAAGAGACAAGTGAAGTTGGTGAGCCTACTACCTATTCAGATGCAGTTTCTTTTGATAATTCCGCTAAGTGGTTGATTGCTGAAGGAAAAGTCCTTGTTCAGAAAATTTATACGAAGGACAATCCAGTTGATATGCTTACGAAGCATGTTCCGATTTACAAGTTCAAGCAGTGCTTGGACTTGGTTGGTGTTCATTGTTGGTGATTGCCCGTTGGGGCTTTTGTGAAGAAGGTGGAGCAAGTTTTGTTGGGACATGCCAAGGTGGAGATTTGTTAGTTTGGCAAGTCTCATAGTCCCACATCGGAAAAATCAGACTTGTTGTCTCGTCTTGGAACTATAAATAAGGGCCTGGGCTTTGAAGTCAGAAGTACCACAGACACCACAAGAAGTACAGCAGGCATCACAAGAAAACCTGCTTATGGTTTGAAGTCTTCTTGTTTAGGAAGCTGAATGTGTTTTATAGCCTAGGAACATTTCCTAAGGCATTTGTAAGTATCCCTCTTTTATAGTAGTAATTTGCTCCTCTTTCTTCCGTGGATGTAGGTCAAAGTCAATTGACCGAACCACGTATATCTGGTGTTCTGGTGTTTTGTTTGTTCTTATCGCTTTATTCTTTCCGCTTTATTGTCTTTGTTGTGTTGCCAAAATTATCCTTTGGTAAATATCCTGGGGCTAGCTCTAACAGTTGTTTTGTTTCACTCATATAACTATCTGGTTTAACTCATTGACCCGAATGATGAATAAAAAATAAAATACCTATTCAATACATTACATTCAACTTCTTTCCTTTACCTTTGATGGGTTGGTTTGCTGTCAATGTAAGAGTAAAGGCGAGGTGACCATCCTCAGGCGAGGTGAGTCGCTGGAGGCCGCAAAGGCGAGGAAGGGCGGGCCGGGCACGGCGGCCATTCCCTCCGCCAACGTCGGGTGGGATCCGGCGTTGTTCGGCATGGGGCGGCTAGGGCCGGACCCGGTCATGATCCCGAAGCAGATCCGGCTGAGATCGCCGGCGGCTGCGATGCCGCCGGACGTGTACGCGGGGTCGGCGTTCGATCTCTCGCCGTCGCCCCGGGCGCTGCCGCTGCCGAGCTTCTCAAGGAGGAAAGAGGATCTACCGCCGGCGGGGGCGAAGGCCGTCGTGGATTGTTCCGCCACCAAGGATCTGAGGCGATTGCTTCGGCTGGAATGATACGATCTGAAAGTTAAAATAGTTTAAGCAAAGAAAAAGGGACGAATAATCCGAAAGATGGCTTCTTTCCCCTCTTCCTCTCTTTGATGGGATCAAATCCAACTTTTTCTTGTTTTCCGTGCGATTTTTGGAAGGACGGATGAATCACAAGAAGTTGGATATGATCTCTGCGATCAAAGGATGAACAGAGAGGGACAAAAAAAGGAAAGACTCAGATGAAAACAATGGGAATTGTGATATGTAATTGCTGTGAACTGATCTCAAATCCTATTCTTCTCTAGCATGGAGAAGTGGTTTCCAATCCAAACATAATATGATCACATGCATTAGCCAAATCTTTTCTCCTCTGTTCTTGTTCTCCTCATCTGTGTTCTTTGTTTTCCATACAAGTTTTTGGTCATGTGGCAGATGTGGAGCCATTCCTTTTCCTTGGAAGAGAGATGGGTTGCTAGCATATGCTCTTGGCATCTGCCAAGTTGCAGTTGTCGGTCTTCCTAATTCCTAATTATAATCAACTTTTTTTGGAACTTAATGGCAAGGATTGCAAAAGCGAAGCTTCCAAGCAAAGGATGTAAACAGTTTACACTGCTTATGTTTACTTCAACGAGATTTTATCTTCTTACTGCAAACTTCTAAGTTGTTTTGTTTCACTCATATAACTATCTGGTTTAACTCATTGACCCGAATGATGAATAAAAAATAAAATACCTATTCAATACATTACATTCAACTTCTTTCCTTTACCTTTGATGGGTTGGTCTGCTGTCAATGTAAGAGTAAAAAAAAAAGTACTCTTGATGATTGAATTTTCTTTGAGACGGGACCAAATTGAGCAAAATAATGTTCTTATAATATCGAATTGTTTTTGTTATTGCTTGGAAAAAGCATCTGAATAAATCCTTCCAACAATAATGTTGATAATGATTAAAAATTTATCACCTTCTTCCACCTCAAACCACCACCAATTAATGCGATTTAATTGCATTTCTCTCTTTGTCATCAGGGGATCCGACAAATAATGTGGGTCAAACATCGATTCGTCTCTAGTAAGGCTTAGTTCATCCCCATGATCACGTGCATAAGATTACATCTAGTAATGGAAGCATAATTCCATCATCTCTTGTACCACACCAAGACTTCTTTGCCTATTTCAAAATTCTAAATTAATCTTTCATTTTCCTTTTTCTACTTCTAAACTAAACAAATGTATTCTTTTGATTGATGTCTCAAAGTTATTTTTCTCTACCGAAATATTGATTATCAAATACGTTCAATGAAAATTTTGATAAATAAATTGAATTAAAAAGACTTTCCCGCAATAATACAACTTCAGTAGTAATAGAATGATAAGAGAATAGAAATAGCAGCAGAAAGAAAATTACACAAAAAGAACGTAGATTGACAGATGAAGTGTACATGCAGATTAAGAATTTGGTCCCAAGAAATATTATATAACGTCATAGAGATAAACTTAGTAGAACAAACTCATCAATGATTTAAATTAAATCCTAAAGTTTTGAATCACTTGCCAAAATATAGAAGTTGGTTCTTCCTTGAACAACAAAGACAAGACTAAAAGGGCAAAAAAATTGTTGAAGTCCCCCAGATAGAGATACCTTATTCATTCGTTCACAAATAAGTGGGGTGGTGACAACCAATTTATTGTCATTTCACTTTTCATTGTCAACTTCAATATAGCCAAGTGAAGCAAATTATGCAAGTCTCATTTCCGTTGCAATCAAAGTGTGCAAATGGTTTTCCCTTTGCTAATGAGAACTCATGAAACAAGCAAACAACTCAGTAGTGTTTCATGTGGTGAAGTCCTCGAAACAAAAATTCACAGAGAAATCTGCTGCGAGTCAGAAGAATAGAGCTTATTATAAGTCAGTTGTATGTTCATATTTGCGAGTGCTCATGATGTTGTGAGGCTGCAGCTGGGTTATTCACTATAGCTAGTCATCACTTCTGCTCACTAGGGTTTCTTCTTGTATGGCATGCTTTTAATGCTTGAACATCTGGTTTAAAAAAAATGAAAAAAGATACCTATTTAAAAACAAACTAATAAAACGTCTAGCAGCATATAATTTTTACCCCACTATTATCTCATCAAAGCACTGATGGAACACAAATTTGGCAGACAAACAACAACATCGTACATATTAATCATCTTGCATCCTTGATATGCTATGCGGCTTGGGAACATACTAGGTTTTACGCATAAAATAAGATTGCCTAATGAGAAAAAAAAATATCAAGTGCAACAGGCTCCAGATTTTTTGGTTTCTTTAAAAAAAAAAATCTATCGTCTGTAGAAACAAATGTAAAATAATCAAAATAGGAGAACTTACAGGTTAAACAGAAAAATTAGGAAACAAATAATACAATTCAATTGGACTAGAACTCCATTTTTTAGGTAACTAAAGGCAACACTTCTGATTTATCATCCTTACCAGGAATGTACAACGACCTATCTGACAAGATGTTATGCATGTTACACATCTCCAGAGTCTGCTGTTGTTTTCTGGATTTTCTACTATTTCCCTATCCAAAATCACATGATTGACTTTTTCTCTCCATTCCTGTCATGATTGACTCTAAATTAGTGTTGCATCTTCTGTCATCATTTCTAATATATTCTATAAACCACCTAGAGAATCCCCACTTAAACACCTTTATACAGTTCTTCCCATTCCCAGCATCCACTGGAAACAGATCATTTGACGTGGTCACCCTTCAGTTCTGAAATTGCTCATGACTAAATTTACCATCCATTCTGGAATCACATACACCAAAGACCAGCCCAACAAATTCAGAACATAATGCCCCCATCACATATTCTGATTAACTCTTTACTTCAAACAATTTCTCTCATTGTTAAATTTACACTCACCTACAAACCATGCTTTACAAGCCCATGTGACCAATGATCCAGCGAATACGGAAGTAAAAGAAAGCATTATTTTGTGATAAAAAAAACAAAAGACCAAAATCATTTTATTTGTCATATTTTTATTCTGGTTAGCAAGGTCTTTTCAATTTTTTTGATATTCCGTTAGGTGATCAGAAAGTATTATGCTTCAGGACTATAAATGATTGAAATAAAAAACTCTAACATAGTCCTATCTTGATATACTGATTTAGTTTTGCTTTGTCCCAATTCCCAAGTTCTTATGGACACATATTGACATTTAATGCAATTAATTTACAATTGAAACTAACATTTAAGCATTAGCATCACACTGTTGGCTATTATTTATAGCTTGCAGCATTCCGGCTAGTCAGGTCCTAATTGTCACCATGGCATGAGCTTTTAGGATAAGTATAGCAATAGTAGCAACCAGTATATTTCACGGAAGACGAAAACTGGCACCAAAGTGGAATTTTCGTAAGTCAAATTCCACGGAACTTAACTTCGACATGAGTGTTCAGTTATCCAAGGATTTCTCTGAATTCAACTTAAGTAACTGTCTTCCCTTCCAACTTTTCCGTAAGTAACCTTGGTGCTCTCCACCGAAGTCCACTTTCTTCAAGTTTGGGACCTTTTGGAACTCCACTTCAGAGTCGGCATCAATTCATGGTGAATCAAATATAGGCAAATTTTGCCGCAAGTACACTTCAGGTCACTTATAGTGAAACAAAATAACCCTTGATATATTTAACAGTTCATTAATGTCGAGTAATCCATGAGGCAAGACGTCATGTGTCTTGGCTATAGTAGAAGTTACGTGACTTCTCAGACTCTTAGGCTGAGAATGTCTCTCACCATTTGTTAGGGGCTGTTGCAGTCTTCTTAAATTCTATCAAGATCATGGTTGCTAAAGCATTGTCTTCCAACTGAAATTGGTAAATAAATATCTGGCGACCGAAATTGGTTGGAGACCTGCCTCTACAAGCGAATAACTCCTATGTGCCTGTAGATAAAAACCATTCCAAGGTATACTGCTTCTTATTACCATCTCGGCGATCGTTAGTTAGGTCAACATCTAACTTGAGCATTCGAAAGGACCCACCAGAGGCAAGTTTGGTTTCCTTCTGACTATGCTGATATTGCAGATTTGCACGCCTCATATCTTAGCAGACTTAAACCACTCCTCCCCCCACCCTCTAGCTACCGTTTAAGTTGACTTGTATGGAGAATCACAAATATGCAAGTCTTCCTTTACCACACTACCAAGGAGAAATACCTAACTACAACTAAATATCTCGATCAAAATGTGAAAATTGTTTTAGAGAGAGCAATAAGTAAATCAAACCAAAAGGAAAAGAACCAGGCACGTACAGGATTGGCAGGACTTCCAATTCCTGTTGGTCTCGGCGAGGCACTCCTGTTTCAGAAGACAACGAATGATATGGGTACCATCCAGATCAGAACAAAGCGGCAGCCTATTAGAAGCGAAGGAAGCCAGGAAAGAAGGAAGAAAGGAAGTGTTTGCCTGAAGGGACAAGTAGAGGGTGGCGCACTCCTTAAGTTGCTTCACGTTGTCGTCTTCCTCGTCGGCGTCCATGGCGTGGAGCGGAGGAGGAGAAGAAGCCGCCGGTGGGAGCTGCGCTGCGCCTGAATCTCTCGGAGATGCCATCAATCGATTTCGAATCCCTTTCTTCGTATGTCAAGGGGAAGAAGGAATCGGCAGGGTTTCGGGTTCTTAGCTCCGCCTGGGAACACCGAAACGCTCCGCCATGGCGTGAGCCACGAAGTGGGAACCAAGGGTTTTAGGGATTGGAACCCGAGATTCCGATCTCATCCGACACAGGAAGACTCAACCCCAATGACACGGTATGACTCGAGTCTCCTCTGAACTGGGCTCGGATTTGGTACAACCTGTTCAAAACAAGTGACATTGGCTTGGGTTGCTTAGCTCATTCATTTATTTTTTCTTTGTGGAAAATAATAATACATGAATGAGCTAAATTGTGCGATCATAACCATTGATTACTGGGTATTCCTCCAAAACATTGGTTATTTTTTCCACAAAAAATAAATTTTGTTCCTCCCTTAAGGCCTCATTGTCCTTTTTTTTAATTAAAAAATATCATTATGTAGCCACTACCGCTATTATACTGTTACCAGATACCAAGATAACAAGAGTCCTAGAAATATTTTCAAGTTTTTTGCTTCTCTCTGGTTCGATAAAAGATGGTAAAGCTCACATCCAGCCAGCCACCAAGCGATCAATTCAAACTCATATTTGCAACCCCATGACTTCGCCACATTCTTCTACGAATGCACCTTACCATATTGCAGGCCTCAGCTACCCGATCTGGCATCCTGCTATTTGTATCGCCTATGCTGACAGAATTAGCTGGTCATAGACAATGAAGATGCCAAAGCAAGTCCTTCTAAAGTTCAGGGAGTTTCATTTTGCTTGAAGTGGCTCTGCCTCATTTGCACAGTGGAAGAGATAGCAAAGTCCATATACAGAAGGGCCTAGAATGTCACTGAAAATGTCACCGACGAAAGAGTGTATGGGTCTTTTTTTGTGCATTCTGATGTAAGTGGAAGAACACATTTAATTATCCTGCACATTGTGAGGATTGGATAGAGTTAGCAATAGTATAGTAAACAAATTTCTCTGACAAATTCTAAAACTATGGATGTGCATGATTATGAAATAATCAGGTGGTATTTAACTCCTAACAATGAGATAAGGATGGCAATATAACCACTTACGTTTAAAATTTTACAAGTCATTAGTAGAGTAGTGCTTCCCAGTACCAAAATTGAAGCCATATATAAAGTACCATTTAACTCCAGTCAGTCCGAATTAATCGCTGCCATAACAAAAAAATATCACAACTGAAGTGTCGGAGAAAATAAGAGAATTACAGCAGAAAAACATAGGAAACAGAACGCGTACCATTTAAATGGAAAGACTGAGTTGAAGGGGCAGCACGTGCAGAACTTAGATCCACTGAGCAGTCAGGAAGGCACGACTGCAGCTCGAGACAGCTGCTTTTCCTTGAGAGATTAACTTCTGATCGTGAGACTATGTACCTCTCAACTTTTAATTTACCTGGATCTAGAGAAGCATTGTTGTTGTTGGTTTGGATAGCTCCATCATTTGCAGCAGCATATGACTGATACAATTATTTTTGAAATGTTGGAAGCTGTTACCAAAACAATGAAGAAAATGCAGCTAATGTTATCATCAGGTAATAAAAGGTTGAACTTACATCACTGATGTTTCTGATCTGCACAACAATAACTGTTATATCATCTGTCCGGTTTTCATTCTCTAACCACAATTTGTAAGATTCAGAAGCAATTTCCAAGCAGGCATCCTGAGGATCAGCAAACCTGGAAACCTGAAGCCAAAAACAGGTCTCTGAAAGCAGCAAAACTGGTGTAAACTTATTAAATAAATAGATTCAGCGCTCAAAATGTATAACAATCAGATATAGCAAAAGAGGATGTTGTGAGCAAATAAGATGAGTCAATCAGAATTAGAAGTGTGAAAAGAGGTAGAGTGAGACATTAAAAAATACTAAAAATAATATGAAAAGAGTGAAATACTCTTGATTTAACTAGAGATATTGCATGACACAAAATGATAGAAAAATATTCATATATCCAACTCCAAATAGTTGGGACATGAACCATTGTAATGCAAAACTTTTCATGTTTGTGAGAAAGAAAGAAACATGAGGAACTTGAAAGAATCAAAATATATATTTTTACATTATCTATAAAGAAAATATACAAGAAAAGTTTATGCCCAGAAGAAATTGCAAGTGTATATACCTGCACAAGATGAGCTGATATAATAAGGATTAATGGATGAACATATACAACTCAAAGAAAAAAAAAACAAGAGGTTAAATTGACCATTAAAGTCAACCAATTGATGTTGTTCCATCCCATCAAGTCTTCTAGTACAAAATAACATGAGATTGACAATCTCATGCCTAGTTCATTCTTTTATTCAACTATAAGATACTCCACAATGAACCAGGCTCTTAATTGTCACTGGCTCTTAAGAACCTCTTTCTGATTTAGAGTTTTCATATAGGGTGGATGGTTATTATCTTTGATGTCAGCATTACACAACCATGTTAGAAGTTGGACCCTTCATTGCCATCTTCTTGCCAACATCATGCTTTGCTTAATGAAGGCCAACAATATTGGAATTTGAAATCTTGTGCTTCCTATCCGAATAAAGTCCTCAGACACGAACATCTGATGCTCATATTATCTGGACTAAAGAGGCAGAATATAATTCTTTATTGTTTCTTTTTATCTCATTCCAATATGTGATAAGGAATTTACCCTCATACAACATCTCTAACAAAACCTCTCATACTTATTTCTTGTGTAGGAAACTCAACTTTCATCAGATAATCTACAGGACTGTAGCAATTATCCACTGGTGAAAGTCATTAAAGTCAATATCATCTTTAAAGAAAGTCTTTGTTCAAAATTATCAGAAGCAATATAAAGAAATTTGATTCAACTGTAGAAAATTACAGATCATAGTAGAAATCAAAGGATACAAACTTAGGAAGACATAATATCCAAACTCGACAGGGCACTGAGGAATTATTTGTATAGCCTAGTCTTCTATCAGACAAAGAGTCATGCCAGAAGAGTAAAAAAAACATTGAACTTGATTGCCAAAGTTCAATTACATTCACCTATTGCGTAACAGGAAAAAAGATCCACTAAAGAAGGAAGTTCACTAGAAAAATAACTTTAGGTGTATTCTAGAGAAGTGTCAACTGCAAATTCATTATTGGCCGTCTCTTTACTAATTCATACACTTATACTATCACATTCATTTTAGTATAGATCTGCAAAAGTGTATGTCAATTAGGTTTGGTAACAGTATAAGTAAAGAAATCACAAATGAATGCACTAAGCAAATATCAAACAAAGCAATCCTCTAGAGGAGAAATGGAGACTTACCATATCTACCACCGCTTGACTTGATAGAAACTCAAATATGCCATCACTTGCCACAACAAAGAAGAGATGGTTTGGTGTGATCTTCACAGTCTTAACCTCCGGATCAGCGATCACTCCTATACTCTCTGCCGTCGAGTCTCCCACACTCCTTGTGAAAGCCGTCCCTGGGTACATGCCATTTTGCACCCACAGCCTTGGTGGATCCCCGTCACCATCCTCCTCATCACCCCAGCTCTGTATATCAGGATCCACAATGCCCTCCACTTGATCAACACTCAACACTCTCGCCCCGCAGAGCTTCACCCTCTCGTACTCATCCTTCCTGTACGGCGTCTGATCACTCGATAAGTCCTCGGCCATGACACGATTACCATTCCAAACTCCGGCCACAGCCCGTGAATCCCCCACATTCGCAACATAGAGCGTGTTCCCATCTACAAGAACAGTGATCGCGGTCGTGCCGCTCATCGAATCATCGATCTCGCTGTCATGAATCGCCGAATTGGCTGCCAGGAAAGCGGAGTGATAGGCTTCTACGGGATCCTCCGACAGGTGAGCATCGCCGGACAAGATGTCTGCGAGCTTGTCACGGACGAACACGGAGCACTGGGTGCCGAACTGGCCGTGTCCATCGAAGACGCCAAAGAAGTGGAGATCGGGGTTGGCCTGGAAGCCGGTCTTCACGCAGAAGCTGTCCTGGTTAGCGCGGTCGGGCGAGTCAGGATAGTGGCCACGCTGCGTGAGGGAGGCGTACCGTAGGCAGATACCGGCGGAGGGGACGACCGCAAAGCCGCCGGAGAGTGCGTGGAGGGGGAGACCGCGCGAGGAGTCCGTTTCGTGGATCCTGAAGGGATCGGTGGCGTCGGTGGAGATGGAGGAGGGTTGGTAGTGGCAGCAGCTGCTGCTGCAGCGCTTCTTGTAGCGGCCACAGCGCTTGCCCTGGACACACCCCATTCAACCTTTCGTGTCCTGAACCTTTCGTGGGGGATGAGGGAAGCAAACGGGCGATCGCCTCTTCGGCTTCAGTGAGAAGCTGAGATCGTACAAAACCAAAAAAAAGTTCGATCAGATCGCCGAAGGAAGCAACGGCAGTAGCATTCGAGAGAGCAGAAGGATCGGAGAAGGGTTTGAAATGGAAAAGATGCGGCCGCCTCAAAGTGTGAAGTGGACGGAACGGGAGTACGGGGGACTCCTGCAGACCAAGCTATAATGACGGGTGGGTTCGCACCATAAAGGGGCAAGTCTACAGTGATGAACACAAAGGGGGAGGAGGGAATGGCCCAGAAAGCCAAGTGTGGGTGGAAAGACGATATCAAATACTTTTTGCGTGTCTTTTTTAGAACTTTTAAATTCATTTACTTTATCATAATTGTGAATGGTGAGATATTTATTTATAAATAATATAAAATTAAATTAAATTAAAATTATTTTATAATTATAAATTTAGGACAGAGGCAGCCAACGAGGCAGAGATTGACAATGTCCGAATGGGTAACGATGGCGAGAGATATTTAGGGTATTAGATAAAAAAAAATATTAAATAAAAAATTAAAACCCGGTGATACGTTAAAAAATCCAAAAGGAATGATTTTTTTTCAAGAAAATCGTCTAAATTTTTTTACCTCTAAAACATTAGTATAAGAACCGTGATTCCTCTTTGTATTGCAAACACCTAAAAAAATTAAAATATATTTTACTATTTACATTTCATCTATTGATGATCTTATCCTTTTTCCTTTTTCTCATAATCCCATTGTGTTTCTCATAATCCTTGACATTGCTTGTTGTCACTTCATTGTTATTGGTGGTCTTGATCCAATGTGAAGGCGAGTAAGTGTGTGGTCGTTGTCGTCACTTTCACTTGCTCGATCCATTCCTCCCCTCTTTGTCCTCCCTCCTCAATTACTCACTACATTATAAGCCACATCGACTTTATTATCAAAATATATATTTATCTGTTATGCTTCTTCTATAATCATTTTCTCTTATATTATATTATAGAAAAAATATAGAGACGACATCATATACGTAACGAAAAAATAAAAATCTCATATTTCTCAAAAAGATGCTTGGTGCGAAGATTCGTGCGTAAAAATTCGTAAAATTAAAAATCACATGTGAGATAGTTATGTTACATGGGGAGATCGTATATCCCTGAATTCCTACAGATCTATGAGAGAGATGAAAGAGGTCAAGTGTTCTCCTCTCTAGCGGTGATCCACACGGTAGGAGCTATGAAGGCGCTCCTCAAATCACTATCCAAATCTTTATACTTGCTGGCTTAAGAGGAGAAGGAGAGAGGAGAATAAGAGAGGTAGCCAAGAAGTCCCAACCTTTGACCCTTTAGTTCCCTCTTATTTATAAAGGTCCTCTGTCAACATAACCCTAATATATCATGTCCTATTGGGTATTGAATTTCTATCTAATTACCAAAGCCTCTTAGATTAGTGGGTCTCTATCCAATAATCTCTTATTAGCTTTTATTGGATCTCATCTATAGGATCCAATAATTCATAAGCTTAATGGATATTTAATAAAATAGGGGCTTCGGTGGATATCTCATATCTGAATCTCTACTCGTCGTAACATCTATCATATGTATATGACCCCCTAGGCCCAATATTGAGCCGGTCGTGAGTCATACATATCAAAACTCTTTCCAATTCAGTGAATTATTATCTCTATAATAATTCACTCGACTTATCAACTACAGACGTACTATGCCACTACGCCGTAGTCCCTATACGATATAGGGCAATTCAATCCTTTGGACCTATTTATCCTCAGTTATCATGTACATATAATCTCTCATTCATCTAATATCTCACAAACCGTACACCAGATATGGTATTGTTAGGCTCATACGATTTCTCCTCAAGTCTCGCTCTAATCAGATTCTTCTGAAGAACACTTTCTCTCTTAATCTGAATAACCTTGGCTAAGGATTTGTCTAAGCAAGAACACATATAATATTTGTCTTATGATACCGAGAGCGGATGATCCTCTATTAACACTCAATAGTCCTCATAAGGTTGGTTGCCACTCTCGATGACCGGTTGTGCTAGATCTAGAACTTTCAAACATATAAGTTTGTTATCAAAGAGTGGAGTACTCATATAAGACATTCTTGGTATCTTAAGTCTAAGAACCAAGTAAATCGTTAAGATGACGTAATCGTTATCTAACAATGAGGTATTATTAACCATCGAACATTTCGTGAGCGGACAATCAGTGAACTCATTCTCCAATGAGCACCTGCATTGTAGCCTACATTATAGCCCTAGTGTCCCCACATGAGTAGCTATGAGACCAACAGCTTCCATCATATGGACGGGTATACAGTGTTAGTCATAAGTGCCCAGCAAGCCAATCACGTGAGTGATGGCACGTGTGACTTGATACAGAATCTTTTTGCTTATTATATTTTTGGCGTATATCACTTTATAACTATTGCATAAATGCATATGTATTGTGATGTCCTTGGATTTGTGCAATGGGAATCGGATCGTGATGAGATCACGATAATGAGATCGATTCACCTTTAAACACATATCCTAAATAATCCCGGTCATAGGTTACTCGAGAGGGACATCGTGATAACCGGATAGACTGGTGTGCTGTATACCCGTCCATATGATGGATGCAGCTGGTCTCATAACTGCTCGTGTAGGGACACTAGGGATACAGTACAGGTGCTCATTGGAGAATGAGTTCACTGATTGATCCGCTTACGGAATGCTGGATGGTTGATGATGCCTTATTGTCAGACAACGATTCCGTAGTCCTAGTGGTGTATCTGGTTCTTAGACTTGAGACACCAAGGATGTCCTATATGAGTGCTCCACTCTTTGATACCAGACTTATAGGTTTGGCTGTTCCCAGATCTAGTACAGCTGGTCATTGGGAGTGGTAGTCGACCTTACGAGGGCTATTGAGTGTCGATAGAGGATCATCCACTCTCGGTATCATGAGAGGAATATCCCATGTGTTCTTACTCAGACAAATCCCTGGCTAGGGTCATTCGGGTTGAGAGAGAAAGAGTTCTCCGGGAGAATCCGATTAGAGCGAGACTCAAGTAGAAACCGTATGGGTCTGACAGCACCATGCTCGATATACGGTCTCTGGGATATTAGATGGATGAGGGACTATAGGTACATGGTAACTGAGGACAGACAGGTCCAATGGATTGGATTCCCCTGTATCGTCTGGGGACTACGGCGTAGTGGCCTAGTACTTCCGTAGTCGATGAGTCGAGTGAATTATTACAGAGATAATAATTCACTTAGTTAGAAGGAGTTCTGACAGGTATGACTCACGGCCAGCTCGATATTGGGCCTAGAGGGTCACACACATATGGTAGGCATTGCGATGAGTAGAGGTTCGGATATGAGATATCCGACGGAGCCCTTGTCTTATTGGATGCAGATCCAATACCCACTAGGGAAAGGACCCATTAGGGTTTTGACACGGGATCTCTATAAATAGGAGGGATTCACGGCCTCATAGGCTAGAGTCTTTGCTTGCCCTTCCTATTCTCCTCTCCCTCTCCACCTCAGAGTAGGCCTAGAGTTTTGAGGAGCGTCGTCGCAACCCTGCTGTGTGGATCACCGCTAGAGAGGAGGACGCTTGACCTCCTTCACCCTCTCCTGAGGATCTGCAAGGAAACAGGGATATACGATCTCCCTAGGTAACACAATCTCTATACGCAGTTTTGTGTTTTGCGGATTTTGCGCACCAATCTTCGCACGACGACGAACATCTTTTTGGGAATCGGGGATTTTTGTTTTCTTGTTCTTCCGCTGCGCATATGATGTCGCCCCCCCATGATTTCCCAACATACAGTATACTAATATGTCCGGTTATCTCGATGTCTCTCTTGAGTAACCTATGATTATGATTATTTAGGGTATGCGTTTAAATGTGAATCAATCTCATTATTATGATTTCATCACAATTTGATTCTCATTGCACAAATCTATGAACATCGTAATATATTTATGTATCAAGTAATATAAAGTGAGAAAAAATCATAATAATAATAATAATAAGCAAAAGGAGTGCATATCATGCCGCATATGTCATCACTTACGTGATTGGTTTACATGACAACTGTGACTAGCAATCTCTCACTTGATCTAAAGTCAATCACATATGTATCTAACCCCTATGACTAGCAATCTCTCTCTTGAGTAACCTATGATTATGATTATTTAGGGTATGCGTTTAAATGTGAATCAATCTCATTATTATGATTTCATCACAATTTGATTCTCATTGCACAAATCTATGAACATCGTAATATATTTATGTATCAAGTAATATAAAGTGAGAAAAAATCATAATAATAATAATAATAAGCAAAAGGAGTGCATATCATGCCGCATATGTCATCACTTACGTGATTGGTTTACATGACAACTATGACTAGCAATCTCTCACTTGATCTAAAGTCAATCACATATGTATCTAACCCCTATAAGATACTTGTGACACTCAAAGATAATTTAAGACAACAGCTTTGTTAATGGATATGTGATATTAATTTCGAATTAAACTCTTTCCACTACTACATCTCATCGGGCCACGATCTCTCTAATAAGTTGGAATCTCCTCAGAACACTTTTAATAAAACCCGAGTTCCCAAATTTGAGTAATCATCTTATACTTCTCACAATATAAGGGAATCAGTTTAATCGTTGTCTGGCATGACTACTAGATTTGTAATAAATTTCTTTATCCAGACTCCCTCCTTTGTTGCCTCTACTGTAGTAATGTAGTTCACCTCTGTAGTTGAGTTAGCAATTGTATCTTGCTTGGAACTCTTCCAGTATACTGTTCCTCCATTTGGGGTGAACACATACCCTGAGTTAGACTTATTATCATCAATATTAGACTGAAAGCTCAAGTCTGTATAGCCCTTAACCCCGAGGCTACTTCCATACATCGGTAAAAGTTTCTTAGTCCTTCTCAATTACTTAAGGATACACTTTACTATTTTTCCAGTACTCCAAGCTTCGATCCGCCTAATACCTACTCGTGACACTCATAGCATGTGCTATATCAGGCCTAGTAAATAGTGTAACATATATGATAGACTCTATCATTGAAGCATAGGGTATCCTATTCATATCTACCCTTTCTTCAAGAGTCTTTGGAGATATACTCTTAGAGAGCGATATCTCCTATCTCATCGGTATAAGACCACTCTGGAAAATTTTCATACCAAACTTTTTAATATTAAAGTCTATGTACCTGGATTGAGACAAGCCAAGTATCCTCTTGAATCTATCTCTATAGATATGAATCCCTAATATGTAGGATGCTTCCTCTAAGTACTTCATAGAGAAGTGTCTAGATATCCAATTCGTCACCATAAAGAGCATTCTTATATCATTCCCAATAATTAAGATGTCAACCACATATAACACCAGGAAGGTATAGTGCTCTCACTTACATTCTTGTATACACAAGGCTTATCTTTATTTTTAATAAAGTCATAAGATCTGATCGCCTCATCAAATCTTATGTTCCAACTTTGGAAAGCTTGCTTCAGTCCATAGATGAACCTAAGCAACCTGCATACCTTATCTTAACTTTCTTTGGACACGAATTTAATAAAGTCATAAGATCTGATCACCTCATCAAATCTTATGTTCCAACTTTGGAAAGCTTGCTTCAATCCATAGATGAACCTAAGCAACCTGCATACCTTATCTTAACTTTCTTTAGACACGAATCCCTCAAGTTATATCATATACACATCCTCTTCGAGGTTGCAATTAAGGAACATGATTTTCACATTCATTTGTCAGATCTCATAATTATAGTGTGCTACGATAGCCAATAGAATTTGGATGGATTTTAGTATGACTATATATGAGAATGTTTCATCATAGTTAATACATTGTCTTTAACAATACCCTTTAGCCACTAGCCTTATTTTATAGGTCTACCTTTTCATCTATTTCGATCTTCTTCTTGAAGATCCACTTTCAATCAATGGATATAATACCTTTATGTGCATCAACTATGTTCAAAACCTCATTGGAGTACATAAAATTCATCTAAGAATTCATGACTTCTTGCCACTTACCGGAGTTTATACTCGTAATAGCCTCATTGTAGGTCTAAAGATCAATATCTTCAATGTTCTCTCCTTTAATATGTCCCACATATCTCTCAGGAGGATGAGATACTCTGCTAGACCTACGTAAAGTTAGAACTTATATGCTAGGTATCATAACAGACTCAGGTTGTGGAATGGTACTTGAGCCAGGTTCTCCAACCTTGCTCAACTCTATCATGCTCTCACTATCTCCGCCAAGAATGTGTTTCATCTCAAGGAACACTGCTCTCTTGGCTATAAATATTTTTTGGTCCTCTAGGTAATAGAAATAATACCCACAAGTTTCCTCAGGGTATCACATGAACTTACAATGCTCCATCCTGGATTATAACTTATTGAGGTTATGTCTCTTAACGTGAGCAAGGCAGCCCCAAAATGAGATAAGTAGATCAGCGAAACTCATCATGTACTATATCATGTCTAACAGTGTGTGATTCCTCCTCTTAGATGCACTATTGAGCTAAAGTGTATAATAAGGTGTCAATTGGGATATAATATCATGGTCCTTGAGAAACTGGGTGAATACTATGCTTCATTGCCCATCCAATGCAATAATAGCTCAAACAATTTACGGAGATGTAGCAATTTTTGCTCAATAATATCATATATGCAATTTGTTGCAGGTTCTAGCAAGACCTAGGAGATTGGTGAGAGACGAGATGAACCTTAAGATGGACAATAGAACAAAACTTACTACAGTGACTATTAGTGAGGTTACCCTTATGGAGATACATAAGAATGAATTTGACATCCACGTTTTTATATTATTTTTGTAACTCATGAGTTATGGAGCCCAACATGTAATACTAAGCAAGAGTGGAGTCATATATGTACTTCACGTAACAAGCGATCTCATCATCGCTTACCACTCTCTCAGGAGTAGGCATCACTATATCAATGACGTACATGATTTTCCCTATCGTGAGAACAATTCTCAGGTTGTGGAGTCAATCCGTATAATTTAGACCAATAAGGTAGTTGACATCAAGTATGTCACATAAGAGATTTGAAAAAGATATTTTTTTTTCTGAAAATAAAGATGCAGTAGAAATAAATAATATATAGATTTTATAAAAATAAATAATTAAGATAAGGACTTTTATCTTAATATACTCCTGCTATTTTTTTACGAAATACACAACTCCCTCCGGTATGTGAATCGGAGACCTCCTATCGGATCTCTAGTGGGGATCGAAATCTAGTTGGTGTCTAAATGTAACCTCGAGGGACTCGACCAATCATACTAAGCCTAAAAATGTAGGCAACTCTTGTTAATCACAACATCTTATAATTCCTGTCCTGTTCGGCCTCCAAACCACGATGGCCTCAAGGGATTAGACTAACCATGATGTCTAGATAAGTCATCACTATCGTTATAGGATGAGTATGATTCAATGATATATCCTCAAGGGACTCGACCAAGTATACCATATCCTTAGGTCATTGGTGACATCTCTATGTCGCAGGTAAGATATCGAATCGTGATATAGGCAAGCCTTGAGGAACTCAACCAACTCAACCTACATCGAAAATTAATTTCTACCAATAATGATGGAAGGCCACGTGGGTCAATCTAATTATCTCACGTTTACCAACTTAATATTATCAAGAAAGGAGATTTTGATTCGATCTCATGTTAAGTTTCACATATATACATATTTAATATATATATATATATATATATATATATATATATATCTATATCTACATAGTATACAAATATATATACATATCTAGTAGGTGTATAAGTAATTATACATCGCATGAGCAATCACACCAGATAATCATAGACCATAGCCTAATATGATCAGGCTCAAGTCGGTAGGCTCAATTACTCACATCACGATCTATGTATGCATCGACGCATCTTTATGCCTTGTGATCGTCTATCTCATCCCTGTCGGTTTCGTCGATATCTTGGCGCATCTTCATACGTCGTGATCATCTGTCTCAACCTCGTGGGTCCCGCTCTCACTGCACCTCCTCGTGTAATTACAATATAATCACAAGTACACAAACCTGATAATAAACGAGAAAAATAAAGACTCGCATGCCTAAATAATAATAATAATAATAATTATTATTATTATTATTATTATTATTATTATTATTATTATTATTATTATATTACACACATATATCACATCACACGGTTCATGATCATCTATTCACATCATACATTAGATGTACATATTAGGACTACTAGATAAATAATAATTGTGAAAGGTATTTAGATAAAAAGATAAAACTTAAAATTTTTAAAATTATGAGGGGCAAAACTATTATTTTTCCAAAAATCCTAATTCTTCCTGCCTTTGCCTACTACGTTGCGGTCGCCGCCACCCTGCCCGCGGGCAATGTTGCCCTCGTAGGCACTTTTCTCGCGAGCGGTGCTGCCCCCGCAAACGCTTTTGCCCACATAACATAATATTTATTTACAAGCCTAAGAGGGCTACCGAAACTAAAGAAAATGAGGCTAGTAAACTTACTGTCAACCCTTTATATATTGTGTAAAGGATGAACAAATCTGAAAGACCCGAACATATATGAGTATTATATCAAATACTCTATTTATTGTTTTGTCTATGACAGTCTCCTCCACTTATTCCTTTGACATCATTATCAAAGCTTTTGTAGACGCTGCATCTTCTCGCCTTTACTTAGTCTTTAATCTTCTGCTTCAATTGCAATGTATCTTTTAGCTCCCAACTATATTTCGTCATTATTTTTTAGTCGAACATTGATCCTACTAATTATAGGTGCCTTGTAAGCTAATCATGTGAGTGATGACACGTGTGACATAACACACACTCCTTTTGCTCATTATTATTATGGTATTTTCTCACTTTATATTGCTTGTTGGATATATATTGTGATGTCCATGAATCTATATAATAAAATTGAATTATGATGATATCACGATAATGAGACTAATTCACCTTTAAACACAGACCATAAATAATCATGGTCACATGTTACTCGAGAGAGATATTGAGATAACCAAACAAACTGGTGTATTGTATACTTATCCATATGAAGGAGGTAGTTAGTCTCATAGTTTTTGAGAATATTGATTATTTAATATTATTAGATGATAAAATCATCACGAGAGGAATATTATATAATGGTTTATTTATATTAGATACTGCTCCACATATCATGAATGTAAGTGTTTAAGAGGAAACAAAATGAAGTGAACAATGTATACATGTGACATTATAGGCTAAGTTATATCTATGAGGGAATGATTCAAAAGTTGTTGAATGATGGATACATTAATCCATTCGATTATGAGTCATATGCAACTTTCAAGCCTTGCTTTCGTGGAAAGTTAACCAACTCTTAAGCCATAGGTGGATACCTTACTCCATTTGACTATAAGTCTTACTGAAACTTATACATAATGATGTATGTGGTCCCATATCAACTCAAGCTATAGGTGGTTACTCCTACTTCATTACTTTTACAGATGATTTCTCCATGTATGAACACATATACTTGATGAAGTATAACTCTAAAGCCTTTGAGAAATTCAAGAAATATAAGAATGAAGTATAAAATCAGACTCGAAAGAGTATCAAGACTCTTTGATCAGATCGAGGAGGTGAGTACTTGAGTATAAAGTTCACTTAGTTTCTTAATAACCATATTCTATCCTAGTGGACACTTTCTTATATACCCTAGCTCAATAGTATATCCAAAAGGAGAAATATCACACTATTAGATATGTAGGGAAATCTAGGGGCAACATCACATGCGCAATGAAAGAATATAAAACAAAAAATCTTAAATTTCCTAAAAAGGAGTTAATTGTCGTGCGAAGATTAGTACAAAAAACTTACAAAAATCGTAAGCTGTATATTAGAAAGATAGTTGTGTTTTACCAAAGGAGATCGTATATCTCTGAATCCCTATAGACCTGTAGGAGAGGATAAAGGAGGTTAAACGTCCTCATCTTTAGCGGTGATCCATACGGTAGGGCTATGATGACACTCTTCAAATCACTATCATAATCTCTACACCTACTATTTGAGGGGGAGAGGATAATAGGAGATAGAAACTAAGAAACCTCTGGCCTATGAGTCTTTGGTTCACTCCTATTTATAGAGGTCCCTTGTCTACTTAACCATAATGGATTATACCATATTGGATCTTCATCCAACTACCTAGGTCTCTTAAATTAATAGATCTCTATCCAATAATCTCTCATTGGCTATTATTGGATCTCATCCATAAGATCAAATCATTCATGAGCTTATTAGATATCCAATAAGATATAGGCTCTGACGGATATATCATATCCGAACCTCTACTCGTCATAACGCCTACCAAATGTGTGTGATCCTCTAGGCTCAATATCGAGCTGGCCATGAGCCATACTTGTTAGGACTCATTCTGGCTTAATAAATTATTATCTTCATAATAATTCACTCGACTTATCGATTACGGACATACTAGGTCACTATGTTGTAGCCCCCAAACGATACACAGGAATCCAATCCTTTGAACCTATTTGTCCTCAATTACTGTATATCTATAGTTTTTCATCTATCTAATATCATAAATACCATATATCGGACATGGTGCTGTTAGACCCATACGGTTTCTATTCGAGTCCTGCTCTAATCAGATTTTCCCAAAGAACTCTCTCTCTCAATCCGAATGATCCTAGCTAGGGATTTCTCTAATCAAGAACACATATGATATCAGGTCCTTAGACATAAGACACCAAATATGTCCTATATGAGTACTCTACAATTTTATACCAAACTTATAGGTCTAGAAGTTTCAGATCTAACACAGTTGGTCATCGGGAGTGATAGTCAACCTTACAATGGTTATTGAGTATCGATAGAGGATCATCCTCTCTAGGTGTCATGAGAGAAATATCTTATGTGTTTTTACACGGGCAAATCTCTGCGCTATAGTCATTCATATTGAGAGAGAAAGAGTTCTCTGAGAGAATCCAATTAGAGCGAGACTCGAGTATAAACCATATGAGTCTGATATCACCATGCCCGATATACGGTCTTTGAGATATTAGATAGATTGGGTGTTGGGAAATCATGGGGGCGACATCACATGCGCAGCGGAAGAACAAGAAAACAAAATCCCCGATTCCCAAAAAGATGTTCGTCGTTGTGCGAAGATTGGTGCGCAAAAATCCGCGAAACATGAAACTGCGTATAGAGTATATTGTGTTACCTAGGGAGATCGTATATCCCTGTTTCCTTGCAGATCCTTAGGAGAGAGTAAAGGAGGTCAAGCGTCCTCCTCTCTAGCGGTGATCCACACAGTAGGGTTGCGACGACGCTCCTAAAAAAAAAAACTCAAGGCCTGATCTGAGGTGGAGAGGAAGAGGAGAATAGGAAAGGCAAGCAAAGGCTCTAGCCTATGAGGCTCTGAATCCCTCCTATTTATAGAGGTCCCCTGTCAAACCCTAATGGGTCCTCCCATAGTGGGTATTGGATCTGCATCCAATAAGACAAGGGCTCCGTCGAATATCTCATATCCGAACCTCTACTCATCGTAATCCCTACCATATGTGTGTGACCCTCTAGGCCCAATATCGAGCTGGCCGTGAGTCATACCTGTCAGAACTCCTTCTAACTCAGTGAATTATTATCTCTGTAATAATTCACTCGACTCATCGACTACGGACGTACTAGGACACTACGCCGTAGTCCCCAGACGATACAGGGGAATCCAATCCATTGGACCTGTCTGTCCTCAGTTACCGTGTACCTATAGTCCCTCATCCATCTAATATCCCAAAGATCGTATATCGAGCATGGTGCTGTCAGACCTATACGGTTTCTACTCGAGTCTCGCTCTAATCGGATTCTCCCGGAGAACTCTTTCTCTCTCAACCCGAATGACCCTGGCTAGGGATTTGTCTGAGCAAGAACACATGGGATATTCCTCTCATGACGTCGAGAGTAGATGATCCTCTATCGACACTCAATAGCCCTCGTAAGGTCGACTACCACTCCCAACAACCAGTTGTACTAGATCTGGGACAGCCAAACCTATAAGTCTGGTATCAAAGAGTGGAGCACTCATACAGGACATCCTTGGTGTCTCAAGTCTAAGGACCAGATACACCACTAGGACTACGGAATCGCTGTCTGACAATAAGGCATCATCAACCATCCAACATTCTGTAAGCGGATCAATCAGTGAACTCATTCTCCAATGAGCACCTGTACTGTATCCCTAGTGTCCCTACACGAGCAACTATGAGACCAGCTGCATCCATCATATTGACGGGTATACAGCACACAAGTCTATCCGGTTATCACGATGTCCCTCTCGAATAACCTATGACCGGGATTATTTAGGATATGTGTTTAAAGGTGAATTGATCTCATTATCGTGATCTCATCACGATCTGATTCCCATTGCACAAATCCAAGGACATCACAATATATGTATGCATTTATCCAATAGTTATAAAGTGATATACGCCAAAATATAATAAGCAAAAAGATTCTGTATCAAGTCACACGTGCCATCACTCACGTGATTGGTTTGCTGAGCACCTATGACTAGCAATCTCTCACTTGACCTAAAGCCAATCACCTATGTATCTGATCCCCATCAGACCCCTGTGACGCTCAAAGACAAAATGAGACAACGGCTTTGTCAGTGGATCTGCAATGTTATCTTCGGATGGAACTCTTTTCACTGCTACATATCCTCGGGTTACGATCTCTTTGATAAGTTGGAACCTCCTCAGAACACTTCTGATGAGACCCGGGTTCCCTTATTCGAGTAATCACCCCATAGTTGTCGTAATATAAGGAGATCGGCTCCTCGCTACCCGACACGACTCCCAAATCTATGATGAACTTCTTCACCCAGACTCCCTCCTTTGCTATATCTAATGCAGCAATGTGCTCCGTCTCTGTGGTCGAGTCAGCAGTGGTATCTTGCTTGGAACTCTTCCAACATACTGCTCCTCCATTCAAGGTGTACACATACCTTGAATTCGACTTGCTATCATCGATATCAGACTGAAAACTTGAGTCTGTGTAGCCTTCAACCTTAAGGCTATTACCTCCATATACTAGTAAAAGATCCTTAGTCCTTTTCAAGTACTTAAGGATACACTTTACTGCTTTCCAGTGCTCCAAGCCTGGATCTGCCTGATACCTGCTCGTGACACTCAGAGCATGCGCTATATCAGGCCTAGTACATAACATGGCATACATGATAGACTCTATTGCTGAGGCATAAGGTATCATATCCATGTTCACCCTTTCTTGGAATTTTCTATGCCAAAACTTTTGACAATGGTTTCTATGTACCTGGACTGGGACAAGCCAAGCATCCTCTTGGATCTATCTCTATAGATTCTAATCCCTAAGATATAGGATGCTTCCCCTAAGTCCTTTATGGAGAAGTGTCTAGATAACCAAGTCTTTACTGTGGATAGCATTCCTACGTCATTCCCAATGATGAGGATGTCATCCACATATAACACCAAAAAGGTGATAGCGCTTCCACTTACTTTCCTGTACACACAAGGCTCATTTTCGTTCTTAACGAAGTCATAAGATCTGATTGCCTCATCAAATCTTATGCTCCAACTTCGGGAAGCTTGCTTTAGTCCATAAATGGATCTAAGCAACCTACACATCTTATCTGGGCAGTTCTTGGACACGAATCTCTCAGGTTGCATCATATACAATACCTTCGGGCGCATCAACTAGGTTCCAAACCTTATTGGAGTACATAGAATCCATCTCAGAATTCATGGCTTCTTGCCACTTCCCGGAGTCTATACTCATAATAGCCTCCTCGTAGGTCTAAGGATCAATATCCTCAACATCCTCTCCTCTAATATGTCCCACATATCTCTCAGGAGGATGTGATATCAGACCTGCGTAAAGTTGAAACTTGTGTATTAGGTACCTGAACAGACTTGGGCCGTAGAGTGGTGCTTGAGCTTGGTTCTCCAACCTCGCTCAACTCTATCATTCTCCCACTGTCTCCGCCAAGAATGTGTTCCTTCTCAAGGAACACTGCTCTCTTAGCTACATAGACCTTTTGGTCCTCGAGATGATAGAAATAATACCCATAAGTTTCCTTGGGGTATCCCACAAATTTGCATCGCTCTGTCCTTGATTCTAACTTATCGGGGTTATGTCTTTTAACGTGGGTAGGGCAGCCCCAAATCTTAACAACCTTAAGATCATGCTTCTTCCCTTTCCATATCTCATATGGTGTAGACACTACCGACTTAGTTGGAACTCTGTTCAGAAGGTAAGCTGCGGTTTCTAGGGCATATCCGTAGAATAAGATGGGTAGGTCAGCGAAATTCATCATGGACCGTACCATATCTAATAGCGTACGATTCCTCCTTCCAAAGACACCATTGAGCTGAGGTGTATAAGGAGGTGTCCATTGGGATAATATCCCATGGTCCTTGAGGAACCGAGTAAACTCTGTACTTAAGTACTCACCTCCTCGATCTGATCGAAGAGTTTTGATACTCTTTCCAGTCTGGTTCTCCACCTCATTCTTATACTCTCTGAATTTCTCAAAAGCCTCGGACTTGTACTTCATTAAGTACACATATCCATACCTTGAGAAATCATCAATAAATGTAATGAAGTAGGAGTAACCTCTAATGGCATGAGTTGACATGGGTCCACATACATCACTATGTATGAGTTCCAACAGCTGAGTGGCTCTCTCTCCAGTTCCACTAAATGGAGAGTTGGTTCGTTTTCCACGAAGGCAAGGCTCGCAAGTTGCATATGACACATAGTCAAATGGATCTAGATATCCATCATTTAGCAACTTTTGAATCATTCCCTCATGGATATGACATAGCCTACAATGCCATAGGTATACACTGTTCACCTCCTCTCGTTTCCTCTTAGACACTTACATTCATGATATGTGGAATAGTGTCTTGCATAAACAAACCTTTATGCAATATTCCTCTCGTCAATCTCCCCTTAGCTTTGCTAGAATTTACAATAAATTGTAGATGTGATAAGCAATATTGGTATCCAATACCAATGCACTATCACAAAAATCTAACAATTGGAGATTGATCATGAATGTACCTAAAGCTTCTCCAAGCTTCTATTTCGCCCTTTCTGCAAGGTACTCTTTGCAGTTCCTCTTCCAGTGCCCATCTTTACCACAGTGGAAGCATTGGCCTTTGTCCTTTACTGGGTCTTTCTTAGCAACCTTTGCTTTACCTGGTTTGCCCTTGCCCTTTCCCTTCTTAAGGGACCTTTCTGCTTTCCTTTTCTTTCTAGTCTCACTAGTGTAGAGAACTAGCTTCTCTTTCTTAATAGTACTCTCTACCTCCCTCAACATATTGAGGAGCTCTGGGAGAGTCACCTCAAGCTTGTTCATATTAAAATTTATTATAAACTGTGAAAAGGAATCTGGTAGGGACTGAAGCACAATATCCACACACAAGTTATCCTCTAGGACCATTCCTAGACCTGTGAGTTTCTCTATCCACTCAATCATCTTTAGGACATGGTTCTGAACCGGTGTCCCCTCAGTCATCCTAGCGCGGAAAAGGCTCTTGGATATCTCATATCGTTGAGTCCTTCCCTATTCCTCAAACAATTTACGAACATGTAGGAGAATGGATCTGGCATCCATATTTTCATGTTGTCTCTGTAACTCAGGAGTCATAGAGCCCAACATATAGCACTGAGCAAGAGTGGAGTCATCAATGTACTTCACGTAGCGAGCGATCTCATCCTCGTTTGCCCCTTCTTCGGGCGTAGGCATCACTGTATCAAGGACGTACACGATTTTCTCCGCCGTGAGAACAATTCTCAAGTTACGGAGCCAATCCGTATAATTTGGACCAGTGAGGCGGTTGACATCAAGTATGCCACGTAAGGGATTTAGAAGCGACATTTTTTGAAAATAAAGATGCAGCAGAAATGAATAACATGTAGATTTTGCAAGAAATAAACTATCAAGATATGGACTTCTATCTTAATATGCTCCCACTATTTTACTAACGAGTCACGCGACACCCTCAGCACGTGAAACGGAAGTCTCCGGCAGACTTCTAGTGGGGATCAGGATCCAATCAGCGTCTTAGTATAACCTCGAGGGACTCGACCAATCACACTAAGCCTAAAAGGTAGGCAACTCTTGCCGATCACAACTCTTTGTGATTCCTGTCCTGTTCGGCCTCCGAATCACCATGGCCTCGAGGGACTCGACCAAGTATACCATGCCCTCAGGTCACCGGTGACATCTCTATGTCGTAAGCAAGATAGCGAATCGCGATATAGGTGAGTCTCAAGGGACTCGACCAACTCAACCTACACCGGGAATCGGTTCCTACTCATAACGATGGAAGGCCACGTGGGTCAATCTAATTGCCTCACGTTTACCGACTTAATATTATCGAGAGATGTTTCTAAGATTTGGTTTCCTAATATGACATGCCACACATATACATATTTAATATATATATACATCGCATGCAAATATATATACTTATCTAGTATGTGTATAATCAATTACACCAGATGATCATAGACTACAACCTAATGTGATTAGGCCCGAGCCAGTAGGCCTAATCACTCACATCAAGATCTATGTGTGCAACGGTGCATCTCCATGCCCTGTGATCGTCCATCTCGTCCTCATCGGTTCCGTCGACATCTTGATGCATCTTCATGCATCGCGATCGTCCGTCTCGTGGGTCCCGTTATCGCATCCACGCTCCCGTTGCGCCTCCTCATGTGATTACAACTTAATTATAGGCACGCAGGCTTGACAATAAACGAGAAATATAATGGAGGCTCGCAGACCTCAATAATAATAATCACAAGTACACACATCACACGGTCCATGATCATCCGTCCACACATCATACATCACATGTATAAATAATCATCATCATGTAGGACTACTAGATAATAATAAAAAATAATAATCAACTAAACCTTTTAATTAATTAATATTTTCTAAAATCAGGGACATATAGGGAATTTTTGAATTTATAGGGGTATTTTCATAATTTGGACAAAAGACAGAAACTGGAATTTCTCAAATTCCGAGGGGCAAAACTATCTTTTGCCCAAAAAACCCTAATGCCCTTTCCCCCTTTCGCCGGTGCCGCCGCCGCCACCCTGCCGGCGACGGCCTGTGCGGCGAATGAGGGCACTGCCCTCGCGTGCAAGCGGCACGCCTGCTGGCGACGTTGCCGCTGCGGGTGGGCGCCCCCTTCGGGCGCCGTTGCCTCCGCAGGGGGTGTTGTCCCGCCGGGCGGCCGCCCCTGTGGGGGGAGGGTTTCGCCCGCGGGAGCAGCGGCGGTAGGCGTCGCTGCCCTGCGGCGACAGGCGCTGCTTCCTTGCGGCGGCAAGCGCCGCTGCCCTGCGACGCCTCTGCCTGTGGGCTGCCAGTCCCGCCGGCAGCAAGCCTGCTGCAAGCAGGCCGCCGGTCGGCTGCTGTAGACGCAGCCCCTGTGCTACCCGCGTTCGGTTGCGCTTCACGCACGCAGATCGAGGGCAGCAACTATTGCTGCCCTTTCTCGCTTTTGCGTCAACGATTTTGACATCAAAATTCTTCCTTAAACACAACACACGCAGTTCAAAACCAATCATTCGCACGAACAACCTGGCTCTGATACCACTGTTGGGAAATCATGGGGGCGACATCACATGAGCAGCGGAAGAACAAGAAAACAAAATCCCCGATTCCCAAAAAGATGTTCGTCGTCGTGCGAAGATTGGTGCGCAAAAATCCGCGAAACATGAAACTGCGTATAGAGTAGATTGTGTTACCTAGGGAGATCGTATATCCCTGTTTCCTTGCAGATCCTTAGGAGAGGGTAAAGGAGGTCAAGCGTCCTCCTCTCTAGCGGTGATCCACACAGCAGGGTTGCGACGATGCTCCTAAAAAAAAAAACTCCAGGCCTGATCTAAGGTGGAGAGGAAGAGGAGAATAGGAAAGGCAAGCAAAGGCTCTAGCCTATGAGGCTCCGAATCCCTCCTATTTATAGAGGTCCCCTGTCAAACCCTAATGGGTCCTCCCCTAGTGGGTATTGGATCTGCATCCAATAAGACAAGGGCTCCGTCGGATATCTCATATCCGAACCTCTACTCATCGTAATCCCTATCATATGTGTGTGACCCTCTAGGCCCAATATCGAGCTGGCCGTGAGTCATACCTATCAGAACTCCTTCTAACTCAGTGAATTATTATCTCTGTAATAATTCACTCGACTCATCGACTACGGACGTACTAGGCCACTACGCCGTAGTCCCCAGACGATACAGGGGAATCCAATCCATTGGACCTGTCTGTTCTCAATTACCGTGTACCTATAGTCCCTCATCCATCTAATATCCCAGAGACCGTATATCGAGCATGGTGCTGTCAGACCCATACGGTTTCTACTCGAGTCTCGCTCTAATCGGATTCTCCCGGAGAACTCTTTCTCTCTCAACCCGAATGACCCTGCCTAGGGATTTGTCTGAGCAAGAACACATGGGATATTCCTCTCATGACGCCGAGAGTGGATGATCCTCTATCGACACTCAATAGCCCTCGTAAGGTCGACTACCATTCCCAATGACCAGCTGTACTAGATCTGGGACAGCCAAATCTATAAGTCTGGTATCAAAGAGTGGAGCACTCATACAAGACATCCTTTGTGTCTCAAGTCTAAGGACTATATACACAACTAGGACTATGGAATCGCTGTATAACAATAAGGCATCATCAACCATCCAACATTCCGTAAGCGGATCAATCAGTGAACTCATTATCCAATGAGCACCTGTACTGTATCCCTAGTGTCCCTACACGAGCAACTATGAGACCAGCTGCATTCATCATATGGATAGGTATACAGCACACCAGTCTATCCAGTTATCACGATGTCCCTCTCGAGTAACCTATGACCGGGATTATTTAGGATATGTGTTTAAAGGTGAATCGATCTCATTATCGTGATCTTATCACGATCCGATTCCCATTGCACAAATCCAAGGACATCACAATATATGTATGCATTTATGCAATAGTTATAAAGTGATATACGCCAAAATATAATAAGCAAAAAGATTCTGTATCAAGTCATACGTGTCATCACTAGCGTGATTGGCTTGCTGGGCACCTATGGCTAGCATTTGGGACTATATACACAGTAACTTATGACAGACATATCTAATATATTGGATTCTCCTATATCATCGAGGGATTATGGTGTAGTAGCCTAGTGACCCTTTAAGCCCAATATCGAGCAAGTCGCGAGTCATACATGTCAGAACTCATTCTAGCTTAGTAAATTATTATCTCCATAATAATCAACTCAACTCATTGATTGCAGGTGTACTAGGCCACTACACCGTAGTCCTCAAATGATACCGAGAATTTTAATCTATTAGACTTATCTGTTCTCAGTTACCATATACCAATCTATTTTATATAAAACTTAATTAAAAAAAAAAGCTTTCATCTAGTTAATCTCTTCGTTATTAGATAAAATATATAAATCCCTAAGAAATGAATATCTTTGATATTTATTTTCTTAAAGCATATAGCTTATAATGTGTATATATCCATAAAGATAAACGTGATTGGTATCCAATATTTGGGGATAGTTTACTCTTAGTCGATTGCCCATTTCATAGTCTATTATAGGACACTTTGGTATAACAATATACTCCGTTAAAATGATTTCACATCTCTGACAAATCACCCCTTTACTATATTGTCCTAACCTCACATTTCCCATTTCATCAAAGAGATAGCACATATCTCTAGTAGTAATAAATCTGGCCCCACATGATTTACCTTAGAGATGGTTTTTTAAAGACTTATATTTTGACCCATAGTTAGAGAGTCCTTTTTAGACATAATTATCATATATGAGGTGAGCCCTTAATAGGTTTACCAATTTTGGTAAATCCTAAAAAAGTGTCATTCACTCTTGGACTCTAACTAAAATATTATTAGATATAATCCCATTAAGCAAAAATAATCTATATCCTTACTGTTCTCACATTTTTTATTTTTTTAATATTATTCATAACGTAACTATTTGTGTATTCATCATAGGATAGGATGAGACGTGGTCGAATGGTTAATCAACTAACTAACCACCAAAGAAAACAGAGATCATATGTTACTAACAAGTGGTTGTTGGATTAGTCCGATTAGACCAAACCTAAGAATTGACTTGATCAGTAACTTTGAGTGAGAATCTATCGATAACTACGCTCATAGAATAATTATTTAAATAAATAATAATAATAAAATTATATATAGTAACGTTATTTTGAATTATGTATATACAAAGCCATTTATACCACAGTTTAAATCTCAAAACCTATCAACACTCCGCTTTTTTATCTAAATCGAAAAAGAAATGTGTGATCCAAATATAAGATTATCAAGCGTCGTGCATTAGGCTCCTGTGCAGCTTTACTTGCGCATGCGTTACACTTCGTTCTACCTTTGTCGTGATTCGATGAATTTCTGGTGGACCCCACATAAACCGTGGACTAGGGTTACTACGGCTTGGGAAAGCATGATACATTCCAGAGAAGGTGCCGTTTCGCTTGGAAAGAAAAAGACGAAATTTATCAGAGTGAAAAACCAAGATAAAGAGACGAAGAGAAAACCCTCGCGAGTGGCCTCACCATAAAACTCCGACGGCACTAACTCGCCTGCTGTCTTGTCCGCCACCGTCTCCTCCTCCTCCTCTTCGAGCAGATCCGGCGAGCACACGATCCAGGTACGCGTCCCGTTCTCGATCTAGCCCCTCTTAATGTCTGAAACCCTAATCTTGACCTTCAGATTCAATGATCCCACAGATCTCGCTCGGAGGTCTCCGATCTGAATGAGTTCTGCCGAATCTTTTGCCTCGATTCTGTTCTAAAGACTGGATTTCTTGATCAATTTCAAGGCCTGAAGGAAAGAAAGGATGGCGCGGTACCAGGTGGACGGGAAGGTGGTCCAAGGAGTCGACTTGCTGAAGCGGCGGTACTGGGGGTGGCGTCTCGACGTCTGGCCCTTCGCGATTCTTTATTCGATCTGGCTCTTTGCGGTCGCCCCCAGCATCGATTTCACCGATGCTCTGATCGTTCTCGGCGGGCTCGCCCTCTTGCACATTCTGGTGCTGCTTTTTACTGCCTGGTCGGTCGATTTCAGATGCTTTGTCCAGTTCAGTAAGGTGTGTGCAAATTTGTTATTTTTACATGTTTAGAGTAGCGGTGCAGCTGAAACGTTATGCTGTAGTTGTATTTATCTGGTCGTTTGGTTCGTCGTCTGCTGTTCTTATCTTCATGTTGAGTTTCATTTTTTATTATTTATGGCCTATTTGATCTACCTTCTGTCCATGCATCATAACGTAATGACTGTCGGAACTTTGTTGACTCCAATTGTTAGAGGTCCACCTGCAAGAACTTATCTTGCACATCTCGCTCAAGCCTTGGAAATTGCAACAAACTAACGATTGCATTTCTATACGACAGAGGCGCATTATGTCTCATGGGCTTTTTATTATCAAATTGATGATTGTTGTCAATTGCATTTTGATTACTCTAAGTTCAGTGTAGCAGTTTTCTATACTTTACGTTATAGTACTAAGTTTGACTTGTGGGAAGTGATTGTCATATGCATTATTTTCCATGATGATTTCTTGTTGCTTGGATGCATCAGGTAAATGACACTCGTCTGGCAACTGCATGCAAAATAATTCCTGCTAAATTTTCTGGTTCAAAAGAAATCGTGTCACTTCATACGAGGAGACCTGTAAGTTTGTTGCACTTTTGAGAATGCTTTCATTTTTGTTTATCTCATTTCTGGCTTACCTGCAATATAGCTGTAATGTTGTGGCATCCTTCAGATACGAATACTTCTTCTGAGAATAATTTCTTCTCATATTACTTCTATGCCAAAATGTTAATGAGATAATTTAAGTGGAAATGATTGCCTTGAGTGTAACAAGGAAGTATCTATTTTGAGCCAAAAGCAACTTTGATGTAAAAAATGAGGATAAGGTAACCAATTTTGGAACTTGCTGGACTTGCAACTGAACAACATGACACTTTTTTCTTGCTAAATGGTCTCTGCTAAATAACGTAGGATAAGCTGAGTAGGGACCTTAGGGAAGCAAAAATTAACATCCAATTCCCACAAGTAAATTTGTGTTTTCATCCACAAGGTTTGTGATCCCCTGTAGTTTCTACACCTAAGTATGATCACTGCAGGTTGTTTCCTAAGAATTTAATTAATATCTAAAATAGAGTTATATTGCCCTATTGTAGATTTTAAATTTAAAATGCTTCATGAAGCCTTTAGTAACATCCTATCAGCTCCTTCAAATTTTGGGTAATTGCATTAATGAGCCTTGCCATGAAGTTTTGCATGGAAGAGAGATTGAACGAATGAAGACTATTGTAGGGGATGAACAATCTCGAAAATCAACTGGGTTTCCCATATGGATGATCAACTATCAAACACTATTTATTTGGTAAGACATTTGATATAGTTATATATATAGTGAAGAAGAAAGAAATGCATACTATTTTGTGAAGAAAAAAGATATGATAAGAGTTCAAACACATAATAGTATGATGGATCTTAGGAAAGCAATCTGAACTCAATAGTAAGGATTGTTGCACCACCCGAAATGATATGGTACGAGTGGTATATATCAGTCCGGCGTGGATTGTATTATCACAAACAAAATTGTAAACAAGGTGTTCGACGTAATACTTGTGTATGTTCGTGTCTTTTGATTTTGTTCATAACTTGCACAACATGTAGAGGGTTGGCAGTAGGCTTGATAGTCCCATTTGGTTGGCTTTTATGGTTGTCTCAGGCTTGTAAACACAGGTTATGTGTGGTCATCGCGCATAGGCAAAATTTTTCGAGAAACAGGTCATCCAATCAGCCATTTTAGGGGGTTTTCTAGCTCCACAAAGTTATATAGAGTGTCAGCCAGCACAACACCTAGGAGCTACCCGGGTGGCACATGGCTAGATGGGCTTCTGGGGTAGTGTTTATGGTTGGTTCGTTGTCTCGTTCCGCAACAATATTATGTGGGCACTTGTGGAGATTTTTGGTTATGGTGGACCACCTTGGACCCTTTGTCGTGCGACCATTCAGAGCTTGTGAAGTTTATATTTGTAATTTGCATTGCTTATCAAGTGTTTGCTGAAATGATTGCTTATGAGATAACGCTTCCTCTAACCCGTCTTCTCCTTTGTAGGTCCTTAAAGGACCATAAAAGGTTTCGGGGAGGTTGACCCTTTGTGGACAAACACGCAAGGGTGTCGTACGACTTAGGCAAAACCAGCTAAGTCCGTGATAGTACGCAGGCCACCTTCGTTTCTGGTGATCCACTTAAAAATAAAAAAACACAAAAAAGTGATGGGGCTCGTCCAACTCGGCGTTAAAAAAGAAAAAGAACCAAATTAGGACTCACAAACGTGAGCCCTCTTCTTGCATATGATGCCACTGCCCTTGTCACTGCCTTGCTATTGTTGCTTCACCACTATTTTTGTTCCTTCTTCTTCCCTGGTACTCTCCCATCTCTTCTCTTATTCCTTCTTCCTTTTCCTACACTGCTTCTTCTTCTTCCTCCTCCTCCACCGCTTCCTCTTATTTATTCTTCCTTCTTCCTCTCTTTTTTTTTCCTCCGCTGTTCCTCCATCGCCCTTTCCTCTTTTCCTTTTTTTTTCTTCCTTTGCGAAACACTGGTACATATCGGTGTATCATATGTCGGTATATTGTTACATACCGGTATATCATGTGTCAATACATTGGTACATATCGGTGTGCGATGTGTCGATACACCAGTACTGGCCTATACGTATCGATCTGATTGATCATCGAAATGGGTCCGATACCCGAAACAGTGAAGCTTGCTCAATAGTTATATATTTTTTTTTATATTTTTGAAAAAGAAGAAGGCCCTTATGATTCTCAAGTACATCCTTAGATCCTTTGTGAAACTTCTAGGGTGATATATTCTAAGAATTATTACATTTTTAAAAATTTAGGGCAGTTCTGATTAAGGGTAGCATGGGAAATATTGTTTATATTTGTTTGAAGTACGAACATAATTAAGGGAGACACGTAAGTGCACTAGTAAAATGCTTTGAGTAAATTAGGATTAGTGGCATGGGGAAATGTAGAGGACCAAAGTTCATCAGAACAATGAGAGATTTGGTGGCTTCTAATTTGACTAGTGATATTGCCCTCAAGATATCCATGCTATTGAAGTGAAATTGTTGGGACTTACAGCCTGTTCCTGTTTTTGTTTGATACTTGCTATCTTGTTCTTTCAATCAATATAAGTTGATACAATCCCTTGGTTACCAGAGACCTATTATAGAAAAAGAGTGATATTATAATATTAATCGTGTAGTTTTAACCATTTTTATAGTTGATTGCCAAACATATATTACATAATTTTAGGATAGTTGGTACTCTTGTTTAAATGTCTAGATCACTGCTATTAAATAATCTTTTGTATCTGGGAAGTATTTGTTCATATTTTCTTCTTTGGTTGCCAATTAAGATGTATGTTAACTGCTGGTTGTTAATTTGCAATTCATTATCATGAAAAACAAATTTCCTTGCTTATTATGATAAATGATTGAAAATAAATTTGTCATCATGCAGGTGGCAGGATCATCAGCATCTTCAGTTGGGAACACTGATGAAATATATTTTGATTTTAGAAAACAATGCTTCAATTTTTCAGTAGAAAAGAATACATTTGCCAAACTTCCATATCCTACAAAGGAACCATTTGGGTATTACCTCAAGAGCAGTGGTCATGGATCAGAAGCTAAAGTAGCTGCAGCAACTGATAAGTGGGGGCGAAATGTGTAAGTTTTACTCTGTTATCCAGCTTATTAAATAGTTGATGTCGTTTAAAATCAGTGGTTGCTATGTTGTCTCTTCTTTACTTGTGCTGTTCACAAGAATGCTTAGATGAATTTAAGCAGGAAAAAGCTTGAAATGAACCAAATGAACCATCTTTTGCACTTCATCCAGAGGAGTGCCAGTTTTGACAAGAAGATGTCTGAAGATCTTGGAACTTGGAAGCATTGTGAATATATATCTATAATACATATTTTACGTTTGTTGATCACTTGAAGGATTCTATCGATTAGATTAATAGTTTGTTGCAGAAAGTAAGTAGGCTTATTGCCTTAGCTTTTGCAATATATTCTTTTTTCTCACTGGTAAGTTTTAACTTAAGGGCATGCATGTGTCTTTTTGCTTGCTTGGCACAGATGAAATGTCTGAAAAAGTTTTCAAAGCTGGTTTTGGTAGCATTTCTCTTGTCATAGGTCTTGTTTACACAAATTTTGACAAATGAATGATAGTGGTTCATATATACCTACAACATTCCTTGGGAGAGCCATCATTGCTGTTTGTTGGGATTTTACTCGGTTGAATCTTATAACTCTTCTACTGACCTAGTGATCTCTTGCTGGCGGCTGTTTATTCACAACTTGCTCTTAATCATGTTAGGAGAGGAGAGGGTTAATCGTGCTCTCTCACTTGCATAGTAGTAAATTAGTAATATGCCTATATTTTTCTATTATTTTCGGGTGTAATTTGACATATTTTTTAGATGACATTTTACAGAGTCTTCTAGAGTATAATTTTAAGTTTATATTGGTGTTTAACAGCTAATATGATTATAGAAAGGTTAGGCACGTTGTTTACTTTATAGGAGTTGGGTTTGGAGAGTCTTAAAGCTCTCTTTTGGTGGATTTTGGGGAGTGATATGATTACTAAAAAAGAAAGCTTTCTCTAGCAAGGCCTTTAAGTAGGCTATTTATATGAGTGAATGGTTTATAACTTTAGAGCCCTTGAGACATGTTTGGAAATACTTTTTTCTTTCCTACAATTAATTTAGCAGTAATATAATAGTAATCTAAATATCTTTCTTATGTAAATAGCCTCTCTACTTACAGGGGTAAGGCATGCTGCATATATTGACCCTTCTAGACCTCGCATGATGCACTAGGATTCCCTTGTTTTTCATAATATCATTCATTATCTTTTCTTCCCTCTCTTTTTCTCTTGGGAGGTGGATTCACCTCCTTGAATTTGAGAATACCTTGATAGGTGGCTCACATCCTATAAACTTGTTATTAGAGAGAGATGGTCCACCATGACCACCATAATTAACTGCACCTTTAAAAAGGTTCCGTGACAAGCTTGCTATGGTAACAACTAGTTTAGTGGAGTTAGTTCAGATATCATCCTCAACGGCTGGGAGGAAGTTGAAAACCTGAGACTAATGCAGCATTGCCAGGTGTAGTGTCTTCTTTCGTATCATCATATTAGCCCCTAAAAAGTTCTTATGTAATTGATAATAATATTGAGCATCAGAATTGTGGTCATTTTACACTCGAGCATTAATGAACATCATCGATCGGTTATTCTTTTACCTTCTCCGTGCCATATAGTGTTTCATAGGTTCTTTAACAGTTCTAATTTTTGCTGAGAAGTCACTGCAAGATGCTGAAAATATCAATCACACTAAAATTATCCTATACAACCTCTGACTGGCAATTACTTCACCTTTTTCAAGCCATAACCAATCAACTGTCGAAAGCTTATCAAATCAAAGTGAGATCCACAAAATTGAAACCTAATTCAACTAAAAGATCGATTATTCTAACGATTCTCACCGATCTATCAGAATTGATTGGGACCTGTTGGGATTAGCCCAGAATCAGTCAGCATTGTTCTGGAATCAGATGGATCTATCAGGACTGATGGAATTGGAATGTGCAGAGGTGAACTTGGATTGGTGTATGTGGAGTGTGGACCGAAATCTGCTGGATCATGAGCAAGGATTGGTTTGCCATGTACAACTCTGGAGTTTGTGGTTCACGTAGGCATGGTTCGCATTATTGGTCCATACCGATATACCAACCAGCTGTTCGAGTTGTACCGAGTGTGTTGACATATGGTACATTGGGGTGTACCAATATACCGCCCATACCGATCCTCTATCGGACCATTACATACCGCTCATACCGAGCGGTATGCTTCGGTATGTCAAGCCTTGCACGTAAGTTGATCTTGAGCCGGATATGCCATCTAGTTTGTTGTTGGATAGTTTTTTGAGACCTTGTTTTAGAAGTATGTACATTTCCTGTGGTTTTTTTTCATTTTGTGTTGATTTAATTTTTTAATGTTTGTATTCCTTGTGAAAGCATATACAACTAAATGTTTAATTTGGTCCAGTTATTATATTCTCAGCTAGTGGGATTTGTGATTGTCTTAATTTTGTCTACTACACGGATTCTCACTCTGCTTTTGTTTACTAATTTATTTATAGATTTGACTACCCACAACCAACGTTCCAGAAGCTGATAAAGGAGCAAGTTATGGAACCATTTTTTGTGTTTCAGGTTTCCAACCTTGTCCTGATTCTGAATGCCAAAAGTTCTAGTGTTCTACTACCTTAAAGTTTACTTAATCCCAGCTCTCTGTTGGTATTTTTGATGTAGGTCTTCTGTGTTGGACTCTGGTGCTTGGATGAATATTGGTATTATAGTTTGTTCACACTTTTTATGCTATTTCTTTTTGAGTCAACAATGGCCAAGAGTAGATTAAAAACTCTTACTGAGCTCAGGCGTGTAAGAGTTGATGGTCAGATGGTGATGGTGCACCGCTGTGGGAAGTATGTGTTCACTAATTCAAATGAAGATTTTTTTTGTCTGAGGCATCAGAAACTTAGTTTACTGAATTCGTGGATTCAGGTGGGTAAAGCTTTCTGGAACAGACCTCGTTCCTGGAGATGTTGTCTCCATTGGACGCACCACGGGTCAGGATGGGGAAGATAAATCTGTACCAGCAGATATGCTTCTATTAGCCGGAAATGCAATTGCAAATGAAGCTATTCTCACAGGCGAGTCTACTCCACAGTGGAAGGTGGTTATTATCTCTCTGCCTATGACCTGAGTTAGTGCAGAACACTTCATTGATTGTTTTAATTGAACACTGTTTGCTCCTATTGCCAATTCATTTATTATGTTCAGTTTAGGATGATGGTTTTGCCAGTGACCTTGGCTGAGTTTTGGAAATCCCTAATAGATAACTGCTGTTCTAAAACTTTATTTACTCTAGTTTTGAAGATGAGATTAGAGGTTTTGACTCGAATCTGCTGATATGTAGTGAAAGGATGGTATCACTTAGATGCAGGATAATTGAAAGGATTAACTCTCCACTCTTGAGGTCTGTTACAAATATCACATTTTGTGAGGAATAGTTTAGTTTTTTGTGAATTTTCAAAATGTTGGAAGAGAAATCCAACTAATTCCAAGCAAAGATTGGGAATGTGTTTGCTTCCAACAGTGATTGTATATGGTTAGTTGGTTTTCTCTTGAAAAGTAAAGGTTTTCATTTATTTGGAAACATGATCGTAATGGTTTAGTTAGTAATTGGTATGATAGTTTTATCATACACTTACCAGATAGCAAGGTTTTTGAGGTTACAATCTAGTACTGTATTGGAAGATATGTAATGATGTGGCAGAGTTCCGTACCTGTATAGGATTGGTGTTCTAAACCTTGCTTGAAAAGCAAAATTTTGTTTCCATTGTGCAATGAACAATAATATAAAACCTTATGTAAGATGCGATTCTTCTTAGAATGAGTTTTAGCTTAAGGTTGTTGAAGATTTTCCTCTTTGTTTATTCACTAGTCACTGATCACTTATGTGCAAACAAGAATAACTCATCTTTGCTTTAGGATGGTGAATCATTTTTGGCAAAAAAAATCAAGATACTATTCATATTTGATTAAAGTTGTTGACTTCTGTTGTTTGAAGCTTGTAGATCTACACAACATTCCTAGTCTGATTTATTATTTTTGTACCTATAAGCATTATTGTCTAGGCATGTTTCCCACGTGGTTGGCCAATAACCTTTGAAGACTGACTATAAAGTTCAATCTTCAGTACAATGTAAATGTCAAATTATACAAGATAACTGGGAAACGTGTTGGCTACTAGTCTGGGTGCATTTGGGAACACATTTGAAATATGTATTGAGGCCCCAATGCATATTTTAAATGAGAATTGATGTTTGATAATTTTTTTTTCAAATCGTATTTGGCAAATACTCAAATGTTGATGCTATTTCAAGGTAGCATTAGCAGGATGCTAATGTAATTTTTTAAATTCCGAAAGAATCCTTTAACGAGCTACAACGGCGTATTGTGGTGACCATAAAATTATATTCTTATTTTTTTCCTTATCGAGATAGTTTAGGATTTTGTTCATTACTTCTACAAGAGTGCCTTTTGACAATAATCTCCAAGCGTCCTTTGTCGACTTTCACAATTTTAAGTGGCATGATACACCACTTGTGGAGTACCAAGGGTTGTTACCATTTGTTATATCGTGTTCATATGATAAACAACTGGTGTAATTGATGTTAGGCAGAAACCCTTGGGTAACTTGATGGAAGAACGCATAACAAATTTGTCCTTTAATTGTTACATTACATGAATATTGTATTTATAGGATATACACTCTTTTTGTATTTAGGAATTCCTCTAAGTAATATTATTTTGTGTATTGATGAATGATTATGCTGTCATGAGTGCTTTTCGGCTGGAAAGAAATATATTGATATCGAGATTCTTACTTTTTCAAAGGACTATGGAAATCTAAATAATGATCTATGAACTTGTTATTAAGTTAAATGTGTCTATCAGTGCTTCTGAATCAATAGATGGCGATCTTAGTTAACTTGGAGTAATACTTTGAGAAAACGAGCAGCATTTTTCATTTCAAGGTTTACTCTCCTAAACTTGGAAAATGTATAGGGATATAGGGCATATTGCATTGAGGAGGAAACAAAAATCTTATGACTGAAACTTGAGAGAAATCCATTAGATCTAGTTAAGGCTGTCTTAGAATAATTACGAAACAAACATGATTCAGTTAATGCAGCAACTTCTCTTTTCACTGTTCATAGCTTCTTTTTTCTTATGATGATAAATTAGATTAAATTTTTAGGATCCACCACATATTTACAAATACTTGTCGCAGTTTCTTCTTCCACAAGCAAGTGCCCAAGTTTTTCTTGCCTATATTATTTAGTGAAACTCAGAAGTAATTCTACAATCTCTAAAACTTATTGTTTAACCTACTCTAGGATATTCCTTGTGGGATGCTGTTGTGCACTCTGGCACTCAGTGGAATTTAGAGGTGTGTGTCTGTCACAAAGAGAGAATTAAATGGTCGGTGAAGGCTTCACACTGAAATTAAACTTTTTTTTTCATCTGTTAATTTGGTCAAATTTATATAATAGTGTATTTGTTTTGACTTGGCAACAACTTGTGCATGTTTATTGTTCGTGTATGATCACAATGGAGAAGATTGTATGCTATTACGAGGTCTATTTGCTATTCTGCAGGCTGAGTTTTTCATGTTTTGACTACTTGTTCTTTGAATTTCAAATTTGTTTCTAGGTTTCAATTGCTGGTCGAGGTCTTGAGGATAAATTGTCTATTAAAAGAGACAAAAATCATATCCTCTTTGGTGGAACGAAGATACTGCAACATACTCCAGATAAAGTATGTATTGGTTACAATGCAATTATCTTTGCTTTCAGTGAGAAATTTTATCACTTTATTTTTCTTGATTAGAATTCTTTGCCCTTTTCTTTGCATTTTAGAGTTTTCATCTTAGAACACCTGATGGGGGATGCCTGGCTGTTGTGCTGCGAACAGGATTTGAGACAAGCCAGGGCAAATTGATGCGAACAATTTTATTTTCCACTGAGAGGGTAACTTCTGATTCTCAGTTAAGAATCTGCCATGGGTTATAAGTGGACTATGCATGTTTAGTCTAAGGATATTCTTTTTTCAAAATTGGTGTTTCAGGTAACTGCAAATAGCTGGGAAAGTGGCCTCTTTATTCTATTTCTAGTTTTTTTTGCAATCATTGCTGCGGGCTATGTTCTTAAGAAGGTACCATAAGCTTTTATTTACCTAGTTCTTCGTGCAATGGAACTGAAGTTAGTTTAGTTTCTCTTTTTACAATTGTAAAACCTATTGTTGTTCCTTATTTGTGATGCTTCATTAGCATTTGTCTAACAAAGGAACTTCTGCATTTAGGGATTAGAGGATCCAACAAGGAGCAAGTACAAACTTTTCTTGAGTTGTTCGTTAATAATCACTTCTGTGATACCCCCTGAACTGCCGATGGAGCTATCTATAGCTGTTAATACTTCTTTGATTGCACTAGCAAAGCGTGGTATTTTTTGTACAGAGCCATTCAGGATTCCATTTGCTGGGAAGGTCAAAACGAGTACCTTACACAATTTCTTGCATGCCAATGGTATTCTTTCGATGATTGCTTTGTTAACAAACTGAAAATTGCTGTAGGTTGACATATGCTGTTTTGACAAGACGGGAACTCTTACGTCAGATGACATGGTATGACAAATGAATAGTATGTCTTATTTAAGCTGTTATCATCTGATTTTGAAATACTTTGATTGAGTTCCAGGAATTCCAAGGTGTAGTTGGTTTGGATGATACTGAAAATTTGGAGACTGATATGGCTAAGTTGCCTGAGCGTACTGCACAAGTTTTGGCTGCCTGTCATGCTTTGGTCTTTGTAGAGAATAAACTAGTAAGTTTGGAGTGAAAGCTAGAGTCCAGCAAAATGATGATCCTGTGTACTGATAAATTATCATCGAGTATTACCTATAATCTTGATTTATGCTTAAAACATGGTTTGCAGGTTGGCGATCCTCTTGAAAAGGCTGCACTAAGAGGAATAGATTGGATATACACATCTGATGAGAAGGCCATCCCCAAAAGGTAAGCTTCATTTATATAAAAAATTATAATGTGGGAGGATGAGAAACCTAATTACTTATTCAAACAACTTATAGAAAAAGCCTTGTGTTTTTTACATTCAGCTGTTTGCTACATGTGGGAGTACTTAGATGGTTTTTGGTCTGAGGTTAGGACTGAACTAAAAGCCTATATTTGGTTCAAGCAGGTTTCTATATGCTGGAACTCTGCATTAATTTATTAGTTTTACTTTGAATTTCATGAAAAGTTAGTTGATCTGATTGGAGGACATATCCAGTGACATTGGACCTCAGTTATTTTATTTTTATTTTTCAATTCTTTCAGGACATTTCTTTTTAAATAAGCTGGCTAATCTAAAACACTTCTATCATGAGATCCAGGTAATTGACAATTAAATCAATTGGTTTGGTCTTTTTGGTTCGATGTGAGTTGGATAAGGGCTTATACTAGAGATGACTTCTATCATGATACTAGAGATGTGGTTTGGTCATTTTCCCTAGGAGCTTGGTGGGTAATTTTCCTTCGGAGCTATATCGTGATTTCCAGAGTCTAGACAGACAGTATAGTGCACCACCAAGTAGTCATATCAAATCTTTTTGTGAGGAAAGATACAAATCAGTTGATAATGAACATATACCAATGATTGCCATCTTGTGTATTGGTCCTTGGGACAATGGGTAGGTATTGGTCAGTAAGCGTGTGTCTGCACACCTTTGGATAGGGATGAGATCCTGACAGCTGTCCAGGTCTGACTGATGCATATGGAAACATTAATAATTCTTTGGTGGGAAGATTACTGTCAAAAGTCTGTTAAGGGCTTTTTTTTTCTGCTTGCTGCATAATAATTACCAATATATACACAGAACTTGAGCATATATTGGATGGACAATCTGTACTTGAACAATCCATGAATGTATCTCATTATGGTTGGCTATTTTGAAATTTAGGAGCTATATCTGAGGTCTCAGTCACTGGTGACATGAGCTTGGCTGCACAAGTATTATTCTAATTTCAGATAGAGAATTCTATTGTCAGATTGAAAACTGCCAACCTACAATGCATCTGCTACAGCTTGATTCAATGTTACTTATCTGAGCCTAGACTCTGTTTTTCCTAGGTTGTTTGCAGCCTATTCTTTCGTGCCAGTTGCTGCATCTTAACAAGGCAATTGGCTTGAAATACATGATCTCCATGTAACGATATTTCTCACTTTGATTCACCAAATATGTCTTCCCTTTTCTGCATCCTTTTTATGCTACAATTACAGTAGAGATCTCCTTACCTGGTTATGAATTTTAACGTACCAAAATATACCAATAGAGACATTTCCTGTTTAATATGTATTGCCACTCTTGCATTCTCTTTTTGCTCTTTTGTGCTTCACCTTAACAGTTTCAGCACTCATGCTCTATTTGCAACCACTTCTTGATGGAAAGGGGGCTAGCATTATTTGGTCTTGTGCTTACACCCCTGCTTTCCAAGCAAATAGTTTACTAGACGAGGCAGTAAGTGGAAGCATTACATAGTGTTGTTGCATATAGTGTGTGTTTCATTTTGTGACGGCATTTTCAAAATGACATGTTATCGACAGCACTGGAAATTTTGCTAATTCCAGCTATAGGATCATGTGCCATTAAACTATATTCCAGTTTGACTTGAATCTTAAAAGTTTTTTGGGGATGATGTGTCAATTTAATATTTTGTCTTCACTTGAATTCCAGGTCTGGTGGTCATCCTGTGCAGATTGTACAGAGGCACCATTTTGCCTCTCACTTGAAAAGAATGGGTGTTATTGTTTGTATTCAAGAACAGTTTTTTGCATTTGTGAAGGTTGGTACTACTTTAAAATAATTTCTTATGTTCTTTTCCTTTTGGATCAATTTATGATGACTTTGTTAGTGCCTATGTATATTTGTTTCACTAATGTGTACGTGGTCAAAGGTTTTGATGAAGCTGGTTACTTTTACTTCATGTCCATACCTCATAAATGATTTCTTGTTCTGTAAAATTTAGTTATTTTTTCCCACTTGTCCTTAGGAATTATTTAGTTCAAAATCATATAATATTTCGTTGCTTGTTTCTGAAGACTGTAGAAGCTGAATGAGTTTTCACATGGTTGCCTGAAAATCTTTTTTCTATGGAAAGAACAATCTGATTATGATGATTAACTGTAGTCGAAAGATCACTTACTAGTGTCTTCTCTCCCTTCATCATCTGTCACTTAATTGTATGTGATTCGCTACTTAATTAGTGTCTATTCACTTTGTGTTAGGCAGATGTTTGTAGATGTTATTACAACTTCTGTTATTAGCCGAAACTGTGTTAGAATCTTGAAGCAGAGGCTAATTGTTAATGACAGGGTGCACCAGAGACTATTCAAGATAGGCTAATCGATGTTCCTGCAACTTATGTCAAGACATACAAGAAGTATACACGGCAGGGGTCGCGGGTTCTAGCTCTGGCATACAAGACGCTTCCAGAAATGACTGTAAGCTTAATTATGTTGTATATTCTCTGTTACTTGTGAGATAATAATTGCATCTAAGAGATGTACTTTTTTATCTTAAGATGTAAACTGTTGAGATATTTAGGCATATATTGGTTGTCAAAAAAATCATCATATATAATGACTCTTTTTGAGTTATTGTACTGATCACTATTATATTTTTCTTTACAATTTCCTTATTATTGGTTATCTTTGCTACTTTGAGGTTGTGAAATAATATACAATTATTATATTTATATCTTTTGCCACAAGATGGGAAACTGAATCAAATAAGTGCTAATACGCCTTGACAAGGGTATTAACTTATGGGGTTGTCATTTCCAAGGCATGAAATCCCTTGCAATTTCTCCACTATAAATAAAACTTAATTGAATGAACCATTGCCATGTGCTTGATGGTCTACTACCTATATGTTATGAAACTTGTGCAGGCTTCTAGCATAGTCAATATCGAAACTTGCCATGATTTATCCTGAAAGCACAGGCTAATGTGATAATATTGTGTGCTAACATATTATATAAGGGTAAAGGCCCATGTGAAACATAGAGGCATGTGGATTAGTTGTTGGATTAGATTCTTTGTTGAAAGGAACTCATATAGCAAAAACTACAAGTAATGGTAGTGCCACATGAACATTGTGTACTAAATTGCTAGTGTGAATTTAGTGGGTATGAATCCATAAGAATCAGAACAAGAACATGGGGTTAGTCTTGTCATCAATGGTTGGTATTTTTTTCTTGTAAACCTTAATGGTACATCATTGCTTGAAACTAGGTTTTCTGCCACAAAACAAACATCTTTGACTATTTGCGCTGTCCAGCGGCATGGGGTTGTGACAGTACATTTTTTCATGATATGGTTGGCTGAGTTTGATATGACAATGGAGTATAAGCCTGGAAAGGCAAATGTCGTGGTCGATGCATTGAGTCGGAAAGTAGAGCGTGTGAATGCCGTATAATTGAAGGGCAGAGGCCACGCAAGTCAGTTGCACTCCAACTTCCTTTCCAGGATCAGGGATGGTCTGTACAGTGATTCCCAGGCAGTAACCCTGATGCAGCTCATTAAAGAAGGCAAGGCATGACGGTTTTGGGTCCAGGAGAGACTCGTTTACACTAAAGGGAATAGGGTTTATGTTCCTCGAGTGGACAATCTGAGGCGTGAACTCTTAAGAGAGTGTCACGATTCCCTTTGAGTGGGACACCCAGGCATTCATAGAACCTTGGCTCTTGTGGAGAGGGCCTTCTACTGGCTGAAGATGGGGACTGATGTGGAGGAATATGTTCGAACGTGCCTTACTTGCCAACAAAACAAGGTGGAGCAGCGGAAGTCGGTAGGACTTTTGGAGCAGTTGCCCATGCCAAAAAGGTCGTGGAAGAGCATTTCCTTGGACTTCATATCAAGCTTGCCGACAGTAAGGAGACTCGGATCGATACTCATGGTGGTCGTTCGATTTTCAAAGTATGCAACTTTCATTGCTGCTCCCCTACACTATTCAGCAGAAGAGGCGGCCAAGCTGATGATAAAGGATGTGGTGAAGTATTGGGGAGTCTCGCACAATATCATCAATGATCAAGATGCTCGATTCCTGGGACGATTCTGGACCGAGCTATTCAAATTGTTGGGGTCGAAGTTATACTTCTTCACAAGCCTCCACCCCCAGATGGATGGCCAAACTGAAAGGATAAACTCGCTTCTAGAGCAATATCTTCGGCACTACGTGAGTGCCAACTAACGAGATTGGGTGAAGTTGTTAGACATTGCCGAATTCTCTTACAACTTGCAACGGAGCTCTGCGTCCAACAAGAGCCCCTTCGAGATCATTACAGGGCAATAACCATCAACTCCTCACACTATGGTAATCGGGTATACTAGGAGTAGTCCGTCAGCCTACCATTTTGCAAAGGAGTGGCACTGAAATGCAGATATTGCGCGGTCTTACTTGGAGAAGACGGCAAAAAGAATGAAGATGTGGGCCGACTTGGGAAGGCGACCGCAAGAGTTCAAGGTCGGCGATTTGGTGTTGCTCAAGCTCCAACCAGCATCACTCCAATTCTTTAGGAACAGAGTACACAAAGGATTGATGCGTAAGTATGAAGGGCCCTTCTCGATTATCAGCAGGGTGGGCAACGTCTCCTACAAGTTGTAGCTGCCGGCGTGGTTCAAAATTCACAATGTTCTTTACGCCAGCAACTTGAAAGCCTAGCACTCGGATCCGCAAGATGCTTCCTGAAGTGTTCCAACTCGACTACCCCCCACCAGAGCCTCCTACGAGAAGCGAGTTGAAACCATTTTAGCGGACCGCAAGATAAAGCTACCCACTGGAGTTGAGCAGACCGAGTACTTGGTGAAGTGACGAAAGCTTCCTCGAACTGAAGCCAGTTGGGAGCCCGAAGACGCCCTACGACATGAAGAAGCAATCATTAACAACTACCAACAAGCGTTGACGAGGGCGTCGACAGTTTGAGTGGGGGAGAATGTCACGAACGGTCATCGCGCGCCAGCAACAACTCTGTTCAACGAACCGTTCGTCGTTTGTGTTTACATGTACAGCTGTGTGGCAACATGTTTTGGCTTGGTTTTATGTCCGTTTGCTTGTAAAAATGTAAGTTCGAACAAGTTGCAGCGCTATAGTGCGATCGCTCACCGAACCGAGCAAAACAACCCAAAACAGCTTCGTTTTCGCGTGCCACGGACTGTTTTCTGCATCCCGCTGCTGCACGCGAAATGTTAGCCATCTCAGCACCCTGGAACCACCTGGGTGGCACCATGGGGGATGGTGCTTCGATATAGTGTCGGGCGTTGAACAATCTTTCACAAGTTCGCACGTTACCTTGACGGGAACTTGTTGTCGCGTCGGGCACCCGGTGAGTAGCTGTTTGTGGACTTGCAGCTGTTCGTTCAATCTTCTAAAGTCCTTGTTTTCCTCCTCTCCCTCTTTTCTCTTGTGCACGCAAGGTGCTCGCTGATTTGCTTGTAAAGTTTCCCCTTTTCTCGAGATGTCGGGACTTGTCCGTCGCTCTGTCATGGACAAAATTCTAAACAGGATGTTTGATGTAATACTTATGTATATTCGTGTCTTTTGGTATCTTCATGCTTTGCACAGTATGTAGAGGGACGGTCGAAGGCTTAAAAGCCCTATTTTAGTTGGGTTTGGTGGCCTTCTTAGGCTTATAAATAAAGGTTGTGTCATGTGGACACTTGTGAGAGATATTCGGTCTGTAGTGGGCCATTTTGACCCTTTGTTGTGCAATCGTTCAGAGCTTGTAAAGTCTATTTGTAATTCACATTGTCTATGAAGTGTTTCCTGAAATGTTTGCTTGTGGATCCCGAGTGAGGCGCTTTCTCTAACCCGTTTTCTCTTTTGTAGGTCCTAAGGGACCATGGGAGGTTTCGGGGAGGCTGACATTTGCGGACGGACACGCAAGGGTGCCGCACGACTTTGGCAAATCAGCTAAGTCCGTGACAGCTCGTTCTTTGAACTAATCAACTTTCTCTTTTACAGGTCCTTCGGGACTTGCGAGAGGTTGCAAGTGGGCTGATCTTTGCGGACGCATAGGCGCGACTTTGGCAACGCAAGCTAAGTTCGCGTCTTTGCTGCAAAGGTGCCTCACGACTTAGGCAATTCCAGCTAAGTCCATGACAATCCTCCAAACTACATGACATAATTTCTTTTTACTCTAAATTTTATCGTAAAGAACCTAATAGTTCGTGTCTTGTAGTTTGCTTGTCTCTCCAAAGTATCCTTACCATATTTGATTTACACCTAATGAAATAAATATGTATCACAAAATGGAATTATGGAGAAAATCCGAGGGTAGTGACATTGTGCAACATATGCAGTGAAATAAGTTCTTAGATTATGTATCACAAAATGGAATTATGGAGAAAATCCGAGGGTAGTGACATTGTGCAACATATGCAGTGAAATAAGTTCTTAGATCGTGTTTTAATCACCCTGCATTATCCAAGTGAATTGATGAATGTTAAACAGTTAAAGTATCCTAAAATTTTAGGGTTTAAATTTGGACAATGAATTCTTTATCAGTCCTAATCCCATTACCTATACGGCAGAAAATGTATAAGGTTCCTGCCAATGCTAGGTCTGACAAGTGTCAATGTGTGCAGCCTTACTTCTGCGAGCTGATAGATTGTTTCCTTGACACAAGCAATATTACTATGACAGGAACCCATAGTTATGATTCATAATATATAATTTTCTCCTGAGAATTATCTCCTAGAGTGGTTGAGTACAACACATTATTAGAACTACACCAACAATCCACTTGAACTATTTGGATTTATTTGTCATTCTGCTTTTTTGGTATATAACCTTTTATATATTATTTGGATAATACGGAATCATTCTTTTTGATAAATTGGATGCGATTACTGTCCAGTTATATAGTGTAGTGACCAACATAAATATTAGATTTTTTTAATACAAAGCACTGTTTTGTTAAAAGATTGTCAAATCTTATGACATCATCTTATATTGACATGACAGGTAAGTGAAGCTAGAAACCTCGAAAGAGATGTGGTGGAGAATGGTTTGACTTTTGCTGGTTTTGCGGTAATGAAGCTTACAGACTTGCCATTTATGTTTCCATTTCTTGTACTCTGCCCTTAAGACAATTTTTTGAAGTACTGATGATGATCATAATGCCGTTCAAATTACTTGTGGTTTGGTCTTGATGCTTAACAGGAATTGTCTATCTACAGGTTTTCAGTTGTCCAATTCGTTCTGACTCTGCCACTGTTTTATATGAACTGAAAGGTTCATCACATGATTTGGTATGTCATGCATTGCCTGGTTTGATAAGCTCAAATCTTCTGATTTATTTATTATTATACTATTGAATCGTTTTTTCCCTCTAATCGAATCATAAATCATCTCAATGGTGGCAAAAACCATGTAGTCAACTCCAGATAGTTGGGAGTTTATTTTTTACTGTACCTTGGAACTCTGTGAGTTGTAAGTTGAATTGAGTTCATCCATTATGAATGTAAATAGAGTAGCTATATCTTGTTGTATTTTAGCTTTTCTATCTGACTTTTTTCTTTCAACTTCCTGTGAAGTTTATTGGCGTCAAATTAGTATAGAGAACGTGAATTAACATCTACTATACTATAGATGTTTGTGATTAGTTAAAATGTGTCATACTGGTTAAAACCCATTTCTTAGAGAGAGGATGAAAAACGGAAAGCTCTTAGATGATTTCCTGTTGTCGATTCTGTTCTATCCCTGTAGCTATCAGAAATTAGTGGACTTTGTTTCTCTGTCAGTATTTACTATTTCAAAGGAGGATGGCACCTACAGTGCACAAGAGGACAAAATGGAGAAAGGAAATAATGAAAACCATGCTCAAGACTTAATTAGGAAATTAAATTGACATCTAATGATTAAAGAACATTTGCGATGAACAAGAATATGTTCTAGTGCATTATAGAGAGAAAAACTAGGAGCAAGAGAAAGGGAAGCAAGAAGTGTTCCTCTTGTTTTCCCAATCCTTGCTTATTGTATGATAGTTGTTGATTTTGATCATACTCCAGAATGTTTTGTCAGCATTTGGGTACTCCTTAAGTGATTGCTATAACAATTGATGCAAGAAAAGGACTGTATCTCTTATAGGAGCAAGAGTCCTTTGCATATGGTGGTGGGCTTTTTATCTTAGTATCTCAACTTTCTACTTTGATTTGTCATCATGGTAACAATAGTCTTCTTCAAGGCTTGGTGGAATGGAATGGTAGAAAGTCATGGTGGGAATAGAAGTAGAAACAATCTTGACGAAGAAGAAAAGTTATCTGCAGGCCAATTGGCCAGGGAAACAACTTCATTTTCATTATAAGTAAATTACACAATCATTGTCTTTCTCTAATGAGGATACCTGTAAATATTTTTAGACTCAGCAGTACAACTTACAGGAGAACCACAGACCACTGAAAGAAGAAATAATATAAAGGAATAATTAACCTACCCTGCTACCCATCCTTTCTAGAGTTTTACTTATTCTTGGACTTATAAATTTACCTCTATTAAATATTATTAGCTGTGTTCTACCTTCCTGTCTGATTAAGAGTTTAAGACATCTACAGAACTGGCTTGCCCTTTGCATAAATAGCCCATGCCACTTGTTTGAGTCTTAATAGGACTCTTGAGACTATATGTTAGCTACTTTAATGCCATGCCATCCATCTATTTTAGAGAAGAAACTGGAGTCTAAGTCTCTCTAAATGGAGGTTCTGAATCTTACCCATAAATGAAATCTAGACCATACTGTAACTTGTTTGGTATGTAGCAGTTACCTCCACCAATATTAGGTGGAAATGAGCTATCATTTCCTACTAACAAGCCGTAATGGCATTTCGTGTTATAATTAGGACTATACTTTTTTTAAGTCAGGACTTAGTGAATCTGATCTGAATTTTAGAACTATTAGAACTTATTGTAATTTGACTCCAAAATGGATCTACACCTGAACATGACTAGCTTTACAACTAGATAAATACAACACAATGTTGATTCAAACTTTATTTTTATCATAACTCTTGCATCTTTCTGGATCATTCATCTAGTAGAATTGGAAAAGAAATATTCAAAATCTTTGTATTAAAAATTTGATGTTCTATATGCTAACAGATATATTTGTGTCAGGTGATGATTACTGGTGATCAAGCTCTGACAGCTTGCCACGTGGCCAGCCAAGTTCATATTATCTCTAGGCCTGCATTAATTTTGGCCCGAACAAAGTGTGGCACTAGCTTTGAGTGGGTGTCACCTGATGAAACTGAGATGTTTGCCTACAGGTAAAAAATTTGGTCAAGTATTGAGTCTGAGCTACTTGCACTTTTTTAGGTATCTCAAGTAAAATTTTGTTCAGTCTTTAGCAAAGGATTACCTTATCATATAAATTTTGCTTTAATATCTTGTTTCTATACACAATATCTTGTCAGTGATACTTGCTTTAAAGAAATCAATCTATGATCTTTATACATCTCATTTGGATTTTCTTGAGATAAATAAATCTTGAGTTTGTGGTTGTTACAGTGACAAAGAGGTAGAAGCGCTGTCAGATACACATGATCTTTGCATAAGTGGGGATTGCTTTGAAATGCTGCAGAGAACTGGGGCTGTTTTTAAAGTTATACCTTATGTGAAGGTTAGTAATGTCATCACAGTTTTCATCCCAACTTACCATATATGCGTCTTTTTTTTTTGCAGCTGATGCCACTGCTATAATTTCAGGTTTTCTCACGGGTTGCTCCTGAACAGAAAGAACTTATTTTGAATACTTTTAAAGCAGTTGGTAGGATGACACTGATGTGTGGAGATGGAACCAATGATGTCGGAGCACTGAAGCAGGTAAGATGCCTTTTTCCGTTCCATTTTGTTAAATATGAAACTGGCACTCAGTATGTAGTCCCTTGTTGAACCGAGAGGCAGGTCTTACTTGTACCAGAATACTGGCACTCAGTATGCTGGTACAAGCTGTGGTTTCAAGAAGGATGGGGGAGGAGAGGAGAAGGAAGAGGAGGCAGTGGAGAATGAGGAGGTTATGGGTGGGCAGGCCGGTAGTGGCCAGCAAGAAGGCAAAGACATGGGGTTGTAGAGAGATCATTTTCTTGGCACATCATTAAGGAAAAATGAATCAGGTGTCTCATTGTCATCTAACCACATTGTTATACTTAAGCATCAAAGGCAACTAAATTTAGAGAATGTAAAACTCATCTGACAGATGTGAACCAAAACACAGTACAAGAAACATTAGCAGTTTGAGAAATAATGTTACAATTGGGGTTTGAAAACCTGCTTGCACTGACATGAACCAGGTAGTAAATAGTAAATACCAGTTCGATGGAGACCCAGGCTGCAGACCAGCCCATTTTGGGCGGTTTGGGTCCAGTTCAAACTTCAGGATTATTATAAAAAAAACCCTGGCTATTTGTTTATAACGTGCAAAGCTGGTTTAGTTCTCTCTGTGAAATGGGCCACGGAAAAATTGAACTATTAATTTATGAAACATTTGCTGTCATCATTACAGTATAAGCTATGCTTTTAAGTTTTACGAAACCTAGATTGATGTCTCCTAATTCCATTCTTCTCTTTTTAGCCTAAACACCATTGAATTTTTTTCTGATGTTCAGGCACATGTAGGTATTGCTTTATTGAATGCCGTACCACCAGCTCAATCAGGTGATGCATCATCACAGAAGCAACCATCAAAACCTGAAAATAAAGCAGGAAAAACTAAAAAGCCAAAGCCAACAGCTGAGTCATCTCATTCCGCTGAACCTGCCAAAAGTATTACAGCAACAAGCAACCGTCATCTCACAGCGGCTGAGAAACAGCGTCAAAGAGTGCAAAAGATGATAGATGAAATGAATGCAGAGGGTGATGGTCGCGCTCCAATGGTTGTCAAACTTGGTGATGCCTCAATGGCCTCACCTTTCACAGCAAAGCATGCCTCTGTGGCCCCCACTCTTGATATCATTCGTCAAGGTCGGAGTACCCTTGTGACTACCCTCCAAATGTTCAAGATTCTTGGCCTGAACTGCTTAGCAACTGCTTATGTGCTGAGTGTCATGTACCTGGACGGTGTGAAGCTTGGAGATGTTCAGGCTACCATCAGTGGGATATTCACAGCTGCTTTCTTCCTTTTCATCTCCCATGCTCGTCCTTTGCAGACACTCTCCAGTGCTCGACCTCATCCCAACATTTTCTGCGCCTATGTCTTTCTTTCCCTCATCGGTCAATTTGCCATGCACTTGTTCTTTCTGATTACATCTGTCAATGAAGCCTCAAAGTTCATGCCAGAGGAATGTATCGAACCAGACTCCGACTTCCACCCGAACCTAGTGAATACTGTATCGTACATGGTGAACATGATGATCCAGGTTGCAACCTTTGCTGTTAACTACATGGGCCATCCATTTAACCAGAGCATACCTGAGAACAAGCCTTTCAAATATGCATTATTTGCTGCAGTCGGTTTCTTCACAGTAATCACTTCAGATTTGTTTAGGGATCTAAATGACTGGTTACAACTAGAGCCGTTACCGGAGGGGATGAGGGGGAAGCTGATGCTATGGGCTACCCTCATGTTCCTGGGTTGTTTTGGTTGGGAGAGATTGCTAAGGTGGGCATTTCCAGGTCGAATGCCATCATGGAGAAGGCGGCAAAAGCAGGTGGCAGCTAGCATGAACAAGAAGCTTTTGTAACTAGTTTTTCTAATTAATATGGTACAGCCACAGGATGTTCACTTTGATAACTGATCAAGAGGCGCAGACACATTTGATGAGTTATGAGGGTGTTGCTCTGCCATTTCCAGTATAGCCCGACAATTTTGCTATAGATTTGATGAAATTGATGTTAAACAAGCATGCATTGATCTATGTCAAGGTCCAGATTGTTTTGCATTCTCTCACAGACATGCCTGCGATTTTTTTTTTTTTTTTTTTGCTTTGCATTCCCACTGTTGCGGGAGGTCTGAATTAATGGTTAAACATTTTGTTGCAAATGAATGGTGCTTAATTGCCTTGTTAGCAGGAGGTTGCTTGCAGATATTGATTGCGTGACATAGTTTTGTTTACTTTCCGTTTTAGACCTAATTGAGCTTTCTTGACAGGATGATTCTAACAGACAAAGATCAGCTTGCATGCATGGCTTGGCTATTTTCTACCTTCTGCCTGTCAAACGAGTAAATTGCTTTACCTGAAGGGCTCTTCTATCTTTATACTCTCCTCAACAAATTATTGTAAAATCATGTTTCTTATCTAAAATAATCTCTAATGGATATAAATTTAATGACCATAACAAAGTTACATGCACTTCAAACACAAAGTTAATGAATCCGAGGCACAAATCAATCTCCAAGGAGGGAGAAAAAATAAAGGCACTACGAGAGTGGCGTCCATAAACTACACCGTTTCGGAGAGGATTTGTCGCCTGGAAATTTGGGACCCACAAAATTGACATGAGCTGCGATAATTGAACGTGCCATCTCAGCACGCATCGCGCAGGCGTAGAATCTGCACGCACGAGCAGCATTTTGGGGAACACGAAAGTAGATCCTTCGTCGCCCCAACTCTGCCAACCCGACCTCGAGGTCTCTCGCCATGGATTTCTTCAAATCCGTCTTCTCCGCCGACCCGGTCTCCCCACGGGATCAGCATCAATCTCAGCCGGAGTCCCCCCACCGCTCCCCGGAGGCCGATGAGCAAGGCGATGACGCCCGCGGAGCAGGCGGTGGCAGTGGTTGGAGAGGGCTCATGAAGACCTTCGCCACCAAGTCCGAGTCGGTGATCCAGACCTACCGCCGGGATCTCGAGGAGTTCGGGTCCGGCCTCAAGAAGGAGACGGCGTCGATCCGGGAGGCCGCCGCCCGTGCTGTCCTCGACCTCCCGGGCTCCCTCGAGGCCGGCGCCTCCGCTGCCCAGGAATCCCTCGAGTCCGTCGGCCACGCCTTCGACGACTTCGGCGGCTCCGTGTGGCGGGGAACAGCTGAGATCCTGTCCCAGGGCAAGGAAGCGATCCTCTTGATGGAGGCCGAGGCCGGTGGCACCGATCAGTACCCAACTGACCATGGTTCGCAGAGCGCTACTCCTTCTTCGAAGAGGTACAGCAGATTCGAGGCGCAGGTGCTGGCGATCCAGTCCGACGTGAATACGTTCTCTGAGGAGCCGGAGGATGCCCAGGATTTCAATAACTGGAGATCAGGGTTTGATTTGGCTGAGAAAGAGGAGGAGATCGATAAACTGTGCTATGAGAATGGGGCTTTGGAGGGGTTTCTTCAAAAGCTTGTGCCTCGATTGGTGGATTACGAGGCATTCTGGTTCCGGTACTACTACCGTATTCACAAGCTTAAGCAAGCAGAGGATGCAAGGGCAAAGCTTGTGAAAAGGGTGATTTCGGGGGAAGAGGAGGAGGATTTGAGCTGGGAGGTAGATGATGATGCAGACGAAGAAGTGAAGAAGGATGACAAGAGAGGTGAAAAGTTGAGGGATAACAAAGAAACAGAGGTGGAAAAAGAAGAAAAAAAGGATGAGATTAACACAGTGGTGCAAAAAGAAGACATGAGTCCTGAGCCCATGGAGCTGCCCAAACATGTTGAATCCCCGCATGTTGAGAACTTGGAAGCTTCAAAAGAAAAAGATGATGAGGAAGTGACTTCGAGTGCAGGAAAGGCTGAAAACTCTGAATTAACTACTGAGGGGATGAAGTCGAAACCGGACGACAAGACGAATGAGACTACAGTGCCAGAAGGGAAGACGGATGCCGCAGGGACATGCGAGGACAGTGGCACTTCCATTGTCTCAAGCCAAACTTCGGTGCAGGAGGAAGATGATTTTGAGTGGGATGAGATCGAGGATCTTGGTGAACACAATGAGAAGAAATCTGGTGACACGAGCGGGAGTCCTCTTAGGGTGGATTTGCACAAGAGGCTAAATGTCGTCGAGGATGATGAGGATCTGAGTTGGGATATCGAAGATGATGATGATTCTACCAAGCATTGATTGAAGGGTATTGGAATGCTAAGAACTTCTCGTAATTGTTTGTTCTTTGCATTTATTATGCTTGGTTTGCCGTTTGGCTAGTAATATTTCTCCTCTCATGTTGTGGATTTTAATGTGATAAGTTTTCTAATATATTGAGATACTACTTGTTATCTAATAATCTATTTGCATATTCAAATTTGGAGCAGTTGGTTGTGGCATCCTTGGCCTTGAATTATATTTTCTTATATTGCATTCTTCAAATAAAAAAATGAAATATTTTCTTCAAATTGTGATTCCCATACTATTCCTATCACTTACATGGTTGCCAGTTAAAGATTGAACTAGTTATTGATGTTTCAGTGTGCTATTTCTTTTTTGTTGCACATTCATTTAGACAAATTTGGACTTTTGCCAGAGCATTAGTTTGTTTTAGTTAATGTATGTGTTCTTGAGCATGTTATGACCACTTGTATTCAAAGATGTTCCGACTTTCTGTTGATTGTAGTAAATCTCTGAACGGTTGCCACAAAGTTGTAGCTATTCATGTTCGTTAAGATGAGGCTCATGTATTCTGAAAGCATTATTATGGTTGTTGTTTAAGCATATGTTTAGCTTTTAAATAATCATCATGGAATAGGTCATGTATAGCAAAAATTCTTTATGTCATCCATAACCTAAAATGCTTGCGGATTAGTGTAGCGATGTGCCTAAGCATATATTTATTAGGACATTTTTCTAATGCATCTGCACTTTGACTACCTTAAGTGTTGGGAGACTAGTCTATGGATGCCATATTGTGTCATGGAAGTTTCTGATTAAAATCTCCAGTAAGCAGCCTTAACCTCAGAACCATAATGACTTTGACAGGATCATACAGATCAAATTAGGAAGCATCATCAGTCTAGAATGGCGCAGTTGGAGCGACCTCGTAAAATCTCCAACTTTTAAGGTTGAAAAGCTATGAGTAGTAAATAAAGACAATTACCTACTACACCCGGATGTTAATGGAAGATGTTAGTTCTTCCTTCATACTGTAAAGAAAAGTGATACACTAGGTTTAAGCTGTAATAAACAAAGGAAACCACAAACTGAGAAGCCTTTAATCAGGTTCTGACATTGGTTCTGAATTGCTTTCAGCCTTGTGATGGAAACTTACAACCACAGGTTCCAAGACTAAGAATCAGGAGCTATTATGATGTGGTATTATTGCATGCTTGCTTGATCAGATGAATGGCATGGGCATGTGCATGGTGGTGAGTTGGTTCTACAAACTTATCACAACACTATATGATTTCAGAACCATCATATGAGGTGAATTGCAATGGTCTTATTTCATGACAGCTTATGACCTCCCCCAGCACTAGAGATGTTGCTTCTTTTCACCATAGCTTGTCTCCGTCTGAGTTGATGCTAAAAATATATAGCTGTGTCAGCCAGAAGTAGTTTGATATATGTAAAAATTATTACCTCTCCATCGCTCCTTAATGCTCTCAAAATCTTGGAGATTAAAGCGATATCATACATGCTCGTGCAAACTCTCTTTAATGGAATACATATTTTTCTTATTAACTCTTCAGTAGGAATATTACAACAAGCTTCAACATGTAAACTAAAGAAATGACAATTACCACTTACAATATAGGAAACTGACTGCTGACCCTTGGTAATCTGAAAGGATTCAAACGTGGCATTTCATACAGTTCTTGTAGCACATAAAAACAGAACTTGCATAGATTTTCATTACGTTGACATACAATTCCTTCAATATGAACATATGTTAGATCATTAGTCGACACAAATAACTCTAAGGATTCGTCTAAAACTTTAGTTTCAGAGCAAATGGCATCTTGTCTGCGAATGGTGGGTCGGCAAATTTCCCAGTGAGTATTTGAGATGATACATGATGATTCGCAGCCTCCGTATAGTGTATGCCATCCCAATTAACATATTCCGTAGTGTCATCGCATGCTTTAGCCGTCACCGAGCCTCCGTCCAGAACCTTTGTTTGTCCGCAAGAGATTCGACTATCATAGTTTAAAGGCAGTCCACCATACCCACAGCATGCAGTTATTGGATTCTCAAAACCTGAAAAAACATTGTGAAGCAAATTAGGTTCTTTTCTTAAATCTACAAATGCTTCTGATAGAACTGGAGCATGCATACACACAAAGTACAGTAACAAACACAAGATTGTTCAAGGAACTGTAACTAGTTACATGATAGGGTAAACCAGAATGCAGCTACCAATCAGTGATTGTTGCTTTTGAACTTGTCCACTTTACTCTATAGAGAAGCTTACAGTTTTATGGCTGGCGATCATATTTTCCCAGGATTCCATAACAAATTGAAGAGCACACGCTTCTCCTCTTAATAGTACAAGAACTTGAGATGGCTCAGTGCAGCATTATTGAAGATGTAAGTATAACTATTTAAGAAACATGTTGCTTTGAATCACTAAGAAAATTCCACACAAGTAACATATATACATTTTCACACAACATAAATAAAGAATGATTGATTGCTTTAGTACAAGAACTTAAGATGGGGAAGAGGTAAGTATAACTATTTAAGAAACATGATGCCTTGAATCATTAAGAAACTTCCACACAAGTAACATAAATACATTTTCACACAACATAAATAAAGAATGATTGATTGCTTTAGTACAAGAACTTAAGATGGGGAAGAGGTAAGTATAACTATTTAAGAAACATGATGCCTTGAATCATTAAGAAACTTCCACACAAGTAACATAAATATATTTCCACACAACATAAATAAAGAATGATTGATTGCTTTAGTACAAGAACTTAAGATGGCTCAGTGTAGCATTACTGAAGAGGTAGGTATAACTATTTAAGAAACATGATGCCTTGAATCATTAAGAAACTTCCACACGAGTAACATAAATAAATTTTCACACAACATAAATAAAGAATGATTGATTGCTTACCATAACGAGAATAGTTTGCTATGAGGTTGAATTTTATGGAGAACACATCGATGTAGGTTATAGAAGCATCGCCGAATACACCTTGCAGCTTCGTGCAAAGTGCATGAAGCTGTAAATTGAAAAGCCTAGCAGCTTGATTGTGAGAGCTTACACATCCGATCTCATCAAGCTTTGATGGATCCTTGGCAAAAAAGGCTATGTTTTGAGCTAAGCACCCAAGTGGACCAGTATTATGAATCCAGAATCTCCTGGCACCTTGTTCATATAATTTCTGGCAGCATAACCAGAAGGCTAGGTTAAAACCATCACCACTAAATAAATTAAATCATTCACATCACAGATCAAGTACATTGAACTCAAGATGTATAAAAGCATAAAGTAGATGAATTGACAAGATAGAAGAGATATAATAGTTTCAAGTGTTAATTAGGACAACAAGAGGCAAAGTTTAGTATACAATTCGATACAAACTCAAAAGACTGCTTCTAAATTAGACTATTTCACATAATAAAAGAGCTACTCTGGCAGCAAAAAGTTTCTTGAAATAAACATAAAGTGAACAACACCTTTAATCCATTTTCAAATTCCAACAATATTGTTGGAATAGAAGCAATGACTTGGTCCTCGGTTTTGTAATAGAATGCACCAGCAAGATCATTTTGGCCAATATCAAACATGTAAAGCCCTCGACTAAAGTAATCTGCTTGGGGAATGTACTTTTTGAACTTTTTGCCTGCAACAGGTAAAAGAAAATAGCTGTTATCCCAACAAGTTCAAATGCCTCTGTCACTATTCATTAGTGTTTAGGAAACGCATGAAGATAAGGGATTTTGACCAAACAAAATAGTAAAGGCAAGAAAAAAAACACATTTATCATTGACTGAGATCATACAGCTACTGTAGTTCAGATCAGAGTTCATGTTTTCCCAGATTTCAATCTGGTATTCACCAATACTCCATTGGTTAAATATAGTGTAATGATTTGAGAACATTTCCGCGTACCTTTGGCTAGTAACTGAAGAACTCTGTCTTTGAACTTAAAGAATTGAGCAACCTGCACCCCGAAAGAGAACGGGCTGATCGAATTTGCTGTTGCTGGAAGAATAGTAGATCCAGCTGCAGCAAAGTTGCAACCTTTGTGAAAGATTGGTGCACCAATCGAATCCAAATATGCATTAAGCAGCGGCATATCCATAGCATCCACTGCAGAATTAAGAATGAATTTGATAAATCCAAGCACCAAAAGACTGTACAAAGAAAACAGCTTGCAGGTTGGCACTATAAATGGCAAATATAGTTAGAAAGGTCGAACATTCATCCTGTGTCCCAACAAGTTAGGTCTTTCAACACTTCAGCTGATCAATCAATAGAGGCAAAAGGACTTCTAAACCTAACCAAAGAGTCAATTAAATTGCTCACGATATTAACACATACGAGACTGAATTGACTCCACATTTTTGGTGCAAACTTTGAATTCTTAGACCTCATTAAGCAATTAATGTATCCTAACTTCTGATGACTTTTGATAGGGATGAAGAACACCAAGAACTTCTAATCTTGTGAGAAATCAGACTTTAACAGCCCGTTGTTATCAATGTCTCCTTGAATTATCCCTTTTCTTTATCTAACTAAAACCCTAATTTATGCCTATAGAAAGTTGCCGACTTATTAAAAGTTTAATCCGAACTTATGAACAGGGAAACGGAAGGGCGGAAAGAGAGTAGTTGTTACTGAGGAAGTCAATGATGAGGCGGCCGTCGCAGAACCTCCCAGCCGGCCTGGAGAAGTAGGTCTGCCCATTCGGCGGCAGGAGGGGTTCCCCGATGCCGGCGGCAACGAGGTCTCCCGTGTCGGAGTTGGAGTCCCCGAAGTTGAAGACGGCCGGGTAATTGAAGTCCACGGCCGAGGCCAGGGAGAGGAGGCAGAAGGCGCAGACTGCGGCGAAGACGGAAGTAAGAGCAGCCGCCATCGTGGCTCCGGATGAAGGATGAGCAGGAGGAGGCGATGTCGCGATCTTTATAGTGAGGCGGTCACGGTCGGTGGCGAGTCTACTGCCCACCCAACTGCTGCTACTGCGAGCGCCAGTGTATTGGCACGAGGGGGGGTAACTGGCAAAGCCATGCTTGTAAGAAACAGGTGTCAGCCCGAAGTAGGCAGCACGGCAAGGAAGGCCAAAGAAGAATCGCAAATGAGAAGTTACTGCAGTGGGATAACAGACTTCAACAACTCCGCGCAGGCGTCACATTTACTTCATTCGTCTCGTGTTCCTATCGAACAAAGAGAATAAAACCAGTGGATGTTGGAAAGAAAGCGGATGGTTTCGACAAGAACATCCCATTTGCTTGGATTTCGTTACCGTCTGCGCAGCTGTCATGCAAATGTCGGACGGAGACGAGATTGTCCATTATATCACGCAATTATCTTATATATATATATATATATACAATAAGAAAAAAAAACAGAAAATTAGCATTAAAGGTATCAATATAAAATTGGGTTTCGGGTCGACTCCCGCGAAGAATCCGTCGCTTCGGCTCCCGTCTTGCTGCCGTCGAGAGATGGAAGCCAGCGTGTTGGTGCCGCGTGTTCCCTTCCTCTTGCGCCCGCCGCTGCCGCCAAGACCGTCACCCCGACCGATCGGTCTCAGCTCATGTCGGCCCGCTCTCAGACTCAAATCACCTTGGTTCGCAGGTTCTTGTGACCACCCATCTAATTGCTTGGCTTCTCCTCCCCTTCTCCTTGCGCCGAGCTTGGTCATCTTCGTTCACACTGACCTTTTCGTGTTTTTTCTTCTTTAATCCCTGCAGCTGCGCAGAAGAACGCGGAAGAAGCGGTTGGCGCGGGGGATGGTGAGCACGCTGGCCTCCCGGAGGAGTTTAATGACGATGTGCGTGCTCTTCTGACCTCGTATTTCTCTTCCCTTCCTTCATGATTGAACAAAAATTCAATTGGTGAGCTGTTGGTTTGGGATTTTCTTGTTTCTTCAGTCAGGCATTTCATCAACTAGATTGAAGCTGACTCACCTTTGCGACCTTTGGTGATGATATTGTTTGTTATGTTTTTTTGTTAGAAATATCCTCTATATTGCACCTGCTAAACCGTTAGATGGTGTTAATGTGGTGTTGCATAGCGTGGAGCTTTTGCTGCTAAAATATTTTAATGATAGTTGGAAATTTTCGTTAGGAATTTTCTTGTTTCAGAGTTTTCTTGTGATGTTATGTGTTTGACTTTGCACTAAATACTGGAAGGTCGTTGGCTCAAATGGTTTAGCATCATAAGAATCAACTTTGCAAGCGTATGTATGAATTTATAGTTATAATAATCGTTTGGCTACTTGCATCATTATATTAGTTATGTTACAAATCATAAAACTTTCTACATAGATGTACGTTGTTCTGGTTAGCAATTGCATAGGTTTCTAAAGCTTCCTATGGATCAGCCATCTAGCAACATATGATCACCCCGGTTGAATTGACCAAGTTAAGATCCACCATTTCTGCAAGTATTGAAATCTTAATAAACCATCTGTGCATAGATAGTGTGGTCCTTTTCATGCTTGATGGATTTTCAATAAAGAATTTACTTGTTTTAGTCGGAGTATTTTTTTGCTGTAGAGGACAATCTGTTCTGAAGGTCTTGTTTCTCTCCATCTTGTTACTCCAGTGCTTGGGTTCTGTTTTGCAAGCTGCTCCCACAAATCCTTCATGCCAGTCATTATAGAATGACACAAGCTCGGATTGGCTAGCACATTCTTTGTGCTAGCTAACACAGGTCGACTTGGTCTCTATCCAGCTGGTAAGGGTGTCTAACAAAGTTGTATTCTCAATTGGCACACTTTTTGGAATGACATCAAGCCCCATGCTGCAGCTATGCCAGTAGGAACTGATTGGCATGGTTGACACATACTACTCTTTATCTAAAGTGATCTAGACGTTGAAATCCTGTGTCACTCTCTAAAGTTAGTGTCAAGTGTTGATCCATCATTATTTATAATATGGTTTCTTTGCTTGACACCTTTAAACTGAGATTTCAAGGTTTTATCTGTTTCACAATGCTGGACATGGAAATGACCTCTTCTGGTTTCATCACTTGTCATGCCCCATGCTGCTACTTTTCTGGTGAGAATTGATCAACACTTTCTACCTTGATAAGTAGAAATGCAAAGTCCATATTTTCTGAGCCACTCTCTAGTATTGGTGTAAGTGATGATACATCTGCTTCATATAACATGATTTCTAGTAATAAAATCTGGCAAATGAAATCTCAAGGACTTTTTATTGCTCGAAGCTTGACATGGGTAAAAGGCCTTCTATTAGTTTTTGATCATTATTCTCCTTACAACCATATGGATTATGATTTACTGAATTTGACTGTGTTTCGGATTAGCTAGTCAGAATTTTTTAAAATATATTTTAATTATCCTTTCACATTTATATTCCCAGTATTTGTTATTGACATTGTCTTCACTAGGAGTGGCAAGCACGCCAACGAGAAAAAACAAAAGAGTGGCATGCTTACCGACAGAAGGAGGAAGAAAAAGAAAAGAGAAAGACCAACGAATATCGGGAAATAGGCATGCGCTTAAAGGGATACCCTGAGGAAGAAGTTCGCAAAGCAAGGAAGTTAGTTTCATCTTTTATAAGATCAGCCGAAGAAGTTGAAGAGGTAATTTTCCTCGTATAAGTAATTATTGAACATTATTTTCGTGGTCTCATATATTTTTATGCCAATAACTGTGAGTTTTGACTAGAAAGAGACTTTTTATAAAATCTTGTAGTATGTTAGTGACTATATCACTGCAATTAGTACTGAATTGTCTTCAGGTTTTGGCTCACAGATATAAGCTATCATCTTGTAAGTTTCTATGAAATAATGTCTATGAAAGCCATAGTTGTGAAGAACAATTTTTAAAGCCTTTACATTCTCCTTTTCTCATTGCTGAAAGATTTTAAATCGTGAACATGTTGATCAGTAAATTGTGGTTTTACTACAGTGTTGGTTATTTCGTTTCACATCATATTTCAAATTGGTTTCCCCTGGTAATATTTGCATGTACTTTTTTGGATTAAATTTGTATAATCTTGATTGACAAATTAGGTGAAGGGAGATGTCCACTCATAATTCTACTCCAACTGTTGAGAGGAATTTTGCTAATATTACTGTTCACAACTTGTGTTTGGATTTTTGCATTAACTTTTTGGAGTTGGAAAATGATTGATCCTGTAACTTGCATATTCGATTATCATATAAACATAGAACATATGGAAGTATCTTAAACAATTGTGTTGCTTGAGGGTGTCTTTAGTAGAGATATAACCAAAAGTCTGAAGGCAAATTTTTCTGGGATTTGCATTCTGGGTGTTGATTTAAGTATTATTGCAGGCATAAGCATTATCTGCTTTGAGGGAAACAGTTCGGAAGTGAATCACAATGTTCCGAGTTAGTTCTTTATGTTTACATCTTGCTAGTCTGAATCATTATAGCAAATGCACAAGGACTGAAAATCACTATGGATCTTACCTTATTGAAAACACCCGATCATCTTGTATTTTCTTTCATGAAATATATGACAAAATGTGCTAGAGCTTTTGTGCATATTAACAGAGGCTGCTAGGTTTAACTTGACAATTGCTATTCTTAATAGCCACAAAAGTATTCTGTTGCTGCTTTTAGTAATTCGCCTTCTAATTTCATGTCTTGATATTGTTTTATGAAAAATCGACATGTTATTAACTTTATTCTCTTGTTAAACACGGAATTTATTTACAAATAACTTGACTTCAATTTTCATTCCATCTGTTCTGCTTTTATTTGAGAATAAACTTATTTTGATATGTCAATACATTGTACATTTTCCTGAGTCTAATCTCAATTTGACTTTCTGGATTTATAGTTGTCTGTGTGTTCCTGATGTCTTCATAAATATAGGATTAGGTTGTGATATTCAGTCTTTTTTAAATATTTAGTTGAGCTCTTATTGTTTATTTGCATAAGAAATCTGAAAATTTATGTATGTATATTAGTAATATCAATTTGACTTATGTGCAGAAAATTGAGGAGGCTGCTGAAAAAGGAGAACTTACAGAACTTGTTCTTATGGTCATTTGGAATCGGCTTGATCTTGCTCGAAAAGATGTGTGGGCAGTTTTAACTGTTTCTTTTGTCTTGGCATGACTGCTGTCCTTTGTTCGGGCATAGTCATCTGCTGAATATAGCATGATATTGTTAACATGAAACTGAAACCTGACCTATGTCCTTCCCCTCTTAAGAAGTTTCTAGTCTTTGTTGAACTTAACAATCATGATTTTGTGGACATATGGAAAAATATCAGTATGCAGAATCTTTTGAACACTATCTTGGCTGAAAGACAACGTTGCTGAAACATGTTTCAATGGTTTATACATGAAATGTTGATAAACGGGTCCGATTTTAGTGCTATTTATGATTATTTTAGACTGAACAAAAGTGGCTAATCTTACCAATATTTAGTTTTATAGATGCTGCTCTACATACATATTGCAACTTCTATCGTTCTAGCCTATTGTATGCCCCTGCTCAAAGAACAGAAAATTGGCTGATCACCCTGGTAGCTAAAGTTGAATCCTATTTCTCCACACTCCAGTTTCCGATACTACTAATAGGGGTTGACAAAAAACAGATGTGCATGTTAGATAATATTGTTGAATTAACCTTTGAGCATGCACATGGCATCATATTTTTTCCACCTAATGGTTTATGCTGTTCAGTTTTGCCTTATTCTGCCAAATGGCTGCAGTAACTTATGCTTTGTGCATTTGTTGTTGTGTTAATATAATCAAGCATTATTCTGTTCTCATTTCCAGGATGAAAAGGATGTGATTAGAAGCCTAGACCTGTTGTACAGAAGGATAGAGGTAAGAACCATGCTTGAAGATCTTCTCCATGAATCAATGCACATAGTATAATTTTACCATTTTCTTTTTCTTCTGTAGCATAGTTCCTGTTCATTTTCTTATTCCAACCAACAAATTCTTATGTTAGTTATCTGTGTTAAAGTTATATTGCTTTGCCTAGGGAATGCTTGATTCTAAAACCTCAAAATATTAACATATGCAGACAGAGATTTTGAAGAGGGAATCTACACCTGCTATGAGATTGCTCAATGACCTCCTGAATCTCCATGATGGATTTGATGATGAAGGGTGGCTTAAGAAATGCAGGAAGTGCATGATCGACATGTTCCCAAGAGAAGATCCTTTCAGCATGCTAGTGCCTTCTGGGTTCGACATGGAAAATGTACGTCCCTTTAAAGTTCATAGAGCCTTTTACTTGATCCTGTTGGCTTGTTTTAAGTTGAATCAGCCCCTATTTAGTGAGTTTTACATATATGAATGTCCCATATGGAAGTGTTCTTGTATGAGTGCTTAAGATTAGTATGTGCAATGAAGAACCTATTTCCACAAGTAGCACAACAAACTGTTTTCATCTTCTTATGTCTTTTCATCTTCTTAGATCTTGGATCTTAGATATTACATCATGTCTCCCATGGAACATGACTCTGACAAAGAATGGTTTGATGGTTCCATTGAAAATTAAACTTTGAAAATGTAGAACAATATATTCTTCCCCTGATAGATTTAAAATGAATCTCCAAGTATCAACTAGCAAATCGTGCCTAGTCTACAAGCTATTTCGTTATTTATTTTGAATAAATCTAGTTATCCAGAATATATTGTTGACTTCAATTGCACACTGCAGGCCGTAGTTATGCATGTATGTTGCAATCAAGTAGACTTCCACATCATTTGCTTCATCAATTTCTGTGGAAACTAAGCAGCAATACAACATCGATAACTTTTTTGGCTGTTTGACGCATGCATGACTGGGAACTTATAGTTTAATTGGCAAGTGCTTCTCTCTTCTTTTGATTTGCACATTCTTTATGCTCCATATATATTCTGGTAAACCTACTATTGGTTGGAGCCTTCATTCTAGCTGTATTTTGTTTTAAGCATTTACATAATGCTGTCCCCCCTCCTTTTATCAGCATCAGGGCCACATAGGACTACCACCTGAGGATGATGATGTTCTACTAAGGGTTGATTTTGTCAGAGAGGTTGATTTACTATTGCAAGAGGTCCGAGCCGAACAGCAAAATTTCCAACCTCCAGAGGGATTCGATCCTGAAGCAGTTGCAGCCAGATTGAGGCAGCAGGAGAAGCAGACGACTATTCAACTAGTAGAGGCACTGCTGGAGTTGGCAATTTCATTGAAGTGGTGAAGCTGCGAGGAGATCACAGCAAGTCTTTTATGTGCCGACCAACATTAGGTTCACCTCAGATGCTTCGTGTCAAGAGCCTTGCGGAGAATTGGATCTAATTTATGACACCATTCATGTTCTTAGACAAGGGTGATTCGATTGGTGGAAACAAGTGCTCAAAATTCATCTTGTTGCTGTTTCTCAGTTTGTTGGCATTCCCTGATCTTAATGCCTGCAGAATGACTACAAAAGCGTGGATTCTTGGTCTCTGAGGATACATTTCCAGTGATTAGCGCGGTATATATTTAGTGAAGTAGTTGAGGGTTAGATTTCTGCTGTTAGCATCTGGTGCACACTGTTTTGCAATACTTGTATCAAACACTTAAGGATTATTGAATGTAATGTTTGGGGGCATCATATTGTAATAATTCTTGGATCCTAATCTTTACTTGGAACTTCTATTTCACAGGTATTGTCACCGAGTGTTCTATACCAAAATTCTAAATATGAATGCACCGAATACAAAGTTTGGCCTCCAGAGATCGGACTTGCTGTGGTGAAACGTATGGAATTAGAAATAACAAAGAACAACCAGAATGTCTCCTCTCTATATCTTGTTATTGTAATCCATTTTTGCTCATCCACTGTCAGCAAATCAACAAGAACCTTAACATTTTTTAGGTTAAACTCGTAAGCCATTTTTACTAAATTGTTTAATAATGAGATTTACTATGTTCTAAAAATTACTTTTCCTTGTAACTTAATTTTTACTGGAACATCGAAATTTACATTATTATTTTTTTAAGACAAATTAGACAAACGTAAAAGCAACATGATACTGGTCTTTTTCATCTCATATATAAGGAAGATTTTTTCTGAACCAAAATAAGGAAGATTTTAATACATGCATTGCATGTTTGGATTTTCAACATTTGATGCATACTACTATTACTTTATATTAATCACCATACAACAAAAAATAACAACAATCACTAAATCTTATTATTCTTCACCAAATATAAAAGGTGTATATTTATGTAGCGATCGTAGTCTCATCCAAATGAGAATGCGTAATTAATTATCTGAACGAAAATTATTTTATTTCTATAAATATGAATTTTTCGGTAATAAAATAATACAGCAGTCTTTAGAGTCCGCTATATTTGACACACTGGTTTTTTTGTTTTCTATTTATAACCATTTATGTATATTTATATTTTATCCCGTATTTATCGCGCACATTTGTACAGTACCAAAGTGAGCGTATGCGTCACCCGTGTCCATTAACAAGTTGACAAAATGGCAAGGAAAGATCCCCTCGCCGCTCCGCCTCGGCGCACAAAAAGAAAGGGTTGGTACTCGGTCGGCCACTATCGGCACCGAAACCCCTCACTTCCTCCCTCCGTCGCCGTCGATTCGATGCCTGCGCGCCCCTCCTCCGCCCGCCGAGCCGTGTCGCCCGTGGACAGCTCTCCTTTTCTCCGCGAAGAGAGGAGGGGAGATCTCCCCCGGCAGCCCCAAGACCCCCTCTTTAGATCCCGGAATCGCATGACCTAGCCCTAGGCGGTTGTGTCGGCGGCTGTAGTCCTCTCGATGGGGTCCTCTCGGAGGAAGGGATCTGGAAGAACCGCCGCTGCCGCCGCCCAGCAGCAGTGGAAGGTCGGCGATCTCGTCCTCGCCAAGATGAGGGGATTCCCTGCGTGGCCGGCGATGGTACCGTCTTGGTCCCTTGATTCCTCCTTTTTTGTCCCTCCGAGTTTAATCCTTCTCGTTTTTTTTTCTGCGCGCCATTTTCTGGATGTCTTCGCGGTGACGCATCTTTTATTTAGTTTCTTGATCGAATCAAGGGAAGAAAAATGATAAGCCGTCTTTCGGGGCTATTCTTAGTTTTGATTAGAGATCTGGATGAAGCAAAATTTGCTTTTGTTGCCTTAATGCGACACTTGCACTTTACGGTTTTAACTTGTTATGGAGATAAACCGGAGTTTCTTGTCTAACCAAGACGCTTTCGTCTTTTTGTGACTACGAAGTACCTTCTGTGGAATATATTCTTTGTTTCTGGTCTAATTTGGATGTTGCTCCCTTGTTGTGGATAACGATTTTGTTAATTCCTTGTCGATGACTACGAAGTGCACGCTGATGACTGTACTGTAAAATCTTACAGTAATCTTTTTTTGGTTCTTTATGTTCGTTGGGTGGACATTGACATACTTTGCTCGTTGACGTATTTGATGGTTGGCAGGTTAGTGAACCAGAGAAGTGGGGCTTCTCCGCTGTGCGTAAGAAATTGTTTGTCTACTTCTATGGAACTAAACAGATGTGAGTACTTTCAAACCTAATCTTTGTATTTCTGTATGTCATTTAATGATTTGATAGAAGTTTACTGGAAATACGTCATTGAATTATTTGATAAAAGTTTCCTGGACAGTTATGGTTATAGACAGGTTTTAGTCTACATGTTACTGGAAAAAATAATGACTGAATTATTTTGTTTTTCTAGTTTTTAGTACATGAAATGATTATCTTAGATGGGTATTGTTGTGTTTTAACATCGACCATATCTTTTATGTAAAAACCAATATAACAAATATCATGATTAGATTTAACTGTCTGGTTCCATGTATTCCGATACTATAAGTTGGATTTTGTTTTAATAATTGTGATCATGTGGGGCTTGAACTGTTCAACTTATATACCTCTGGTAGTTTGAAGTTTGTGTTGGTGGAAGAGTAAGACAAGGTATTTACCTATTGCCTTGTTGTAAAATGTTTTTGAAGTTTGATGGAAGCTTTAAAACCTTAACATCATGGTTTTTTTTTGAAAGGAACTGAATTAGGCCCCAATTTTGGAATTTTGGAAAAAAATAAAGATATTAATATTTTTGTTGGTATGAACATTTTTTTTCTGTTTATTGGTCATCTTACACATTTTGATGGCATCTTTTTATGTCTCAACTTAATAACAAACCTAACAAATATAAGGTGTTTGCAATATCTGGTTTCAAGGAGCTAGTTTCATGCATAAGCTTCTATTAGCTTATTTCTTACTTAAAGTGGTATAAAGTAACATAATGATTTGGAAGTCTAAAAACTTTAAATTATATTTTTTGACAAAGTTTTCAAGTAACGATTACATTCTTCATGAGATTATAATACTACCTGCCCTAAGGTAAGAACTAACTCAATTACTGATGAATCATGTTTCTTGCCGTTAGACATTCCTTTTCTGAATTTTACTGTAGTCCAAATTGTCATCTCAAACACAACAGCCTTAAAGTGCTCACTCCCAACAAAATAGCTGCACTTGTGAAACTGAGACTAGCCTTTACACAACAGCCTTACAAGTTGTCTGTTATTTAATGCTCTGGCATAAATGACTTGTTCCTTGTGGCATTATATATCATTAATCTTGAACTATTAGCTTCCTTTGATTGTATGTTGTCATCATATACTATTTATGGTTTAATCACTTTTTTAATGCCAATAAATGTTTATGATAATTGCATTATGTACCTAGTTGCTTGTAGCTCTGTGGTACACTTCTTTGCTGTGTTTGGAATAAATATTTTTAGGTTATCATCTTGTTTCTGATGTGGAACATCATGTAGTGCCTTCTGCAATTATGCTGATATCGAAGCTTTCACTGAGGAGAAAAAGAAGTCCCTTTTGCTTAAGTGCCACGGTAAAGGGGCTGATTTTGTGCGAGCAGTTGATGAGATAATTTATATCTATGAAACTCTAAAGAAGCAGAATCTTGATGAATTTAGTTCAGGGGATGATGAAGTCAAATCAAATGCAGAAGATTTGGAATTTGTAGGAACTAGAAGCAATTCATCTAGCTTTAGGAACAGTTCAGAACTTGGCTTGCATACAGATGCCAACCATAAGTTAGAATCTGCATGGGTCACAATAGAAACCAATAATAGGGTGGGTTCACAAGAAGTTTCAGCAACCTCAACTGCTGATGAGTCTCAAAAGAATTTAATAATTGATGAGCCAATTCAAATGCTGACCATCCTTAATCAACCTAGACAGAACTCATCAGCTACTAATATTACTTCAACGAAGAAAAGATTAAGTGGTGCTTCCCAGCATAACTCAATTTTACAGAAAAAGGTGCTATCACTTCGGACATCCAGGAGTTCATTAATTTCAAAAACTCAAGTGTCAGCTTCAGTATGTGATTATGATATATCAAGTGATTTGATTTCTGATGTGATTCAGAGTGAGAACACAGATTGCAGGAGTAAGCAGAACATGTCATATACACTTAATTTTCATCTTATGGATATTCCTTGTACTGCTAGTATGCCTTTAAATGGTTGCAGGGAGGAAGTCAGTGCTAAAATAGCAGAAAAAGATCATGAAGCCTCTACTGATGAAGATAGGGTGAAACAAAATCTCAAACTCCCCACAAATAAGAAGAAAAGGAAATTAAATAGAAAACAAGTAAATGATGCTTCAGAATGTGCTGTGTTGAACAAGGACGATGACTTACAAGTTGTGCTTAGTAGCAGTCGGCCAAGTCCTTCCAGTGAAGAAAAAGAAGATGTTCACAAGACAGACGGAGATGAGTATCTTCCTTTGGTGAAGAGAGCTAGGGTTCGGATGGGCAAACCAATGACAGAGGTGGCACAATGTGGTGGAATCGTTTGTGGTGATGAGAAATTGGAAACATCATTGATGATGAATAATTGTGATGGACATCATACATCTACTACTGCTGGAAATAATATTTTTCTCAATGAGAAATCATTAACAGCTAAAAAAGACTTGAATTCATCATCACTAAATAATTGCTCTCCACCATTAGGGGAGACCTTTATGTTCTGGGAGGCCAAGTATAAATTGAAGGGTTGTATACTGGATGTTGAATCAGCTTTGCCTCCATCAAAACGCCTGCATCGTGCTTTGGAAGCGATGTCTGCTAATGCAACTGAAGCTGCAGATACTTGTGCTGAATCTCCAAGGGTCATTGACACTAGTGTCCCCATGGACTCTTCTAAGATGAACTTCCTGCATCTTTCTTCTGATACAAAGTCTGAAAGCCCTGTAAGATTGCAGAGTATACACTCTTCTTGTAACACAAATGTGATTAGTCAACTAGGATCGCCCTTGCAGAATTTGGACATCCCTTCATTATCTTGTTCAGAAGTGAAAATTGATGATATTCTTACTGAAATTGTTAGGAGCCCAAAAAATAAGGACTGCAATAAAATATTGAAGGATGTTGATGAATGCAATGGTCTTAGCATATCCAAAGCCATACTTGGTACTGCTCAGAACGGAAGTCAACCTTCTTCTTCTAAGTTCAGTAGTAGTACTGCTGAAGGCATGGGTAATAAGGTATGTTCATTGTTGGATAAATCAAATAACAGTATCATAGAAGACAAGGATGAAAGTCACCATGTTTGTGTGGACCATACTGGTAGAGATGGAACTGTTGAACCCATTAAACAACGTAAGCAGAATGCTTTCTCCAAAGCTGAAGGTGGTGTTCTCTCTGAATCTCCTGATGAAGGTGTTCTGTCTGTATCAGCTGCAGATATGTTTTCAGTAGCAAGCAGTACATCTGGGGCCACTATGTCTTCTTTTCAGTCTGATGAAGACAGTCAAACTTGTGACAAGTAAGCTTTTAATTTTTGAATTATGTTAGCTAACGAGTTTTTGTTTAAATATGTATGTTCATAAACTGTAAATAGTTTCAATTAGCTATTTATGTACAACATCTCTCTAGTTTAATGATTGAGTTTCGGTGTGTTTGAGGTTTCTTGGTAGTGCAACATTTTAGAGAAAAAAGGCTTAGAGAAAAAGGAGATAATGTGTGGTAGTCCATTTCAAAGTTGTTTTTAGGTAATAAAAAGCCAACAATGAGCTTAGAATAAGCTAGAAAGTTTTGGAATTAGTGTATACTTCCATTTACTTGCTATTTCATTGTATACAAGTGCATTCCAAACTTTTTAGTTTTACCCCCTTAAAAATATATTTTTGGGAATTTTGTTAACTGAAGTTTCTAGATAAATTTGATATATTTTGATCTGGCATAAACTCATGCGTGGGTGAGATTTGAATTGTAGATCTCGACACAATTTTGGTGAAGTGTCATTCACTCCATGTTAAATGCTAGAACTAGAATGCCAAAACTGCAAAGAGTTTGGTCGACTTTTCAAACGTTTAATACAGTTTAATGATGTTAGTTACTGTCCTTAATTAACCCAAGTTTGAGCAAACCATGTCAAGTTTATGGCAGCTCTGTGGACTGTTTTCTCTTGGATGTTCTTTGTTTACAATCATAAAAAATACAGTGGTTCAGCTAAAGATCAAAAAACACTTCTAAAAGAAGTAGCATGTTAACACAACCTGTGCCTATTTATTCACTCAGGAACTCATTTTCTGATGAAGAAATGGAAATGCCACTTTGTAAATTTCTGGCAATATTATTTTCATTTTTGGTCTCAACCGTACAGGATCCATATAAACCAATTATCAAACTATTCTAGTCTTTTGTTAGTACCTAATATGTAGATAACTGCATGAATTATTATTACTGTTAACTCTTTTTACAATGAGCCGCCTACTATTATGCTTTGAAAGTTGAAACTACTTTTTTATTTCAAACAGTTCATCTCTTATGGTATCCATGGGATTGTTTCACAGAATCTGTTAATTTATTTTTATTTGGCTTAAGGACAACTTGAGTTTCAAATCTATACTCAGCATGAAATCTGTTTCATGCATGTAGTAGTCCCAAGTTCTTTAGCTGACGACACTTGTAATTTAAGTAGATCCAGATCTATCAACGAGGTATTCCAGGAAAAGATAAAACATCGAGCAAAATGTTAAATTGCCAGCCACTATTGGTACAATTTAATGGGAATCTCAAACGAATATGAAAACATGTGACAGTGTCTACCAAAATTTTCATGATCAGCTTGTATTTGTTGCCATTTTGTCCAAGCATGTTTAAATAGGAAACAAGCATAGTTCAAGTGCTCATTGAAGCTTAACTTATGAGTAAACAACATGAAGCCGTGCTACTTACCAAAATGCTGGATATGAATTTCAACTTTCATATCCTTGCTTGTTGTGAGCTTGAAATCATAAGAAATTAATGTTCAAACTAAAATTGAAATAATAATCTTTTAGATGGTGATTTTTTATCTGGGAAGCATGGACACATCGTTTTGGCTAGCGGACACGTGTCGAACACGAATACATCACCGACATGGCTTGTCTCATCTTATTTATTTATTATTATTATTTTTTGGGACATGGCATATCCTTGTTGTAGATCTCTCACGTTTGTGCCCTGATGCTTGCATGCGATGCTGAGTCATGTGGTCTTCACATGAGGACGGGGAGGATGGAGGAATTTGGCGAATCCGATGAATTTGGGGATTTCTCGTCGAACCTAGAGGATCGACGCCGTTAAATTGCAGCCTTCTGGAGTTTAGGGAGATGTGAAATCGAGGAATTCTTATTGGAAGGCAAGGTGTGCGAACACTAGCGATAAGCGGAAGCAAATTTAAAATAGCTAGATTGTAGTGGTAGTAGTAGAATGCCATATTGCAACTGCAATGGTGCCGCTGCAGCTCTGCCCTAGTGCCCCAATCTTGCTTTCGTCGTCCCACTTGTCATGTGGCGTGCGCCCTCAGTGACGTATACGGCCGCGCCCTAGACGACCCATCGCTTAGCACTGCATGCGCTTGATGTCCCTCCCACCCTCAAGAACCCATTGCCTATCACCAGCGGCCTCGCTTGTGAGTTTCTCTCGACATCCCTCTCATTGATCCATTGCCGGCAACAAGGATCGTGGGTTCCCTCAACGTTCCTCTCGTCGACCGTGTGTAGAATAGGTGACCCATCGCTCGTGATTTCAATCCTTCCACTTGTTTTTAGTATTTTTTTAATCAATTGATCACCTTTTATATTTGTATTTAGATGCCTGCCTAAATTATATGTTAGAGATATAATGTCTTACTATTATAATGTCCGCCTACTATAATAAGCCTAAATTATGAATAAGACATAATAAGCCTCCTATAATGTCTGCCTCTTACTATAGTGTCTAAATTATAATGTCGGCCTCTTATTCATAGTAACTCAGTGTATAACAAGAGTAAGGTCTTGCTATTATGCTTTTTTATTACTGCCTCTTATTTATAGTAGGTTAGCTCTTATTTATTATGTTTTTTAGCCGTGATATATGTTACATTGTGAATATATAATGATTATTGCAATATAATTTTATTTTATTTTTGCTTTTATGAAAATACATATAAGGCATATATTGACATGAAAATTCAACCAGAAATATAATTAGATTTATATGATTTTAATTATTTAAACTTGTGTGATGATATTTATTTGTTCACATTGCTAAGTCTATAAAATTTAAATATAAATGCTATAAACTCATGTTATAAATATATATATATATATATATATGATCCTCACCATAACCGTATCCTAATTTTTTTTTAAATTGATGCGTCACCGTGTCCATGTCATGTTGTATCCGTGTCCATGTCCATGCTTCTTAGTTTTTTTGTAGGATGATGTGGTTAAAGATTTATCAACAATTAATTTCTATAAACAGCACATCACAAAGAGTACATTAGTTTTATTGTAGTTGCATGGGATCAAGGCCGAGTATTTCTTTTGGGGCTTTTGGACTATTTGTTGTTTTGTGGGCTTATATTCTGTTGTCCAGTTGCATTCTTTACATGAATCGTTTAGTACCTGGTTCTCTGAATTATGAGGGAACATTGCTTGTCTTGGCATTTAGGCAAGGTGCTGCAAAAGAAGCTCAACACAGACAAACTTCAGATGCTAGGTGCATCTCTTCTGATTTGACACCCATGAAAGGATTGATTGCTGCAGCTCATGCCAAGCAACTTTTGTCTCATTCCATTTCTTTTTCTCATAATTATTTAGATGGTAAGTTTGTTCCTGATGCATTGATAAGCCCATCTATCGTTCATAAAGGAGATTCTTCTGGGCAAGGCTCTGCTCTAAATAGTTTGGTCAACCACACATGTACTATCAATTATAAAAATGGTGCTCTTCAGAAAGATCGCAGAAGTCCTCACATTGGTTTGCAACTAAAAGGCATAAACAGATCTAACCATGCAGAAGCAAGTGCAGCATGGAAAACTTTCCAAGCATTGCTTTGTACACTGTCAAGAACAAAAGAGAATATAGGCAGAGCAACACGGCTTGCAATTGATTGTGGCAAGTATGGAATGGCTGGAGAGGTTAGAGCATTATCATTTTTCTGTCCTCTGCTGCTGGCCTGCTGCTGGTTGAACAGTGTTTTATGTCTTTCTATTTTTATGTTTCAGCTTCTCCTGCTACAATTGTTAAATTTATTTTATCATTTACTTGTCTGTAAGTATTACCTCTTGTTCTTGAAGGATAATTACACGAGTTTTGCTGATTAGATCTTGTTCTAACTTTACATTAGATTATACAGTTTGATATTTGCATTTTTTTTCCATATAGGCCTAACTTTACATTCTATCATTCTAACTTTACATTAGCATAATAATTTATCATTGTGAAATAGATTGTGGACTAGTACATTTGTTAATGTAAATAATTAAGGTTTAGTGTTTAGTTTGAGGAACAGTAGTTGAGACCATAGTTTGCAATACCGTATCGTACCGCTTGGTATGGGTGGTATGTACCGATCTGATAGAGGACCGATATAGGTGGTACATCGGTACACCCAGTGTACCTTAGTGTACCATGTGTCGATATGCTTGGTACAGCTCGGTACGTATCGTACTGATAGCTGATCGGTACACCAATATGGTACGGTATTCAGAAGTCAGAACCTTGGTTGGGACATGACTTCTTCTTCTTCTTCAGTGAACTGAGTACACAATTGAGGAACTATGTACTAGGAATTTGCAAGTGCATCCCCTTTGGCTTTCTGCAGATTTACACTCCTAGTAAAAATAACTCTGATACAAGTTATCATTTTTATAATTTAGGAAAAGCTTTTATCATGAACATTTCGTAGCATGATGTTTGGTTTTTTGTTTTAATGCATATGCTTGAATAGTAGTGAAAATTCTTGCATGCCTACATGAGCACACTGTTTGTTGCACTGTTATGTGCTATAAAACAGGGAATGGATAAACAGATTTTCTGTGTAAGTACATGATCTCTTGTTTGTTTTTTTTATGGTGTTAATAACGTGAGCATATAAACGTCAGAGAAGCTAGGGAACTCTGAGAAACAACATGCTTAATTTTTGAATTTAATGGCTTTATGATCAGGAATTGAAGAATGATTGACCTTATGACCACAGCCTAAAAAGTAGTTGAAAGTTGAATGCCAAAAAGTTATCACCTAATTACTACTTTCTAGAACTGTCGATTTTTGCATGATCAGCAGCTGGTTTGTTGTCCTAATAAATTCTTAGCTAATGCAAGTTGATTTAAGCTCATCTCATATGATACAATTCGAGCTATAAATTTGAAGTTTGAACCACTCTTTTGTTGCTGATCTGATGTCATCTTTTGGGGTCACAAGTTCATTATCATGTTCAAGGTATAATTTGAAATTTGAAATAATTCTGAGGGACTCTGCTTATGAGATTTGTCCTTGTTGTCATGGGCGTAGTTGCTCGCCATATGTTATTGCATTAATATTGACAATATCTCATTTATTTACGTTAATATTGATACCAGGTAATTGAAATTCTTCTCCAAAATCTGGAAAGAGAACAGAACTTGCACAGAAGGGTAGATCTTTTTTTCCTTGTAGATTCAATTACTCAATGTTCTCGGAATCATAAAGGTACTTGATTGAAGCTATTCTTTCTAAATGACTTTGTTTTTGTGTTTAAATAGCCATACATCTAACATTTGCATCTCTAAATTTCTAGTTGGAGCAGGAGATGCCTACCCATCTCTTGTCCAATCAGTGCTTCCACGTCTATTGTCTGCTGCTGCACCTCATGGAAATGCTGCATCAGAGAACCGTAGGCAATGTCTTAAGGCAAGAACATTAAGCAATTGCATTTTGATTTTGTTTACCATGCAATGCTATTGCTCATCATTTTTTATTGTTAAATAAGGTTTTGAGATTGTGGCTTAAAAGGAAAACTCTGCCAGAATCAATTGTTCGCCATCACATGCAAGAACTGGACTCCACTTGTGAACTATCATACAGTAGTGGTTCTTCTCGATGTCCATCAAGAACAGAGAGGGCTATTAATGATCCTCTTAGGGAGATGGAGGGAATTCTTGTTGATGAGTATGGAAGGTACAGTTCTTATGTATTTTTTGTCAACTTTCCCTAATGTTTAGGATATAGAGAGATTTTTCTTGTTCTGATTCATGCAAAACTAAGTGAACTTTATTGGAAAAGGGAATAAAAAAGGTGAATACTGGTGCGCAGCTCCCTATCTCGTTCTGATGCTACTCAAAATTGCTTTGAATATACACCTTCAAGGATACTAATGGCAAGGATTTTGGTACCAAATTGGACCAACGTAGTAGTGAACTTCTATACTGATATTGTTTCACCACTGGTGGGTATCAATTAAAACTAATAAAAATGACCAGAAACAAAATTTCACACACAGTCTCTCTATATTTGCATATCTATACATATATATTTTTGCTTGCATGCTATCTATTTACACTAAAGGAATATGATTTTGGTCAGACGTCAGATCATTATATGTATGGGACCAGACTGTTGTGTAGCAGATGTAGAACTGTATCCCTTCTCTATTAATGATTTATCTTGTAGAAATTATATGATTACCTTATCAAATAATATTCTTACAATGCAGTAAATTGAAAGTTAAGCAAGACAAGAAACCAATATACTTTTTATTATTATTTTATGCTTAGATTTGACTACTAATATCCAACATAAATCACTAGCCTGTTAGAATAATCTACATCATCAGCAAACCATTCAACTATCATCTAACATGCAGAATAGGATCCTGGTTGTGATTCTTTATTTAAAAGTTATCCATAGTCTGATGCTGAAGCTGTTCACATGGTTTGGCATGGATTACTGGTTGTCAAGTGACTAGGTAGAATAAGTTTGCTACTTATGTTTAATATATTACTTGATTAAATTTTGTGTTTGTTGTTTGTTGATGGTAAGCAGATGGACATCAGGTTAACTTCGGGGACATGATACTTTTAAGGAAATATTATCTGTTAAGGATTGCTGAGATGAGATATGTAACATGATTTGCTTGTTGGTAGGGGTTCCCTGATATGGTCCACACTGAATGTATTTGGTCCTTGGGTGCAAATTTAATATTATTTTAAGATATATTTCTTGAAATATGTTTTCAAAGAGAGCCACTAGAATCATTGTTATCCCCATGATGTTGTCATTGTTGCCATCATATTTTCATCATTATAGTTGCTTTCTTTTAAGCCTTTTTTCAGCTTGTGGCAAAAAAATTCTCTTTTCGACTCAAGCAGGCTTTACATAATAACTAGCAACAAGCCCCATGCTATGCATGGAACAAATTGTCCTAATTTACTTGAATCAAAAGGGATAGAAGCAGTATAGGATATATATTGTATGGGAAGCCTGGCTTTTCAAAGGTTTTGATTATGAAATACCCTAGACATGGTTCTTTGTGCTAGCATTTTAAGGGATTCTAGTGTAATGTCCCATGCAGAAGATACACTCTGCAGATACTTCTAAGAGATAGTCCTTATAATTGCATGGCATCATGATATTTAGCCTACTTTAGTTTGTTGCAGGCTGTAGTCCAATTGGGTGAAGTAAGAATATTTGGAAAAATGAACAAGCTATCTTATGATTGAACTTTATTACATGAAGGATATGATATTTGACATGTTTGACTTGTAAATTCTGTGAGCTAATAATTTCATCAGAAACATCATTCTTAGTGATAATTACTCTGATTACATGTTTTATTTGGGGCTATTGGTTCACAGTTATGGTTGCAGACAGAGATGTAACTTAAAATGTGTGCTTGTAGTAGTATATGTCAGTAGTGTGGTTTGATGGTGTATTGTAATTTGTGTTGGCAGGCTTCACATGCAATTTATTAATATTTTTAGGGGCTATTATAGAGATTATTAGTGTGTTACAATATCATTTACTATGATGTTCTTTGCTTTTTCTTTTTTTTCATGTATACTTGAACTGCTAATCTTTTTTTATTTCACTCCTGCATCTCAGTAAGACAGATTCTTTATTTGTAATTCATTGTTTCCTTTAGATATATTAGTTCTTTGATATATGCAGAAAGATCATTTACACGATCTTTTTCTTTATCAACATCAGTAACACCAATTTTCAACTTCCGCGCCTGCTGCATACTAATGTGCTTGAAGATGAAGGAAATGCTTTTGATGATAAAAGTTTTGAGGCTGTTACTCCAGAAAGATGTACCAAAATTTATCATGAGATTGGGGCAACTCAAACTTCTACAGAGAAGAATCGGCATGTCTTGGAAGATGTCGATGTTGAGTTTGAGATGGAGGATGTTTCTCCTCCATCTGAAGTGAATATGAACTCCACATGTCACGTGGCAGGAACCGAGACCATCAATTCCCATCATCAAATTGATCAACACTCAGTACCCTTTGCTCCTCCACTTCCAGAAGACAGGCCACCATCTCCACCCCCTTTGCCATCATCTCCTCCTTTTATTTCCCCCTGTTCAATTGCACATGCTGTTGTTCCACAGTGGCGATCAGGACTGGATGCCCTTGCTGATACTGCTGATTTGCACGAGCCGGAAACTGTCCCTGTGAGTATTATGTGAATGCATTATCGAAGGAGATCTTATGGTCACAGTACTAGTTGTCATTGTTTTAAGCATTTTTGTTGTGTGCAGAACATGCAAAATCTACAATCTAATTCATTTAGGCAGCGGCCTGCTAATCAAAATGCCTGTTTGATGTCTTGTAAGCCTGCTCCATACTATGGTCTCAGTTACGGATGTCTGCCTGGCCAGATGCCACCACCTCCTGTTTCTTATGCCAACATCTCTGCTTCTCATTCGTCTATTCATTCTCGGAATGATTTCCAGTCTTTAGCCAGCACTTCTTTGACGGATACGGGTTATCACTTGCAGCCACCTCCACCAATAGTTTCGAACCAATTTTCTTATGTTCAGGCTGAACCTCAACAAAGAGCACAGCCTTGGGGTAATTGTTCCATCCCTGAGAGATTTCAGTATCTACATGACAGCCATAGAGTCAATTTGCATGGTGATCAAGGTACAAGGGGGCCAGTCCATAATGAGATAGTTGCAGAAAACATGCAGCCTGGTAAGTGTGGTTCTCTTTAACCAGTTCCTTCAGTTTGTGCTTTTTGTTAACACTGTATTATTGCTAACAACGAACTTTTCCTTTTTTAGGTCCATCTGTTAACAAGATTGATGCATCACCTGCTTCACTGCCACCTTATGGCTGCCAACCTGAACCCTCATTCATGCGATGCAATGGCTGGTCACTTCCTCCAAGGATGTCGAATTACTCTATACTTGCTTCAAGACCATCAGTAGAGGGTACAACTCCAACGATGACCGGAGGTGAAATAGTTGGAAATCACCTTTTCATTATTTTTAAAAATGTTTTTTTATATGTCTCATCATCTGACATTCAAATCATCTTATCTTTGTTGTGTTAGTTTATATCAAAAAAAAAAAATCTTCTGAGAAGATTCAGTAATCTCTCTCTTTTGCAGCATGCGACTATTGGAGACCAAGATAAGCATGTTGTCCGCACTAAGTGGTATGTTCAACACGACCATTACTTTGGCACATGTGTATTACTCATATTGATGCAGTTTTTATGTCATTTTTTTTAATAAAATCACATTGATGTAGGTGTCTTGAAGTCTCAGATGTGAACTCAATACCCTGCTAGTGAAGCAAATTCTTTTTCCTTGGAAAAATACGCCAACCGAGATTCTGCAACTTCTGGAAGTTGAGCTTAGTGATCAGTCTCCTTGTACATACTTATTTTAGCGTGTTATTCTTCAAACTAACGCAGAGGTTGGAGGACACCGGCATTGCGGGCCGAGCTGTATCATCTCTCGGTAGGTTGCCGGTTATTCTTCTATTTATTGGTATATTTAGTTGGATAGTCATATACATATTCGTAGAAGGATCATGTACTATAGCAACTGTGATTTTGGCCTATCAATATGTATCATTGAAAGTTCTGCGCCAACACTTACTTTGATACTGTCAATATTGTGGTGGTCAAATCAATACCAAATTCAACATTATAATTAGTGCCATATGATGTTTCTCGACAAATGCTATATATAGTGTCTTCTTTGAAACTGTCAAAATTGTGATGGTCAAATAAATACCAAATCCGACACTTTAATTAGTGCCAAATGATGTTTCTTGGCAAATGCTATATGTTTAGTTCAACAGAAAGATTACGAGAGAGAAGAAATGGCCATATGTGAAGCCCTGATGACTTGGTTGCAATGGGCATGGTTGTTGCGGAAACTAAGATTTTGACCATGTGGTCAAGCACAATATCAAGCACTGGTCAAAGTCAAACCGTGACCAGACAGAACTCATTTTGAAGTTACTAAAAATTTATAAATTTTTCTTAAAAAATTAGTAGGTATGTCACGTTGTTTTCGAATAGAAATTCAAAATTAATATATTCAGGTCTTCAATTTAAAAAAAAAACTTAAAATTAAAAAAGCACAAACTCAATCTTGCAAGGACTGGAATTATTAAAAATATCTATTTTAAAGGCATAAAAATAAATAAAAAAATATTTTAATCCTTTGTAATTTATTTTTAATTTTTAATAAAATTTGAGAATTTTTAGAAAACGCAAGTCGGATTACTAAAATTCTTTTTTCTTTAAATCTTCTGTGATAATATTCAAGTGATTTTTGATTCAAATGATTGTAAATTCAACTTAGATCGGATAAAGTTAAATAAAGCATAAATTTAACCTTTTAGGCTAAAATCAATGAAAATATTTATTTTAATAAATAAAATAATTAACATTTAGGTATTTGTAAGCAACGTTTGGTTTGGTTCAAACTGACACCGAACGAGCCCGGAAAAGACAAGACAAAAGTGTAACTGAGAATAATTTTGTCCAACAAAAAAAAAGGAAAAAACTATAATGCATGCATATAATTATAAACTTAAGTTCCCTTTACAGGAAAAAAGATAAAAATATAAGGCTTTCTACAAAATCATCCTATATAATAATAATAATAATAATAATAATAATAATAATAATAATAATAATAATAATGTATGTATCAAAAATAACTAGAAATAAGAAAAAAATAAATAAAAATCTTTTCTACATCAGCCCTAAGCTAAAACGAGGGAATGGACCGTGAGGTCGAGACTAATATTATTTCAATATTAAAATAATTTTTATTTATTGCTATATACATATATACAGGTTGCAAATGGTATTTACACAAAAAAAATAATTATTAATTATATGGGTGAAGGAATAGAATTATATGGCATTTACAAAATCACTGGAATGGTGAGGAGATATCTGACAGGTGGATGGTCTGATCGGGTATCCGATTCACGATGGGATTTCCCGATGCATCAACATCAAGCATAAGAGTGTCTTCAGGCTTGTAATCTCCCGTAAGAATTGCCTCACTAATCACATCCTCGACGAGCCGAGTGACAGCCCTTCTCAAAGGCCTTGCGCCGTAGCTTCTGTCAAAACCTTGTTGACACACCAAATCCTTGATGGCATCAGATACTTGTAGACCAAATCCGAGAGACAAAAGCCTACTCTTCACTTGTTTCAGCATTATATCGAGAATCTCCATCATCTGAAAAAGGATTGTGATAAATTGAGTATATTATAATGACAGATAATGCCAACTTGACAAATCTAAATCTACGTGTTGTAGTAAATCTAAAATTAAAAGTAACATTGACAAGCTAAGAACAAACCTGAGTTCGCTCAAGAGAGCGGAAGACAATGACCTCATCAATTCTATTAAGTAGCTCAGGCTGGAAATACGCCTTTAACTCTTCCATCACTAACGCTTTCATTGCAGCAAATGAGTTAGACTGCTCGTCTTTTGAAATCAAAAAACCGATGCTCCGTTTGCCCTTGGAAATTGCTTCTGACCCGACATTGGATGTCATGACAACCAATGTATTCTTGAATGAAACTCTCCGACCCTATTGAACATGGAGAAGTGACTACAGGCAGAATATATTTCATGCAACACAAACAACTTCTTAAATTTCAGAGTTCTTAACTATCTCGAAGAAAATGATATAAGACCTTTTAGATACAAGGGTGAAGTATAGGAAAAACAATCAGAGGATATCACAAGATATTGCATGGCAAAGAAGGGTGAAAAACTTAGCAAGCAATGAATACTTGGAACCACATGCCCATAGTCAATGGCACCTGGTAAATTCAATTGACAAAAATAGTAGTAACTAAGCTATTCATGTTCATCAAAATAGAGAAAAAGAAAGAATAAAGAATTTCTGTGGGCATCATAAAGATAATTCACAAAGATAGCATCATGCTATGATAAGATATATAAAGGGAAAATGCCTATTTGAAATATATGACAGATGCTAATTATCTGTGGCGAGAATTAGGGAACAAACATGTGGGCTTTTGTCATGAATTCATTCTGATAGTATGCATCAATATCATTTAGGACCTAAAAGCACCAGCAGATAGCAAATAAAACTAGAAATGTATACAGTGTCATATACGTTAGTGTCTCCTAACTTAAGGTGATTTGACAAATTATGCAACAAAATGCATGACAAGTGACAGCTAATTAAAGACATCCATGTCTGGTAGTATAAATGACTTCCATTTGTTGCGGTAGTCAACTAGTTAAGATGTTGGTCCATTAGACAAGATCAATGAAGCACACGGTCAGATGTCCGATAATAAAATTAAGGTTCAGAAAATCTTCATGCTATTGTCGACATTCAACAAGATGCAGAAGGATCACAATACTACTGTCTCAGGATTTATAACTTCATAACTTCACACACAGTATTGAGATCCTGAGAACCTCACTATGCTGTTGTCGTATAAAGCGGTGAAGTGTGTTTTGTTATGCATGAAAGTATTTTGTAACAAGTTTCAACTGTTATTATGTCAGTTGTTGATCAAGTAAGTCATAAACGTAGTTGCAGGTAAAATATTGGACCTATCACATGGGGACATAGGAAAACAAAAAAACAGGACATGAATAACTGTGACATCGTGCTAATTACTGCAAAAATTAAAAAGCAGCTTCCGCTTTAATTTTTAATCAAGAACACATTAATATACTTGACAAGCTTTTGTAGATAAAGCCAAAAGTATAGAGCAGCAGAAAGACAACGTCAACAAATCATTAATTAAATTTATGGTTAACAATCTTTAAGCACCAACCTGAGAGTCAGTCAGGTGACCATCTTCAAACACTTGGAGAAGGATATTAAATATAACAGGGTGAGCTTTCTCTATTTCATCAAGCAATATTACTGTGAAAGGTCTTCTCCTGACTGCTTCAGTCAAGGTACCACCATCTCCATACCCAATGTATCCAGGCGGAGATCCTATTAGCTTGCTCACAGAATGCCGCTCCATGTATTCGCTCATATCCAAGCGGAGTATGGCTTCCTCCTTTTTTGTTAAAACACCATATCAGACCATAGCCAAGACGCAGCAAAGTTTAAATGGATGGAAAAACTCGCATGGCTATTGCAACACAAAATGATCATCTTAAATCTGTTTTTTTTCACATAAAAACAGAAACCATACAATTTATTCAACTGCATATTCGACAAGGCTACCTACTACATATATTATGGAACTCATCTTCCATTTGAAGGATCCAATGCCTATATAGTAATCCAAATGGTAAAAATAACTAACTCGCTATTCTGATATGCATACTGATAGATGGTAGAGATGAGGGGGAAAGGACAATACCGATCCAAAGTAGGATGCCGCTAAAGCTTTTGTCAGCTCGGTTTTACCGACTCCAGTTGGGCCACAGAAGAGCAATGCAGCAATAGGTCTGCCAGGATCACTTAGGCCGACACGTGACCGCTTAACAGCTCTAGAAATGGCACTAACAGCATCATCCTGGCCGATTACCCTCCTTTTAAGTTCTTCATCCAAGCCAACTAGAAGCTTTCTTTCATCAGCATTGAGCCGCTTAACTGGGATTCCTGACCAGAGAGAAGCAACTGTGGCTATTTCCTCTGGTCCAACGGTAATCTGTCTGCATCATAGACCCAAGGGAAATAGTTGTGGACTTTCAGAGGATTATGGCTGCCCATTGTGTCACAAATATAAAAAAGTGAAATATCTCACTCATCATAATTTAGCGAAGAGGAAATAGAAGACTCTGAAGCATCCTTCACATCACCCATAATTTTCGATTCATCTGTGACTCTAAGATCCGTAGAATAATTCAGCTTATTTGTCAATACCTGAATGGTAAACAGAATTTCACCATTTACCATTGAACAGCAAAACACAACTCGAGGAAGGCATGGTTTTTAATTTCATCAAAATGATCTACCACAAATGTACAAATTGAAATTCAAATCAGGATAAGGCTAACAGAGATACCATCTCAATATATTCACTAACTCGTGATACCATAGCATTTACTTGTTTTATTAAAGTTACAAGGTAATCATTCATACCACTCCAAATGAAGTTGTACTTTTGGTTTATTTATGTCTGCCATTCAGATTATACTATTTTAAGTTTATAATATATAGAAATGCCATAGAATTCAATTGGATGGTTGTATCACCTATAATGCATTAAAATTTACTTTGTTTTACCTTTTTTTCTAGTATTTTCTCAAATCTGAGTTTTACTAGAAATCCTTACTGTCTATGACACAAGAATGACCGAAACATATCCTGAAAACATTGTGACTGTTGAAACCAACTAAAACCAAACTGAAATTGGAACTGATCAGTAAACTTACCATTTCATGTAAAACATGACTTGAAAACATTTCAACTGTCGAAACCAACTAAAACCAAAACTGAAACTGGAACTGATCAGTAAAGTTACCATTTCATGCATTGCCTGGACAGCCCTAATCTCTTGCCAGTATTCTTCTGGTGACTTCGAGAGCACAGAAATCTGCTCCTCCTTCTTCCTCTTGAATGCATCCATGCGAGCTCTACTACCGGCTTCATCTATCAGATCAATTGCTTTATCAGGAAGATGTCTGTCTGGAATATATCTAGCTGAAAGATACACTGCAGCATTTATGGCTTCCAAAGTGAATCTGCACTTGTGATAAGTCTCATATTTCTCACGCAAACCCAATAAGATCTTCACAGCATCCTCCTATAGCATATTAAGTGAAAAATAAATAAATATTGGAGAAAGAAAACAAAACCAAGAAGATTAAAAAGGAAGAACACCTAGCATACCTGGCTAGGTTCATTTATAAACACTGGCTGGAATCGGCGAGCTAAAGCTTTATCCTTTTCAAAGTGTGTCTTATGTTCGTCTAAAGTTGTGGATGCAATGCACTGGATACATCAACTGATTTAGTATCAACATACAGGAAAATTTCAAAATCAGACGACTATAAACAGATTGTCAACAAATCTACTTCTAAGATTTTCTCCAGTGGAGAAAAAAAAATGGTGAGTCCCCTAAAAAGCTGCAACACTTTATAGCAGGTGCACTTTTGATTGATACAAATATAGCAAATACAGAACCAAATTCAGGTTAGAAACACAAAGACCACATAAGAATGAGTTGAAAAAGAGGTTCTTTTATCCAGATAAATGTGGTCCTCTACTGATATTTCGTTTATCTGAATTAAAATGAATGTGGACATTAGGTGGCATCAACATGAAAATTTTTGGTGGTAATAGTAATTATTGTGGGGAACTATACCTGCAATTCACCTCTACCAAGGGAAGGCTTCAACAAATTAGCAATATCCAGACCAGAACCCTTGTTTCCTCTCCCAACAATCCCAGAACCAATAAGTGTATGAACCTCATCAATAAAGAGTATAATGTCACCTGCATTAGGCCAAACATTTATAATGATCTCAAAACACAAGATTCATATAGCCAAGATTCATATAATGATGCTCGAGCTAACCTGATTTTCGCACTTCACGAATCAAACCAGTAACCCGGGATTCCAATTCTCCCCTCTCTTTAGCACCGGCCATCAATAAGCCCACATCTAGTGACAATATGTGTTTTGCCTGCATAAAAGAAAAACCTAGAGTTGTTAGTTCATGTAATTTGAGCAAAAAAATTTAAATTCTTATCATAAAGCAAGCCCACCGCAAGAAAAGAAGTAATCTCTCTTTTAACAATACGAAGAGCCAATCCTTCAGCAATTGCAGTTTTTCCAACACCAGCATCCCCCAAAAGAATTGGGTTGTTCTTTCTTCTTCGGCATAGGATCTGAATAATCCTTTGAATCTCTGTATCTCGGCCAATTACTGGATCAATGAGCCCTTCACTAGCCCGAGCAGTCAGATCCACACAGAATTGAGTTAACAGACTTTTCTCTGGGAAAAAAAAAAAGAATGACAAGTTGAATGACTTTGTTTATCGCAGGATATTCAAGAAGCAATTATTATGAGACATCATATGTCTATGGCTCTCGAAGAGGACCAGCAACCTTTTGTTTTCTCTGGGTACTTCAAACTCACAGGCTTTCCAGCAGGAGATTTCTTTTGTATCTTGCCAGATGATGCCAATGGTTCTCTACCATCCTTGGCAAGCTCCCCTTGGAGTCTAGAAAGTGCCACCAACGCTAAGCGACTGGGATCTGCTCCCAAGCTAAAATAATAAACCATTTATTAAATCATGATTCAATTATATGGAAACTGGTGCTTCAACTATCGAATCTATTTGAGAAAGTTTGGAAGAAAATGTTTCAAACATTCAGTATGAAGTATCTTTATGAAGCAATTGTTTTTTAAGAGAAATTTTAGCACTAAACATCATTGTTATCATCTAAAGTAAAGGAATATAAAGAAATCCTACACATAGGATCAATGTTATGTATGTTATAAGCTCGACTTAGTACTCATGATGTTTTATCACAAAATACTGACTTGCGGATCCGTTGCCACAGTAATATTCTACCACCATGAGCTTAGTGCAACTTCAAATGAGTGTGCTTTGGTTTATTTGTTCTTTTGACCAGGTTTCTACAGCTCTATGCAAAATTATCAAACTTACAGTATCCATCTATGTGTTCTTGTGCTGCAAAATTATTTAGGTCAACCACATTTCCACATACAAGATAAGTACTATCTCTTCAAATGAAATATAATTCATTCTTCTATTCTGACATAGACACCACAGTTCTGCTTTTTCACTACAACACTTTCCTCAAACAGTAAACTTGATTAATTGCTTGGCATGGAATAAACATCGCTAAAATTACTTGGTTAAGTGAGCTTAAATAAGGCGGAACACACGAAAGAATCCATTCCTTTGATTGTGAGGTGGAGTTAGTCAGTGATGATCTTAATATGAAAACTTGGATATCTAAGGTTAGAAAAAATAATGGTTCTTGATAATCCTTCTACTCCATGTCATCAATTGATATGATGGTGGTTGGCACTGTGCAGGCGAGGTAGGAGACTGTACTACCTTCTGAGCACCTGTGCAGCGCTGCCGTCATCGGCGTTGAAGAGACCGATGGCTATGTGCTCGGGACCGATAAAATTGGAGCCCATGTTCCTGGAGCACTCGACCGCGGCCTCGAACACCCGCTTGCTGCTGATGGAAAAGGGCACGTCGGTGGCCAACCCGGAGGAGGGGGGCCGCATCCGCGTCGGATCAGCGGCGGCCGCCTCGGTCCAGATGGTGCGGACGGCTTTCCTGGCGCGGTCGATGGTGATTCCGGATCCGAGGAACCCACCAGGGCCGCGGTCCTCGGCGACGAGGCCGAGGAGGAGGTGCTGGTTGAAGACCATCTCCTGACCGAGTGCCCGCGCCTCCCGCTGGGAGAAGATGACGGCCTTGATGGCGCGCTCCGTGAACCGCTCGAATACCGCCGAGATTGCCTTCCTCGGCGGCCGGCGCTGGTGGCATCGCTGGGAAGAGGGCAAGAGGAGGGGGAGGGAGGTGGTACGGCAGCGGCGGAGGTCAATTAGAGAGGAGGCCTTGAATCCGTCAACGGTGGGGGAGGGATAGAGATGGGTGGCGGCGACCGCGACGGCGAGTGGGTGGCGGTGGGCGGAGGACGGGCGTAACGTGTGGCGTGTGAGGAGGGAGGCAGCGGAGGAAGAGGCGCACGCCGCCTCCATTACTTAAAACGTTCTTTTCTCTGTTTCTTTTGGAGGGGTAAAGCAAGACAATTAATTAGGCGGGAGGCGGGCGGGCAGAGTGGATGAGCAGCGATGGTTGGAGGAGAATACGATGATTAGTTTCGCTTCGCGGAAGATGATATTCTCATGACAATAGATTCTTTCTTTCGCTTGGCGTTACAGCCTCCCTCCTCTTTTTGTTCGCATATAGTTCTGAACGTCATATACTTTGCTGTCGATCGGCGACTCGTTCCAAACAAGTTGAGAAGAGAAAGCGAGTGTTCTTTTCTCCCGTATAACTGATATGCTTGTCTCGTTACACCTTACGTGGGTGGAAGAAGAGGAGTGGAGAGGAGGGAAGGGCTTGCAGTGGGAATAAGGGAACGAAGGTCGGGAGCGATAAGGAACCGTCGGGAGGAGGGGGATCGCACGCCAGGGATAGTCATCGCGCGTAGGTTTGTTTCCTTTTTCTTTCTTTTTGTGTTTTCGTTGGGCCGCCTCCAACAAAAGCCAGTGACCGGCCGTATCTTGTGTAATTTCTGGCTGGATCCACATCAGGGATCGGACCCATTTAGGAGGCAATCTAGGGTTCGTGGTCGCTCGGATTAAAAGCCCAGGCCCTGACGGACCAGGCCACGCCGTAGCGGCGATAGCCCATGGAACTCTCGTTATCTTGCCATGCCCTGCACTCTCCCCTCCGGTCCTGAACGAAGACGCACGCAGATCGTCCTTCCGGCAGCCACCCACATGATCAGAAGAACTACTTAATCTTGTGCTTGCATGGACACTTTTCCTTACCTCGTCGATCGATGATGGATGGATACTATAACCGAGTTGTTCTTCTCCGATGTCGGCAATCGCATTTGAGGAAGATGGGCCCGTCCTACGCTAGAAGAACATTAGAGGTTGCGCTTCACTTTTCACTTTATCATTCATCTCAGTGTACCTCTCGTGGTGGAAGAAGAGTGAGGAGAAAGAGTCTGACGTTGGAAGACCATGCCTATTATCCACCTTTATTTCTCGTATTTTTCTTTTGTTGGTACCTTATATTTTTTATGATATGATAATGGTTGTGTGAGTGGGAATATTTACAGTTTATTTAAGAATCTAATCAAGCATTATAAGGGCAGTGATGAAGGCAAGATAACATCAGGAAGCATCTTGCAAGTGCTCATGATGTGCGTTAGGTATTATTGGTTGTCTCGAAAGGATCAGGTGAACATCATTTAAACTTGAAAGAGATATTGAGTCTAGAGACCAAAACTCTCGTTTATATAGATGTTTTCTCATCAAGAACATTTATTATCATCAATTTATAATGTTAAATTTTTTTAATAATATTAAATATAATATTTAATAATAAATAATTATATTTAGAATAAAAAATTAAAAAATATTTAAATCATAAAAAAAATTGATCATAATGAATAATGAACTGAGAACAGTTACATTATTATTAAATAAAATATTTATTTAATGAATAATGATTACAAAGATATCATCCGCCATCCGAATCTGTCGAGTTCTTCGCCCACCCACAACCATGGCTATAGGTTACACGGTTCGATTAGAGCAGCGGCTACTTGAGCGTTGCTTGCGGACAACCTAACTATCCTTCTCATGCAGTGGAGAGCAGCTGCTCTCAAGGCCGACCATGGATGGCGATGCGGACAATAAAACCAAGAAACCAATGCCGGTACGCCATAATAAAGCATATCCCTTTTGTCCAACACCTGCCAGCCTCATATGGATTGCTGAACTCCAATAACATCTGCCGATTGGTTTCTCCCAACTCGTGCCATCGCCATACGATCCCACAAACCGGCGCCGATTCACCATGGAGCAGTTGTGAGAGTAGGTATGTCGGTTCACCTCGTGGAGCATTCGTCGACGGTTCGATCGGACCGAATCAGATCGATCTATCGAGGATTGTGTTCAGACCTGACGTCTCTGGATTTATGCCCCAACATGCTGCCACCTCATCCTACGGTTGCCGATAGCTGGACTCCGAGTTGACCATTTTGGGACGTCCAACTGCCTGCTAATTTCGCAGAGACATAGTCAATCTAAATTTGGCGACAATACAATAGTCGCAGATGAGGCAGCTGAGATCGTCGTCAAAATATTATACACAATTCCGTCGTTTCCGTATCGACCTAACAAATGATGTGAACATTGAATTCTGTAGATAATAATTACAGCCAGAAGAACGAAAGATATATAGCATGAGTTAGTTAATCCTTCTTTTTTTCCCTAATCGGAACAGAAGATACCTACCATTTGAGGTAAGCTTAATTGGTAACACTCTTATGACCTTTTGATTAGAGTTCCAAGAAGATACCGGTAATAGTCAGACAATTGATATTAGAATAATTTAAATCAAATCCTGTCTTCGAACGTAATAAAACCACCAATAACTGCTTCTTCGTGCTCGTGATGCACAACGAGAAGGATAAACACGGGAATAAATGTGATCTCTGATCACTGAGAATAATGTTGTAATCCCACGATCGAGACAAAAATCATGTGTCTCAAACCAAGTCGGAGCGAAATGAGAACGGGCGCATGCCGCAAGTTATTATTCTTGGGTGTGAGGAAACCCGGGAACTTATTCGCTCGGTCGAGCACGACGTGGACGACTTGCCGCTCTTTTGTTTTAGCCCGCATGGAACATAACACCGACGTGACAGGGTGGGTCGGCTTCTCCATCGCCCATGTCCACACGTGTATTCTATCACACGGCGAACGTAATATGGCCTAACTTCTGTCCTTAATTAATCATTAGACAATAAATAGCAACGTTTGCTAAAACTTGTTGTGACGATAAAATGTTAGTCACATTAAAATTTCACCATTATCCACAGGTAGGCCACCTGCGGGACAAGAATGACAGTTGATCTAAAGCTTGATGAATATATAGTTAGGTTACCTAACTTGGGGTTTGAAATAGATAATTTTTGCGTCGTCATAAAATTTCAGTTTCCCATCTCATAAAAAACAAAATTGACTTGACAATGCGACAGCTTTTTCAAAAACCGAGCATATATTCTCTCCATTATTATTAACAGACGCTTCGCTTACCATCGGATGCTAGTGGAGTGATGCCCATCAATGATGGGTGGGCCTCCTCGCTATTTCAAACATCTATGATGGTGTTAGCAGAAGCCTTTAGGGGAGAAAAAGATCCGATTGGCATTCAAACTGGTCCCATAATTTTCTGTGTCTTTCCCTTCTTCTCATTGCGACCCGCTCGACGTGCATCGATTCGATTCCCCTGACATCGATCAAGTGTCGTCAGAGCTGTTTACTTTAGCTGGAGATGGCCTTCGTTCATTGTATTCCCAACAGTAAGGTGCACTGTGGTTTTCTATTTGGGCCGCAAAGTCCAATGGTCCTTTGCTACAACAAATGGCATATGAAACGATATGTGCGGTATATCAATCTGTCTTACGCGTATCATTTAATACGATTTATATATATCACCTTAAAATACTATTGGTTTGTGTATGTATATACATATAAGACAAGGAAATGATGGTGGGCTCATGCGGTACAGCTCCTTATAAATGGCAGGGAGGAGGAAGAGGAGCAGGAGCAGGAGCAGGGAGGTCTCGGCATCCGACGACCCACGCCAAAAAAACAAAACAGAAAACGAGCGGTTAGGAACAGAGAAAGCAGAGGATCCCTTCGCTCCTTCCCTTCCCCTCCACTCCTCGCTCTCCTTAGACCTCACCTCTCCTCTCCTTCAGGGAGAGATCGAGGGGAACTGCTCAGTCTCTCCGCCATTTGTTCTGTTTCTCTTCCTCCGATCCATATCCCAAGAGTCTGAAGAGAGATATGGGGGTTTACAAGCTCATCAAGAGCGATGACGGCGTGGCGGCCGCTCCATCAGCCGAGCCCAACAAGCTCGTCGTCGACGACGTGCTGTTGTCTCAGCACAGGGATATCGAGGCCGGCGGCAAGCACAGCCATGGAGCCCCGCCAGAAAAGGAGGCCTCCGCTTCCGGGAAACGCGGGCAGCGCCTCGTATCGCTTGACGTCTTCCGAGGACTCACCGTCGCGGTAAGTTAGCCGCTCGCTCCGCATTGTTTGGTCTCGGCCCTATTTCTTAACGCCTATTTAATCTTTACTTTAATTCCGAATCCTCCTTCCATTTATTGCTCATCAATTAGGTTAAAAAATAACAATTATTGCACGATTCGATTCGGATTCTCAGCTATTTCTCTCCATCAATTTTATTTCGGTTTTCCTGATTGAGGACGTCCCTCCCGCTTCCGTTCTATTTACTATATTTTATGACACTCATCCTATCAATGCCTAGAATTCTTTCTGTCTCTACAGAGTAATCCCTAAGAATATTTGTGCTTCTCTTCGGTGGACTTCCCTTTCGCATTTAGTTTTCCTCACTGTTACTCGGTGCCATTGTTTTCATGGGTACCATAAAATATGGCAACTAATAATTCATGTCATGTCACTTCTCATCGAATCGAATTCCACTCGTGGATAGCATTACATCCCTGGGAATTGTATTCTCCTCCTTTTTCGGCCTCGCGCTCATTGTCCATCAAACCAGGGATATGGGAGGTGGGCGCACACAAGAGGAAACTTGTGCGTGTTAAAATGCCCGCTCCCTTCTCTTCTTGCGTGGCTTTGAATCCATTGCTTCCTTTCCGCGTCCATGATCCACAAGTGTCGGCTCCCAACCTATTCGGCTTCCAGCTTCGTTGCAACAACGAGGAGGAGGAGGAGGAGGCGAGAAGTTTCTTGTGTCGTCTCCTATCGTGTTGTTTTGATCTGCCGACACACATCTTGCGTTGTTCCAAGTGGTGTCAATCGGAGGTTTGATCGGAGCCGATCGATCTCTGCGTCTCAGCCGCTGCCCCCATCTACGGCGTGGGTCCCACCATAATCTTAGGACACGAACGCGATTGAATCGGTGCCACGAACCCGTGGACCCACCGGTTGATCCATGGTCCCCGTCCGTTTAGGTCGCCTCTCAATTCTGGCCACCTAATGGAGAGAACATAAATCATTTCCATTCATCCTTCAATTTACATTCATTGCATGCACTTTAATCTATGCTGTAAGTAGTTAAACTATACATGTCCGTATGTACTTCATCGCGACCTCGAAGAGCCAACCAAGCTCGAATATGACGCGTGTGGACGAATCCATTGGATGTAGACTTGGTCATGTGGTCTAATGTTGTTCTTGCTTTCTCGAATGATTGAAACACTAATTGGGAATGTGGAAGTCATGCTATTTTTTATAACATAGAACAATAGCAGTGACGGCATCATACTCAGAATGCAGAAGCGGCGTGTCTGAGAGTTCATTTCTTTCGGAAGGTAACTACTGACCGCTGCAGCAAGCTTCAAATTCTGGGGCAGACCTCGATTGGATGCGCGGTCATGTCATAGAGGTTGGCACGCAAGTCATCAGTGCCGACCATTGGAAAGGAATCTCGCCAGTACCATATGTCCACTCCAACTAAGAATCGACAGCATCAGAGCTGCCCTTCTCCTGCTCTGGTTTGCTTCCCGACGCCCCACCTTCAGTAAATAATCTGTACGTATAGCAGTTGCAGTGCTATATGTTACAGAACTTTCCTTCCATGTACTGTTTCCCACAGTCAACCTGTTCAGGTATCTGGATGCGTGGAGTGCTTGGCACGCTTGTATCATGTTCTGGTTACGGTCGGTGCTTTCCCTACCTAAATCCTCTCTTTCCATAGGACGTATGAGTTCTGGTGTAGAGTTTCGGTAAGGCAGAGGACCACTAGGGCAAGATCCTTTTGTCTGCAGAGGTGGGTAAAGTATATGGCTGCTGCAGACCTGATCTCAACCTTTTCTTCTTCTGGGCGGTGGCTGTGCCCATTAAAAAGTGGAAGCTCCATAAAACAATCACTCTTCGATACCTGGATCAGGATTTGGCTTAAGGGCTCCTGTACCTCCCATCCCTGAACTTTCCGCCGCGTGATCTGATGGATGTTATTGCCTTTACTGTCGTTGCACCGCCAAAACAAAATCCTGGTCCCGAAAATGAATACGAGTTCGTCAGAATTGCTTTTTGAGAAGCCTTTCTGAGAGAGTGGTCCCTGGTCCTTCGGTGAGTTTGAAGCCTCAGTTTGGTGCATTAATTGAGATTTTGACATTTTTCAGGTTTTCTATATTTAAAATAATTAGAAAGCTAGAGAAATAGCGAAAACATTCTCATGCATTGTAGACCTTAAAACACAACCAAATAACTATCAATTAAATATGAAGTCTATGATACCTATTTTTAGGATTTCTGTCGGGCAATGGAAAGTTCATAGACATGAAACTATTTCCTAATCCGACAAACCATGAAAATTAACATGTACTTTGAGCCTTTGATCTTTGTTTCAAGTGGCACTTGATAAAAATCAACAGGATGTTGGACAGTGTCCCTTGACCTTTTTTTAGCTGAAGGTGTTCCTTTAATAGCAGAAATTTTGGCTGAAATGATACTATCTATGAACAATGCCGAATGAGCCTCATATAGGGAATACTCCCATTTACTTTTTTATGTCTTATGATATTGTTTCCTGTTTTTCTCTTTTGATGGAAATTGTGATATAATTCTTAGTCACATATTTACTGCAGCTGATGATATTCGTAGACGAAGCTGGATCATTTTTTCCTGCGATCAATCATTCTCCTTGGGATGGTGTGGCCCTTGCTGATTTTGTCATGCCATTTTTCTTGTTTATAGTTGGAGTTGCACTTGCACTTACATACAAGGTAAGCTAATTGCTTGACCAAATGCTTAATCCTATACTGGAAATTCTACATTTTAGTGGATTAAGTAATTTAATTTGGTAGTTAGAAAAGAATGTTAATGGATTATAGTTACAGCATGCATCTTGAGTACAAGAAAGATGCAATTTACACTTAGCTTTGTGCTCAGAGAGTCACAAACCAAGCCGTAGCAACTTGGAAAGCATTACTTCGAGCACTGAAGCTCTTTGTTGTAGGTCTCGTTGTTCAAGGTATACAGCCCTTCCCCTTTACTACTTCAAAATACACTAATATTTCTGTGAACTTATTTGAGGAAATTTGGTTCCTTTTTTGTTTTTGTTACCTTATTGTGTATTTGGTTACTTCCTAAATTCTTATTATTTTCTTAGGTGGCTATTTCCATGGTCTTCACAATTTAACTTATGGAGTTGATATTTTGAGTATTAGATGGATGGGCGTACTACAGGTAGGAGATGCACCCTGATGCTCACAAATAATGTGTTTTACACAGTGTCATTAAGCTTTATGATGATTTGTACACAATCATTGTAATTTCAATTTTGCTGTCAAAATTAAGCAGTTACGTCGATTTCATCCCAAAAAGCCTTTTTTCTTTTTAAATGGATGAATTTAAGCACATTGTAATAATTTGCATTAGAGATGAACATTTGTTGTGCTCATTAAAATCTTCTTCAGACTCAGCTAGATTGGAGCCACCTATTTGATTTCTCTAAACAAGTGAAATCTAAACAAACAGTGTGAGATGAAATCTCTCTGAACAAGAATTCTCTGTAATCTTTAGATGCTCCAATTAAACTCCTTAAGAGCCCACAGCCATCGGTCTAATATAAACCTTATAGAGTATATACAAGATATCTGCTGATAAGATGCTAATGATCATATCCACTACGTTGCAAATAGTGAAATTTGTGTTGTTCACTAATTATTAGGCAATCGTTTTATGAATTACTCTTGTCTTTTGTAGAGGTTATCTATTCAACTAAATAATCTTCCTTGCAGAGGATAGCGATGGCCTATCTGTTAGTTGCAATATGCGAAATCTGGCTTAAAAGTGACGATGTTGTTGATTCTGGATATTCCTTGGTCAGGCGATACCGATTGCAATTGTAAGTATGTCAAGTGTGTTTGATCAATCTTTCTAAGTTACTCTCCAGTCAAGCATCATGGTGACTGTATCAACAAAAGTGTTTCAGAAAGCTAAAAGGCTTAAATAAACAAATGAAAAAGAAAGGAACAGATACAGAGAGAGATTATTGGAGAGTCGAACAAAATAGGTAGAGAAGCATTAAAGAAAGCTAGATAGCTGGACCAGTGTATGATTGTCGCATGTATTAATGATGCTGTAAATCGATTCAATGCAAATTCCTTGTTTCATGTAGGCTGGTGGGTTTGATTCTTACGATCATGTACATGGTTCTTCTCTATGGTTCGTATGTTCCTGATTGGGAGTACCAGATTCCAGGGCCAGGCTCCACGCCAAAGACCTTATCAGTAAGTTGCACACAGTGTTAGATCAATGCCTAGACTTTGTCATTTTGTACCTTGTGATCTCTTCCAATGATGAGTTTCTCCCAGTATATATTCCATTAACATTAATATTTATATTCATAAACTCTAGGTGAAATGCGGAGTGAGGGGTGACACAGGACCTGCCTGCAATGCCGTGGGAATGACCGACCGCCAAATTTTTGGCATCCGACATCTACATAGACGTCCTGTTTATGAAAGGACAAAGGTTTCACATACGCTGCATCTACTTCAGTTGATCAATCCGTGAGGTTTCCCCTCCATAACTTTTTGTTACTCTTTCTTCAGCAATGCAGCATAAACTCACCAGCTAGTGGCCCACTACCACCTGATGCTCCTTCATGGTGCCAAGCTCCTTTTGATCCTGAAGGATTACTTAGGTCAGCTTTTCTTTTGTCTTCCTTGCTGCCAATCTGCAGTTTTGTCTTCGTCTTCTTTTGATGTCATGGCAACTAAAGCAAACAAGTTGATGCTGCAGTTCTGTGATGGCAATCGTGACTTGCTTGATCGGTTTGCAATTCGGACATGTTATCATACATTTTAAGGTGCTGATAGTTGATATTTGTACACTATCTTTGGATCAAGAAATTTTTTGTTGCGGTGAATACTTATCACTGTTGAAACACTGCAGGATCACAAGGACAGAATCGTTCAATGGTTGATTCCTTCCTTTTGTCTGTTGGCCTTGGCCTTCTCATTGGACTTCTTTGGTATCCTCCGGATTACCTTCCTTAACGTCATTTTGGTTGTGATGTGTACAATCAACTAAACTCATCTTTGTTTCAGGAATGCGTATGAACAAGGCTCTGTACACATTAAGTTATACGTGTGCCACTGCTGGAGCTGCTGGGATGCTCTTTACTGGAGTATATGTGCTGGTTGGATGTCCAAAACTTTTTTTCTTCTTTCCGAGCACTAATGTTCTCTGCTTATATCTGTAACGCTGCTTAATCATTACCATTTTTGATGTCTACAGGTTGATGTCGGTGGCTATAGGAGGCCAACCTCAGCTATGGAATGGTTGGGGATGCATGCGCTTATGATCTACATTCTAATTGGCTGCAACGTCTTCCCAGTTCTTATCCAGGGATTCTACTGGAGGGAGCCTCAGAACAATCTTGTGAGTAACCTACTCCGGTAAACTCTTCCCTTCATGCCAGCTTCTGCTTCCCATACGTACATGCTAACCACACAAGCAATTGTTTCCATGGTCTGTCTACGAACAGTTCAAGGTCATTGGCATTTCCTAGACCTCCTCAATAATTGACGAAGGAATCAGATTGCTGCCACATTCTGTCGAGGATCGTGATCTGGCTTCTAACCCTCGTCTTCACCAAAGTAAAAGCTATCTCAAGCGTCTAATGCTTGGGAAACAAGACTCTAGATGTTGTAGGCTCTGCTGTGATGAGCACAGAGGTCCATCCAACAGTGCCCTTTTCTGAGCCTATTATGTGGCGCTTGATAACTCGAGTTGCAGACTACCAAGTTTTGTCATGTAGTACCACCAGTTCTGGCGCTGACCAATTTCATGCAGTGCATGCTGTATACACAGTAAAACCAGATGTTTACTATTGATAGAGATCTACGTGGACGAAATTATTAATGTTACTTGGAGACCAAAATTATCCATGAAATTTTAGCACTTGATGGCAGCAGAATGGTACCACCAGCGTAAAAGTTGCATGCTACTGAACAAAAGGAGGGGCAAGTAGGGGAATTAAATAGGGGAAATTAACTCAGTAGACTAATCATCTGGAGCAACAAAGATCAACAGCTGCTTGTTTTTTTTCTTTTCTTTTAAACAGAAAACAATTTAATTGAATCAGCGAAAAGATCCAGAGTCCCAAATAGTCCGGACTTGAACTGGAGAGAACCCCGAGAGAAAGACTTCTCTTGAGTAAATATATTCATATTTCTACTAATGTGACAAAAAATTATCATGACCCTTGACATGTCCTTGAGGATCTATTACAAGGACCAAGGAGGATGATGGTTAATATGGTTGATGATTTCTATCTAGCTAGCACATCGGATCGGGACGATCACCTTCGTCCAACTAAGGTTTATAAACCTTTAAGCCTGTTAAGCCTGTTAACTAATATCTTAGCTAAAAGTTTATAAACCATATTATACAATACAATCGGCTGATAATCATTGGTGTTAGAACATTTGAGTTTTTTTAAATAAAAATAAAAAAAAATTATTATCCCAACTTAAAGAAAAACTAGCTTGATAATGAAATTTGTTAAAAGCTTCAATAATGCTATCCTTGATGATGTCCCAATAAGCTCAAAAGAATTCCATAGTGTTGAACCCGTCACACCCCAAACTCTTGCCGAGACCTAGGTACTAAAATCTCATCCAAGGAAAAGCTTTCGGACAAATCCCAATAGACATCATTAGATAAACAGAGGGGAGCATGCAAGTGCTTAGTATCCCAATGGACAAATCCCACCCCTACAAGTAGCATTAGTATTACCTCCCAATGGATTTATGTACTAGTCAACAAAACAATTAGATATTTTATCCCCGTTCTCCACCTTAAAACCATCATCTTTCGTAAAAATGCTGATGTAATTTCTGTAAGAAAATCTAGGGGTAATATTAGTGGAAGAATATAAAATAAAAATCTCAAATTTTCTAAAAGGTGTTTATCGTTGTATGTACGAAGATTTATATACAAAGACTCACATGAGTGAAAATCTAATTATGTTACCTAGGAAGATTGTATATTCCTGAATTTCTATATATCGATGAGAGAGAATGAAAGAAATCAAGTGTCATCCTCTTCAGCGATGATCCACATGGTAACGACTACAAAGATGCTTCTCGAATTGCTATAAAATTACTTGAGAAAGAAGAATAGGAGATAGCAGCACAAAAAAGATTGATCATTTTGGTTCTAAGTTAATAAACTTATGAAAAAACTTAGATGTTAGGTCTCTTTTCATAATCCATTGGGTTTTAGTCTTATTCGGTCATTTATGATGTAGTTGACAATTGAGAGCTAAGACTTTATTACAGAGATGAATCAAGTTAGTTTCCTCCCGCTTATTTAAACACTTTCGATCAGCCTTGTCCTCAAGCTTCTCAATCTCAAAACTTATTTCCCTATGCTTCTGCTCAATCTCTTTATACCTCCTCCATCTTATAGTCGAGGCACTCAAACCATTGAGAATATTGTAAACATGGTCTCTATGTTCCTATTCAAATCCAAAAATTTTGCTTCTTTTCCCCTTCTCAACCCTACAAGGAATCTGAAACTATAGGCATCCAACCAGCTATCATTCATAAAGATCCAATCAAATTTGACAGAAATTGTTACACCATGTAAACCTAAGACCATGAAAGTTGACTTCAATTAACCCAAAAGTAGAGATAAAATTCCTAAAATCCATAATAAAAGGAGAGTCAAAGAAAGGTTTACTCATCATGTGAGGAGATTATATTCATGTCTCCACACAGAATTCATGGCACATTATTAAACTCATAAGAAGCAAGTAAATTCCAAAGATTCCTACGATAAAAGAAGAAAAAAAAAAAAGTACTTGCATAAAATTATCGTAAGAATCCAAGAGAACTTACCTGTGTTGTTGAATACTATGCTAATACATTTGTGTTTACTAACCATCTTTGCCTGAAGTCGCTCCTCATCCCATATCATTAGAATCCTTTTTTTATCATCTCTCTCAGCCTCAATGAAGTCACTCTTCCATTTTTGGCGTAATAAGTGCATAGCAAAGTAAACATAACTAAGTTATGCTCTTTTATGAGATATTTAAGATGGGCTAAGCAATTTTTCTTGGTCGCACATTTGCAATTCCAAAACAAAAAATTCATTTCTTCTTTCACCTATGTTTAAATGAGATTACGAGAGGGTTGATACTTCCTAGAGGGAGTTTTTTTCTAGCTTTCCTTCCTTGACTTCGGGATCATCAATTTGGGTTTCAGCTCTTTAGCTTCATTTGTCACTCTTCGGAAGACTTTAGCTGTCATTTTTTTTATCAGTACTAGGAAGGGGATGATGATGATCCTCATCACTAGCTTGGAATTAGTGTCCTCTTGTCTTTTCCATATGCTTTGCTGCTTGGAACCAAAAGTTGTCAGCACCAAGGTTTCTTTCCTTGCTCCATCACTGGGTCAGGATGATGAGCCTCATCTCACTCTCGTTTTTTCTCTAGAGAGTCGTCTTACTTAGGGATATTCTTCTCGAGCAAGAAAAAATATATTTATTAATTATATCAAGAATGTAGTTTGTCTCTATAAATACATGATAATAAAGATAATAAAAAATTGAATTTTGTCAATCCTACCTAATCATTTCATGCACTTTCCTGTCATATATAAATAAGAATTAAATAGAGAAATACTACATCTCGAATGTGATGTGGTAGATTGCATTACATGGGATCACCTGCTCTATCTAATCAATCATCACGGGCTTCTTGCCAAGCCATGCAATTTTTCACTTGCAAGGTACTGAAATCATGAAATTAGTACATATGGTGCCACAACCATTGAAGATTATATGGTAACCAATTTCATAACTATATCTACATCACGAGGACCCGAGTTCTAACCCTTTCACTAATTAATTCATCAGAAGTTTCAAAGCTAAACAGCTAAACTACTCTAGCACTGTAACATTTGCAGCAGGAACCACAGTGACAATGCTCCCACACATATGTTTACTCTGTTAAAAATTCTCCTGGCAGGGCAGCAAAAATATCCATGTACATATACGATCACATAAAATCACACCATAAGTGTGTTAACGTTCAAGAAAATCGATGATGCCAATTATTTTTACTAGCAATCACGGAGTGCGATTAGTTGGTCCACGACACTGGGGTCAGCAAGTGTACTGGTATCTCCGAGCTCGTCCAGCTGCCCGGATGCAATTTTTCGTAGAATCCTTCTCATGATCTTTCCACTTCTCGTCTTTGGCAGTCCGGGTGCCCAGTGAATTTTGTCAGGGGCAGCAAATGCACCAATCTGACAAGAAATCCTTTTTGGTTAGTAAATCGACAAAGGAGCTCATTCATGCTTGTGTTAGAGACAATGATCCATAAGTGAAATAAAAAAAATAGTTGTTACCGAGGTGATAAGGTGATACTGTGCATCCATATTCTGAATGTGAAAAAGTGAATAAAGCAATTCTATTGTCGTTCATTAACAGTATGATATATAGGCACAATCTTCTAAGAAGTTGTTAGTTGGTGGTAATCAAATAGTTTTTGGCCACTTTAATTTTGAGCTCAAGTACATTTTAGATTATCGAAACTATACCCGTAGTTGTACTTTTCTATCACATAAGTTTTCTCGATTGGTAAGATACAAAGATCTACAAGAAGAGTGCACCTGGTTTCTGACTGCCAAAACAAGGCTTTTCCGGAGCTCTTCACCGTATGGAATGCCCTCCACCAAAGTGACAAAAGCATAAATGCCCTGCCCTTTGATCTGATAACAAGAATGGTTAATGAATCAGAGGATGACATATGAATGATGCTTAATGCTTTCTTTGTTGTAGCCACCACAAGGAAGGTATTATCATACCTCATGTTCAACACCAACTACGGCAGCTTCTGCACACTGGGGATGCAAGACCAGAGCAGATTCTACCTCTGCAGTGCCAATACGGTGTCCACTGAAAAAGAATTAAAACATTATAATCCATCAAGGTCATAAAATACAGCAATAGAGAAATTGTCGAGAAATGCTGTGGCTTGATGAAAATCTGTCTAATTGTAGTGAATATGCTAAGCATGTGTGTACCTCACATTGATGACATCATCAACTCTTCCAGTGAGCCAAAAGTAACCATCCTTGTCTCTACCATAATAATATAATAATGGAACATTATAATAATCAAAACCAAGATTTTTTTCCAAATTAAACTATGCAGAGATCAGCATTCATTAAACATATATTGGTGGAGATGAAAGAGGAACTTTCGATCAACTGACAGTCTGGGGAAAGTTACCTTCTGCATCCATCGCCAGAAAAATAATAACCAGCAAATGGTTTAAAATATGTGGTTTCATATCTTTCATGGTCACAGTAAAGCGTACGGAATGCACCAGGCCATGACTTCTTGATGCAAAGATATCCACTGCATTCACCTTCTATCTCATTCCCTTTCTCATCAACTATGACTGGCTGCAATAGTATCTCAAACAGTATTGGAAAATTTAAAAAAAAATATTTCACATTTAAAACCCTTATTTCCATATGTGAATTACATTAGTACATACCTCAATTCCGAAGAAAGGAAAGGTAGCAGAACCGGGCTTCTGGGGCCAAGCACCAGGTAAAGGCGTAATCTGTACACAAACCATAGAAGTTAAGCCATCGGACTTCGACTGAAGGAAAACAATTAAGTTGTGATTTAAATAAAAATTCACAGAAAAGCATACACATATTACATCAAAACAGCTACTGGCCATCAACAAATACAAGGACGGGAACATTCGCTTACCATGAAGCCACCAGTCTCTGTTTGCCACCAGGTATCTGATATAGGGCATCGTGAATCCCCAACAACATTGTAAAACCACCTAGTTTGATGAATATAATACATTTAAGAAATCTTTTAAGCTACAAAAGCAAGACACAGAAAGGTAGTCCAAGGAGTCAGGGCCGAACCTCCATGCACTAGGATTAATTGGCTCGCCTACACTACCAAGAACACGCAGAGACTTCCGGTGGTAGCGAGTGACATACTGCATGAAAGCACGTGTCAGTGGGATCAATAAAAATACATACTCGGATAGTTAAATGGTTGAGGAAATATGTATAAAGAGAGTAAGTATGCTATTCCGCACAAGAAAATTACTTGTATACAATTCTTGTTAGTAGGGTAAATATACCAAAAGAAAAAACATTTACCTTTTTGCTCCAAACAGGAAAACAAATAAATATACAGAAGGTATAGCTATCTCTGTCATTTTCGTAGAATAGGTTATTCTGTTGGAAATGACAAATAACTTGTCAAACATATACCTTTGACCAGTCAGAACAAGTTCCAAAAAGATAAGGTTATTTGGCAAGTTATTACAGGTTATTCTTATTACAACACCTATTCCACAATCAAATGGCCCCCCTATTGCCTAAATAATGGACAGAGACACGAAAGTGTGACTTAAGGGAACAAATTCAACAAAATGGTGTTTCTTGAATGCAGTTTACAATATAAATGCTGGCGAAGTCATGCGAGAATGTTATAAGGAAACACATGCACAGTAGATGGCATGGTTTGTGGTCGAGGAACTTCACAAGAAATTATAAGACGAGAGGAGGGAGGTAACTTATGCAGGAACTTCCAGGGTATTAATGAAATGCTCAAGAACCTACTTTAGTTTATCGGGCATGTAATAAGATACACATTTAGGGTACCATTGGACAGACATAGCATTCACTGGAACAGGTGAATGTCGAAACTAAGCAGATATTAAAGTCTGAAGCAAAATGGACATAAAAAAGTTGAATATGAAACAAACCAAAAAGTGCAATCATGATAGATGAAGTACACCCCAAGGTTATTACCTCATCACTCTCACGCATCAGCGAACGCACCAGGGTTGGGGCTGTGTAAAATATTGTCACCTTGTATTTATCAACAATGTCCCAACAACGTCCAGAATCGGGATAGTTTGGGGCCTGCAGATATTATTCACAAGGTATTAACAATATCAGAATACCTCGTTAACATGAAAAAATAAAAACAGTATTGAGGGCCCAAACATCTAGTAAAAGATAAGAAAAAAGGTGAACAAGGTTCTAAATTTGCAAACAGCCAATGAACTGAATCTAAAATTTTAGGAATCAAAACTGGGGACATTGCATTCAGAAAGGACATCTATTCAACTTCTTTGTCGTTCAAAAGAGGAAAGGACTATTGCAGATAGTTACCCCTTCAAATATCACAACAGTGGCACCATTCAAGAGAGGGCCATACGTAACATAGCTGTGCCCTGTTATCCAACCACAGTCAGCAGTGCACCTGAGTCAGAAGGATAAGAGATAAGAAAGCGTTGCAGAACATATTGCCAAAATTACATTAATAAACATGCTCTGGAACAACCCGTGAACACAAACACCAGCATACCAGTATATATCTGATGGCTTATAGTCGAATGCATACTTGAATGTTGCCGCAGAATACACCATATATCCCCCAGTTGTGTGTAGAACACCCTGCATACGAAAGCATAAATAACCCACATTCAGCATTAAAAAAAAAGGCTGAAAACAATTAAGATAAGAAAGCTCTGTAACCTTTGGTTTTCCAGTGCTACCACTCGTGTACAAGAGAAATAGTGGATCTTCTGCATCAACCCATTCCACAGAGCACTTTATTGGAAATTGTGGGACAACATCCTGAATATTGCAATATGGAAGTGAAAATGGTGTCTCATGTACTAATTGCAAATCAGAGAATGTAATCAAGATGCCAGTTTTGTGCTAAGCATTCAACGGTAACACATTTCATCAAATAACTCAAAGTTCATCTGAATTATGCTGATACTAAGCAACCTATCGGACTGACCTGCCACCATACATCTCTTCCTTCCTGCCACTTGCTGTCTTCTCTCTTCATGGCCGACTTGTTTTCAAAAGTCAAACAGAGGCCTGGTCAACCCAAAAGAAAAAGACACGAGTGTGATCAGTAAAAGGAGAAAAGAAGATCACTCAAAGGTGAATAATGCAACGTATAGAGAACAAAAGCCAACAACAAAAGAGAATTCAGCTCGAACAGATAAAAAATCTTTCTATCATGTTGCACACAGAACATCGAGATTCCTAATCATAACAGCTTGACGAGACTAGATACACTTAGTTTAATCCCATGGCAATTCCAAAGGACATAAAGGACATGTAATAATGTCATTCTCCATCTTTCTTTAAAACTTTGCATTTGATACTCCTTGTATACATCTTAGCCAAAATAGATAAATCAATTTGGTAGTAAATTAAATGGATTATTAAAAAAACTCGAATATGGATGTAAGTCAACAAGGATGAGAAAGAACTGTCTATATTCAGAGGCAGACAATTCAATGACCTGCCATGATATACATGTATTACTCCATGACATATTAAAATTACTCATTTAAAAAAATAACATACCTACGGAGACTCCATTTTTGACAGATTCAATTAGAGCACTGTCAACTATCTCTTTGAGGTGAATTGCTTTGGAACCTCTCCTCACAGCATTGCAGGTAATTACAACTTTGGGTTTGCAGTCAATAATCCTTTGTGCAAGGGCCTCCGCAGAGAAGCCAGCGAACACAACCTTAACAGAGTCTCCAGCATGTCACTTTACCAACACAGATCTCAACTCCATTGCTCCGAAGGAAAAATCCATCAGCTTACCGAGTGGACTGCACCAATTCGCGCACATGCTAGCATTGCAATTGGCAACTCCACTAGCATAGGGAGGTAAATTACCACGGCATCTCCTTTCCGAACGCCAACATGTTTTAAATAATTGGCAAGCTATCACAGCATACACAGATGATCAATTAAACAGGACAAACCCATGGTTCTTTCAATCAAATTTGGAATGGTTCACAGCGTACCTGGCAAACCTTCTCCAAAAGCTCTGCATAGGTCAGCTGCCCATCATCACCTGGTTCATTGCCTTCCCAGTATATAGCAACTTTTCCACCATTCCCTGCCTCAATGTTCCGATCCAAAGCATTATAACTTATGTTCGTACTGCCTCCTTTGAACCACTGCGATCAGCAACGACAATACCACATGAGGTCTAGTGCAGACGATCATTTCAAATCGGCCAAGCTTAAACATCACACGCTTACCTCGAACTTTACAGTCCCCTTCCTCACATCAATGTTCTCGCTGTAGACCTCCGGATCCCACTTGTTATTCCAATAGAACTGCGAAGCAATCTCCGACCAGAACCCCGCAGGATCCTCTATCGAGCTCTCGTACATTTTTCGGTACTAATAGTTCATGAAATCAATGCAGAGATCATAAGCATGCAGATTAATTGGATTTGCCATAATAGAAGATATCATAATCTCTTTGTTCTCCAAAAAAAAGAATATTTTCTTACGGAAGGAAAAAATCTTCATAAAAAAAACAGGATCTTTAAGCCAATAACCACCCTTTTCCTCGCGACAGCCCGGATCGAGGGCTTTAAAGGGACGGGACGCACCTGTTCGGGGGAGGAGACGAGGGCCTGGCGGGAGAAGTCGTGGGAGGGGAAGACGAGGTCGTTCTCCTCGGAGGCGAGTGACTCGGCGAGGATGACAGCGTTGAGATGGGAGATCCGTCCGGCGCCGGACGGCAGCTGGGCCATCGACTCCACGTGCCGGAGGCGGTCAAAGGACGCCACGTGCATAGATGCCGCCTCCGCCTCCGCCTGACGTGCCGTCATCGCGGAACGAAACGGTCACGTCGACCCGCCGCCTCGGCGGAGACCAAGAGACGTACACGGGAAGAGTGAGGAGGAAGGCCCCGACGGAAGGAAGCAATGCCAAGGAGAGGCGATGTCCATTCGAAGCAAGAATTATTTATTGCAATCGTGATGCACCATTCCGCAATACAATTCAAATATTGGTAACATTCATTTACCTATTTATCTTTGAGATTTACTGGATGGGAGGGGTAGATCAGACAAGACAAAGATTGGGTTGGTAGTTGACTTCACATTGGATCACACTACTTGGTTGGCACCGCAAGAACCGGAAAGTCAAAGAGGATTTAGGTGACGGTCATGGCACGGACTTGAATCATCGTTGGGTAGTGGTAGGAATAATGTGGACATCTTGGATTCCGGTGTTGAACGTTTGGGTAAGCGACGAGCGTCGTAGCGAGGATTTGCTGATGCGAAAGGGAAATTTGCCGGATACTATCTATGTTTGGTATTCATTGATGATTGGTTGGTTGTTTGTTATTTGGGTATATTTCGCGTTGACAGAGGAACTAAAGGTCAAATCTTTCATTTGACTATGTCAAATTTTGTTTTGCGTATGTGAGCCCGAATCTAAGCGTAGGGATCGGATGTGTGCATGCTATCTTTCTACTTACCTATTGGCGTTAGGTGGATCCCGAAACCTTCGACTACTCACCACGCAGAATGCCATCATACGAATCCTTATTTTCAAGTGATTGTGTATGGTGTTCTATAGCTGACAAGAAAATAGTTAGTGTAATCATGTGATGCCCGAAGCGGTGGGGTTATTGAAGTCTTTGTCACTGGGATCGTTGAAGCTGGTGACATCCAATCATGACATGGACAACGTTACAAACACTACATCCAAACATGGCAGAGGAATATGGGCCTTCATTGGGCCGTAAAGAAGGACGTGTTGATTTGGGCCAATTCGAGAACAATGTCTTGAATTCCTACGTCCATAAATCCCGATAGGACGTGACGTGCAATCCGACCGTGTCTTGTAGTAAGAACACCAACACATTTTGGGGCTGATGATCGGGTTCAATGGTGCATGGCATGGATGATCGGGTAAAGCCAGCCTACTGACGAATCTTTGCACAGAAAAAAGTTCTGTACAATGTCAGAGATGCACAAAAATCTCCTGCAGGTGCAGGTCATGGCCACACTGGACTGAGTATTCTCTTGCCTCTTGGCAAGGTTGTAAGGCCACTTGGAAGGAATGATAGGATGGCAATTGGATCCGAAAGAGAACCACTAAATATTAGTCACCATCAGGTCTGAGCTGATACTTTTTGTCCTATACGTGCAACCTGTCTGTTGTCTCATTATCCAGGAAAAAGGATTCTGTCTGAAGCTACTTATGTAAGTCCATTAGCTCATGTCTTCTACTGTATGGTCGGTCGATTAAGCTGTTGCAGGGGCTGTCAGGAGATCACATCCTTCCTAAACCATGCCATTGACATTTTATGTCTTTTTATCGAGACAGAATAATGTCATTCCCACGTTGATAGAGTCGAAAATAGTACATGAAAGAAAGCCTTTAGTAATGAGTTTTTAATGCATCTGTATTTGATTTTTATCCAGAAGACATTCCTTCTCGAGGTTGAATCTTATCTTCTTACCACCTACGAATGGATTCACAATACATGTTTTAATCATATACGTATAACCATCAGAAAAGTTTTCTTAAGAACAAGAAGGAATCGTGTTATATTGTCCACATTCAATCAACAGTAGTATAATAAGGAAAATTTCTATTCTTCTCACGTAGATCATAGCATTGAGCTGTGCTGGTCCTTTCCCATGTTTCCTTAGTTTTATGGCCATCACATAATTACACCCACTCTTTCTATATAAATGAAGAACAATTAGTGGAATCGAGTGAATATTATTGATCATCCAAGTCCGTAATTACGCCAATTTATAAGCAATCCGAGTCTTACTCCTTACCTGAAACAGTCTGTGAAGGGGAGTCGGCCGGGAATTGACCCGTCGACGGAGTCACGGCCAGAAAAAGTCGCTGAAAGCAATAGCGGATTGCACCCATCGAGGAAGCTTTCGTTACTCTGTCGTATTCGAAACGATACCTTTTATATCTCCTTTCTATTACGCACCAAAAGACAAAAAAGAAAAGCAATCCCATTTCCGATGAACCATGTAACATACGCAAATTATACCTCGAAATGTGTTATATGAAATAGAGTGACTCGATGTTGCATGTTATTCTCTATAATATTATAGTTATATTTAACATCTCGATTTTTATATATATATTTTTAAATTATATTTGTTATTTCTATATTTATTATAAAAATAAATTATTTAATTATATTTATTTTCACATCATTAATTTTACTGATGAAAATATTATAGGATTTATCACTAGAATGACTCTAACTTGATTTATCATCAAGTATTGTGTACGTGTGATATTTTCTCATGTACGAAAAAAGAAATATTTTTATTTTTATAAATATAAAAATTTAAATATAAATGTTAAAAATAAAAAAAATTAAATATAAATGTTAAAAATATAAAAATAAATAAATATAAATGTTAAAAATATAAAGATAATTAGTTGCTGGAGATCATATCTAATTAGCTCGGTTCCGAATCCATGCGTGCACGACGTTGGTGTTGCAGTTACGGTGCGTCACTCTCCTCTGCGTGGGCTATCCTCGGCCAGTCGCGGAGGTCGTCGGGTGGCAGAATTCGCGGCTTGCATGTCGCGGTGTGAGTGAACGCGAAGCCGCGCCCCGCCCTCGAGCCTCGCTCTCTCGTCTTCTCTTTGGCCTCCTCTCCCACCACCTGCTCGCCTCACGCAAAAAGTCCACTTCTTTTTTCTGATTCTGATGGATTCCCGCGGCCCCGCGACTCAATCATTCTGTCCCGACGCCGAGAGCAACTGATGTGTTCGATCCCATAATCTAATCTCAAGTTGATGGGCTTTTTAATCAATCAATATACGCAGTGGAATCCAACACGCATCTTGGGAAGCTGGTCAACCGGTCCTTCTTCTCCTCTATATCTTCCTCCCATCCGTGCCCTCCCAACCACGGACTCAGCCGAAGCCTCCTTCAGCCTCCCAGAAACCCTGTAACGCAACTCCAGGTTGGCAGTCCCTGCACAGCGTCTCCTTTTCGTCTGCGCATTTTCCATCATCAGGTGAGTCCCTTGTGAGCCTCTGTACCCTTGCGCTTGATTTCTCTGGATACCTTGTGATTTATAGCGAGATTTGGTTTTGGAAGTTGCTGTATGCCGATAAATTTCTCTTCTTTTTTTTGGAGATTACGTCTCTGAAAGCTAGAATTTTGCTCACTATGATAAATGTTTCCGACTCAAAATTTCATGTGCCTATAGAAGGAATGGTATTCTGGCAAGGTTTGCTTGTATGTCGTATTTGTAGTTATCGGAATCAAGGAAAGCTCCTCCTGGCTACCACTTCGATCTGTTAGAGCGATATACCATGGGGCAAGCAGGGCATCTCCATCGTGTAATGATGCGTGTGATTTGAGTTAATGGAAGCAGTGGTACATGTCTCGAATCTGGCCTCGTTTCCTTTTCGCACCATGTGTTATGGTTTGGCTCTAAAGTCCCTCTCTCGCTTTGATTGCAGAAGGTGTCTCTTAAGAAATCAGGTGTTGGGACTGTTCTTGCTGGATCTTACCCGTGGGTTCATTCGTTAAGCAGAAGACCCCCCTTTAGTTGGCAGGTGATGCCTTTTGCCCCTTATCTGTTCGTGTAATTTCCCGTATGGAGAGGATGGATTTCAGGGAAGCAGAGGTTTTCTTTGAGGATATTGTAAAGGTTTCATCATTGCTTTTATGTTACAAAAGATTGAATTTTAAAAAATTAATATACCATTATCCTCATCTAGGAAACATGTGTTTGCAATATAGAGAACAATCTTGCCACTTTCATTGTGATGAATTGCACGATTCATCAAATTTACACATTGGAGGAGTCAGTTTAATTTTATCTCGGACTGAGGGATACTTTGTTTCATATTACAAGATTGTACAGCAACATATATGTTGGCCTCTTCATCCACTTTCCTACATATTTTCCCTTCCTTTCAATAGCTCGTTGAGGAACATAAAAAACCGATACAGTAAGCTTCCACCAAAAACAAGGTACTTTTGCAGGTTACCTATTGAATCCATATGTTGACATTATTTTGCAGGTTATGTGTGTTTTTGAGTACAAGTGTAGAAAATTCTGTCATCTCAAGAAAAATGGGAGCAGAAATTTCTCTTGAAGAAAGAGCCAGGCACAACCATCAATGCACGAGAAGCCTCCCATTTCTATGTTCTGAGAAAATGGAGGAATTTGAGAAAAGTCCCAAATCTTCAAGTGACCTCAATGTCAGCTTTGGCTACCAGTGCAGTGCCTATCAAAGCAGTCTTTGTTCTTCTGAAGTTAATTATAAGTTTGAACTCTCTTCTGGTGTTAATATCCAAGAATCTAACATCAACAAGATGCGGAATAGTTCTTTCTCTTGTTTGTCTGGTGCTGCGCTCAGTGCAAATCATACCTTGGCAAACACAAATATATGCAATGGTGTCATTGGAGAGGAGATTTTACCTGAGCTAGATTCACCACAGTCTTTCAAAAGGGTGTTATCTTCTGCATCTCTTTCAAGGCTGGACTTGCATTCACCATCTTCTCCCTCTGACAGTGGCACACTTGAAGGGGTTCGATCATCGAGCTTTTTAAATGCTATGGATGTACAAATGGCTGGTGGAGCAGCCGGGGAAGACCGCGTACAAGCAGTATGTTCTGAAGAGAATGGATGGCTCTTCTGTGGAGTATATGATGGCTTTAATGGACGGGATGCTGCTGATTTTTTAGCTGGAACACTTTATGAAAACATAGGCTATAACCTATTCCTGTTGGAGTGCAAGATTAATCAACAAAATAATGAGAAAAATGTTCAACATCCATCCGGAGGACGCACCACTAAAAGTGAGCTATCTTTGGCCATCGAGAGCTTAAACAACAAGTTGAAGCCAAACTTGTCACTGAATTCTACAGAAGAATGCTCAACTGAGTCATTTCGGCTCGGTGTCCTGAATTGCCTTACTAGCGCCTTAGTCCAAGCTGAAAATGATTTCATGTATAGGGTTGAGCAAGAAATGGATGATCGCCCTGATCTAGTTTCTGTTGGCTCTTGTGTTCTAACGGTGCTTCTTCATGGGATGGTCTTGTATGCTATGAATCTAGGAGACAGTAGAGCTGTGTTGGCTACAAGTAGTCTCATTAAAGATGATCCACCTCGAGCTATTCAATTAACTGAAACTCATACACTTGATAATGAGGAGGAATATAGAAGAATTTTAGCTGATCATCCTGATGAGCCTTCTCCCGTAACTGGCGGAAGAGTGAAAGGAAAGCTGAAGCTTACTCGTGCATTTGGTGTTGGTTATTTGAAGAAGGTAATTTGGTATTGTTAGCGATTTTTTTTGTCAGTTTAAAATTTTGGCCAAACAGATGTATCGGTGTAAATCCTTTTTATGTCTTGTGCAGAGAAATTTAAATGATGCTCTGATGGGAATTCTTCGTGTTCGTGACCTGCGTAGCCCGCCATATGTTTATACTCATCCATTCACCACAAGCCACGAGGTTTCGGAGAATGACTTGTTTGTTGTTTTGGGAAGTGATGGATTGTTTGATTTCTACACAAACGATGAAGTTGTGCAACTGGTTCATCAGTTTATAGAGGATCATCCATTTGATGATCCAGCAAAGCATTTGATCGAGCAGCTTTTGCTAAGAGCTGCAGAAAATGCAGGTATTTCACAGTTTATAATGTTTTTTAATTAATTATTCATGTACATATTCATGATATACTAACATATGTTGCAAATCAATAATTATATATACATTATTGTATAATTGATTTGATATCGAACTGAAGAGAACATGCAGCAACAGACACGAGTTTCGATACATGTGCATCAAATTTATGATTTACAGTTTTGTTATTCAACCTAACTTTATAATTTTAAAATTTTAAGCCTAATCATATGGTTTGTAAGCTTCATTACGATGTTAAATTTTAGATTTCCTCTGTCACTAGAAAAATTAGTTTAAGGTATGGGCTTATGTAACTCTGTTATTATTTGTTTTTTCTTTTTTGTCCTTTTCGACCAGCCATATAATCGCCTCCTTTGGATAAACCACAACAAAAGCTGCAGCGAGTAATAAAATAATCTTTCAGATTTTCTTTCTAATAAACATGGATTCCTTTCATGTATAATTTTCTTATTTAGGTTTATATTATTATTTCATGTAATTTAGTAACTTCTTTTGGCAAACAGGTCTTACGACTGAAGAACTGATGAACATTCCTCTTGGGAGGAGGAGAAAGTATCATGACGATGTTACTGTCATCGTGATCATTCTAGGTAATAAGCAAAGAACTTCAACGGCATCCACAGCAATTTAGATGAGCATTTTAGCGTGTTAGTGTACGTTACTATTATCCTCGAGACAGTTTGACGGAGAAGCTTTAGCTGATGAATAAATGTTGTCGTTGCGTCTATATCGAGATGTCTGGCGATTAGTGCCCTGTTGCGCTGTTAATAGGTCTCATGCTCGATACATGTTACAAGTATCGCAAGTATTGCTTTGTTTTCCAAGACAAGTTATCCATTGGTATTTAGTCTTTGTTAGTCCATATGTTGATGTAGCGATTGCTCCAGCCAGTGTTTAGTCAAGTGTTACTTAAAAGATTTTGTCTTGATTGTGATGCTGCCAAGGTAAGGGCTGGATAGGAAAGGCAAGTACTCATGGAACGGTTGATGATGATGATGGTAATGTGTGAGTGGCAATCCATAAACAACACTTTCTGGTGCTCAAGCTTAAACCTTCAATAGAAAATCCACAATGGCATGCTCACAACCTGAAACGAAAAATCCAATGAAAACAACTGAGAAAGGTAGATCCACGGAGCGGTGGCCACTTTACACTCTCGCGAGTCTAATGGTTGTTGGCTTCACGATGATAGAATTAGAAGAGTGCTGCACGACCTTTCAAGTTGCCCATATGCGCCACATCGTTGTTGCTAGAAAGGCACACATACAAGCTTTGAGATAAAGGAATCCAGCAAACATCAAATGACAGGTCCACACTGCCTTTGGGTTAATCATGGACTAGCCCGAGTAGATAATTTAGAACAAGCGTTAGTCTGACATTCTTTTGAAGAAAATAACACCAGATTTGTGTTCGGGTGCTCCAAGTTACATAAATGACAGAATTTGCTTCACCATCCAAAATGAGGAAACAACTGCATGAAAGGTAGAACTTTTCCGGAAGCAAATCTCCTCTACGAAGCTTGATTTTCATCAGCAGCTGCTTCAAATGTCTCTCCAGGCACCAGTTCAGGGACATCATCCTCATCATCATCCTGCTTTGCTGTGGGACCTGTACCCGGTGCCTGTTTCTGCAAGTGCTCTGCAAGCCTCTTCAGGTTCTCTAAGTTATCGGGCCCTGAAGAAATTAGAATATTATCATAATGTCATAACATAACAATCTGAGAAAAATGAAATCTTTTGTAAGTGTGAGATAGCAAGTGCAGCAATTTAGATAAGCTGTTCGCCAGTCCCATACAAACAAATGCAAACAAAGTGGAAATAACCACACAAAATAGTTAGTGAACGAGGAAATTTTTCCAGCATTAGCATTCAGCATTTTGAAAAGTAATAAACATAGTAAACGTGAAATCAAAACAATGCAGCAAGATCAGACACAAACAGTTCAGCAAGGTCCCTATTTATCAAAGATATATAACTTGAAGCCATGATGCATGTGCATTTGCAAATTAGTAGACTAGCAGAGATGCACAGGTTGTGGTGGAAACCGAACATAAAGTCCAACCCTTCGAAGAAAGAACGGCAAAAATGGGCTGGTGGGAGTAATAGTACCGAGTTGGTTAATGATCCCAGGTAGCAGATCTTGAAGTTCTGTCACCAGAAAATGCCATGTGTAAGTTGTACCCAAGAATTTCAGAAGAAAACATTTCAACAAAAAATAATAATAAATAAAATAAAATAAAATTCTGTTAACTATCTCTTAACATAAACCAAAATCAGACTATTACGAGAGATATTTATGTACTTTTTGTCTGAGGAGAGCCACTAACAACCCATGTATTGGCTGCAATAGAAGCTTGCACTGAAAAAGAAATAAAGTAGGAAAAAATCATTAGGTCCTTATCAAATAATTCAGTGTTTTTTTAATGCATACAATGTTCATTACCCTTAGGGTTAACAAACTGAATAACAAGATCATCCTTAAAAATGTTGACTTCTTCTATAGCAGGAATGGCATTTACGCCTATTCTTTTCAATGTGCTCTGTAGCCTCTTATCGTCTGTTGTTGTAGTCTTGTGAACTGCCTTCTTCTTCCTAGTCAAAATGCAGGTAAAAAGAAGACATTTACAGCGTTCTCTAATCAGCCTCTAAAAATAATATTGCAAATTGCAGAGTAAAAAGTTTCAGCCTCCTAACTATACAAAAGTAACTAGTGAAGGTGTTATCATTCCAAAGAAGGTGCCAAAACAATTAAAACCTGCGCATACTGCCCTTTCCACCAGTGCGAACAGCACCGGCCATCTTCATGAGCTTCTCCACATTCATCTGCCAGAAAAAAACATCATATGATGATGGAACTAGAAGGTGATATTGTCAAGCCCTGGTGAAAAGACATATTCCAACTAAAGCTTTCAGCTCTCAAAGCCAGCAAACAAAACCAAGTCCCTTTCACTGACTGCGTATGATGACCATTAGTATAGGATCAGGACGATCTTTACCAGGAATGAAAAGCTCGAGTAGCAAAAGCAACAATAAGGACTTTCAGATAGGGATTAAACATGACAAGGTGAATGATTGAGAAGTGGTCATCGAGCAGCTATATGAGTTTTTTATTACATTACCATTTATAGCATCTCCATTTGCTTCAATTTTTTTTCAGAGAAAAAAATAACAATGATAACGATCTCTGCTGCTGACTTTTAATTATTATTATACATCACAAAGCTTAAAAATCTTAAGGTATACATATACGCAGCAAGAAGATTAATTTGGTTGACTGCAAAGCACTCTACACACTCGAGAGGCGCCTTTTGCCTACGCCTGTGAGATACTAGCCCTTAATGCACCAGCTCAGATAAAATGGATTGTTAAAGAAGCCCGAACCATCTAACATTCAGCATCTCGAACAGAGGTAGGACACATCTATGCATCAAAAAACGACCAAATAAAGATCAACATGCATTCCCCATTCATAAGATGGCATCAAAAGTACTAGCCCTAAGAGAGAGGCTCTGGAAACAAATTCCACAGGCAAGAATGAGATGAGATCAGAATTCAGACACCAAACCTTTTCCAGATGGCTAAATAACCTGCAACATCTAGTGAAACAGCTAAAACCCTGAACCCTAATAAATGAGGAATCAGTCAACCCTTCGAAGCAGTCGTTAACTTAGCGGGACGGGGACATTTGAAGGTGAGATGACAGGAATCACCTTTGCAACGGAGGGAGGGCAAGACGCGAAGGAAGAAGAGGAGGTGGTGTCGCCGGTGGACGCCGACGCCGCAACTGCGCTACAGGAGAAGGGTAGGGCGGACGGAGCATAAATGCTTCGTCACTCGACCAGATTACTGAGGTGCCCCGGTCCTTGATTGGAATTACGAAATTGGTCGATTAATTCATCCAAACCCGACCCGATATATATATATATATACATATATATATATATATATATACATATATATATATATATATATATAATATTCCTCATCTTATTTATATTCCAGTTAAAAAGGGAGGGAAAACACTTGCGTTGATATAAATCGGTGCCTTCAATATTTATTGGTGACGGGTGATACGTCCAATTGACATATATAACCACATTTCCCTGTGCTTATATAAAAAAATAGTCTTTTATCCTGGGCCGGGTCGAGAAACATCTTTTGCAGACCGGCCCGGTCAAGGTCGGTGCCGTCGCATGGAAACACCTTGGGCCGAGGCGTGGCGCATTCAAATTCTGTAGGTCTTCCAGGTAGTTCATGAGGCCATGCTTCGTCTTGGGGACAGAGCGGGAAATGGCGCTACGGAAAGGTTTCCCTCTTCCCTTCCTCTATTTCTTTTCTCTCCGACGCCGAAGGTTTTTTCCTCTAATTTACTCCACGTTTTTTCTTCTTTTCTTGATCGCTTTATCTCTATCTCTGTTGGTTGTGGTTTATGGATCTCTGTAAATCTATATTGGTTTTGATATGTGAGAAGCCGATTATGACGAACACTGTTGGCGCGCGCGATCTTGGATCAGTCGCCTTTGGTGATGGTGAACTCATGATTCTTATGATTATATATGGCCCTCAACATAGATCTTAAATCAATTGTATCTTCTCTTCGATGTTTCGTTTTCTGGTCGTTATAAGGCGATGGTGGGGCAGCTTGGATGGTCGGCATGGGAACCGCAGCAGCCATGTTTAACTCTTTGGATGGGATTCGGTGGAAGAGAGAAGAAAAAACCAGATCGCTTCTCCTCCGCTGATAAGAGAGGAGAAGATGCAACATCACTTCTCCTCCGCTGAGAAAACGGAGAAATGCAAGATCGTTTGTCCCCGTGATGAACAAGTAGCGAATCTGAACCTTCCCTATTTATTATTATTGTTATTAGATCTAGAGTTATGGCACTTATGTTGGAGTTCAGTCTGCGTCCACTTCCAGCAGCTGCCTTTCTCCAAGCCTAATTTTGGCACCCATGTTGGAGTTTAGTCTATTTGCTCAAGTGATTGTTTAAGGTAGCATTTTGCCCGGGAGCATCAAAAACCCTTCTGTTTTTGCATTTTGTTGAAATAAAGCTTGGGCATGAACCTGGGAGTATCAATTAATGTTGTAGAATTGTTTTTATTTTTCCAAGCTTATTAAGGATTTAATAGGTTTAGACCAGGATTATCCTATCTAAAGTATCCATTTGCTCCAAAGGTTGTTCTATTCATTAGGAGCTGAATCAGATTTATAGGAATCCCTTTTGTTACTCCACTCAATAGTTTAAGTGTAATACTCTGTTAGCAATGGTCGACATGAACCATGTTGATTTAGTTATTATTGCCTAAAACATGTGATGTTTGAAATGGAAGAAATATTTAAGCAATCACCTTTTGTGTCTTCACTCTTAGGCAACAGAGTCTTGATTCTGTAGAAGTATAAAAATTGTGTTGGCTCTGGATGCTGTCACACTGTTTGTTGTCACCCTTAGACTAGCAGAGTCTTTTAGTTTTTCTGCATATATATGATTTTTGCTTGATTCTTAACAAATTTTCTGCATTGATTTCAATTTTTTTTTAACTCACCACTGCTCCTTATCATGTTGAATTTCTCCATACAAACGATTATTTTAGGCAGCATTTGAATCTGGGAGTGTTAATTGGTCGTTAAGAAGTTTATCCAGCATATTGTGGTAGGGAGGAATTATAAGCCAATCAAAGTTATTAATGATGATAGTTTTAGTTGAAATAATATGCCAAAGTATGGTTGTATTTTTAGCATGTTTAGAAAACACTTCATGTATAATTAAAAGTTTCCTTTGAATCTTGTTGGTGTATACATTCATCGTATTGGAAATTTTTGCTGGCTGTACAGTAGATTGTTGCATTGGTGTGCAACATGTTCAAAAGATTTACTTCCAGTGTCAAATGTAGATTCTTGCACATAGGATTTGGCATTTCCATGGATAGTATCCAGAGATGTTTTTGTTTGAATAATTATTAATGGCATGTTTAATGTTTATGTTTATGTATATATCTAATCAGGTGCATATATGGGAATCAACATGTTTGCAAGATGTCACGTTCTTTATTACTGTCGGAGCAATCTTGTCTTAAATTTGCTTTATTGTTTTTACACATGGTGTGTCCTTTGAAATTGTCAATGCGATGATAATGGGTGATACCATGCTTCATGTGTTTGATCCATGTCTGTCCCTCACATTAGGTCTTTGCAAAGATGTTTTAGCAACTAAGACAAAACATGTGTTATCAAAATGTGTCAACACATTTTGATATTGGTTAAGTTTACTTTTTCGTTCCTCCAGTGTATGTATGTTATCACAATTTTTCAGGAAATAGAGCTTTATTCATGATTAAAGTCTAATTATCTTGTGTTGGCCATGCATGCACTTCATCTTTTTGCTAAACAAGTCACTGGCCTCTTTTCAAGTTTAATTCCTGGCACTCATGCCAGACTACTGGCTCTAAAAAGATTGATATATGCATTTGTTGGATCTAGGAGCGTTAATTACTGGGTTAGATATTTGTCTATCATAGAGGTTGCGAGGGATTTGTCAATCGAAGTAACTTGATGAGGATGATTTTGCTTGAAACAATCCATCAGGAAGTGAGGTATTGTTAGTATGTTTACTATGAATTTCTATCATCATAAGTTTCTCAATGTTATAGGTATATGTATTCGGTATATATGAAATATTTGCTGGTTGTACATGCTTCTGCAATCAATTTATTCTCTTGCTGAGCAAGATTTTGACATTTATATGGATAATCTCTTTAAAAGTCATTTGTTTGTATAGTGATACAAGATTAGTGTGAACAGATGCAGAATTTAGTTAAAATAATTATTTTCTTGCTGTTCATTTTCTATGGATAACCTCTAGAAATGTTATTCGTTCATATGTTCATATATAGGATTAGTGGAAGAACATGCACATATCTAATTTTGATACTTGGCTTCTTTTTCTTTTTTATCGCCTCTCTGTTGTAGTTCTAAGAAGAATATGCACTTCATGTTCTGTGAGTAATATTCTCTTGTAGTAATTTCTACAAATGTTGTTTGTTCGAAGGATCACGTTGGATTGGTGTAAATGTTCTTAATTTAGATATCTAGCAGCTTGCTTTTTCTTTTTTCCCTTCACTTTTGGGGGCAGTTTGTTTGTATATGATGTCTATCAAGGTTTTTACGTACACAATTTAGTCTAAAATATAGGAACTCTTGATCTTAAATTGCACAAGGATGACTTTATGGTAGCAAATTGTTTGGGATTTATATACAGATCTTAAATTGATTGCTTTATGATGAACTGTTAGTAGGGTTTCTTGCTATCTCAAACTTAGTCATTATCATCAGACACGGCATGTCTTTTATATCAAATAATGCAGTGTTAATTGTTGATTCTTGTTTACAGATGTTTCGGCTCATTAGTACCTCAATTCAAACTTCTTTTTCAGCTTTGGTGCATTTTGCTTGAACAACACCTATGCGTATTGTGTGATAATATTGGCTCCATATGCTGGCATGAGTTGACGTTTGATATTAGTCTAAATTTATACAACATTTTAATGAGAATGTGCTGTCACAATGCAGCCTGCATGCTACTTTAGTAAGTACATGCTACTTTAGTAATTAGTCTTATGTAAGTACGGCTGCCATTGTTTATAATAATTTTAATTTTCTTAATTTAGATAACTAGCAACTTGCTTTTTCAAGCAGAAGAGATGGGATTTTGGATTGCCCATCCTGCAACGTAGGGCTGCGAGCCCGCCTCCGCCATTACATCAAGCAGTGTAGGGCTGCAATGCCGACACAACTTGGAGCCAAAAGTATCATTGATTGGTCGTGGTTCACCGCGCCACGTTGGGCTCACATATGTACATCTCTGGCTGTGGTTTTCCGCAGCGAGATGCGAATGACAAGTGCTTTTGAGGGAACAAGACAAATTCTGATGAATCATTAGTACTATTATGATACATCCACAAAACGACTGAGCCCAATTACTTGACAATTCAAACAATTGCATCAAATTTGTAAGTTATTGATTCGATCAAGATCCTGCGCTCTAAATTTCATAAGATATGATTTGATCCAGCGTCAATAGCAGGGCGATGTACTAATCGTGTTAGGGGCTTGCGGTAGATCGAGTTCAATTGTGATGTGTTACTAAGAGTCTAAGAGTACATGTCGGGTCAGGTCCAACCTCATCTGGCGTGCGAGATGAGTCAGGTCAGCTTTGTCAGGGCATGGCTGATCCATGGCTGCCTGTTCGAGCCCCGATTGTATCGTCGAGGAGCGAAATGCTTGACCCGAGTGGAGAACCCGACTCGCCATAGAATAACTCCACCCGACAACGCAATCGATCGTCCAAAACATGTCCAGGTAGATTCCGCCTGCCAGATTTGCGTTGAGATTCGCGCTCGGGGTCGTCTGCTGCTGACGCTGTTTCCATGTCCTGCATCAGTCGCGATGTCGGTGGCCGAGCGGCTCGATGTATATATAACTCAGAAGGCCGGTCCCTTTCGGGTACGATCGGTCGTCCGTTCCTTCGTTCTTTCCTTGCATCAATCCCCTCTCGTTGCTGTCATCCTCACATTGAAACTTTCTTTTTTTGGAATTTCTAGTACTTTTCTTGTTTCGGAGAATTAGGATTCCATCGTTCTTTCAATTCCTTGTCTGTTTCATCGGTTTCTTGTGTCAATCCCCTCCCCTTCCTACCATCCTCGCATTGATTCTTTCTTTTCTTGTAATTTCTGGTGATTTTCTTGTTTCTTTAATCGGTTTCCGTTGCTCTTTCAGTCCTCTTTGATTCCTATTGCTTATTCCGATGATTCTTGGCGTTCTTTGTGCTTCTTTTATTCATTTCACTCATGGAATGCAGTGAGCGCAACAGCGATCGTGGACCGAAGCGGGAATCCCAACCCTCTCGTTTGGGCTTCGTTCACCTTCAACCCCTCGGGGACCCGCCTGCGATCCGACCGGGTCTACACCGTCGGCCGGAGGCACCGCAATTGCGATCTTGCGCACTAAATTACATAAGATATATCGGGTCGGAGTCTAGGGAGATGACGTGACACAGTGCAACTTCGAAGCTTCGTCAGGGAATTTGGCTAATCCATGGCTGTCTGTTCGAGTTCCACTTTTATTCGAGGAACCAAATGTTTGACCCGAATGGAGAACCCGACTTGCCGTAATTCTGACTCGACCCAGTAACGCAATCGATCATCTAAAACATGTCCCGGTAGATTTCGCCCGCCAGATTTGCGTTGAGATTCGCTCGAACCATCTGTTGCTGGCTCTGTTTCGATGTCCTGCATTGGTCGCGATGTCAGTGGCCAAGTCGGCTCGACGTCATATAGAATTCATAAGGCCGGTTCCATTCGGGTTCGGTCACTCGTTCTCAAGAAATAACTAGCCGAGCGGGAATTAAGGTACCATCATCCTTCCAATCCCTCCGTTACTTCGTTCTTTTCTTGCATCAATCCCCTTTCGTTGCTCCCATCATTACATTGAATCTTTCTTTTCTTGGCATTTCTAGTGTTTTTCTTGAGTCAGGGAATTAGGGTTCCATCATTCTTTCAATTCCTTGTCTGCTTCATCGGTTTCTTGTGTCAGTCTCCTTCCCTTGCTACCATCCTCGCATTGATTCTTTCTTTTCTTGAAATTTCTAGTGATTTTCTTGTTTCTTTAACCGGTTTTTGTTGCTGTTTCAGTCCTCTTTGATTTTTATTTGTTATTCCGATGATTCTTGGTGTTCTTTATGCTTCTTTGATTCATTTCTCTCATGGAATGCAATGAGCGCAACAGCGATCATGGAGCGACGCGGGAATCCCAACCCTCTAGCTTGGGCTTCGTTCACCTTCGACCCCTCGGGGAACCCGCCGGCGATCTCATCTGCCTGCGATCGGACCGGGTCTACACCGTCGGCCGGGGGCGCCGCTATTGCGATCTTGTCCTCCTCCAACGCTGCATCAGCAACCGTCATTGCCAGATATTTCTGGATGGATCCGATCGTAAACTCCGTTTGATCGATGGCTTCCTTTTTCCCCGTCGTTCCCATATCTGCGAGATCAGGCGAGGCTTTCAACCCGGAAGGCAGTGCTCGAACGCTAGGGTTTCTCTCAATGGCGTCTTCGTTAATGGTCGCAGGGTCCGGCAAGGCGCGGTAGCAGAATTGTCGGTCGGAGATGAGATATTGTTTTCTTGCAGAAGTGGATCGAGTAATAGTTGTAGAATTAAGCGTGGGTTTGCCGTGGATAGGGTCTTTTTCTCTGAGGTTAAGATTGCTCGTGTGAATCGTTCACTCTCCACGTTGGAACACAGTCCTTTGGCCCCAAGATCATTCATTCTGCAGAGCCAGCTGAAAAGTATACTTGCCAGCTCCGATCCAATATCCTACCTGAGGAATTTTCTTGATTTGCAACAAGAAAAACATGTAACACTTCCATTGGCCTTGGAAATTGGATCCCCTGCTTCTCCGGACTCTAAGGGATGCTGTAAGACAGATGGTTTGCGGATTAATGTTGCACAAAAGGTGGTCAGTTCGAATGTTCTGAGTGATGAGCACAGTAAGTCCTCGGTAAATGCAGTTGAAATCATGGAAGTCGATAATTGTGAACTCCATCCAGATGATGATGGGGTAGTCAGTTATTCAGATGGCAGCACATTCTTTCTGAACCGTCTCAAGCCCACTGGTCCTGGCACATCTGTTCACTGTGATGGAGTCACTCTGCCTGAGCTGTTTCATCCAGTGAAAACACTGCTTCGAGTTTTTATTGCAACATTTACATGTGATGTTTCTTGGTGTGTTATATCTCTCTGCCATTCACAAATATTTTAATATGATCTCGCAATTCTATCATATGATTTCTTTTGTCTCTTGTGCTGATATTTAACAAAAATGATAGTTTGACAGGTTTTTGTCATGTTGTCGATTACCAAACCACCTGCCAATAACAATTGCATGCCATGACAGTGTAAGATGTTGGAGTGCTTGCCATGATAGTAGGACTTCTGCACCATATATTAGTTATCCAAACCTATTGTTGGTGTATGTATCTTTCTATGATTGCACTTAGTTAAGTTCATTGCATTTTTTATGAGAAGTATATGTTATTTAGTAGCTCAAATTGGTTTCATGTTTATTGCCTTTTGTTTGCAGTTATCCCCCTTTTCCAGATGTAATAGCCTTTGGAAAAGATCGAAAGAAAAAAGGTGTTGCATGTCATCATCCGAAGCTTATTGTCCTGCAGAGGGATGAAAGTCTTCGAGTTATAGTTACTTCAGCAAATCTAGTTCCAAAACAGGTAAGTATAGATATATTCATGTTTGCTCACCATCTACTAAAATAAGCATTGCTCTCTGGACATTGTATTATTTGGTTTCCTCTTCCCATTCTCACTCATTTTCTATAGGGTACTAGCAAACGTGGTTGCATTGTACTCTTCAATGTGCATGTCAATCATCCACTTGTCCCAGTTCATGTTAATTGACAATAGTGTCTTGTACTTCCTTCTAGACGATTGATAATGTTTAAATTCTAGTGAAGCTTCCTCTGGTAATCATGTTCCTTTTGACTTTGTTGTAAATAGATAGTTATGATCACATTGGTTGGCATTTGTAAATGCATGCCCTAGTACACCATATGAAAGGCAATCTGTAGTGTGCATATGCTATCTTTCTACTTTGGATTTCCTTAAAGGTTCATTGAAAATGGTTTTCCCTTTTTCCCCACTTTTGGTATGCCGTTCACCAAACTATGCAGCTTCTTCAGATGTCTTCTCCAGACAACATTGCCCTTTAATTCTTTTTAGTGTCATTATACTTTGATTCCACGTATCACGTCTCTTTTTAATATATCTGGTTCTGTATCTAGCTCTTTTATTTCAATGTTGACTAGGAATTTCTTCCTCTAGTTTATTATTGGAATTTGTACTTTTTAATCAGACAAATATTGTTCATCAGTTAAGATCTCCGATTATCATAACCGTGCTATCGTACTTAGAATACCTGCAATCTTGTCCAACTCTAGATGTTTAACCATTTCAGTTATGATGAATTATTTGTATTTTTCCTGTTATCACTATTTGCTGCATTCTTATTTGAACATAGGTGTTTTCTTGACAGTGGGACTATTCAATGAACATTGTTTGGTGACTTATTTGTTTTTTTTCCATTATGATTTCACTATATTCTTATTTGTAAGTAGGTTTTTTCTTGACAGTGGGACTATGTGACGAACACTGTTTGGTGGCAAGATTTTCCTTGTAGAAGTACTCTAGATTATTCAGCTTTTTTTGGATCAATTGAAGATTTAAAATCTGACTTTGCTGCTCAGTTAGCTGGGTTTGTGGCATCACTTATTGTTGATGTGCCCAGCCAAGCGCACTGGGTCAATGAGTTCGCTAAGTATAACTTTGGACAAGCTGCTTGCCACCTTGTTGCTTCATTGCCTGGAGTCCATACACAGAGCTCTTATTATCTTGCGGCTGATTATTGCTTATCGGTGAGTAATTGTAGTACATCCTGATGTAAATTCAATGTCTGGTGAACTGCAACTTGTTGGAGCATCTTAAAATAACTTTTCAGATATGGATAGCATTATCTACATTTCATATCAGGTAATGTAATGGCTGTTCAAAGGAAACGTAAGATAGCAATAAAGGATCATTTACCATTTGAAAGTATGAGAAAGAACTTAGATGATAAAGCATTTGGGAAAGTATGAGAGAGAGCTTAGGTGATAAAGCATTTGGAGCAGCCTTTTTGTTTATTTTACAAAGGTGATAAAAGGTATTCCATGAGGTTCATGACAATTATGGAAGACAGATTCTTAAAATTGCCTGCCATAACTGAGATACTTACATGATACTTCTTAGATAGGTTGAGGTACTTTCTCAGAGCATCTGTTATTAGAAGAAATTAGTAATATTTTTGGATACTTTTAGAATACATTGGAATACTTTTTGGAGAACTTGATTTTAGGCAAAATGGATGTACGATTGGACAACTGTTTAATGTCGTTTCTATTGATAATATATTTATGATTAATGATTAAACTAATGAGCCTACACCACTTATCAGAAGTCCTTGTTATTTTACATTTCTTTAAATTCTGTTTGTTGAAATAATTTTTTTCAGTTTGCATGCTAGTTAAGTACCATCGAAGTATATGTTGCTATGTGATTTAAGTATCTTTTCATGCTATATTTTATACTTTCTTGAATCAAAATTGAATATGTTGGCATGTTCAAATTGTTTTATATCTGATCTGATATCCATGTCCATGCATAACAAATAAGTATTAAAGGGTTTAACAAAATGGCTTTAGGTACTTTTTTATATGTAGTTAATATATTTATGCAAGTGCTTTACCATGGTAAAAGATTTTTTTTCTTATAAATGAAACGAAGTGTGAAACGAAGTATCATTTATATGTGTTCAGAAACTGATATCCAAGGTCATTTACATCAGACTATCAGAATAATGTTTTCTGTCTCAATGCATATATCAGTATTAAATTAATACACTTTATGTTTGATGATCACCTCAAGTTGATAGAGTTTGTGTATTTCTTTCTGTCTTTTAAACTAACTAGAATATGCAACATTTGGTTAAATGGGAATTAAAGGTGTTGATGTTAGCTTTCGTGTATCTATTCCTTGGCAAAATATATTAAGTTCAAAAGATGAAATAATTTTGACAATCTTATTGGACTGAAGGAGTGTAATTTCCTCCTCCATTGATTCCCTTGTTCAGGCAAATTATGTTTTCTTATGGATGCTTGTACTTTATGGTTTCTTTTATATACAATGACTCCCCATGTATAAAGCCAGTATGCAAGCAGAGCATGTGATTTATCAGTATCTATTCCTTTCTCCTATGTGTTGAGCCTTACAATCCATTTCAGATCACATGAATTTGTCACGAGTGCTTTCTTCAATATGCTTTCCTCCTCTTTACTACATCATCATTCTTAGAATAGTGCTTCTTGAGTTTGATTTGTTCATGCAAGACTTAAATCCAAAATTTACTTCCTATTGCATTTGAAATTTTGATATGCTCTGTCTCAGTTATCTAGTAATCACTTTTTTTTCCCTAACAACCACTGAAATTAGCCTTTGTTGCAGGCTAAACAGATCATGCAATGTAAGACTTCTGGGCATTTTTTTGGTTCAGTTCAAGCGACTGTAGTTGGTTTAAGCCATCGATTTCATGCTTCCCCTGACCCAAATGGTGGTCAATTAAAAGTTTTAGCTTCACTTTTAGGAAAGTGTCGAGAGAACACTAGTGGAATGGTAGAAGTTCTCCTGAAAAGAGCTACAAACATACCAGCAGATACTAACGCAGTGAGTGTGGTTGTTACTGCAGATCTGGATAAATTTTCTGTAGGAGGTAAGCACTTTCAATCTTTTTTACAATCTGGGTAACTTTTCTACTTGGTCATGCAACAAATGGTTACAGAGTCTGAAAAGCATATCCGACTCCAGATGTCACTGTTAGTGTCTGATAGAATTGAAGTGTCTTGTGTATATCAAGCAATCTTCTTGCAATTGATTTATGCCTGCATTTTGAGATCAAACATGTTCTGTCACATCTTCGAGATATAATTACTGACTTCATCTTTACTGCCCCAATAACTCCAAGATTCAACTGTTACCAATTCATTCAACAGATTCTGTGCAACTTGGTTTTCTGCCTAGAGATGTTGCAAAATGGTTGTCTCCTCTCAGTGACATTGGGTTTTTTAGTTTTTCGGCCTTCATCTATGCAAAGGAAGCCCTTGCAGCTGCATTTGGTGGAAGCAGCACTAGAGTACAGTTGTTAGTTTCTGTCTCAAAGGCAAGTTAGTTTAACATAATTTTAGGCATGTCAACATTGATAAGATGCTCTTTGAAACTGAACTGTTTTCATCCTTAATGCGCTTTGACGAAATTCTAGATACTTTCTCTGACTACTACTGTTGTCATGTGATGCAGGGGCCAACATTTTCTGAAATACCAAGATTGATCTGTCCTGAGCATTATGTGTCTTTGTGCTCACTTGTTGCTTCTGTGCAGAGGTGTCTTGGACTTTGGCGTTTAAGAGAGGTACTGATAGTACCTTGAAGCCTTTCATCCTAAATCTATGTGATATCTAGTTCATAGTGTTTGAGTTGTGCATAATTGTAGCAAGGAAAGAAAATTAAGTTGCTGCAATGTTGATTTCTGGAAAAATCTTAGTTTTAATAGTTAATTAGGAGGGAATGCATGAGTTGCAATTTTAGAAATGATGTGAATGGAAGAGAACCAGTTAAATTTAGAAAATATCAGATATGAAAACTGTGGACTGATAGATTTTATTTTTAAAATGTTTGATCTAGATGACTTTTTGTAGTTTAAAACTATATTGAAATACATGCAGTAGTTATGGAGAAATTAATTATTCAATCTTTCTTTTATATAATATGTTGGTAATAGGAGGAATGGGACAAAGTTATGAAAAAAAAAGTTTATATGGATAGTGGACATTGTAGTATTTTTTGGTGGTTGTTTCTGTTCAAGAGGTTCGTGGTACTGATCTTCATAGGTAGGGGTGGGTAGGAAGGTAGACAAGTTTTCTTTATTCCTCCTTGGCAACCATTTCAGAAGCCCTGGGAGTGGCATGTGCCCCGCATCTCAGGTTTCCTCTGGCCTTGATTACTATATTGAAGACCTACAGCTGTTGGGTAGATAATTGATGATTGTTAAAATTCAGCAGGTCATGAATAGTAGATCTATCTGAAGTTCATCCTAACATTTGTAGATTTTCAGTCTCCAGCTGATTGCTAGTTGATTATCTCGGCCCTTACAGATGATAGGCAATTAACACCACCGTTGGCAGACTATTGTTGATTGACTCTTTTTTTGCAAACTGAGATGATCAACAAACCGCTAGAGGATATCAGTTTTTGGCTGGTAAGTGGTTGATTATCAGTAGCTAATAAACCTGGGCACTGTCCAATGATTGGCAATTGTCAGCTGCCTAGTGGGCATCTAATAACTGCAACCTACAAGTGGTCGCCACAGCCTGCTGCCGTTTGGCTGCATGCAGCCACATTCTACTTTGGATGACTCTAAATTCTCCATTTAGGAATTTTGAATGGAAGTGACCTTTAAGTTGACTTGCATATGGTCTTTAGTCAAAACTAATGGTTTTACTTTTCTTATTTTATTAAAGTATACAATCATCACATACAGTGACCATGAGCAGAATTATCATGTGTGTTTTACATCCGTACTTCTTCCTTAGGCTTGGGCAGAATAGCAGAGCAAATACATTTATTAGTAATATGACAAATGTGTTTTGTGTTATTGATGTTTGCTGACCGACGACCACATGCTCTTAGATGTTATTGGAGAAGTTGCAGTGGTTGAATTGACCAGTGTGGAAAGTTAGTATTGGAGAAAATGGTTTTCAATTAAGTGTTGTCAACTTGCATGCATGTTGAACAAATGAATCTCTAGTTGAAATAATAGCTGATTGATCAGCCTTCTCTTTGCAAGTATATATGTTGTTGCACCGGCAAACACAATTGACAACACTTATCTTTTATGCTGAGACAAGATTCATGTTGACAAGGATTTTTCCTCTTTTCTGTTCCCATCTGCTGCAAATTTTTTGTAGTTATCCATGAACTTTCTGTCAGTTGGATTCTCACCAGCTTTTGGAGCTCTTTGACAATTCTCCTTTTTCTGGACAATTTATGAGAGTATATGGTGTGATCAGATAAGCAATGTAACTCTTATATTTGTTTTGCTTCACTGTAGGTCTTGTCGCGATACAAGTGGCCTGAATCACTAGAGGTTGATTTTGTGTATGGTGAGATCAGATAAGCAATGTAACTCTTCTTTGCTCAAGTAAATAATAAACAGTGCCTCATCTTACTAGTGTGTTTTCGTAATGTAAAGGTTCATCCTCAATTGGAACTTCAGTCAATTTGCAATTTTTTTCTGCTTTCTCAGCTGCAGCTGGGAAAAAGTCGTGTCAGTATCCTGATTCTAACGAGTCTGACCCAGCGGTAATGTACCCTTAGTTCTTCTGTTGTGATCTGGTTCTTGTTTTTCTGCGACCACTTATAAGCAGTTTTTTCAGTGGGGTTGCTGGACTTCTGCTGATGAGCTAAATAGACCATCAATTAAGATCTTATTCCCCACCATTGAAAGAGTGAAAAATGGACGGCGTGGCATTTGGGATTCTAGGCACTTACTTTCACTGTCAGAGGTAAAAGTCTTTTTCTTTATCTATTTGTCTGCCACTATCAGTTAATGACTTGCTAGTAGTATGTCTGCCAAAGTACATGTTGATTTTCTTCAAGGAACTCAATTTGCTGCCAAATAGTTGTTGACATGATGAATTTCTAGGTAACTATGTTTTTCTTGCAAGGGCTTCAGAAATGTCGTCCTCTCATGTTATGGTCATGAAAGAAAAGCCAAATAGTTAATAATGCTACGTTTCTCAAGATAACCTGATCTGTTACGCAGAGAACCTGGCAAAGGTTGACAACTGCTGGTATATTTCATGATGCCATTCCTTATCCATGTGAAAGGCTAGGATACCCAATGCATGTCAAGGTATCTTTTCCACATCATGAGTTGACTTCTGATTTCTGTAGTGTTACATTATCTGTGAGCCTGTGATTGAGGTATTTTTTATTAGGTAGCTCAGAGACGTTTCCAATCTGGAAATGGTATGTTCTCATTTGGTTGGATATATATTGGGTCACACAATTTCAGTCCTGCTGCTTGGGGAAACACATTGCTTTCATCGTCAGAATCAAAGGCTCCAAAACTGCATATTTGTAACTATGAGCTTGGTGTCGTCTTGATTGTGCCCCCGCCAGATCTTTCGGATGCAGATGGTAGAAACAGATTTAATCTTGATGATTTCGTTCTGCCATTTGTCATGCCTGCACCAGAGTACCAAGATGGTGATAGACCAGCTACAGCACAGGCCATGCGAGAGGCCTGTGTTGAAGTCACTTCATCAAAGGTATTCTTGTCAGAAGATGCAACGGAAGAACTGAACGACGATATCCTAGATGAAGAAGTAACTTTTGAGGAATCCGACTTTTCCATCCAGGAGAGTGAAGAAGAGAAAATTTATGCTGAGATGCTTTGGGGTCAAGTGGACTCTGCTGGAATCTCTTTGTGAAGTAATGCAGTTTCTAAATGTAGAAATCTGTGCAACTTATTCTGATATACATAGACAAAAAAACACACACATATACTGTGTTTGTCTATATATATATATATATATATATATATATATATATTTTAATTTGTGTTTTGAGTGACGCATGATGCTTCGATTAGGATGAGATAATTAAAGTAGGAAAAATCATGTTGGGTCGAAGGAACATGTCAGAAGATTGGATGTCGGGCCGATGAATTGGTCGATGTATCGATAAAAGGTTTCGAGTCGTGGATTCGGGTATCGGGCCAAGAAGAGCGGAAATTACGCCAAGGATATCAGAGTTACGGAGTCAATTGGTCGATTAGGCAATAGGCCGCAAGAGAGGACGATGCGTCGAAGAATCGGACGAAGCGTCGAGAGACCAATGACATGCCGAAAAACTTAATTAATGCTTAGTATTAATTGTCTAGATCGAAGTTTGTTTAGCAAGGCATGAAGCAAAATGAAGTCCCGAAGTTAAGGACGCGATCACGTTGGGAGTTCAAGAGTTCGTCAGAAGTTCTAAAGGAACCAATCGAGAAGTCTCGGAGCTTGCCAAAGAAGCTCGTTAAAACTCGCCAAGAAGATCGTCGTGAAGTCCAGGAGTTTAGCGGGAGTCCACCGGAACATTGCCGAGAGATCGTCGGAAGTTCGTCGGAAGCTCGTTGGAAGAATATATTTACGAACTTTGTTTAGCTTAGAATATGTCTTAGGAATCGTAGTTAGCACGGGCTTGGATTAGGCTAACCCAATAAGGGTTGTCTCCTAAACCCGTGAAAAGGAGAAGAAGGGTGTAAGGAGTTGGTCTTCGCCTACTGAAGGAAGACTTCCAGTGGACGACGGTGACCTCGTCGGAGGAGGAAGCCAAAAGTGGATGTAGGTCAAGATTGACCGAATCACTCTAAATCTTGGTTTGCATTTACATTCTGCGCTTTATCTTATCTGCAAACTGCCTCCTTTTGATCTTAAGTTAAAGTTCTTTACGAAACAACTTTTACGTCGGAATCGGTTTTCAACATACGAGAGATTTAACAAAGTTGACGTTTTTATCCATCGCACTAATTCACCCTAATCCTAATAATTGGTATTAGAGTCACGATTTTCTAATTTGGTTTAACACCGAAATAGAAATGGCTCTTTTCAGCTTTTAAGAGGATCACTCTCCCATTCGTCCTCCGTTTTTCAATGAGACGGACTATGGAAAACTCGAATGATAGTTTTCTTGCTTTCGATTAATTTGAATTTATGACACACAGTCAAAAACGGATTTGAAGTGTCTTTTCTTTCAATGAACCAATAGAATGTTTTGGAGAAGAAGACGTTTTCTCTAAATGCAAAGGCTATGAATGTCTTATTTTGTGTCTTAGACAAAAATAAATTTGATGCACTATTGAAATCACACACGAAGGTACAAGTAGAGTAAAAGATTCTAAAAGGAACTTTTTAATGCACGATTTTGAACTTTTTTAATGCTGTTGACAAATATTTTTCGGATTTTGAACTCGTAAACAAGATTTTGTGTTCTCTTAATAAGAGGAAAATTTTGAACAATTTTCCTCTCGAAAAACTTATCGGGTCCTTGATGACCTATGAAATGATGTGCAATGCACGTAAAAAACTTGAGAATCACCTTCCAAAGAACATGAAGGATTTGGGACATAGAACATTTGAAGACCACTCGAGCATAAGTCAAGTGATGGTGAACTTAAGCTCACGAAGAAACTTAAAAAGTTCATGAAACAAAAATTAAAGAACAAAAAGAACTGACCTACTTGCTTTGAACATAAGAAAAAGAACACAAATTGAGATAAATCGAGCTCCTCTGAAGACAAGAAGAAAATCAACAAAGGCGAGATGGCAAACTACGCCTTAACGACATTCAACGATGAGGTAATCGAAATCCCCCGAATTTACTTCAAAATTACATGATGCTTTTCATGATGTATTTTTTTTGTAATTTAGTTTTGAATTAATTTTCTTGAAAATTAAATGTTTAAAAATAAAAATACAAAAAATATGATCATTCTTGTAAGTTTGAAAATGATAATGAAAATTATATATTTTATGTTAATATAATAAAATGTTAGATATTAATCTAATGATTGTACACTTAATAAGATTAATCTTATGTATGTTCTTTAGAAGCAAGAATGTGTATTTTGATGATTTCCATATTACTTTTCAATGATGATGCATGGCTTTTGTATGGAAGGCTTAATATTTTTTTTATGAACCTTGTCTTTGTTTTTTAAACATGATGTATGGTTTTGACATAAGAACAAAAATTTTAATAAGTCAATCATATAAATTAAAACTAAAGAAGTTTTAGATATAAGAATCATTCAAAATTATGTTCAATGAAACCTTACTTGATGTATAGTTATACGTAATGATTTTTGTGATTTATTGGTCTTTGATAGTTTTTATGACGAAATTTATTTTTCAATCCTAAACTTTGATGCACATTTTTATTTGGCATAAATGAAGTAAATCACATGAATTGAAACAACAAAAAAGAAAAAAAAAAGTTTCTCCTAAAAAATATATTTTTCCTACTTTCTCGATTTTTTTAAAAAATGAGATTAATGAGTTTGATGATTTGAATTTAAAATGAGTTTTATCAAAATCATGATATTGATTTCTTGAAATCACATTAGATTACATCATTTTGATTATTTTGATTCATGAAATTTTGGATTTATGACTTGGTGTTACATTTGTTTATAACCTTGTACCTTTGAATTATTCCCTTCTCTTTTCAAATTTTCAATTTATGCATATTATATGTCAAACATTTGGAATCATGTTTTGGTATCATGCATATCTAAAAAATGTTGATTTGATAAATTGAATGAGTTAAAAATGAATAATAATTTTTCTCTTGAATATAACTTGTGATATTTTTTATATAAATCATCATCTTGATTTCTCGATATTCGATACATGAAATTTTTCTATGAATCAAGATTTTTTCATGATATAATTCTTCTTGATAAATGATTTGAATTTTATTATGTAAAATTCCTTGCATTCATGAAATGTGTATCTCATCATCAAAATTCTCTTGATATTTTGAATGTGATGAAATGAAATTATGCATGAAATCCAAATGAGAAGTTAATGATCATGCATGATAAGATGTAATGAATTTTGACATTTAGATACCATCATTTGAATAGCTATGATCATAATGCCAAAATGATATATCATGAATGCTTGAAAATCATGTATGATATGCTCATAATATTGATTGATTTTTCGATATCGTGCATAAAAAATAAAATGTAAGGTTTTAAAATTGTGCATGTCTTAATTTGAAAATATAATGATGCACAAATAAGATTGATACTTACCTTTGTCATGATTTAGATATTGACATAAAAGTCTTCTCTTCTTTTTGCCGATGACAAATGGGGAGAAAGAGTTGCTAATGTGCACATCTCAAAACAAAAATTACTAACTTGCTATATTGAATGAACATCACCAAAATTGCTATCTTGCCTATCTCAAGAAACAAAATATGACAAAGGGGGAGAAAGAGTTATTATCTTGAACATTATAAAGAAATGCTATCTTGAACTTCTCTAATTTGTTAGCTAGCATGATGTAGAACTTATTATCTTGAACATTATAAAGAAATGCTATCTTGGAAAGAAAAGCAAAGATGCTAACTTGCACATGCTAACTTACTACCTTGCATATCTACAACTTGATAGCTTGAATGTTTTAAGCATGATGTAACACTTGCCAAATTTTTTAGCTTACAAATTGCACGATGATAAAACTTCATGTTTTTCATGCAACGATTTGAATTTATGTTTAAACACATGAGAATTGTACTTCTCCTTTTTGTTGACGATAAAACTCGATATTATGTTTTTGAGTTGAACTTATATTCCAAACACATGAATAATTGGACTTCTCTTTTTTATTGACGACAAAGGGAGAAAAGTATGTTGATTTCATGCATGATTTGATCATGACATGTTTACTTAGATTTTTAAATCCAAGAGTTTCTATCAATAAAGCATATTGATAGGGGGAGTTTGGTTAAACTCCGGGAGTTTTTAACTCTGTCATCAATTGGTTGTCATCATAAAAAAGGGGGAGATTATTGAATCTCGTATTTTGATGATGAAACCAATTGATAATTGTGTTAATGTTTTAATCTGCGTTTTGAGTGACGCAGGATGCTTCGATCAGGATGGACAATTAATGCAGGAAAATTCATGTTGGGCCAGAGGAACATGTCAAAAGATTGGACATCGGGCCGATGGATCGGTCGACGTATCGACAGAAGGCTTCGGGCTATGGATTCGGGCATCGGGCCAAGAAGAATGGAAATTACGCCAAGGATATCGAAGTTGCAGAGTCAACTGGCCGATTGGGCAATAGGCCGCAAGAGAGGACGATGCGCCGAAGAATCGGATGAAGCGACGAGAGACCAATGACATGTCGGACAACTTGATTAATGCTTAGTATTAATTGTCTAGATCGAAGTTTGTCTTACATGTGCAAGATTAACTACGATAGCAAGGCATGAAGTAAAATGAAGTCCTAGAGTCAAGGACGCGATCACGTTGGGAGTTCGAGAGTTCGTCGGAATTCTAAACGTTCGTCGGAAGTTCTGGAGGAACCAACCGAAAAGTCTCGGAGCTTGCTAGAGAAGCTCATCGAAACTCGCCAAGAAGATCATCGTGAAGTCCAGCAGCTTGCCAGGAGTCCGTCGGAACATTGCCGAGAGATCGTCGGAAGTTTGTCGGAAGTTCATCGGAAGATCACCGGAAGCTCGTCGGAAGAATAGACTTACGGACTTTGTTTAACTTAGAATATGTCTTAGGAATCGTAGTTAGCACGTAATTGGGCTTGGATTGGACCAACATAATTACGGGCCAACTAGGCCCATGTAAGAACTGTGTTGGGCCTAATAAGAAGCCCAAACAGTGCCCCAAGAAACTTCACCGTCATGGCATAGTCTTCGAGACTGTATTAGGAGATGGTACCACCAGTCTAGGCAATGGTATCGCTAGTCTAGGCAGTGGTACCACCCAGCACTGGCCCCCAAGCGGTGGTACCGCCAAACCTAGGCGGTGGTACCGCCCAAGGCAGTGTCAGCGTCAAACTGACACCGGGCGATGGTACCGCCCGTGCTTGGGGAACCCGGGATGAGATGTTTTTAGGCTCCAAGTTTGAATCAACTTGAAGCATATAAATACCCCCTCTCATCCCTGGTTAAAGCACACAAACACAGAGAGCAAAAAAGAAAAGAAACATTGTAGAAATCACTTTAGAAATTCCCTCCTCCATTCTAAGTTTAGAATTTTATAAGAGGAGTGTGAGTGTTTGTTAGTGTTGTCTCCTAAACCCCTATGAAAATGAGAAGAGAGGTGTAAGAAGGAATTAGTCTTCGTCTATTGAAGGAAGACCTCTAGTGGACGATGGTGACCTCGTCGTAAGAGGAAGCCAAAAGTGGATATAGGTCGAGATTGATCGAACCACTCTAAATCTCGATTTGCATTTACATTCTGCACTTTATCTTATCTACAAACTGCATTCGTTGCTTTACATCAACTATACTTCTGTTTTGAACTTAAGTTAAAGTTCTTTAGGAAACTTGTATATGTGTGTGTTTGTTTGTATACATATATATACGTTTCATCATCTCAGTTTGCAAAAAAGAGTCCATCAATAGTCTGCCAACAGTGGTGTTAATTGCCTATCATCCATGAGGGCAGAGATAATCAACTAGCAATCAGCTAGAGACTGAAAATCTACCAATATTATGATGAACTTCAGATAGATCTACTAGTCATGACCTGCTGAATTTTAACAATCATCAATTATCTACCCAAAAAGCTGTTGACACCAATCTAGTGATCAAGGTCAGAAGGAAGCGAGATGGGGGGCACTTGCCACTCCCGGGGCCTCTGAAATGGCCAAAACATACCACAAACCTCTTGAACAGAAACAACCACCAAAACATACTACAATGTCCACTATCAGTATAAATTTTTTTGTTCATAACTTTGTCCTGTTCCTCCTATCGACAACATTATTATATAAAAGAAAAAGTTGAATAATTCATTTCTCCAAAACTACTGCACGTATTCCAAAATGGTTGTAATCTTCAAATAGTCATCGAGATCTAACATCTTAAAAATAAAATCTATTAGTCCACAGTTTTCATATCTGATATTTTCTAAATTTAATTGGTTCTCTTCCATTTACATCATTTCTAAAATTGCAACACATCCGTTCCCTCCTAATAAACTAAGATTTTTCCAGAAATCATCATTGCAGCAACTTATTTTTCTTTCCTTGCTACAAATACTATGAACCAGATATCACATAGACTTAAGATGAAAGGCTTAAAGGTCCTATCCGTACCTCTCTTAAATGCCAAAGTACCTCTCTTAAATGCCAAAGTCCAAGACATCTCAGCACAGAAGCAACAAGCGAGCACAAAGAGATGGGATGCACAGGATCGATCAATCTTGGTATTTCAGAAATGTTGACTCCTGTATCACATGACATACGTAGCAGTCAGAGAAAGTAGCTAGAATCACGTCAAAGCGGATTATGGATGAAAACTGTTCCAGTTTCAAAGAGCATCTTATCAATGTTGACATGCCTAAAATTATGTTAAACTAACTTGCCTCTGAGACGGAAACTAACAGTTGTACTCTAGTGCTGCTTCCACCAAATGCAGCTGCAAGGGTTTCCTTCACATTGATGAAGTCTTGCATTAACAAAATTTCAATGTGAAGTCGTGGATTGAAGTAAGCACCATTCTCAGAATGATGATCATGTAGTAAAGAGGCGGAAAGCATACTGGAGAAAGCATTCATGACAAATTCATGTGATCTGATATGGATTGTAAAGGCTCAACACATAGAAGAAAGGAATGGATGCTGACAAATCATATACTCTGCTTGCATACTGGCTTATACATGGGGAGTCATTGTATATGCAAGGAACCACAAAGTATAAGCATCCATAAGAAAACATAATTTGTCTGAACAAGGGAATCAATGAAAGAGGAAATTACAATCCTTCACTCCAATAAGATTGTCAAAATTATTTCATTTTTTCAGCTTAATATATTTTGCCAAGGAATAGATACAAGAAAGCTAACGTCAACACCGTTTCTTCCCATTTAACCAAATGTTGCATATTCTAGTTAGTTTAAAAGACAGAAATACACAAACTCTAACAACTTGAGGTGATCATATGCATTGAGACAGAAAACAATATTCTGATAGTCTGATGTATACGACCTTGAATATCAGTTTCTGACCACATATCAATCATACTTCCTTTCAAATGAATGTCAACATTCACACTTTGTCCCATTTATAAGAAAAAAATTCTTTTACAAAGGTAAAGCACTTGCATAAATATATTAACTCCATATCAGAATTGTACCTAGAGCCATTTTGTTAAACCTTTTAAGACTCATTTGTGATGCATAGACATGGGTATCAGATCAGATATAAAAACAATGTGAACATGCCAATATATTCAATTTTGAATCAAGAAAAGTATAAAATATAGCATGGAAGTAAAAGATACTTCAAACACATAGCAACATATACTTCAATGGTACTTAACTAGCATGCAAACGGAAAAAATTTATTTCAACAAACAGAATTTAGAGAAATGTAAAATAACAAGGACTTCTGATAATTGATGTTAATGATTATCAATAGAAATGACATTAAACAGTTGTCCAATCATATATCCATCTTGCCTAAAATCAAGTTCTCCAAAAAGTATCGCAATGTATTCTAAAAGTATCCAACAATATTACTAATTTCTTCCAAAAACAGATACTCTGAGAAAGTGCCTCTACCTATCTAAGAAGTATCAAGTATCTCAGTTATGGCAAGCAATTTTAAGAATCAGTATTTCATAATTGTCATGAACCTCATGGAATACCTTTTATCACCCTTGTAAAATTAACAAAAAGGCTCCTCCAAATGCTTTATCACCTACGTTCACTCTCATACTTTCCCAAATGCTTTATCACCTAAGTTCTTTCTCATACTTTCAAATGATATATAATCCTTTATTGCTCTCTTACATTTCCTTTGAACATCGTTTACATTACCTGATATGAAATGTAGATAATGCTGGTTGATATGGCAAAAAATGGTAAACCCCACTCCCGGCAACGCCCCCCGCACGTGGACAGGCGCGGCGCCCCAGGGAGAGCAACGAGGGCAACGGTCTGCGTCCGGACGTCAGCCTCACTGAGCCCACAGCCCCTCAGTCAACCCAGCACAGTAGGACGAGACAGAAGTAGGTAGCGGTTGAAGCTCGCCCATGCCCTGCGATTCCCCGATCCCATACGCAACATCCTCGGCGATGTCGGACGCCATCAGAGATACGGCCCCGACCGACGAGATGGCGCGCCCGATAATGCCGAGTTCCCCTATAAACGTCCTTGAGCCAGAGGGAAGAGAGCAGACTGGACGCCCAGAACAACCGCCACTTCATCTCTCTAACTTGATCGTCGGAGGGGTCGGGTCAAACCGACCCGACCTTTGTGCAGGTATCAAGCCGAGGTCTCCCGTTCGGGACACGCAGGCAAGGAGTCCCCACCCGGAGGAAGTCGCTGCATCGCCCCGAGTCCGAGGCCGCACCCGACCACCCCGGTGGAGACGAGCATCGCCCCAGGGAGATCCCCGCCATTCGGACCCCCGAACGAGCCGAGACGACCTCCCGGGTCACGGCTAAGAAAAAAAGGTGTTTACACCAACATAATGGCGCTAGAAGGAGGGCCGGTCCGAATGTCAAGCGATCAACAGGCTCACTCCGACGAACCCCCAGCCGTCCGGTCGCACACGACCGACGCAACGGAAGAACATCCCCAACAGGAGGGGGTTCGGGACGAACGCCCCGCTGCGATCTCGGAGCGCTATTGGCGATTGTTCAACGATCCGGGTCTATCGCCACCCATCGCCAATCCCGGTGGCCCGACACCCGTGCCACCCGAAGCCTTCTACGACCTCACGCACCAGGTCCGGGCTCTTACGGGAGTGATGCAGACCATCATCCCGCTGGTCTCTCCCCCGACGGCTTCACACTCAACCCTACCTCCACCACGGCAACGGCCCGCCGCTCAAAACCCCGCACCGCTCCCCGAGTCTCCCGCTTCGCCTCCGGACCAATCGACCCAACCCGGGAGCCGAGGAGCGGAGGAACCAGCGGCGCACCCGACGCCCGTGGCCCCACTTTCAGACTCGGCGGAGGGCCTGTGGGCCCAGCTACGCCTCGTAGGCCGCCGGCTGGACGAGGTGCAGCGTGAGGTTCGCCGGACCAGGGGAGACCCGGGGGCCGAGCGACACCAGGGGTCCCCCTTCACCCCCGAGATTCAAGAGCAAGCAATCCCGCCGCATTTTCGGCTCCCGTCATTGGATGCCTATGACGGTGCCACCGATCCGGCGGACCACGTAGCTGCTTTCCGCGCCCAAATGGCACTATACGGGACATCCGATGCCCTGATGTGCAGGGCGTTCCCGACAACCCTGCGGGGCCCAGCCCGAGCGTGGTACAGCAATCTGAAGACCGCGACCATCGCCTCTTTCGACCAATTGGCCAGAGACTTTGAGCTTAACTTCCTCGCTCATGCCAAACCGAAGCCGTCGGTGGCGATGCTCCTCGGGCTCAACCAGAGGGAGGATGAGCCCCTCTCTCACTTTGTGAACCGCTTCACCACACAAATCCGCGGGCTGTCTGATGCTCACCCTTCTTTAATGATGCAGGCATTCATGATGGGCCTGCGCCCTACCCGATTCTTTTGGTCTCTGGTGGAGCGACCCCCCACTTCGTTTCCCGAAATGTTGCAGCGTGCGAACCAGTACATCGCTGCTGAGGCATGGATGGTCGGGAGGCGCGACGAGCGCAAGAGGGTCAAGCCAGAGCAGTCCCAACAACAATAGCCCGCTACCTCCCGGCGTAGGGCCGGCGGCCTCAACGATGCGGCACCTAGGTCCCCTCCCCCGGGCCTGAACTCCTCTCGGACCGAAATATTTCTCCACATTAAGGAGAAAGGCCTTCTCAAAGACCCCTACCCGATGAGGAGCCCGCGCGAACTCGCGGACCGCTCTAAATACTGCCGTTTCCACCGACAGCCCGGTCACGACACCGAGGAGTGTCGAGAATTAAAAAGGCAAATTGAGGAGCTCATCCGCCGAGGGCACCTCGGCTCATACCTCCGACCAGACAAGGAGCTCTCGCCACGCCCGGAAGGCCCCATCGAGCGGCACATAGATGTCATAACCGGCGGACCAGCGTCCGGAGGGAGTTCCATGGCGGGCGGAAGGGCATACGCCAGGGCCTCCCGGGCTGAAGCCACCAAACAGGAAAAAGGCCCCGAAGTCACCTTCCCGACCGGGGGACCTGAACCAGCCGAACATGATGACGCGTTGGTAATATCAGCCAGAATCGCCAACGCGCAAGTGAGAAGGATCATGGTCGACACTGGAAGCTCGGCCGATATACTTTACTGGGACGCCTTCCAAAAGCTCGGTCTGGTAAAGGAGAACATGAAGCCGGTATACTCAACACTCACGGGGTTCACCGGCGCCTCAATCTCGTCACTAGGGGTCATCACCCTGCCCCTAACTTTGGGAGTCTTCCCGAAGGCAAAAACAGTGATGACCTCCTTTCTGGTGGTCGACCTCCCCACGGCATACAACGCCATCCTCGGACGGCCAACCCTCAACAAGACCCGAGCCGTCATCTCAACTTACTACCAAACCATCAAGTTCCCGACCCACGATGGGGTCGGGGAAGTGGCGGGGAACTCCTGGGAGTCCAGGCGCTGCTACTTGACCGCTGTGTCACTAAACAAGAGAGCGAGGATCCAATCCCCGCTGGAAGACCCCCGGGAGGGAAAAAAACCGACCCCCCGCCCCGAGCCGAAGGAATCCACCATTGACTTGCCACTGATCGAAGGAAGGCCCGACCAAACAGTCAAAGTCGGGTCGGGACTGCCCGAACAAGAGCAACAGCAGCTCGTCGGCCTTCTGCGAGCCAACGCCGACATCTTCGCTTGGACGCCGACTGACCTAGTCGGAGTCCACCCGGAAGTCGCGCTGCACCACTTGAACATCTCGTCCGACGCCCGCCCGGTAAAACAGAGACCCAGGCGGCAGGCCCCGGATCGGCAACTGGCCATCCGAGAAGAGGTAAACCGACTTCTGGCGGCCGGTTTCATAGAAGAGGCAAGGTACCCACAGTGGCTCTCCAATGTAGTCCTTGTCAAAAAGCCTAATGGAAGCTGGCGGATGTGCGTTGACTACACCAGTCTCAATAATGCTTGCCCAAAAGATTGCTACCCCCTACCGAAGATCGACCAGCTAGTTGACGCCACGGCCGGCCACGCCCGTCTTTCGTTTATGGACGCATTCTCCGGGTACAACCAGGTCAGGATGGCACCCGAAGACCAAGAACACACAGCCTTCCTCACCGAGCAAGGGGTATATTTTTACAAAGTCATGCCGTTCGGGTTGAAAAATGCCGGGGCGACCTACCAGAGGACGATGAACAGGATATTCGCCCACCAGATTGGACGAAACATGGAGATATATGTCGACGACATGATCGTAAAGAGCCGAACGGCGGAGGCCCATCCTTCCGACCTAGCTGAAACATTCGACACCCTGCGAAAGTTCGGCCTGCGCCTCAACCCCGCCAAGTGCGCCTTCGGCGTGACCTCGGGAAAATTCCTCGGATTCATCATACATGAGAGAGGGATTGACGCCAACCCGGAAAAGATACAGGCCATCGTTGACATGCAGCCTCCTCGGACGATCAGAGACCTGCAACGCCTTAACGGGAGGCTAGTCGCGTTATCACGTTTTCTTTCCCGATCGGGAGATCGCTGCCTCCCCTTCTTCCAGGCCCTGAAGGATCCGAAGAACTTCCGATGGACGACGGAATGCGAGAGGGCCTTCGAGCGGATGAAGCAACACCTGGCCAACCTCCCCCGACTCGCTTCAGTCTCCCCTGGGGAGAAATTGAGTCTCTACCTCGCCGCCTCCCAGCACGCGGTCAGTTCGGTTCTGGTCAAAGAAAACTCCGGCGACCAACTGCCGGTCTACTATGTCAGCCACATGCTGAGCGGGCCAGAAGAACGCTACCCGCCAATCGAAAAGCTGGCGCTGGCGCTCGTTCTGTCGGCGCGAAAGCTCCGCCCTTATTTCCAGGCCCACCCGATGGAGGTAATAACTGACCAGCCGCTCCGGCTTGTCCTGTCTAAGTTCGACGTTGCAGGGCGTCTCCTCAAATGGGCAGTAGAGCTCGGCGAGCACGACATACAGTATATACCACGGACCGCCATCAAAGCCCAGGCCGTGGCAGACTTCATTGCAGAGCTGACCCCGAGCACAGGCGAGGAACTCGAGCCACCGCGTGAGACGTGGACCCTCCACGTAGACGGGTCGGCCAACACAAAAGGCGCCGGTGCAGGGCTGGTGCTGGTGACGCCTGACGGCCGCTCGATCGAGCGCTCCTTCCGCTTCGGGTTCAGGGCCACCAACAACGAGGCAGAATACGAGGCTCTCCTAGCGGGGCTCCAGTTGGCACTGGAAATGCGGGTGACCGACATACGCGTCATCACCGACTCACAGCTGGTGGCTAGGCAGCTCGACGGCGGATACGAAGCCCGGGACCCGACTATGGCGAAATATCTGGCACAGGTAAAAAATCTTGCCACCAAGTTTGCCCATTTTGAATTGTCGAATGTTCCCAGGAGCGAGAACCAGCGAGCCGACACCCTGGCAAAATGGGCGTCCGGCTCGGCCCCCTGGGCTCTACCCGAGACCGAAGTGCTCCCCCACCGAGCCATAGAGGTCGTCGCGACGGTCACGGGCGGCGCGCCGGCCACTTGGGTACAAGAGATGCTACGCTTCAAGCGGGATGGGGCCCTACCCGACAATGAAACCACGGCTCGACGCTTGCGTCGGACGCAGGCATGGTACATCGAAGAGGAAGGACGGCTGTACAAGCGGTCCTTCTCGCGCCCCTTGTTACGCTGCCTAGAGCCGAACGAAGCTCGGACCGTTCTGTCCGACATGCATGAAGGGGCCTGCGGGGAACACATAGGCGAACGAGCCCTGGCGCACAAGATACTCCGACAGGGGTACTACTGGCCGACCATGCGCCAGGACGCGAAAGCTTTCGTGCGGCGGTGCAGCTCGTGCCAGGAGCACGCCCGCACCGCCCGACGGCCGGCGGTCCTGTTCACCCCTGTCGACTGTGCCTGGCCATTCGCGCAATGGGGACTGGACATACTAGGGCCTCTCCCACCCGCCTCCGGCCAGCGGAAGTACATCATCGTGGGAGTGGACTACTTTACCAGGTGGGTCGAAGCCGAGCCTCTAGCGACCATTACGGAGTCACAAGTGGAAAGGTTCGTGTGGAGAAACCTAATAACTCGGTTCGGCCTGCCCCAGTCCATCGTCACCGACAATGGACCTCAATTCGCCGACAGGAGATTTCAAGAGTTTTGCGCCAAGCACAAAATACAGCTGAGGTTCAGCTCGGTGGCTTACCCCCAGGCGAATGGGCTAGCTGAGGTAACCAATCGGTCCATCGTCGACGGCCTCAAGAGAAGGGTATCCGCTGCCCGATCGGCTTGGATCGACGAGCTCCCGAGCGTCCTATGGGCGATGCGCACTACCCCCAAGACCCCGACCGGGGAGTCTCCCTACAGCCTCACGTTCGGGACCGAGGCCGTATTGCCATCCGAAGTAGCCATCCCGACTCCGCGGACGGCAGACTACAGCGAAGAGGCCTCGGGAGAAGGGCTCCGATCCAACCTGGACCTACTCGAGGAAAGACGGGCTAACGCACACCAGAAAGCTCTTTCTTACAAAAGAGCCGTAGCGAGGGTCTACAACCGGAGAGTACGACCCCGATCAATAAAATTAGAGGACCTAGTCCTGCGCAAAGTCGAGGTCAGCCGCCCAACCCAAGCAAGGGGGAAGCTGACCCCAAAGTGGGAAGGACCCTATCGGGTCATCGGAGTATCCCGACCGGGGACGTTCCGACTCGCGACAATGGATGGCGACCCCGTGCCCCGGACTTGGAACATACAAAACCTTAGGAAATACTTCGTTTGAAGGTGCAGGCACTACGCAAACACAGAAAACGAAAAAAAATCATTTTATTAAGAAGGAGGGGAAACATAAGCCAAAACCCATACAGAAAACCCCTCGCACCCTCGACCCCGACATACAAAAACGACCCTCACTACTCTTCTGGAGTCTTCGGGCGATCGTCGAATGGCACGTCCTCCGGCATGTCCACCTCCAGGTCCACGGGGCAGGAGGCGAACGGGTCCTTTTCCACCTCGCAACCAGGAGGACATGAGCGGAAGCGACCCAGGGCGATTTTGTATCCATACTCGTAGGATACTCGTCCCATGCGGGTCAGCCCGAGTTCGAAGTTCTCGGACCTCTTGTAGGCTTCAATCGCCTCCTTGTCCTTCGACGGACGGAGGCGAACCTCCTCGGCCAGCGCATCGGAGGCAGCGTGGGCTTCGGCCTCGGCCTTCCCCGCCCTCTTGGTAAGACCAAGCGCCTCCGACTTCAACAGGCGGAGCTCGGCCCGATCCAAACGGAGGAACTCCTGGAGCTCCTTGACTGAATCGCCCGACTGCTCGAGCTCTGCTCTTAGGCGCGCCACCTCTTCCTCGGAATCGGTCGCACGTTTTTCCGCGGCCGCTACCGCCTCAGGGCCCGACCCGGCCCGAACCTCCTCTAGCTGGCGGCACAACTCGGAGTTACGCTCGCTGAGGTCCCAGATTGCCTGGCCAGCGTCGCGCACTCGGTCCATTAGCGCCGTCGAATAGTGGAGGCCCTGCCACAGGAAAATAAGAGTCAGCACGCAGTCGCGGGGATGCCCGGAGTTAGCAAAACGCTTACCAGTGTTAGAAACCTCCCCGCCTTGTTAAGCATGGTCTCCGAAGGCAGGGTGTATAGGTCCCGAGCCAGGTCGGGGTGGAGCACGCCTCGAAGAAAGGCAGCAGAAGGATCTCCCCCGGCCCATACCTTGTCCCCTCGGGACAGCCCCTTCCATCGGGCAACCAGCGGGTCGGAAGCCTCCCCCGGCGGAAGCTCGCCCATCACCGCTGACCATAGGGGCTCGTCGACCCCCGTGCGTAGCCCGCACAGATCATCCACCGTGGGCAGGCTCGACCTCTTCCCGGCCGTCCCCTGGCTAGGCCCTTCAACTCGGGAAGGCCCCTCGTCCCGAGTGGTCCGCTTGGCGCCCACGATTGTTGAAGGAGTGGTCCCCGCCTTGGCTTTCCCGGGACCCGTCGTCTTTGCCTTCTTTGACGGACATCCCTCTGGGATCTCTAATGGGGCACCCGCCGAACCGGGCAACGGGTCGGCTGGGGAACGCGGAGAGGAAGCAGCGGACTGGCGCGGAGAAGAAGCCGACGAGGAGCGACCACCACGAAGGGACAGGAGCTTCATTCCTACAAAGGAGACAAGCAAACCATCACAAACTGTGGAAACAAACAAGGCATAGAGAACACCCTCTACAAACATACCCCCGAAAGCCGGGCTAAGACCCGCCTCGGCTAGCCACTCCTCGGTCATAGCTCGAATGGCTTGAGAACCGGGAAGGATTGCCCGAAGCCTCTTCAAGTCCCGACGCTCCTCGTCGTTCAAGTCCGGGACTGTGTTATCTATCACCCTCACCGCCCACCGAACTCCGAAGCCCCAGTCCCTCGGCCAGCTAACGTAAAAAAACCGCCCTTTCCACCCTTTGTTATTCGAAGGGGCTCCCCCGACGCGAAAGCCAGTCCGGGCTGACACAAAATAGCCCCCCGGCCCCTTGAGAAGGCGAAAGCAAGAGAGAAAGAGGTTTCGGGTAGGGGTGATGTTAGCATAGTAACATTCCCCCAAGAACGCTACCAGGTACCGCCATGAGTTAGGCGCCACCTGGGAAGGCGAAATCCGCCATAGAGATAGGCAGGAGACGATGATGGGGTGAAGGGGAAGGCGCAACCCAGCCTCTAGGGCGTCTTGGGTCAGCGCGAAACCTCGAGGCACCGGGTCATACGACCGCTGCCCCGGGTCAGGTGCGACCAGAACAAACTCCTCCGGGATGTGATAACGCCCCCGGAGCTTCTCCAGCAACGACCCGCTCACCGCCGAGTCGAGGTCGTGCGGCCACATTAGAGCCTCAAGGGCTCGCGCCGCCTCCTCGTCCGGGGAGGGCGGAGGCGTGCGCTCCCGCACTCTATCAGGGGACGGAGATGAAGAGACAGGTGAGGAGGGCATCCTTACCGGCTTTGGGACGAACAAGAGCAACTGGGGAGTGACGGCGTAGGAAAGGAGAGGATGTGATGACAGAAAGGGCGACGAGGTCCAAGACTCAGCGACCAGAATCGTGAAACGGGTCGAGTGCACCGTTTATATAGGAAAAGCCCCGCCAGGAGAGACGTCCCTTCGTCTCCCCATAGCGGCCAACAGCTCATCCGCACACTCGCTCGTCGCACCAGGGAAGGCCAACGAACACCCCATCATAAATGCGGACCCAAGGTCGCTGCGGGGAACAACACGGAGAACGGCCACTGCGACCCCTCCGACGTCTGATAAGAACGACGATCTTCCCGCGTGTCCCCGAGACCACATCCTCGGCGCGGCCGGCCCGCCCGAGACGTGCTCCTCGGCCACATGTCCCCGAGACCACCTCCTCAGCACGGCCGGCCCGCCCGAGACGTGCTCCTCGGCCACATGTCCCCGAGACCACATACTCGGCGCGGCCAGCCCGCCCGAGACGTGCTCCTCGGCCGCATGTCCCCGAGACCACATACTCGGCGCGGCCAGCCCGCCCGAGACGTGCTCCTCGGCCGCATGTCCCCGAGACCACCTCCTCGGCGCGGCCAGCCCGCCCAAGACGTGCTCCTCGGCCGCATGTCCCCGAGACCACCCCCTCGGCACGGCCAGCCCGCCCGAGACGTGCTCCTCGGCCGCATGTCCCCGAGACCACCTCCTCGGCACGGCCCGCCCGCCCGAGACGTGCTCCTCGGCCACATGTCCCCGAGACCACATACTCGGCGCGGCCAGCCCGCCCGAGACGTGCTCCTCGGCCGCATGTCCCCGAGACCACATACTCGGCGCGGCCAGCCCGCCCGAGACGTGCTCCTCGGCCGCATGTCCCCGAGACCACCTCCTCGGCGCGGCCAGCCCGCCCGAGACGTGCTCCTCGGCCGCATGTCCCCGAGACCACCCCCTCGGCACGGCCAGCCCGCCCGAGACGTGCTCCTCGGCCGCATGTCCCCGAGACCACCTCCTCGGCACGGCCGGCCCGCCCGAGACGTGCTCCTCGACCACATGTCCCCGAGACCACCTACTCGGCGCGGCCAGCCCGCCCGAGACGTGCTCCTCGCCCGCATGTTCCCGAGACCACCTCCTCGGCGCGGCCAGCCCGCCCGAGACGTGCTCCTCGGCCGCATGCTCCCGAGACCACATCCTCGGTGCAACCAGCCCGCCCGAGACGTGCCCCTCGGCCGCATGTTCCCGAGACCTCCTCGGCGCGGCCAGCCCGCCCGAGACGTGCTCCTCGACCGCATGCTCCCGAGACCACATCCTCGGCGCGGCCAGCACGCCCGAGACACATTCCCCGACCTCATGCCGCACTAAGCACCTACGCAGCGCGGCCTACTTGCCCCGGACCTGTGCCTCAATCGTGAACCGCGAAGAACACCGCCGCTTACCGATCAAAGCCACGCCTCGAATCCCCACCGTCCGGTGCCGAGCCATGGCTTCCTTTGGGGGGGGGATATGATATGGCAAAAAATGGTAAACCCCACTCCCGGCAACGCCCCCCGCACGTGGACAGGCGCGGCGCCCCAGGGAGAGCAACGAGGGCAACGGTCTGCGTCCGGACGTCAGCCTCACTGAGCCCACAGCCCCTCAGTCAACCCAGCACAGTAGGACGAGACAGAAGTAGGTAGCGGTTGAAGCTCGCCCATGCCCTGCGATTCCCCGATCCCATACGCAACATCCTCGGCGATGTCGGACGCCATCAGAGATACGGCCCCGACCGACGGGATGGCGCGCCCGATAATGCCGAGTTCCCCTATAAACGTCCTTGAGCCAGAGGGAAGAGAGCAGACTGGACGCCCAGAACAACCGCCACTTCATCTCTCTAACTTGATCGTCGGAGGGGTCGGGTCAAACCGACCCGACCTTTGTGCAGGTATCAAGCCGAGGTCTCCCGTTCGGGACACGCAGGCAAGGAGTCCCCACCCGGAGGAAGTCGCTGCATCGCCCCGAGTCCGAGGCCGCACCCGACCACCCCGGTGGAGACGAGCATCGCCCCAGGGAGATCCCCGCCATTCGGACCCCCGAACGAGCCGAGACGACCTCCCGGGTCACGGCTAAGAAAAAAAGATGTTTACACCAACACTGGTCATATCTGAAAAGTTATTTTAAGATACTCCACCAAGTTGCAGTTCACCAGACACTGAATTTACATCAGGATGTAAGACAATTACTCACTGATAAGCAATAATCAGCCTCAAGATTATTAGAGTTCTGTGTATGGAATCCAGGCAATCAAGCAACAGGTGGCAAGCAGCTTGTCCAAAGTCATACTTAGCCAACTCATTAATCCAGTGCGCCCTTGGCTGGGCACATCAACAATAAGTGATGCCAAAAACCCAGCTAACTGAGCGGCAAAATTAGATTTTAGATCTTCAATTGATCCCAAAAAAAGCTGAATAATCGGAGCTCTTAACTGATGAAGAATATTTGTCTAATTAAAAAGTACAAATTCCAATAATAAACTAGAGGAAGAAATTCCTAGTCAACATTGAAATTAAAGGAGCTAGATACAAAACCAGATATATTAAAAAGAGAAGTGATATGTGGAATCAAAGTATAATGAGACTAAAAAGAATTAAAGGTTGGGGTCAACTAGAAACCATTTTCAATGAACCTTTAAGGAAATCCAAAGTAGAAAGATAGCATACGTAACCGACAGATTGCCTTTCATGTGGTGTACTAGGGCAAGCATTTACAAATGCCAACCAATGTGATCATAATTATCTAGTTGCAACAAAGTCAAAAGGAACATGATTACCAGATAAAGCTTCACTAGAATTTGAACCTTACCAATCGTCCGGAAGGAAGTACAAGACACTATTGTCAATGAACACAAACTGGGACAAGAGGATGATTGACATGCAAATTGAAGAGTGCAATGTGTATGTCTATGAAGATGAGAAAACAGGATATAAATTACTTGTGTTCACCTATTCTGCAACCATGTTTGCTAATACCTTACAAAAAATGAGTGAAAAATGGGAAGAAGAGGGAACCAAAGAAGACAATGTACAGAGAGCAATGCTTATATTAGTAGATGGTGAGCAAACATGAATATATCTATACTTACATGTTTTTGAACTAGATTTGCTGAAGTAACTGTAACCCAAAGACTTTCATCCGTCTGCAAGACAATAAGCTTTGGATAATAACATGCAACACCTTTTCTGTTTCGATCTTTTCCAAAGGCTATTACATCTGGGAAAGGGGGATAACTGCAAACAAAAAGAAATAAACATGAAAACCAATTCGAGCTACTAAATAGATATATACTTTTCATCAAAAATGAAATGAACTTAACTAAGCATAGTCATAGAAAGATACATACACCAACAATAGGTTTGGATAATTAAGAAATGGTGCTGGAGTCCTCCTGTCATGGCAAGCACTCCAACATCTTTCTCATATTTTCAAATGGTAAATGATCCTTTATTGCTATCTTACATTTCCTTTGAGCATCATCTACATTACCTGATAGAATTGCGAGATCATATTAAAATATTTGTGAATGGCTGAGAGATATAACACACCAAGAAACATCACATGTAAATGTTGCAATAAAAACTCGAAGCAGTGTTTTCACTAGATGAAAAAGCTCAGGCAGAGTGACTCCATCACAGTGAACAGATGTGCCAGGACCAATGGGCTTGAGACGGTTCAGAAAGAATGTGCTGCCATCTGAATAACTGACTACCCCGTCATCATCTGGATGGAGTTCACAATTATGAACTTCCATGATTTCAACTGCATTTATGGAGGAGTTTTTGTGCTCAGCACTCAGAACATTTGCATTAGAACTAACCACCTTTAGTGTAATATTAATCCGCCAATCATCTGTCTTACAGCATCCCTCAGAATCCGGAGAAGCAGGGGATCCAATTTCCAAGGCTAATGGAAGTGTTACATGTTTTTCTTGTTGCAAATCAAGAAAATTCCTCAGGTAGGATACTGGATCGGAGCTGGCAAGTATACTTCTCAGCTAGTTCACCAGAATGAAATGATCTTGGGGCCAAAGGACCGTGCTCCAACGTGGAGAGTGAATGATTCTCACGAACAGCCTTGACCCCAGAGAAAAAGACCCTATTCACGGGAAACCCACGCTTAATTCTACAACTATGACTTGATCCACTTATGCAAGAAAACAACATCTCATCCCCGACTGACAATTCTGCTACCGGGCCTTGCTGGACCCTGCGACCATTAATTTAGACGCCATTGAGAAAAACCCTAGCGTTCGAGCACTGCCTTACGGCTTGAAAGCCTCGCCTGATCTCGCGGATATGGGAACGACGGGGAAAAAGGAAGCCATCGATCAAACGGAGTTTACGATCGGATCCATCAAGAAATATCTGGCAATGACGGTTGCTGATGCAGCGGTGGAGGAGGACGAGATCGCAATGGCGGCGCCGCCGGCCGACGGTGTAGACCCGGTCGGATCGCCGGCAGATGAGATCGCCGGCGGATGAGATCGCTGGCGGGTTCCCCGAGGGGTCGAAGGTGAACGAAGCCCAAACTAGAAGGTTGGGATTCGTTCTACGCTCCACAATCGCTGTTGCGCTCATTGCATTCCATGAGAAATGAATCAAAGAAGCATAAAGAACGCCAAGAATCATCAGAATAACGAACAGGAATCAAAGAGGACTGAAACAGCAACGGAAACCGATTAAAGAAACAAGAAAATCACCAGAAATTACAAGAAAAGAAAGAATCAATGCGAGGATGGTAGGAAGGCGAGGGGATTGACACAAGAAACCGATGAAGCAGACAAGGAATTGAAAGAATGATGGAACCCTAATTCCCCAAATCAAGAAAGGCACTGGAAATTCCAAGAAAAGAAATATTCAATGTGAGGATGACAGCAACGAGAGGGGATTGATGCATGAAAAGAACGAAGCAATGGAGGGAATTGAAAGAATGATGGAGCCTTAATTCCCGCTCGTCTGGTCTTTGTTGAGGTGCTCTCTTGGAAGTTTTGGGCGCGCCTAATGGACGACCGATCGGACCCGAAAGGGACCGGCCTTCTGAGTTATATATACATCGAGCCGCTCGATCACCGACATCGCGACTGATGCAGGACATGGAAACAGCGTCAGCAGCAGACGACCCCGAGCCCGAATCTCAACGCAAATCTGGCAGGCGGAATCTACCTGGACATGTTTTGGACGATCGATTGCGTTGTCGGGTGGGGTTATTCTATGGCGAGTCGGGTTCTCCATTCGGGTCAAGCATTTCGCTCCTCGAGGATACAATCGGGGCTCGAACAGGCAGCCATGGATCAGCCAAGCCCTGACAAAGCTGACCTGACTCATCTCGCACGCCAGATGAGGTTGGACCTGACCCGACATGTGCTCTTGGACTCTTAGTAGCTCATCACAATCGAACTCGATCTACTGCAAGTCCCTAACACGATTAGTACATCGCCCTGCTATTAACTCGATCTACTGTCGGCATCGTGTGTAAACATCAACGGAAGAAACATTTTTCACCATCACGGAGCCAAACTAACTTACAAATTTGATGCAATTGTTTGTATTGTCAAGTAATTGGGCTCAATCGTTTTGTGGATGTATCAGATTAGTACTAATGATTTATCAGAATTTGCCTTGTTCCCTCAAAAGTCACTTGTCGCTCGCATCTCGCTGCGGAAAACCACAGCCAGAGATGTAATATGTGAGCCCACAGTGGCAAGGCGAACCACGACCAATCAATGATACTTCAGGCTCCAAGCTGTGTTGTCATTGCAGCCCTACACTGCATGATGTGATGGAGGAGGCGGGCTCGCAGCCATACGTTGCAGGATGGGCTATCCAAAATCTCATCTCTTCTCCTCCTCCGCTCGATCACCCACTGCGTCCACGCACCACAAACTTCCCTCCTCTTATCTTCCCCTTCTTATAAGCTCCCCTGTTTCACTTCTGCTGCTGCCGCTTCCCATCCTCTCACCGGCATGGCCTCGGCGACGCTCACGGCGGCCAATGCCTGTCTTCAGGTTCTCCTTTCCTACTGCTCTCACTTAAAAGAATTCAAATTGCAGATTAGTTCCAGCTTCTGAGAGCCCTTACATGTTGCATCTGTGGTTGTCTTCTGTGGCGGCAGGGCAAGGGATTCTCGGACTTCTCGGGACTTAGGAGTGCTTCCTCTTCGATTCCCTTGAGAAGGATCAACTCCTCCGATGACTTCCTTTCCGTCGTCGCTTTTAGAACCTCAGCGGTGAGCTATTTTTCTCTTGCACTTCCTCGTATGTTTCCTGCACGGCTTAACTACTACTTCTTAGTGTTCAACATATCGTCCAGTGAATTCAATTTGAAGTGACGATTGCCATGGTGAATAGTAAAATCGTCAGTATCACCGATTGTTCTAATGAGTTTCTACCTCACTGTATATCTCATGTAAGAAGATGCAACCTTTAGGGAATGCTGTGTTAAGGTATCGAACATAGGGGGGGGGCGTAAGAGCGATGCTTCACGTACAGAACTGAAGTCCCAATTAGAGGATGTGGGGCATGTCACCCGGGCACGAGCGGGTTTGGAGTTGGAGAATGTGCACTACTTGGGACCCGAATCCGAAATCGAGTCAGTACAAGAAAGCATTGATCAGACAAGACTATATATATATATATATATATATATAATATATAATAATTCTGGCGTACGATTGTATCTTAATGTTAATTTATGCAGTGTTATAGGATATGCCGATGATTGTAGGATATGGAATAATTTATTAGTAATTGCCACGTAATTTATACATTTGGTCCAAATCTTGGGCTGCTTCAGTCGTTTAATTTGTTCTTCTTTCCCGGCGGGAAGCCTGACGAAATGATTATGGGTTTCTCTGGTGGCGGTGGTGGTGGTGGCGGCGCCGCAGGTGGGCAGCAGCGGAGGGTACCGGAAGGGCGCGGCGGAGGCGAAGGTAAAGGTGGCCATCAACGGGTTCGGCCGCATCGGGCGCAACTTCCTGCGGTGCTGGCACGGGCGCAAGGACTCGCCCCTGGACGTGGTGGCCATCAACGACACCGGAGGCGTCAAGCAGGCCTCCCACCTCCTCAAGTACGACTCCACCCTCGGCATCTTCGAAGCCAACGTCAAGCCCGAGGGTGACTCCGCCATCTCGGTCGACGGCAAGGTCATCAAGGTCGTCTCCAACCGCAACCCCGCCAACCTTCCGTGGGGGTATGTTCTCGTCCCTTCCTCTCACTGCGTGCATGCTCATTCGTAGATCGTTGCAGTAAGTCAATACTGTTGGCGTTGTCTCTGTCTCTCGTGTGTGTGCAGTGAGTTGGGAATAGATTTGGTGATCGAAGGGACGGGGGTGTTCGTGGACAGGGAGGGAGCAGGGAAGCACATCCAGGCCGGCGCCAAGAAGGTGCTCATCACCGCCCCGGGCAAAGGTGACATCCCCACCTACGTGGTGGGAGTCAACGAGGATGCGTACAACCCCGATGAGCCCATCATCAGCAACGCCTCCTGCACCACCAACTGCCTCGCCCCCTTCGTCAAGATCCTCGACCAGAAGTTTGGTGAGCCTTTCATCTTTGCTCTGCTAGCCTGCTATTACGAGATGTCATGACCTCTGTTTACAGTTGGATCCGAGGTTGAAACTATAAGAGGTCTTTTTAGTTTCTTCGAGTAGTATAATAATGACAGAAAACTTCCATTAATTCATTTCTATCATGAAAGGTGTCCTGTTCGTGTTTAAAGCATAGCCTGCTTTTGCTGCTTCTAAGAAACCTGCTCGTCATTCCTCTACATACCTTTCTTTATGATGAGATGCAACCTTTGGTCCAAGAATTAGAAGCTCTGTAGATATATTTCTACCGATTTGTTCCTTTAGAGAGGTTATGTGCATGAATCCATTGGATGTATTCTTCTTGAAGATATTGCGTATTTGTTTCTTCTGCATTGCTCTGCACCTTCTGCTGTCACACTCACATTCCCACAAAAGATGATACAGGGGATGGACACTAGAAATTTGAACTCTTCAAATTTTAAGTGTACAGAGGAACTTCTTAAAACATTCTTTCGGGAGCATTAAATTCATTGCATCACATGAAACCATAAATCCCATATTAGATTAACAGATGAACTACAATTACTTAATGCCACTACTGTTTTTGGAGCCCCTTTTTTTGGGGCAGGTGAGCTACTGTTTCCTCTGAAGACACTCCTAAATTTTCTGTATAGATTAGGAATGGATTTCTTAGTTGTGATGTTAGGAAAGGATGGAGATAGGTCTGCTCACTAGGGGATAAATGAAATGGCTCATTTCCAGTGGGCAATGGTCTCATCAGTTAAAGACAATATGACAAAAAAAGACATTGTGATATCTCCATAACGAATCTTAAAGCTGTCAAAGACAAACACAATCAAGCATCTTGCAGAACATGTTCTGATTACTTACTACATTTCTGTTGTTATCAAGTTAAACTTGACCCTTTGCAGCTCACTGAACATTGGAATGGAGAAGAGATGTCAAATAACTATGTTTATAGCTTATATAACCTTGTCCTATTCTGCATGAGCATCAGGTAAGCTTCCATTAATGTCACTACACCAAGCATAGGATGATGCTAGTTGTACAAGACTCATGGTTCATATTTCTTGTCTATCAGAAATGTCATATAGGAACTTCTTCATGCCCTCTAAGCTCTTAATAGAAGAAGATAGGTAATCGTCACTCGACGAATTCATGCAGTAGTGCATTTGAGATTGACAGATACAGTATTGATCGACTCTCATGGTCTACTCATGCTTGTGCTAATTATATTGGGCTTCGTGTTTTGTGATCTTCATAGGGTATATTATGTGGTTTCAAATGTGGGATTCATGATTGCTGTTTTGAGTTTTCATGATGATATATAATAGCTAACTTATGAGATGTGCTATCGTTAGCTTTTCTTGTTGCATGGGAACGTAACATGGTTTCTGCCATCCAAACCCATGACAGGAATCATCAAGGGAACCATGACCACCACTCACTCCTACACCGGGGACCAAAGGCTGCTTGATGCGAGCCATCGCGACCTCCGTCGTGCGCGAGCCGCTGCGCTCAACATAGTCCCCACCTCCACCGGCGCCGCGAAGGCCGTCGCCCTGGTTCTCCCCTCCCTCAAGGGCAAACTCAACGGAATCGCCCTCCGTGTGCCCACCCCTAACGTCTCGGTCGTCGACCTTGTTGTGCAAGTATCCAAGAAGACCTTCGCCGAGGAGGTCAATGCCGCGTTCCGAGATGCTGCCGACAAAGAATTGAAGGGCATCCTCTCCGTCTGCGACGAGCCTCTTGTCTCCGTGGACTTCCGCTGCAGCGATGTGTCGTCGACCGTCGATTCGTCGCTGACCATGGTGATGGGCGACGACATGGTCAAGGTGATTGCTTGGTATGACAACGAGTGGGGCTACTCGCAGAGGGTTGTAGATTTGGCTGACATCGTAGCCAACCAGTGGAAATGATCGGGGCGCATCAGAAGGGACGATTAAGTTGCCAGCTTTTTGCTTCTACTAGATTTCCTGCTTTCCCAAACACTGTGATGAGAAAGAAATCCATCTCTTTTCGTTCTTTCAGTATATTATCCTTGTACAACTCCACCTCCGCTCTCAGTAATCTGTATCACATAAACTCATCACCCATCATGGAACTGTAATGGGCTATCTCGGCTTTGAAAGTCCATGTCATGTTCTATGTGCTGCATTCAGTTTTATCTTTTATAGCTTGTTTCTCAGTCTCTTACATGATCGATTTCGAAGTAGACTTTCTTCGATTACCAAAAGGAACCTAATGATTCTCTACAAAAACTTCCTCCTAAAATGTCCTCTATATATACATACATTTGGGGGTATAGATGCCATGATTCGACATCGATAAGTATAGAGTTCGATGTTGATGTTAGATGATTGCTTTTGATTTGATTAGGGAGATTATCCTACATGCAGCCGATCCCATCATAATCATCTTTGTCGTCAAATGCATGCATCCACAGGTTTACCAGATCGTGTGGAATGAACCAAACGAATACAGACTTGCTTGATGCTACCAGCATTTTCTGACACAAGGCCAGATCTCACCTAACCTTGAGCGAAGTCAGAAGCAGGAACCTAACATTCCTCTGAATCAGATAGCAGTTTGAGATAGGTCAAAGCCAACCATGTAGTTAATGGGTGGACGAGCTGACTTGATCCTTTCTTACTAGCAACAATGGTCAGGCATTGCGGCATCACAAAGACTCAAAGTCAGGCAAAATTTTCAGCCTGTCTGACTTCCCAGCTCCTTGGGTTTCACTAGTGTTCTCTTCTGACTCTTTCCACTGGTCTTCTGCCTAGTTTCAGAGCTGCGGCTCTTGCCGCTACATTGCCTCTCCTCTGGAAACACTCCGTTCCTGGTCCATCATAAAGATTCACGAATCTCGACGATTAGCATTGCCTAGCAATTCAAAGGTCAACGTTCAAGCTTCCTTGTGTTTCTCCTGCTCTGTCATACCATATATACAAATCACTATCAATTTCTGAAAGGTAGCAGTAGGCGTGCAGTCTTATAGGACTTTTCACAGGTATTGGCTGGATTTCTCACAGGAATGGAACAATAAATGGCCTTCCTTTACTGCTTCAACGTTGCTTACGACTCAAATCTGTTCAGAACGCGTCATGTACAAATGGTTTGCATCTGGAAAAACATGGGGTCTCAGATTGCAGTCAGCTGCCGTGGTTTCTATGTTGGTTAACAAACTGTACAAGTAAGAGAGATGTAATAATCAGTTCTACAAACTTTCTGCATCAGATGGTGCACTGATTCAGAAACATCTTCTTTCTACCGTAACCTCAATCAGAGGGATCATAAACTGGTGAAAGTTGACTCCGATCCATGTCCGGGTAAAACTAGAATTCATAGCAAAAGGAAACATATCACATTCAGCGAAATAATTTGCTGTTGACTATGCACTGCAAAACTCCATTTCTGTTTGCATCCGGCACCGGGAACCCACCCCACTGTACACCATTGACACCTCTGCATCACTGGAATTTATTGTAGGAGCCACCATGGACCATCTCGTCCTACACATACATCCACCCTCCTCAGGTCCTGTCTACAATGGTGACCTCGGAGGTGGTCCTTGGCATCAGCCTTTCATGAAGGCAGCCTATTTATTGCAGTCTAATCGACAGCACGTCTGCGCATCTTTCCAACTGTTGTGGGCTGTGGCGGTCCTCTCCGCTCTCTCAGACGTCCGTCCAACTCCTCCAACGCTGCAGCTTCCGCCCCTGGCTATCGTCCAAATGACCCTCTATAGGTAGCACGTCTCTACCGGGACGAGCTTGCATGCCATCATATTTTAATCCAGTGACCAGTCTCCATCAGTGTTTTCTCCCTTGCACACTGGCCTTGTATGAAGTTTACCACTGCCTTCCTTTCTCCTCTTGTGCTGATAGGACGAAGTTTCACAAGATTAAGGGTCAATGAGAAGTACTCGTGTATAGGAATTACAATTTGCAGGATGGAACACGGGATAGGACGTAGTTTGGTCCCGACTGTGATGCATTAATTCTCTGGAGAAAAAGTAAATGTCCATGAGAAAGAACACATCGATGAGGCCAGAAGTCCGGCTGATTGAACGCTCAGAAACTAAAGGACATATGGCTTCTGTTGCATGATAATTATTCATGAGGGAGACGGATGTGTTTGATACGTACGCACACTGTTCTCACTACAGCCACGTAATAGAAAAAAAGAGTACGAAAAGGCTCTATCACATGCATGCATTGAATCCTATAGCAATCAAATACAGCCCGCCCATCTTTTTGTTTCTTTTTCTCTCTCTTCTTTAGCGAAAGATGGAAACGATGAGCAGAAAAGAAAATTTATGTAATGGATGTTCTCAACCTAGTCCCCCTCTCACTACAGTTGATGTCATCTTCCACATTCCCATGCACCGTCCATGGCTTCGTATTAAACCCCAGTTGGTGTCACACTGCATCAACCAACTGCTAAGAGTAGATAGACTCCAGGAAACATAGATATTCCCTCTCTCTCTCTCTCTCTCTCTCTCTTGTTAGAAGATTTTCCATCACATAAAGTCTAGTTTGGGTGCTGCAAGAACTTTTAAAAGAGCCCTGTAATGCCCGTAAAGGAAGCTGCCTTGAAGAGACGAAACAGAGCAAGCTTGCCTCCCCAAACAAGTGTCTGCTCTTAAAATAATAGGAGAAAGGACGTCCCACGCACCAAGGCAAGTAAACACTCACAGACTTTGGGAGGGGAAGAAAAGGTGGACCTTTTTCTATTGACAAGGTTGTGAGATTCGAGGGAGACCTCTTGCATTAGTTTTTTTAGGCTTCTTGGTAGCGGATAGCGGTACCCAACTGTAGCGAAGGGGAGGCGATAAAGAAACCCAGCAGCACTCCGGCCTAAGCTTCAATGGCCAGAAACCTGAGGCAAAGCTACAGGACATAGAGCTGGACAGGTCAACTGATATCCACGTTCAAACAACCTCAGCCGAACCCCCGTGGACCCCCACCACCATGCTTGAACACCACAGGAAGCCAAGGGTTTCGATGAGCATTCAGTACCCCCACCCACTGAGTGCAGGAAAACCTGTTCATCTGTCTTCTTGTCAAGGCGTTTTCCATTCCCCATGCAACTTAGGGCTCCATTCACTCGCTCAGCGTGGGTCAATTACCACCACCTGTTAAGCCAAGGAAACGGCCAGAAGAGTGTCGGACGAAAGCAAAGTGCTGCTTTAATATATTGTCACGAGGACACCGAGATATGGGTGACAACCATATATGCCTTTTCCCTTCATCTTCTCCACCGAACCCAAGACCGAGAGGACGAAGAGTTGGTGGGCTTAATGGGATGGAGTGGGTTTTAGCTTTCACCACTTCACATGCCATGGGGCATTACTCTAGTGGAAAATGACATAATGCATGCATATGGTTGGGCGAAAGAAACATGTATCGGTAGTCTAAAGCAAGGCATGTGAGAGCTTTGCCGGTGGCATCTGATGCCATAAATGTGATGCACATCACTTTTCCTTTTGTCCTGCTCCATAGCCTTCAAGCTTAGCCGAGAAAAAAAAATTAAAAGGAACAAAGAAGAGACGAGCAAAAGAAAAAGAAAATGTTCTAAGCCATGGAAGGTTTCCACAGATGCTTTATTATCTCTCTGCTCTGCGCCCTCTGCGGCCACTTTGATACAGTGTTTCAAAAATGGTTCTGTAGGGCGATTGCCTGCAACTTTACGTCGAACTTTTCTCAGTGCTCAGAACAAGGTTGAATGATACAGTCCAAAACTATCCAATATCGGCACCACTGCATACAACTTCTGAGGCGCTGATTGAACCCCATGTAGTACTAATTGCCAACACGATTCAGGACCTCTGTACGTCGGTAAACGTAGATGAGGACAATCGACCTGTGAGTTCAAGCATGTACGAAATTTTCACGTCCAGTACATGGTATTAATTGTGCTTGGAAGAAGGCAATCGCACATGGCGCGTGAAGAACAACCAGCCCAAGTTGCGTACCCCATCATGTCACATGCATCTCCCGCGGTTGCTTTTATTTCCGCTGCTTCATGCACCAGTAGCTACTAATGGTAACTGTTCATGTCGACCACTGCGTCTCATCCGGATGAATAGAGAACGTTCCCAGGGTTAGACAATGAACAGTGTGGTCTCGCAGTAAAACTCCGGGGGGTAGGAGATCAAGGTGAATCGATCCTACAACTCGGGTGCAGGAGACGAACTCGTACCCACATGCTGCACAGTTAAATACTTCGAATATGGTGTCTCTACGATGGTATATTCATATATATGTAATCATCTAGCTTTGACCAGATTCATCGCAATCAAATGCGCTTCCCGATGAATATGTATGAAGCGTTAGCAACGAGCGGAAACGTCATTGAAGCTCCTGCAGATGTCGCAGGCATCAAATCTCGGGGCTCATTCTGGATTTGTAAGTCAAATATATCTATGTATGTATAATATTATATATATCCTATAGAATGACTCAAGATTACCATGGAGAATTCATGAGACCTCTTCCACCAAACAAACAATCCGATCACCAAATTCATGAGATCCTCCCTCCACCAAATGCCCCCACCCGAAACCTAAAAGCAAAAGAGGAAGTGATAATGGCACCACGGTGCGGAAATAATGGATGGCATGAGATAAAAGGAAGTCTCCCCATGAAAACACCACCCAACACCTTCTTCCTTGGTTGTCTCAAACAAAATTAGTGGCGGAGTGCAGTGCATCCCATCTGTCGGCCTGCACGGCTTAGCCATGACACTAAGCATCCATTAACTCCTGACCAAATCACATGAGGCGGCATCATATAATACAACCAGAATACTGCCACTTTTGGTGTTTCCCCCCATGTCATTATTCTCTGCTATAAAGCCTATATAATAATGGAGCATATCCTGAACCCACCATCCATTACTTGTCTATAGTACACAGTCCGTGACGGGCCCCACGAGATCTTTCCCTTTCCCTTGTGTGCCCTGCCCCACCGCCGTGGCCATCTTTAGTAGGGTCATCTAAACGACAATAATAATTATCGACATATAATAATCTTGCTGCAGTCTTCAAATAATTCTCCATAAAAACACCGTAATCGGATACGCAACAGCTGGAGAGGCTAAAAGAATCCTCCTACAGCAAAGAAAGGGTTCGCTCGGAAGAGATCCCTTCAAATCCCAAATTTGAAGGCAGAGACACAAATGCATCATGAGCTAATTTTGTGATAAGAAAACCACAGAACATAAATGCTTTAAATCTAGAAAATCTTTAGCAAGAAATAAATGTGCAGGTCTTACAAAGAGAAGTCCATACATAACAGGACTCATAAAAGGGACCGAAACGGACGGCCGAGATTTTCACGACATCGCGATCTGAAGGCACGCGTTCTTAGCGGAACCACACGCTGGACACGCGTCTATCATTGACTCGCAGATCTTGCATAAGCAAAGGTGCCTGCAGGGGAGCAGCAGAACGCACACGTCCCTTTCGCCGCACGACCTGCACGCCGCCCTCGGTCGCCGGCGGACCTCCTCCGCCTCCGTCGCCGGCGACGAAGCGTGCCTCCTATCCGCCACCGCCGAACGGCATGACTGGGCATCGTCGTCGGTGTCGCCGTAGCCCTCCTTGACCTGGGCGGCCGCGGCGTTGTGGAGGAGGACCTGCTCGAGATTAGCCCGCAGGCTGGCGGCGACGGACTCGTTGTTTTTGGCAACACCGAACCACAGCTCTGTCTCCGCGGTCAGCTGGCGCACCGTCTCCTCCAGTTCCGCGTTCAACCGCCGCGCCTTCTCCAGCTCCGCCTCCTTCTCCCTCAGCCTCTTCGCCACCCGCTGCTCCACGCACCATAGCAGCGCCTTACAATGCCTATTCCGCACCTCCTCCAGCCCACTCCGCAGTCGTTCCCTCTTCAAAGGGATATAGATATTGATAATTTTGGCACCGAAAAAGACAAAGAACAAACAAAAGTACTTGCAGAGACGGAAAATAAGAGGATAAGCTAGTCGTAATACCTGAAGGCGGATGAGTTCATCGATCTCGGCATTCTGGTAAGAGAGATGGGAGACGAGATCTTGGGTGAGAGGGGACGCGGGCCGACCGCTGGTGGAGGTACCGCCGGAATCGAGCAGGCGGGTCTGATGACAGCCGGGGGCGGATAAGGCGGCAGCAACAGCCCTCTCCGGGACAGCTGTTACCGTCGCGAGGTTAGGGTAGCAGAACGGCGGCAAGACGGACTCGAGGTTAGATTGCAGCACCACCGCGGGCGGCTCTTCCCGCGCCCGCTTCCTCGTCCCGGAGGCAAAGCATGTAAGCTCGCTCTGGGGATCACTGAACACGGTGGCATTGTTAACGCCACCGAGGTGGGTGCTGTACCGGCCCAACATATCGTGATGTTCCAGCAGCATCTGGAGGTCTTCCATTACATTGTTCCCGGCCCTGCATATATATTGAAGCAAGGAACCAAGGTAAGTAATAGTACGGAGAAAAGAAACTGAAACCGAAACGCTTGGAATTATATGATCGACGCAATTACGTAATAAGCCTTCCTAAACTGAGCAGAGGTACACAGGATGCAGGATATGGAATCCCATGCGACAAGGAATGAATCGCTCGATAGCAAGTAAAAGTGGGAAGGCAAGGTTGGCTCACCGGCCGCGGAAATCCGGGGAGAAAGCAAAATTGGAGGGATACTGCGCTTGCACGGCCATGATCTTTTCTGTACGTGGTCGATCCAAATCAGGCTCCCACCACCACCAATAGGTTATGCCTCGCCGCTGCTATAAGCTGTAGATAGCGGAGGAGGAGGACAGATTCATTCACGAGCGAGAGAGAGAGAGAGAGAGAGAGAGAGAGAGAGAGAGAGAAGGGGGGAGGGTGAAGGAAAAGTATGAGATGGGAGATGGACGAAATGGCGTAAGGAAGGCGTGGTGGTGCACTATTTATACACTCACGAGACGAGAGAAAACGGGCAGAGTAATTGTTTACTGATAAACCAAGTAAAGAAAATGAAGTTACGAGTTACTATTTTGATTATGAATTTTCCTCGTAGTTTGGGTACTGACAGTCGCACGTTGCGGACATCAATGAAGACGCCGGAGAGAGGCGGTCAAGCCAACAGCGAAGAGACGATGCACAGGAGATACGGAGTTGGCGGGTCGCCCATCTCCCACACCCTTCAGCCATTGCTTTTTCCGTATCCGGTCGATTAGAACGATGAATCCTATCCTTGCCGCCGAGAAGAAAAGGCGGATTGTTAGGAGAGGGATCGCAGTCCATTATTATAATTCACGCTGCCCGTTTTTGTCAGCTTCGTGCAGGTAATACTGGGCATCTATTTTTCAGCTTTGTCTGCCGGAGAGAAGTGCCTGAATGGATGGGAATTCCCAGACGAGCTGTGTCGTTTTCTACTGAAGTTGAGTGGCGTTCTGTCTCATTACAAATGTAAAAGACAGATTGTAATATAGAATACATGTTTGTTTGGATCGCTGGGACAAGTAAATCCGTGGATGCTTTCCATCGCAAGTTATCACAAGTCACAGGGATGATCATTTTAATTACCGCATTATGCGGAATAATCGAGAGTTTAAATCACAAAATCATATTACACATATTAAATGGAGAGTTTTAAGCTCTCCATTTAGACAAAGATCATGATTTTTTATGTGATTGAGTTCGTTAATGAAACAAAATAATCAAGCTATCGGATTGGATGCCTTCTGTAACCTTTCGTACTAAAATTTGTCTGTAATCGGATTGGATGCCTTCTGTAACCTTTCGTACAAAGATCATGATTTTTTATCTGTTCGATCAATATATTAGATTTATTTTTTGAATAAAAATAAAAAAAAAAGTATAAAATATGATGTCAGCAGAACAGAGGGTCTGCCTTGATGCATTGTATGAAGAAATTCAAATCAAATCAAATCAAATTAATTATCATTTGGGAACTTAACCAAAAGAAGCCAAATCAAGCGAACGTAAGATATTATGATTTGGTCTGATTTATATAGTAGAAGAATAAAGTCGAAAGGTTGGGTTTTGATAAAAAAAGGAAAGAGAAAAATGGAACGCAGGTTGTCGCAGGACAGCAATTACAGAGTTCCCGCAAACTCAGTCGGTACGGGCAAAAGCTAATTGAAGTCCGTGCAGGAACCCAACCGAGCCACGTCCACATCACGTCGCCGGCGGGGACGTGTCCGTGCCTTGGCCACCACGGAAGCGTGGCGGTGCTGGGGGTCCGCCATCCCCAGTAAGTGGTGGTCTCAAGGAAGGAAGGAAGGATGGATGGATGGATGGATGGAGGATGATGATGATGCGGTGGTCGCTGCACTGATCGCTCGCCCTTTTAATGCTCCCCTCTCTTTTCCTTTTTCTTTTCTTTCTCTCTCTCTCTCTCTCTCTCTCTCTCTCTCTCTCTCGTTGACACCGCTGAATAGTCTTGTAATGATGATTCGTATGCTTCTGCTACCCACTGACCACCATTTGTACGGACGCCAAGACCAGGAAATGCATCAGAGAAAGATACAAAGTTGTGTCCAGAGAGAGAGAGAGAGTGAGGGGCATCTGCCATCACTGTTCTTGAGCTCCTGCTCTGTTTGTGTCTGCTGCTGTACATAGTTTATCTGTCCATGAATAGTATTAACCATTGCCATCGATTCATCTGCGGGCATACCAAGTGGGTGCTTTTGTTCTTACGTTAGAACTGCATCTGGAACGGCAACTCCGGCAGAGAGCCGTGAGTAAGGAAGGTGGGTACTGTTCCCGAGTCCTTTCACCTGTTTCCCTTTGCTTTAACTGCACACCTGCTCTCCTCGGGACTCGTAAAATTCCGTGCCTCCAGCAGCATCAGCCCTTCTTTTTTTTTTCTTCGTCTTCTTCGGCTTGCATGCAGTAAAAGACTTTGGAAAGGAGGGATAAAAGAAAGTATTCATTCATGTGCATGCATGCATAGGATGAAAAAGCACAGTGGACCAGGATTCATCAAACGCAATGGAGACCTGTCCTTCACGCTGTATATGCTCAACGAAGAAGCCTCAGCCACGACAATGCAGTGCAACGCAATGCAAATGAAGGATCATGAAGTTTCACCGAATTGTCATGTTCTCCCTCGCCAGTTTCTGGTGACACAGCATCAATACTTTTCTTCCGGGAGACAACCTCTCACGTCTCGCCGGTGAACCCAGCAATGGATTGGAAGGGAGGGCTCGGATTGGGGTGGCGTGGCTTAGCGAGCAATGGCTTTTGTCGCCACCGCCCACGTTGCATTCTATTAGAAATCTACTTGTCTCCTTTCCCCTAGTGTATTCTTTCGCAATCGCTCCATCACATGCGAGGCATGGTCTCCAAGGCGTCACATGTACGTCCATGCCGGAGCCAACCAAAGAGGACAACGTATCTCTTCACCTCACCTGTCTCTTTCCGGTCTTACATATCATCTAATCCAATCTACTTGACACTGCTCATCCTTGCCAACTCCGCAAGCCTTCCTCCTTCAACCAACTCTACTACGTGGGAGTTGAACCTTTGTGGTCTGACACTGGCCCTTTCCCCGACCTAACACCGAACGAGAAACACGATGATGCATAGACCTAATGGATGAAGGAAAGAACAAGCAGGTGATATATCATTTAGCTCTTTGGAGATTAGGATGCCACGAGCTCCCCTCATCCACACGGCCTTGTATTCGATGGGACGGTCAGTGACATCAACGGGAATGGGAATCTGGAGCCAAGTATATGTCAGCTTCCATGGTCCGATGCCTTGAGTGAAGGGGCAATGGAGGATGGACTTGGGTAGAAGAAGCATAGTTGTTCAAGCAATTAAGAAGGATTAATTGTGATGGATCCCGTAACATCTTCCTAGGGGAAGAGTATATATAACCTTAATACTCGTGATAATGGTAGCCTGATCTACTGCTAATCACAACTTATTGCAAGGAAATATATTTATTCTTCTCGGCCATTGACTATAATTTTCTTTAGATATAAAACATCTTTTAACAATGCATGTTAGCTTAAACTATGATCGAGCACGTTGATGACGATTCGATTGAGATGTTTTGTACGATTGTATAATCCACTGACGTGGGGCCCATAAGGTGGGTTTGGGGTCAATTAGCAATGAAATAGAAAGGGGTGGGATGCAATGAACAAATATAGCCTTCAATGGGGCTGCAATCTTATAGCGAGTGATCGCAGCCTCCATGTGAAATATCTGCGAAGCAGAGGATAAGGAGAGATAGAAGATTGATGAGCGCAGGGGCCACATAAATTGAAGGGGATTGATGACCTGCTTCACCACGCGAAATCGTACATATCCATCTAATGTCTCTCACTGAGTGGTGCTTTTGCCTCCAAATGTCATCAAGATCTCTCAATCCGGCACTTGCCATGCTGTTCCTGCTCTCGATTGAGTTTGACTTCCTTTCCAGGCAAGACAAGAAAGGTATACAAAGTATAGTGACTTCAGAATCAGGCAATATAAATCTACCCTACAATAATGAAAGTGCCATAATGGACTATCAATATAACAAACAATAAACAAAGGTACCAATTCCTTGGTAACCCAAGAGTCAATCAATCTGTCATCTCGTCCAGCCTCATCACAACCACTGGATTGATTCATCGAGCGAGCAGACCAAATAAATATCGAAATACGCGATGAAGATAAATAATGATATGTGGTTTCCTATTCTTGGATAATCAAAACTTGGGTAGAAAATTGACTTCAAACTATGTGGTTGGTCATTGCTGGTTATATGGTATATGCGTCACGTTGAATTATAATCTACGCTAAGATCCAATCGGAAACACTGTCCAAAATTAGGCCTAACTTGCCGCCCAGACTAAGAACTGCATCTGGAAATAAAATTCAACCTTCACTTTATACTATCTATAATTTAGTCAAATATGCATACTAGCGATCTTACGTTATATAAGAACAAAAACGAGATTGTCGTAATAGAATTAGCTGCTGGATCGGAATCTTATCATGCATGACTGTACTTCTTCTTGGAATTGATTGTGTATCTTATTCACTTTATTTTAAATCTGTGCTTATTCTTTGTCTTATTTCGTCTTCAAATTAGCTATGATGATAGCTTTTATGACATCCTTTTGACTAAAATAAGCTAATTTTATCTTAAATCGAATCCTGGTGGCATTTTCTTTATAGCGGTTAAATTTCTCTGATGATCTTTTGAGTTGATACGATAATTATGTTATTTACTTGCATATACTTATCTTGAAGGAATAGTCTATTGCAACAAAGGGAAAATTTATTTCTTGTCATGATTAAAGAGATCATTAGATGAAGGCAAATTATGCCCTACTTCAGAATGGAAATTCCTAGCTGGAAAGATCAAAATTTGATTCCAATCTCAAGGGGAATTATAATATGGTTCGATTGGTCCTTCCGTAGTACCACATATTTGTTGTCTCGGTTGGAATTATCATACACTCATATATATATATATATATATATATATATATATATATATATATATATATATATATATATATATATAAAACCAGGTCAGGTTATTGTGTGGTAACTTTAGAAGTCTTCATGCGGACTTGTCCCTCTCTAGCCATTCTGCGTTAGCTGTTCACATGAAGACCGGGCAAAGCAGTGGCCGCCTGTGGTTGGCTTTTTGGTAGTGGATTGATGGCTTCCTTCCATGTATTGGTTTGCCCAGAAGGTGACATCCCCAGAGAGAGAGAGAGAGAGAGAGAGATTTGCTTTAAATTTATGTATCGCACCACCCATCACGTCACGTAGGGCCGGACATGACCGCCTCCTCTCTCTGTCTCGCTCTCTGTACAAACACAGAGACGGCATGGGAGAACAGAAAGTGATGGCCATGGCTGTCTGCTTTGTCTTGTGGTGGTGACGGAGTTCTTCCCCGGCATGCACTTGCGGTGGTCCTCTCTCTCTTCCAACTTTGATCAAAAGTGACAACATCTACGTCGGTTTCCTCGTGGATTCCGTCCTTGGGAAACCCATCGAGAGGGCTTCTTTACCATCCGGACTTTTCCTTTCGACCTGATGTGTATACCCTGCGGCCTTGCTCGGAACGGACTCTTGGGTGGCCACAGACGCCGAGTCCAAGACGTAGAAATAATCCATGGTAGATGAATGTCCTTGTTCTCTCGTGATGTACACATCAAAGAAACTAATGCTAGCAAAGATGTTGGATGCGTTGACAACTCCACATTGGCTTCCACGGCACGCATGTCATTGACCTTCTCGCTTGCTGTATGTATATCTCCAAACGTCAGCAGGGAATTAGCAGTAAGATTAGGGTTAGGAGTAACTGATAGGGAAAAGAACAAAGACTCATGCAACCTTCGTTTTTGACTGAAACAAAAAACAATCCATCTCCATCGTCCTGCCTTGAAACGGTAGTAGACTTCTTTGGTGGACTTGACTAATGATTTTTCAGCAAGTTGATTATAACATCATGGATTAGTCGTCTGCTCCAACCACAGCTCATGGCATTCTCACCCTGCGTCTTCCTCGCCATTGATTGTGCCACTTTCCATACCAATTTGGCAGCCCATAGGAAATAATGACAAACCTCATCTGTAATCCCCACCGAGGAAGAAGAGTACAAGCGTGCAAGAATGCTTGATTCCGTTTATATTGCTTACACCATATCCATAATGAATCCGACCATGAGAACAGCAAAAGGATAAAGAGGAACACGCAGCGTCCCTCCCTCCCTCCCTGGGTCTAAAATGGATGACTTAGAATTAGCATGCTTAATCTCGCTAGATCTTTCAGATCCAACATGCGAATCCATCATGTCACACCAGGAGGATGGGCCATCATGGATCGCAATCACCGCACGTCAATCGGCACGATCGCCATCCTTGTCTTGATCAGCTTTGGACCAAAGCACGAGAGTAGGTTTGGACCTGCGAAGGCTATCGGTTTCCTTCTTACCTTCTTGTGGTCTCTCGAGATATTGTATGACAATAATACACATAGCCTCCGCATCGGTTTGGTTTTCCGATTGAGGTGTAATGTTGTTTTCAGTTCACAAACTTTGACCACTGTAGTGGGCTGCATCGACTTCCGAATGAGACCATTGAGAATATGGTTCCAATCAATGAAGGAAATTTCGTAAATCCTTCTCGGCTGGACTTCATCAACAATGTTATGATTGTTAACACGAATAATATCTGGTATGATTTCCAGCCGCCTGCCTGCCACAATCATACAACACTATTCTTGTTGTTCATCATCAATACAGCAAATATGTCGAAAGAAATGCTGGTAATGGCCTCCTGTTATTTCATCTTGGTGCATGCTTCTCTAGCATAGGGTTGGTTGTCATGGTGCAATCGTAGTCTTCTCGACCAAAATACGATTCTTCTTATCATGTTTGCAAGCATATCCTTCATGACGTAATGCATTTTTTTTTCTTTCAAATAATTTAAAATATTGCACAAATATAAATAAATTAATATGCATGCTAAAAGAGTATGCACAAGTCGCATGGCTGTTATATTCCCCTCCTGTATATACGTGCACGACGCATGCAACGCCATCGTAAATGTGCAGGATATGCGCCGTGAACACATGCGACATCACCTAAGCCAACCCCTTCCTATTGATCTTAACGCTGTTTGGTAGAACATCGACCATCGAGAGGAACCCTAGATGTTAAAAACAAGACAAGCAACAAGAAGGGAACATAACGAAGCCATCAGTGCAAGAAGTCATTAGGTAATCGCCAAACAAAAGATACAAGATCGAGGATTGATGAAACGATGAATCGTAAGAAGGGAGGCGGCGACCACGACCTTAATGGATCGGGACAACGAATGACGGCAAATCGTAGATAATTCCAATAGCAAGGTGCCTCGCAAGAACAGTATACAATGATCTAACACGCTGCCTAATCCATTATGTCACGTATCTTATTAGTCGTAACGACGTCTGGGATTTGCTAAGCAAAGATCCTCATCTGAGAAGATTAATTCAAGCTTCATAAGCAAAAGGCAATGGTCTCGCTTACTAAGTTTGGTAGAATGAATCGGTGGTTGAGGTAAGAACGGGTTGCGTCTTAATCAAATGACGAACGCATCCTCATCAAACAAATATTTTGAGGATTGCATCAGTGAGAAGGAACTAAGCCTTACAACAAAAGTCACGAGAAGGAACTGGGCCCTACAACAGAGGTCACACGAGGCTAAAGAACAAGTAAAAGAAGCGGAACGGAATAGTCAACACCGCCGCCTTTGTTGTATTTTGCTGTATGTAATGGCAGTTCTGGTGGTTCACCTAAATGTCGTCTTCCAATCCTTGTCGTCTCGTTCTGCAATTTTTCAGGTTGTGTACAAGAAGGAAAAAGAAAGGAGACAAACCATGCTGGGAATTCCTCGAGTTTTACTATGATGGAGGGGAAGTGTTTTTTAGGCTTGAAAAGAACGGAAGAAAGGAAAAGCATATAAAGACACTTCCATCCCTTTCTCCACCCAACCCCACATCACCCGCAACATTTCACATCTCCGTCGCTTTCCACAACAAACGTCTCTGCCTCACAACTGGCCACCACACCAAATTCAAGGACCCATCAATTACTCGTGAGAAAGAAAGAACAAGAGAGAACGATGTGCATATATATATATATATATATATGTGGGCGTCTATTTTGGAACACTCAGCACTGCAGCTAAATGTCCTCTCTTTTCAATCTTTCCTTCAAAGAGAAAAAAGGAAAAGTAAAAGAAATCTCTTCCTCCAACACTGCAAGTGACATAAACATGTTTTGGTATATAGACTGATTCATTAAGATTTAACTTAGAATAAGACACAGTGTACTTTTTTTTTTTACCACAAGTCATGGCGGTGTTTGTTCCTACAAATAATTTCTTAGGCGTCAAATCATCAGTGTCAGCACTGCAATCTCCAGTACTAATTACATTAGAATTTTGGACCTTCAAAAGATAATTCTGCATAATCACATTATTATTTACGATTCTTAATTTCTGCCGTAAGAGACTTTTGGACTCGGTGGCACATGGTCAAGCTTGGATCACAGGCTGCTTTCCAGGAACGTATCTATCAACCAGTGCCCGTCTTTGGAGTTGTCTCTCTCTCTCTCTCTCTCTCTCTCTCTCTCTCTCACAGTTCACAGACCTGCCAACTCTCGTCGCTGTTGAAAGTTCTCTTGATGGCTGATGCCATTTCCGCCGCGTCCACGGCCATCTCTAAACTGTTCATTTTGCGCACACACAGATAGACCGATGGCAGCTAACATCACACACAGTGCCATATATATATATATATATATATATATATATATATATGATTTATCTTCCATGGAAGTTAGCTGGAAGAGGGGAAGTTCATCCTTCTCCCATCCGAATCTTCTTTGAATGAATGATACGTATCTGTTTCTTTATCGCTCAATTAATCTAGTCTCATCTAGATGGATATGTATAAAGATCGACCTTTCATCAGTGCACATAAAATAATAGAGTGGATGAGCTTTTGTGGTGGCGGGCATCACAAGGAGTACTCTTGGTCGAATCTTATGACTTGCAGAAACAAGCACAAACGTGGAATGATGCTCCATGACTTTCTATTATTGTTTTTTATCGTAGCCTGAATAGGTCAGCCCCATTATTCTGACTGCCATTTCATACGATGACTTGCACAGGTCGCCCCTACTGTTTAATGGATCGATGGGCATGTGTTTGTCACATCTTGGCGTTTTGAATGCTAAACAAGACGTGATGCATCAACTAGTGATTCTTGCAGGAGGCAAAGCAGAACCAAACAAGTATTAGTCGAACAGAAACAGGTGGCCATGTTTGCCATCCTTTCAGCCTCCGGTCCTTCCACACCAAATCCAACACGATCGTGATGGATTCTAGAATTCATATCATATAGCATACATGTCATGGATCGATCTTTTAGATTCCACCTCCACATCATGGATCGCAGAATGAAATCAGATAAAAAAATTCCATCCATAAAGCTTCAGACACACAAGTCAACGACCGGGCCGAGGGATTCCCACCACCACCTCCGCTTTTCAGCTCTCCTCCGCCTTTGGCAGCAGAGGATGTATCCTTCTTTTCCTTTTCCCTTTCCCTTCTGACCATTATGACGCTTTGGATGGATGACTACAAAAGATTTGTTCGCTTCGGATGCTTCTGATGGCTAATGGTGGTCGTATAATCTGGTTGAGTTGGACACACCACCAACGGAAAGCATTATTATCAGTGCTCCTAATCGTGCTTTGTGGATTAGAGACCAGCGGTCAGCACATCTCCAGTGATTGTTCACATCATGTTCGTAGCTTAAGTTGCACTAGGCATAAAGCCGATCTCCCACAAACCGACAGCGATGACAGAATCGCAGTGTTGAGGAAGAATGGGCCCAAAAGATTACGCCCAAAGAAATCAAATGAAGGTGGTGGAGAGGTATCTTTTTTGACTTGGACTCGTGGTTCCTTCGAAAGGAACGGATCCAAGGAGTTGGTGGCAAGCAAAGCTTTTGGTTTCACAAATCTAATGTCATCTTCATTGTAGTCTCTGCATCTCTCGACCAAGTTTAGATATGGCCTCTACATGTGCTGCTTATACGACGAGGTTAACTACGGGCCACCACTGTGATGATTAACGCGTGGTGTTCCGCACTTGCTGTGGTGGTCGGAAAGAGCGCGAAACACGGAGCTTCTTTGTGTGGAGGTCAAAAACAGACGATGGGAGAAGGACATCAGTAAAAAGTGGTGGTCATTGTGATTCCCCATCGCGTGGTTTTCAGTAGGCACTGATGACTGAGTGCACTCCTACTTCCCATGGTCATGCCGTGTGGGTGGCGGCGCATGGTAACTACGAATGCGTGATGCCGTGGTGTGTTGAATGAAGTCAACATGCTGACAATTATTAGCAGGATGGGCTGTAACGCCACAGCCATGTAGAAACATCACATGCTGTACATATGTAAAGCAATTACCAACCGTACAAGCTTATAGCCAAGATGAAGCTACACATAAGCAGTCTTCTCACAGTGAATTATGTATACAGATGATATACGTACGTGCATCTACAGGGATCGAAGACCCTCTACTCTACAATAGCCAGCCGATGCTTCTTTCAAAGGACTCACATCCGGCCTTTGTCGAACAAATGCACCTCGGCCTTATCTGATCCAAGCATGGGCCCATAGGCCCAGAAAAAGTCCAAGCCCAGGCCTGCGAAGAATCTCTCTCTCTCTCTCTCTCTCTCTCTCTCTCTCTGCAACTATAGATTGAAGTGGGCCATGGAATTGTGAGGTCAAGCATTCGTAAACATTGCATAAATATCCAGACAAAAATGATGATAAAGCGTTGGATTCGGAGGACAGTGTTTCTTGTCTTTTGTCGCCGATGCATGACCTTTGCAGTGACAATGATCCGTCGGTACAGGCTTTTGCCAGTTTCGTCGCGACTCGGTGATCCATTACTCGAGAATTTTAGGGACACAATAGCGTGTAGCGAGGAAATCGGATTTGTCGTGGCGACATTGCTCGAAGGTTTTCCGTGTCGAACGGGATTCTGGAGTGATGTCGAGAGGATTCGTCTTCATTTGTTATGTTGGTATTTTTGGTCCAAATGAACTAAATATGAAGAAAACTTATAGCCGTTCATATATAAATAAATAAAATTAATATAAGAATAATGAAATGATTGACACTTCGACATCATATGATCGATATAATCGACATCATATGATTGATACCTTGTTGTCAAGTCGATTACTTCCAACACCTTAGTTGCTGGTTGCATCATACCCTCTAGATTTAAGATGATATGATTACTTTTGAAACTAAATAAAATATTTAATATTTGATATTAATTTATTTCTTAACTCTTATTCTCAATTAAGCTTTGATAACTACTAACGAATATCAAACACAGAATTAATTTTCGGAAGAGATATATTGAATATGCTTTTGACATAGTTGGTTCGACTGATGGAAATCGAATAGATTTGATAATTTCGGTCTCTAAGTTGAGACAAATACATAATAAAACTTTGATTGATTTCGAATTAACATCTCATTTGAATAAAAAAAATTTATAAAAAAATATAATTACTGGCATCTCATTGTTATATTTAATAAATAAAATAAAATAGATATCACAACAGTATGGTTGCCACCACATCACACGAGTAACTTGTCATTGTTACTTTCGACACTTTAGTTGCCGGTGGCATTATACTTTTTTAGATTTAATATGGTGCTTTTGATAAAGAAGACGTATAAATATGTGACATTAAGTCATTTCTTAACTTCTTAGACTTTTTCACCTTTGAAACATTGCTTTGACATCCAACCAATACCTTGCACTCAAAACTAATTTTCATAAGGGCTCTATCATATGTGTTTTTGACATAATTCTTGTAAGATTAACACCTCCGAATCGAGTATATTCGATATTTTCCGTCTCTAAAGTTGAGATAAACTTAGAATAAAATTTTGTTTGATTCCGAATTAACATCAATTGAATAAATAACTTTTTTTACAAAAGTACAATTCTTACTCTGATAATTATTCCAAAGACATCAGGTCAAAGGCTAGACGAATGAATCATTAGATAGAACTTGCGCTCAAAAATCAAAGTTTGAACATCTCATGTCTCTAGTCTCTCCATTAATACACTATTGACTTCGTTCGAGAGCTTATCTCTTACTATTCTAATTTTTCTTCGTCTTGACGTCCTTTACTATAGTAGATACATATCAAGACCTTCCATTTATCCACTTTTTATAGTAAGGTATGTTAAGAATACAAATCTATATATCGTGTCTCATCCTCGTCTATAAAATTAAGTTTCTAGATGCAACGTATTAAATGATATTATAACACAAGTCACATATAAATATATATAATATAAAAGAGGCTCTAATTAAAAGTAATGACATTGATGTATAACATTTCATAATACGTTTCTCCCGAGTATCTTCTTTTTCATGAGGACCCATGATTTGATGTCCATATGAGCAAGAAAATTATTTAGGTCGACTTCATTCTGACTCGACAACGCCATTAGAGCTGAATATGCATTTTAAAGTGACTTAAAAAAGAAAATATTTGATTCTTAATTCATCTACTTGGAAGGTGAGAACCATGGAGGATACCCTTACACGACACCAATGAGTGCAAGCATGCAAGTCCACCTCCTTCACCACGTGTGTTTCTTCACCTAATCCTTCGAAAGCCAACCAATGTGATCAAACCCCCTTTGCGAGAGTTTGATCCTTCCAACGCATCTTCTTCCTCAGAAGGTATGACATCTCACCAACCATTGACTAGTGAGAGGGCCGTCGCTTTTGCGTCATGAAAGTGCCCATCGTTTACTGATCGTAGATTACGCTCTAATGTCGCCACAGCAGGACACAACCCGTAGAGCATCGACCATATAATTCATTCAAGAAAATAGCACCGGTAGCAGCAACATCATCATATAGGCGTCAAAGACAATTAAGGTTCAGTTGTAATGGAAATTTCCTATAGAATCATCCGCCGTGTGCAGCTCTCGCGATTGAGGTATCGATACACAGATAGAAACTACAATGCAGAATGGTATTCCGTTAATTTTAGATCACTCTCTATCTACCAACTTTGCAGGCATACGTGTTTCGGTGCGGTAGCCATTTACTCTGCAGTCAACTCGAGCATCGAAGCAGGTAGCCATTCCATTCAACGTGTCGAATGGAATGTCACACACACACGCATTTTGATGGGACAACTTTGGTCATCTCTTGCTACAACCCAGAGAACATAATTTCCCTGCGTAGGGAACCGAACGACGCGAATGGTGTCTCTCAAAGTACATGATATGTTTTGTGAGCACACTCCATTGCTTCCTCTCTTTGTTTTCGTGGACAAGCAAACTAGTCAAAGTTGATCGATATGGACTAATCGAAGGTGTCCTTTGTTATCCTATGACTATATAATAATAATACGAAACAAATGGTTTATCCATAAGACGGCGACGATGACGATGATGATGATGATGATGATGGTGGAAAGGTCTTTGTCAACGAAATAAAATTAATGCTACCACGTCTGATTCAATAAAAAAACTGAAGCTAAGTTTGAAGGGATTACCTCCGAAATTAATGATTGTATACATCTAAGAGGTTGCTTGTCTAACCTTCCATTTACTTTCTCCTTGAAGCAGGTAAGGACTTGGCGATGGCTTTCATCTTCGACTTGTTAGAGTAAAGAATGAAATCGAATCTAGCGATTATTCTTAGTTGATAGTGATTCCTTCAGGCTTCGAGTTCAGTATTTAAAGAGTAGTATTACATCCTTTTATTTTTGAAATATTATAGTTCTTTTAGTTGGCTTATTAGCTTTGGCAGATTACATTAGAAAATATTTCTTTTGCAAAAATAATCGCAAGTGTTCAATTTAGAAGTCACACATGCTTAGATTTTTTTCTATATATTTTAATGCTACAAATGCGTAGGTGGAGAGATTAAAGTGACTTTCTTCAAGTTTAGTTTATTGTATGATTGTTCCGATGCTTGTCCCAAAGGTATTTCCAACATAAAACTTAGAGTGGTCAACGAGTTATAATCGACCTTTGGATCCTCTCATAAATCATCCTGTCCACATATCGGTCCGCAGCCTTTCTTTTCTATGGACCTACCAATCCCGACCTTAAAGATGAACCCGAATTAATGACATGAGACTTGCACAAAACAATTACTTCTTTTGTATGTAAGCTCGGGGTCATGATTCTTCCGTTCCAACACAACCCGAATACGTGCAAAACGAAGCAAGAAGAGAAGGAGAGAAAGAGCAGCCTCCTAATATATTTTTTCATTATTTTTATATAATCTTTTTATTATTTTGGATTAGATCGCCGAGATGATATACATTCCAATACGATATTGATTAGATATCGATTCAATTCAAAAACTTAAAATTTTAGATTATAGATATAAGCTAATATATATAAATTACTCTTTTAATTCTATAAGGCATATTTCATATTTTGGCTACGTCATGATTCACGTCACGATCCATCTCTGGCATTAGCACAAACGCGGGTTCTCGGGACATGGACCAGATGCCACATCGGATACACCCCTACAAATTCAACGTAAGGGCCACCTTCCCCTTGCGCCAAGCTGAAGCTCGTATGGGGAGGCATCCCCTCAGCAAGCCCCGTTTCGAAAAACTCGAGACGACACTGTAAGTTGTCGTTTCATGCATATCTAAAGGCAGCTACACGAAGGTACGTATATGCCACTCGAGGGTTTGACCGTCATGCTAAATCCGCGTACGATCGACCCTCAGGCACCAGTATAAAAGCTCATGACCGGCAACTGGCTAGGAGAGATGAAAAGAGAGAGACAAGAGACAAACCACTAACTTAATTTATGAGGGACCTAAGTCAGGAATCCCCCAACCTGGGTTTGTGTTTAGGGATGCGACCACTCCCAAGTCAACTCAATCCCGCATTGAAGATGCGACCACCTCGACTTTTGGTTGAGCCCGATCTCAGAACCGCCTTCGATTGACCGAGAGACACGCTCCAAAGCGTTGACGACATCGGACATCGACCCGTAGTCCTCGATCACGACGCATGAATTCGTTAAAACATATCAATTATCCTTTTCGGTGTATATATATATATATATATACCATTTGCTATCAGTGTATATATATATATACCAATCATCGACCCGTAGTCCTCGATCACGGCGCTCGTCAGATCAGTGAAGGTAGTGTTAGGAGGCTATCGACATCAGCAAGGACGCGACGAACGAAAGGCCGAGTGCATGCATTACCGATCAAACAGTGTTGGAGAGAAGTTCTGTGGATACAAGTGAGGGTTTCCTCCTCGTGAAAACTCAGCATCGCATTGACTTATGGTGCTGAGAAAGCAACGCGTGTTGTGCATGATCTTCCCGCACCTTCCACGACTTGCAGAAACGAGCAGTCTTGCTTGCTCGATTCATCAATTAGATGCGGGTAAGATTTCTCTTTTGAGAACGGAAGTCTAATCCGGTAAAAGTTGACTAAGAGAACTTCAAGTGTCTCACGTACGCTGCAAGAACATGAGATGAGTCAAGAAGAAGACAACCCAAGTGCTATTGCGCTGACTGAAACAAGAATCGGGGTGGTCCGATTCACACATAAGAACGTGTTACAACCTCTCTTGTGATGATGAGCGGGTGGGATCATCGTGGAATTGTCGTCGAAGAAGTGAGCCAAAGCTCCAAAGTTCCAAGTCTCTTATCTCACGTTTTGGTTCATAGCACATAGATTATGGATAGAGTCCGAGGTTGTTTTCCCTCCAACATCGCAACAGGACATCACACAGGAGACATGAACATAGATGAACGTGATCATAAGAGAATCGTGATTGGACATTCTGTTCGATATGTGTGGCTTTCACATCACAAGCCGCCAATGATTTTGTATTTATCCCTCTAGCAATCAATATATATCCAAATAACAATTATATTAGATATTTTGTAACTTTAATTGACATCAGTATCATTTTGAAATTCTTTAAAATGCTAAAATAATATTTAAAATATTCTAAAAAAATTATTTTTCTGAAATATTTTCAACTCGACTTCAATATAATTTTTTTGATATATTTTCAACTCGACTTCATTTTATCTTGATTTTTGGAGGGACGTATAATATTACTCCAAATTTTGTAATGATATTTTCGTTAAACCTTCTGAGAAATTATTTCTTTCTTTCTTTCTTTGTTTTGTTAAGCAAATACATGATGGTTTTTTTGGGCTTACTAATTCGTATTTCATTATACAATAATAGTACACCAAGTTATTGAATTTGGTAAACACTTTGCAAGTTCCTTAATGTATGTATGGCATCAAATGTAGCATGGATTAGTTATAAACTTTAATACATAATAACTTTAAAATGATCACATGAAATATGTATTATAAGATATTCATAAATGTATTAAACAAATATATATGATAATTGACTAATAATGCTTTATGGATATAAGTACCGAACAACTAAGAAAAATATATACAAAAAGTTTATGTGATTGAGATGAGAATATTGAAATAGATGCGTAGAGTTATTAGGAAAGATATGAAAAAAAATATTTTTATTTATGACGAACTAGGTATCACTTCGATAGAAAAAAAAATTATTTAAGATGATATTGACATATATAAAGGAGACTTCGGGATGAGACAATCAAAATGGATGAAATAATTAATAGAAACTATTAATTATTTTAGTGATATTATGGTAGGTAGAGAAAGACCTTAAATTTTTTTAATAGAAAATATAAATAAATTTAATTAGATAGATAATTTTTTATATATCTTAATGACGATAAGGGATCTATATAGTCGATATCAAATAATTAAGAATTATGATTATATTATTATTATTACGGTAATAAAAATGTCAAGTGATCTAAAACTAAAAGTGAGTCAATTTGAAGCCGTGGAGGAAGTTAACCACATACGAGCCAACACGTAGAAACACAAGTGATGAGGAAATTGAGTTGTCTCACAATTACTATACGAGAAGATAGGAGAATGCGATGATTGAAATATGAGAGCAATACTTTATAGTTTAGTCTATCCATCTAAGAGGAGACAAGTGTTAGGCCATAGTCCAAAGGTGCAGAAATAATATATTCTGAATCAACCGATGTTGTCCGATAGATTCGAGTAGGCCTTCGCAGGGGATCCAATCGCGAGTCCAATCCTCTTCCATCGTGCTCGCATGGATACAGGCATTCGAGCATGAGTTGTGAGTCACTATGAGCGGCTGCGGTTCAAAGCATCGATCACATCACGCGCAATTGCAAGCCACCGGACCACCACCCCAGCTGTTATCCCACATGCACCGCAGTAATTGTAATCCCATTTTATCGCCTCCAATCCCCGTTGGCTGGTCGACCCGACGTACATGCTAGATTGGTGGGCCCTATCAACCTCACGAAGGATAAGAGATCGACATCGAGGCTAATGCCACCTAAGCATTCCTCATGTTTGGTAAGCGGTCCACGAACCGAACCACACTCCTTTTTCCAATTAAGACTGGAAAGCGCGATTGATCGATCATACAGTAACAGTAACCGAACCATCGAGCCGTTCCGTAGCGTAAAGCACCCCATTAATATCGCTGACATCGTAAGACGGTATGAATTATACGAGCAACATACGATCCGATCGTGCGGTCTAAAACCATCATGATTCCACGCAAAGCAAATAGCGGCTGTCTCGACCGCGAGGAAGTAAGCCTGAACCGGTCGTCGGTCAGCACCCTCCAACTTTGATCCTTGACACGTCGAGGAATAATAAATCGAACGCTACATTTCGATACCCGCATGTTTCCGTCCGTACCCCCACCCGCTGCGGGACCCGTTACCGGGGGCCCCTTGCCTTCTTGCCTCCTCTCCGATCGCCTCTCCGCACTGCACGTGGGTGGGTCGCGCGTCGTCCTGTAAAATCGTTACTCTTTGAAATTTTATTTTATATTTTAAACGTATTTTAGAGTTTTATAAATAATAGATAAAAACTATAATTTAAATGTGCTAATATTTTTTTTATATTTATTTAAAGAATATATATTTTTATATAAAATAAATGTAATCTTATAAAAAAAATTATATGACCCAAATATATAATATAATTTTAGATAAAATCATATGATAATTTTATAATTTTAAAAATTATGAGAGCATCTTGTAAATTATGAAATATATTATAATATTTAAATTAGATATAATTTTATTTTAAAAAAAATATTAAAGATTAAATTATATTTAAAATATATTTTGAGCACACAATTCATATCTCAACTATGTTCTTATCGCACTCTGTGACCCGTCTGATGGTTGTAGCAGGCGAGTGGCGAAGATAAGCTTGCACCGGGAAAGGTCATATCGCTATGGGTCCCAACTATCGTGGTTTGTTTCGACGGATGGGGTTCACATGGAGCGGAGAATTACATCGGAAAGGGAACGGTGGAACATACACACACACACACCCGATCGAGGATGATTGCCATCACCAACCGCCGACTCTCTCTCTCTTCCCTTTCCCAACCATAGAGGCGTAAAAGCTCCGTCGCTTACTCTTTCCAATCTACAGCTATTTATTTACAGAAAAAAGTGGGATGAGCAGCCATTCCCTCCTTCCTTCCCGTAACTATAAACCCAAGGCGGGAGGATAAACCATGATTTAGCTGCTCCTCCACTTCTTCCCCGCCCTCTTGTTGTCTGTTCTCTGTAAATTTGAACGTCATACTTCGTTTGTGTAATCCGTCAGTGGGATTCTTCTATTTTTGGTTTTTGTCGAAGTCGGATTGGAGATTTTGGGGCTCGCAGATCTCTGATCGGGGATGAAGAAGATGGGCCCGACCGAAGAGGGGAGAGGGGGCGAAAGCCCGACGGATGCGATCGAGGTGGAGAGTACCGGCGGCCGCATCTCCTTTAGTGGCCCCTTGAGCGGGCCTCTCAACAAGAGGGGGGAGAAGAGCGGCGCCCGGGTTAGCTTCCCGGGCTCGCCTTCGTCTGTGGGGTCGGTTAAGGGGAAGGAGCAGGAGGAGGAGGACGACGATGACACGTACGTGGAGATCACCCTGGACGTGCGCGACGACACGGTGGCGGTGCACAGCGTGAAGGCGGCGGGGGCCGGCGGGGACGCCGCCGGGGACCCGGAGGTGGCGGCGCTCGCGCGGGAGCTGGAGAGGCGGTCGGCGTTCGGGGCGTCGGTGATGCGCACGGCGTCGTGGAGGTTCCGGCAGGTGTCACAGGAGCTGCGGCGGCTGGCGTCGTTCGGGCGGCGTCCCGGGGCGGGGAAGTTCGACCGGAGCAGGTCCGCCGCCGCGCAAGCCCTCAAGGGCCTCAAGTTCATCAGCAAGGCCGACGGCGCCGCCGGATGGGCTGCCGTCGAGCGCCGCTTCGATGAGCTCGCCGTCGATGGCACCCTCGACCGCTCAAAGTTCGCTCAGTGCATCGGTCCGTTCCCCTATCACTCCGATCGTTTTCCCTCTTCAACTGCCTTCACATCTATTTCCGTTTATTGTTTCCTTTCTTTTCCTGCAAAGCAAAAATCGTATTGTTTTCTATGCTTTTACAATCTAAAAAAATTGAAAGTTGGGATCGATAGGAATGAAAGAGTCGAAGGAGTTCGCAGGCGAGCTGTTCGATGCGTTGGCGAGGAGGAGACAGATCAAAGGGGATACTATCACAAAGGCGGAGTTGCGAGAGTTTTGGGATCAGATATCGGAACAGAGCTTCGATTCCAGGCTCCAAACCTTCTTCGATATGTAACGATTCAAACCAGTCCTCAGTTCTATAGAGATTACAAACAGAAAAAATCATGCCATCATTGATTTGGCGTCCAATGCACAGGGTGGATAAGAACGCGGATGGAAGAATCACGGAAGAGGAAGTCAGAGAGGTGATTCAGCTAAAGTCTCTGTAGCCTTCTGATGAAGACAAGCAGATTGCGTATCACTTATTACTTAATTCTGGCACCATTATACTATTGAATTATACTAGTTTTTAGTCTTAGCATATACGTGGTTGGCAAACAGATCATCTCGCTGAGCGCTTCAGCCAACAATCTCTCCAAGATTCAAGATCAGGCGGAGGAGTATGCGGCGCTCATCATGGAGGAACTGGACCCCGACAGTCTTGGCTACATTGAGGTAAAGGATTCGCGCGGGGCACCGGAGAAATGCTCGGGTAGATTGGGTTATGTTGGCTCGATGATCTGGGGAACCAACTGACGGTGATCATGGCCTCAGATATACAACCTGGAGATGCTCCTGCTGGAGGCGCCCGGCTACTCGGCGCAGCTCGGCACCACCAACAGCCGAAACCTGAGTCAGATGCTGAGCCAGAAGCTGAGGCCGACCCGTGAGCCAAACCCGCTGGTCCGGTGGTACCACGAGGGGCGCTACTTCCTGGAGGACCACTGGAAGCGAGTGTGGGTGATGGTGCTGTGGCTGTGTGTCTGCGCCGGCCTCTTCGCGTGGAAGTTCGTCCAGTACCGGCGGCGCGCGGTGTTTGATGTCATGGGTTATTGCGTCTGCGTCGCCAAGGGCGGCGCGGAGACCCTTAAGTTCAACATGGCCCTCATCCTCCTCCCGGTCTGCCGCAACACCATCACCTGGCTCCGCACCAAGACCAAGCTCGGCAAGGTCTTGCCCTTCGACGACAACCTCAATTTCCACAAGGTACGACGACGACCCCCCCTCGGAATTGCTCTACGGCCTCTTGTGCTCCTCCTGAATGCAAAATGAATAGGACTGGGATTCGTGTCGTTGGCTGCGTGATGCAGGTGATCGCGGTGGGCGTGGCGATCGGTGTCGGGCTTCATGCGATCTCGCACTTGACGTGCGACTTCCCACGCCTCCTGCACGCGACGGACCAAGAGTACGATCCCATGAAGCACTTCTTCGGGGACACCCGGCCCAACAACTACTGGTGGTTCGTGAAGGGCACGGAGGGGTGGACGGGGGTGGTGATGGTGGTCCTTATGGCCATCGCCTTCACTCTCGCCACCCCGTGGTTCCGCCGCAACCGGCTTAACCTGCCCTGGCCCTTGAAACGCCTCACCGGGTTCAACGCCTTCTGGTACTCTCACCACCTGTTCGTCATCGTCTACGTTCTCCTCATCATCCACGGCACCTTCATCTACCTCTCGAAGAAATGGTACAAGAAGACGGTTCGTGATCGATAACCCACATAAAACAACGAGCAGAGTTCAGCTTCCTCGAGCGACGATCCACTGACACGCTCTCTCTATGTTAATACGTTTGCAGACATGGATGTATTTGGCGATTCCGCTCATCCTCTACGCCAGCGAACGGTTGATCAGAGCGCTCCGATCGAGCGTGAGGGCGGTCAAGATATTGAAAGTGGCGGTGTACCCTGGAAACGTCCTGACTCTTCAAATGTCGAAGCCACAGGGCTTCAAGTACCGAAGCGGTCAATACATATTTGTCAATTGCGCAGCGGTCTCCCCGTTCCAGTGGTAAACACCGCACACTAAATTTTCCATACCGTACCTGTCAAATTTAACAGCGACTTCTTTCGTATGAGCTTAATCAAGTCTGTTGTTTGATTGTTTGTTTTTCCCAAACGACAACAGGCACCCATTCTCCATCACGTCAGCCCCGCAGGACGACTACATCAGTGTTCACATACGGACCCTGGGGGACTGGACCAGGCAGCTCAAAGCTGTTTTCTCTGAGGTATACTGTGCTGCCTTTTGTCTGCGCTATGCCGGTAGAATTTTAGTAGACATGGCAGGATTAAGCGCTTTATTTAGTGATCTGCGAGCGAATGTTTCGCGAACTAGGTATTCTATTTGTTCTTTCTTTTGGGGGGCGCGAAGATGAAGTGGGTTTGGATTTGGTGTTTGTAGGTGTGTCAACCACCAACAAGTGGCCAAAGCGGTCTTCTTAGATCAGACTACGACAGCAACAACAACCTCATGTAAGTTACTTGCTCGCCTCTTCTGGCTCTCTTTTTGCCACCATGAACTGTGCTTGTCGTCCTTTAGCCTGGTCTATTGTAGGTAGGAGTAACTAATTGATCCTTCACGTTGTTCAGTATCCCAAACTATTACTGTAATAATCATTACAATGATGCTTGTAATGATACTCACAGAAACTAGCACATGGTACTCGTGCTACCACATGTACCAAAAGTCGTTTATCTGTCAGCCTCGCATCGCGAACCTAAGAGGGCCTCCTGCGATGAGAAAATTACTGGAAGAAGCTCTTATACGGAGCATTATTCTGCGTTGCTGTCCATGTTTGATGTTTTTTCATATTATGTTGTCATCCATTGTATGTTGATTAATTTACTAAAATTTCAAAGTGGGTTCCCATGAATTATTAGACCCATTTACGAATTGTTACATCCGTTTAATATGCTTGAGAAAAAGATATTAGGAGGTACCTAACGAATAATTGGATATGCAGCTTTCCAAAGGTGCTGATCGATGGGCCGTATGGAGCACCAGCCCAAGAGTACAAGAAGTACGAGGTCGTACTGCTGGTGGGGCTGGGAATCGGCGCCACCCCTTTCATCAGCATCGTCAAGGACATCGTCAACAACATGAAGCAATGGGACCCCGAAGAGTCGTCCGACGGCGACGACGTTCGCGACGCGTCGGAGGGCGGCGGCGGCGGCGGCCACAGTAGCAACCACCGGAGGACGGTGACGTCGTCGACGTCGTCGTTCAAGACGAGGAGGGCCTACTTCTACTGGGTGACGCGGGAGCAGGGATCGTTCGAGTGGTTCCGAGGGGTGATGAACGAGGTGGCGGAGACGGACAAGAAGGGGGTGATCGAGCTGCACAACTTCTGCACCAGCGTGTACGAGGAGGGCGACGCCCGGTCCGCCCTTATCGTGATGCTACAGTCCCTCAACCACGCCAAGCACGGGGTGGACATCGTGTCGGGCACTCGGGTCAAGTCCCACTTCGCCCGCCCCAACTGGCGCAACGTCTACAAGCGCATCGCCCTCAACCACCGCGATCAACGAATCGGTACGCTTCCTTCTCGACCTCCACCGCATGGAAACCCACAACATTGCTTTAAATTAATTCCGCCCGGCTTTCATCCTCCACGCGCTTACACATTTTTTTAATCCTCAAGTACACAAACGGTAACGCAATCACCACAATTTGAGACTATTAGCCATCCAAAAAGAACAGATCCTGATAAGAGTCGAAGGTTTTGGTCTTGTATTTCAAGTTTTTAGACGAATCGAATCTAATAGTTAATTCCATTGAGGTGAATTGACGATTCCTTCACATGGTACACCACAGATATAGTATCATGCAAGTCCTAATTCGTTTCTGATATTTGCAGTTAGGTGGTACTCAACGATTTCTCCACCAACTCTCATCTCCATAAAATAAGCCTAATAAAACAAGGAACTTATTCCATTTTCTACTCCCAATTATGACTATGCCATGTGGACCAAATCACGTAATTATGGTCCTATGGTTGGATCTTGTGTAATATAAAGCTAGAATCCTGATAAACATACACATTAGTGCCTACCTGTGTTATTGTCCAAGTGGCTCACGCGCATGTACATTTTTTTCTGCTGCTTCTCGCTATAAAATATCTGGTAGAGAGAATCTTGTCCTGGGGTCAACCAGATATCCTAGTCATATTGGTTTATTGCCACTAATAATACCTGTTCTCATCTTTAAACAGGTGTATTCTACTGTGGAGCCCCGACCTTGACGAAGGAGCTGCGCCAGCTAGCCACGGATTTCTCAAGGAAGACCAACACCAAGTTCGACTTCCACAAGGAGAACTTTTGAAACCATTCGATGCCATCACACAGTCACCTTCTCCTCCTTGTATAGCTATTTACCTGTTGGTTTCTCCTTTAACATCTGAGGGCAGTGGCTGCGTAGATGAACACAACCGCAGACACTGGAGAGTATGTAGGGTAGGATAGTATTTGCCAGCCCCATTGGGTCTACTTTCTTGTTGTTTCCATTATTTTTTTAAATTATTTTGGCCCCTGTTGTATTACTAGCTATTGTTGTGTTGTATAATAAGACATGTCCTACGCTTTTTTTCAATCTCTAATAATGGGAGATATTCTAAGTTGTTGTTCGATGATATGGAAAATAATTCACGCGCACAGCAGAGTAAGCAGGCGAAAGGAAAATTTGGCTGGCAAAAGATACTTTTCGACAACGTGTTCACTGTTTCAATCGGTATTCAAAGGCTAAAGGTGACTGACTACATAACGGTGAATTGTATCTATTCATCTCCTTCAAAGAACGGAAAGAGATGTCCACATTCAAAGAAAATCCAATGGGTGCTTCAAGGGAACATGGCAATTGTCTATGGCCCATTGAAGGAATGCAACATGTGAAGGAACAATATTCCCCAACTTTTCCACAGACTCGAAGGAGCACTACATGTCACACAATGGCTTAGTTAACGCTTACTGGCTATAATCTATTAATCTAAAGGAAGTTGGCGTCATGATTGGGCTGTATCTGATCACCCGACTTCACGCGTTAGGTTGAGCACGATGTACTACTCAACTCAGTCAATAATTTAAACTGACTCGCTAAGGCAACTAGGTTATAGTACTGTTCTACTTTGGCATGACAAAACCTAGTTTAACTCTGTTTACATAGTTTTCAAAATCATAACCTTATCCAGCATCAACTTATGAAATGACAAGATTCACCTTAAGCTCAGTTCAGTGGTTTCCTAACTGAAGCTGGAACCAACGACAATGACAGGCCCACCGGGTGCCGAGAAATAATAACTTATGTCGAGGTCAAAGCGCAAACCAGTGACCATCAAGTGGCTCTAAAAATACAACGGAGTTAGGAAGCATATTATGACCTGCTCCACATGTAGTAGTGCATCCTAACCTGGAGCCAGATCGTGCACTCAATCTGCGTCATACAAGACCTACAGCGATACTGCTCCACGACGGTGACAGCCCCAATGGACCAAGCACCGCGTGAATAAGAGCACTAAGAACAGACAATGAAATCGTTATAAAAAGATCACGGCTGATGCTAACACGCACTGCCCGTAGCAAAAGCCAATTGCAGAACGCAAAAAGTAACCATGATCACCAGGATGTATCAGGTCATATAACTATGCTTTTTTAATCATTTTTTGATGTTGAATCCTAGGATTTGTTATCATGGATGGATGGATATGAAGCAGGTAAGATATGGCCCGACATCTTTGTCAAGCAAAAGAAAAATAATTTACCTGAATCTTGAACTCCAGTAAATTGATGTCAAGCTGCTTTCCATAAAGCTTCAAATCATCTCTTGGAGATAAGTGGAGGGCCAAAACCTACGTGAATAATGGATTGCTTTAGACCAAATAACAAAGGGGGTAAATTAACTAACTCCAGGCTCACCTTCCTGGGTAATCTCCAAGTGGACCAGGTGCCTTGTAGCAACAAAGAAAAGTAGAATTAGTGAACATTGTTATTTTTTAAAGAAGAACAGCAATCTAAGGGAGAATTCCACAATCAAAATTTGAAAACATCATTTGTGGTGAGGAAACATTCTGCCCATTTTGGAAGCCATGTAGTTTCTAGGAACCGCTCACCCAATGTGGAGACACATGAGATTGGAATCTGCACCAAGATCACCAACCCTTGTGGATACTACTTTTTGAATGCCCCACTGTTAGACATCAAGCTGCAATGAGAAGCGCAGGCAGAACTGCTTAGCATGTTCGATGAAATAGGCTGTAAAAACTCATTCCTAATCTACTCCAAGTTCTGGTGGACATTAGGACCAGCTTGTATAAGCATAAACATTACATAAACTAACGATTCCATAATTCATATTCAGCTCCTCTCAAAGTGGCATGTAGCTGAAATTTTAACCTTTGGACTTAGTGGCTGACCAAAGCTTGAGTTGAAATAATGTTATGTTTTTATATAATTAAGAACAGAACAAAAGAAATAGAAAGTTTGGTTCATCTAATGAACAATATTGATGCCTCTTACACCAATAGCTGTTCCTTTCTAATAAAGGGACTCCATGGAGGTGAATCCCTTCAGATGAAGAAGCCCCATAAAGGAAGTATATTGTTGGGCACACCAATGAATAACTTCAAATAGCCTATTAAGCCACTGGTGTGAAAAATAAATTTTTCTTTATGAATCTACAATCTTTATGCTGTTTTTCTTCATTCTGTACTAATTTTGGTTTACAAATAAGGTTGAATTGAAGATATTATTACTTCACATGTTAGACAAGCATTCTGAAGATAAAATTTTCCTGTAATCATCTCCAAAGATAATTTTCTAGAATCATTTTGTCTAAAACTTCTAATAATTTTATTTTTCTTCTCTAATTCTTAAAAATCGATATTGATTTTCGTTGTTTTTATAGTTCATAAATTCTGCATAACAGATACAATATATTTATAATAGAAAATACAGCATTTATAGAATAGAAAAGTTTAACCACAACAAGTAGTACAATAGCTTATTTTATCTTCACACTTGAGAAGTTGCTCGATTAGATTGTGGCACTTTTTGTATGTTTTTGTTGCTTCAGAGCTTCCAACCTCTAGAAAAATCTTGACTTTTCAAATATGGAGATCAGTCTGATCTGACAAATTTGAAGTTTGAATATTAGACTTTGAAGTGCATCATTTGTCTTCATCTTTAAGGATAAACTATACTTGGACACGGACATAAGAATCAGATTATGATATGATATGCATCCGAGCTTTCAGCATATGGATTACAGCACATTAAGGACATTTGTCTTCAGTGGACCAAGAAGGCCAAAATAAAAATTTGAAAAATAAGAAAGAAACAAAATTTCTATAGATTACAGCACATTAAAATCAATGTCAGGGGAGTCAAGATTTCAGCGTATGGATCCATAGGGGACCTTAAAGGGTGAAGAGAAGTCACTCATTTGATATATAAGATATATAACCAAAGATTTAAAAAATTGTCCAACTCAGGAATATATACATGCACTCATATATATACAGATATATAGACATCAATGCAAAATGCCATATAATTATAGTTTCTTCCACACCATGATGCAAAAAAAATTCTTTTCTGATCCTGAGTTGACTGTGATCATGGAAGATCATATAGTTGGACTGGGTATCCCACAAACCAGCTTATATGCATGTTCTATCATCCGACAAATCAGTTAAATAGCCTAAGATGCCTTTAACACCAAAATTTGAATTCCAAGAAGAGGTAAAAGGGTTTATTTATTGGCCTCAGACACTGGACGATTCGTAATGTCTAAGATGTTCCAGTGATGAACCACTTTGACTTGGAGAAGTATGACACGTACCTTGTTGAGTGTTGTAATCCCTTGGCCAATTCGAAGCAATCAGGCAAGTTTTAAATCAAGAAGAAAGAGCAAAATGTAACCAATGAATAATTTTGACATTGGAGAAATAGTTGTGAAACAGAACTATTAGTTGGATTAACGATGAAAAATAGTATCTACCATTAGTTGGACACTTTACAACTAATGCAACTAATATCTGATATAGTGCGTCCATATTGCACAAGTTAAGCTTTCAATATTAACGATTCTCTTAAACTTGCTCTTTCCTCTTTAAGAAGTTCTTCCTTCTCCTAAGTATATAGATGGGTTTGTACTGTTTAATTTTCACATATATGAAAACGCATTGGATATTCAAAATAACAAAGGCACTTTAGGCCATGCTCTCTGTTTCTCTTTGGATTAAAAATTAAGGACACCTTGACAGATCCAAGTGTTAAGAGGAAATGAATGAGTTTAGCCCTTTGCATCAGCTAATTAATTTTCCAACACCATGTATCCTATTAAAATCAGACTGCACAGTCGATCAATCAATGACGTAAGTTCCCTTTTGTCCCCGAACACGTCCTCGATAGACTGATTGCAAATGTAAGAATCCGAAGATTCATATGAATCAGGATGACGATCTCACTCTACAATGACCTCGATATAGCCAGCAACACTCGATCGTACATTCTCGCCTTCCGCTCAATATCCTATAAAGAAACTAGTGTATCGAGTCTTTATATTTCAGTTTTCTCTTCAAGAACCAAACTCATGTCCGATGATCTTACGAAATAGAGATCATGACATTGTTTAACTAGTTGCATACTGACAATATGTAGTTTTGATTGAGATTACAAACGCATGGAAACAGAAAAAAATGATCGGCAGTGCACAATTTTTTTCTAAGATACAAGAAGCCAAACCGTAGTATACCTCCATAAAAGATTCGGTCACGGGAATCCATGGCAAGAATCGGAAGTAGGAAGCCTTACAGCATCGACGGCATCGAAGATCACGTCTGAGTAGGGGGAAAGATCGTAAAATCTGATCGGTGAGATGGAACGAAACGATCAAAGGTTCGCAGCGAGATAGGTCGGATTACCTGCTTCGATCGCGGAGCAGCGGAGGGCATACGACTACAGAACGGCGAAAGAAGGGGCGAAGCGCCATGGATTCCTTTACTCGCAAGCCTCGACCGCGAGATTCAACTTTCGAATTCGATCTGTCTGTCTATTTATATAGCACCTGCCGCCTCGACTTGAGATTCGTGTACATTGCGTTTGACACAGGCACGAGAGATACAATCTGTCGGCCCATTGGCCCAAATTCGAAAAGAGTAGCCCATTAGTTCGGATAGAAATTTTATTTTGGGCACAGACAAGACCTCAAGATTAGAAATCTTCAAGCAACTGTATCTCCATCATGATGACGCAAACACAAAAGAAATCTTCAGCTCCTGTTCTACGGGAACAAAAACCTCACACCAAATCAATCAGAACACAAAGAAATCCTAAATACTTTCAGCTAACATTCCTCTACTATTTAGCTGGAGATACAATTGCAAAGCATCCTTCACAGTAAAGACTAGCTTGCAAGGCAAGACGATATCAGATTGGAAAAAAAAAGGCTCAATAAAAGCATGAAAACTGCCCTTGATAACTTTTGTTCTTAAGTCCAGACACTAAATATTATGAGCTCTGGATGATTGCAGAAAATGTGAAAATGAAAATAAAATTAATTCATTTTCTTCTTCTTCTTGGTTTTTCAGTAGCCTTATTGGATGATGACTGCACAGAATTGATCCCTCCTCCGTCGGTGCTCTTAGCCAATACAGGTTGGTTAAATTCTTCGGCAAACCCAGATGAGTACTTCTTTATCCTCAAGGATATGAGAATACTGGAAGCAATTCCAAGCAACGGAAAAATGTATGAGTAGACCTGAGACTTAGAGCCAGTTGTTGAGGCTACAGCAGCACCGGCAAGGCTGCCAAGAGATGTGTTCTGGAGGATCATCGGCAAACAACCGGTAACAGTAGGAAGAAGGAAGTCAACAAGAAAACCAACTTCTGTGGCGGCCAAACCATAATTGATGACATAGGATGGCAAGGGAGAAAACCGGGCAAGAAGCACAAATTTCCAACCGTCGCGTTCAACTCCTCTAGCGAGGAGATGGAAGTATCTGCTGCTATGTGCCCATTCTGTTGCTGATTTTGAGCTCCTAAAAATTGCCCTGGACAACAATTAAAGAAAGCTCACCATTAGGATACGAAGGCCATTACTGTAGATATCGTGTGATCTAAAATGGGAAATTGGAATTTTTACTTAAGCGGTATATCAGGTTCAATCCATTCAGTGATATCATTCACAAATGCAGACTCAATGTTAAAAATCATCTGATGGGCTTCTTTGCAAGGCACTTTCTAAGTCCAGCAGAACCCTCAATGATTGGCTCATCAGGGTCTATTGGCACCAGTCCATGTCAGGAAGTTGTAATGATTACAGTGGAAAGATAAACAGTATATAGATTAATGCAAGAAAAAGATACATAAAAAAAGAAACTGAATGCACAATATAACAATGAAAAATCTGATTAAGATCAAGAATTTTAGACATTTAAAGACAGATGGTACATAAGCTATCGACAGGAACTAATAAAAAATAGGACCTAACCATCAAAAATATCATTTTTTAAAGATTATAAATAACAAATTATTAAAGGCTCTTTCACCAGCTCAACAGGATTAAAAGTTCAAAACTTGAATATTTAGCAGAACAGTGATCCATCAAAATTGCATCCTCCGTTTCTCAATGCCTTAAGATAGGATGATAAATATATTCAAATATGCATCTGAAAGCTAATAAAATTTCTCATGCTGCAAGGATGGTATCAAAGAAAGCAACCAACAAAAGAAAACAAACATTTACCAAATCTTTTCTTATGAAGAAAATTAGACTAAAAAATGTAATACAAGGCATACCGATAAGTTCCATTTGCCAATGACCAATTAACTGTGATCATGCCATCACCTGACACTTTGTCTGCATATTGAGTATCAAATCACCGAGGATCAGACCCAGGCAGAGGACATATTCTGCCACTGCAATTACTGAATTCTAGAGATCTTAGGTACAGGAATCAGAATGATTTTAAATTCCTATCTGGCATTCCATTAGAAGCTACCTAGACCTAAGTATTCATGCACAACTAAGAATACTGCACCATCATGAAAAATATCCAACTAATGAGAACAAACTCTACCAAGTAACAGATCTTCAAAAGTTTCCATCCCTGAAATCTAGTTTTTGGTACACTCTTCAGATGTGTATTTGCATAGTGTAGCATACTTTTCTGACCTTATATTGGCTCACATATCTTATGATCATCCAGCAGATTTACCATGTCACAAAGTAGGCCGCCTATGATCATTTTGCATATCACTTTAAAAGAATTCAGGGATATTAGTGATCAAATCCACATTATAGAGGAGAAGAAGACCTTCAACATATTCAAGCTCCTGTGAAAAGACGAGTAACAGTGCGATTGCTTCAATTCTTTCTAAACAAGCAGTCATTGTGCCACAGTTCGGAAGGTAACATATGCACATGGACAAACTCCTCAATGGCAAATCTTGGAATGAATAGCTTTAATTGAATAAACCAATGACCAAAACATATTTTATATATCAGGAAAATTATTCAAACCACCAAGCTAGGTCACCTTTGTTCCCTCTTGTTCAGCAAAAAACAGGTTCAAGATTCTACAATGAGGCGGTAATTTCTCTTGATGAGTTGTGCAAGCATAATGTCCCACTAAACCCTTATAATTTCAATATAAGAGAGGCCTATTGCACACAAGAAGAATAGTAAGTTTGGTCACCGAACAAGGAAGCTTCATTCTTTTCTTATCAGTGGCATCGAACCAAAGAAAAAGATTAAGAGAGCGCCAAGCATTTGTAGATCAAGACCTCCCCTTCATCTCAGATACCAACCAAATCACGGATCAAGACAAAGAAGGCAAAGAAAGAATGAAACAAAGGGGGCTTGATGACAAACCGTCCGATCCAGAACGATAAGGAGGCGCCGAGGACTTTGGCGGAAAAGACGCAGAGGACGGCGGGAAGGAAACCGAAGAGGAGGGAAGCGCCGGCCTCGAAGAAGACGGCGTAGGGGAGGCAAAGCGCAAGGGTGAGGGTGTGGGCCGCCACGTACACCGGGATGGCCCACATCCCGAGCCGCTCCTCCAACTGCCGGAACGGCCGGAGCGCCGCCTCCGCGTCGAGCCCGTACCGCCGGCCCGCTCCCACCAGTAACGCCACGGCTCCCACCGCCACCCCCAGCCGGATCCACCCCTTCCCCATACCCCTCTACTTTCCTCCCTTCCCTTCGATCTCCTCGGTCCGCTATTTCTCACGCGCGATGGCCGTGCGAAGTTCCCCGTCTCTTCTCCTCCTGCCGCTGCTTCTTAACTTGCATAAGAAAATAATGTTTCCCGTTCCGGTGAAAGGTACACCATTTATCTCCATGGTTCTGATTGGACGAGATCAATGGGACCCGACAAAGGACGTTATTTCATCCAATGAAAAAGCAAGTGGAACTAGTGGAGATTTAATCCGGGTACGAAAGGGTATTTCCTCATCACCGCCGCGGACCTATGTACACGCATATCGAAGTGAAGGGGACAATAGAAGGGCAACACGTAATTGAGGTCATGTCAAATGACTACTTTACCCCCTGTGATTAATTCTACCCGTTGTCAGTTTCGATAGACTTTAGGCTTAACCACTGACATTGGCGTGGCAAACGGTGCTCATTGGTTGGTCCACCGTTTTGATCGTGCTCCGGACATCGATAACTTGGTGAAACGAGCCGGATAGACGGTCGAGCGAACTCCACCCGTAAACATATGATTAGGTCAGGTCAGGTCATCATACTCCCACCGCACACGCACCCCGACGCACCACAATACTTTCAGTTCAGGTCCATCCGCACACCCCAACTTTTGTTCTTTCTCATCTCCGGTCCATCCATCCAGGGATCATTCTTCCAGCTTCTATTTCATTTTTGGAAGTTGTAAGGACTGTATCTCAAGTGGAATGACGAAAACAGAAGGTTGGATATCGCAAGTCAGGTGAGGGTTGTTGGTGTCAACAACTTTAAGTCATGGCCTCGAGGCCAACACGATTAGGTTCGGGTCCGAATGATTGAGGATTTTCATGAGCGACCCTTGGGACTGTTAAGGTGGTCGATTACGATGGTCCGATTGCGACGGGACAACCGTTTCCTCTGGAAGGGAACTCCTCGCCCGGGCACGCGGTGGGAGGTGCTCCGTCTTCGTCCCTGCACACAGGTTGGGTCGGGAGGCTCAGTCCGACCCCTCCGACGATCAAGTCAGTGGATAGTTACAAGGGTTTTTGTCTTTGTTTTTCTTCCTCTCCTCTTTCTGAGCGCGAGAGATAGAGAAGGTTACCGTTGCCTAATGTGCCCACTTGCATGGAGCAGGATCGTACTCCTAGTAATGTCTGACACCGATATTGATGTGACGTGAAGGACCGGACTCGCGCAGGATATTAATGTGTCTCAGTTGGCATTCTGATCTGTTTTGGTCATGCGCTATCGATCAATCGAGACGCGAGGCGTCATCCGGGTGCAGACGTTAACCTGCGTCCCATCATCATTATTGCCCTCATCAAGGCTGATGGAAGATAAGGTTTCTTTTTATCTGATCTTGCTGTTGCTTTCTTCAACAAAGATACGCTGATACCTTCGGCTGAGAACTGGGGAGCGCGCCACCTTCAACACCGTCGCAGATGCCGCTGAGACCCACCTGCGTGGTTTGGTCTCGCATGCGTCACGTAAACAAACAAAGCGTGCCTCCAAAACTGTCCGTTTCATCCATCTTGTCTTGTCATTTTGATTTTTTTATAATAATAATAAAAATAATTAAACGAACGGTTCAGATTAGAAGGGGGAATGGATGGACGTTTTGAATATTTTAAACGTTTTTATAGTGCACGATTCAAAATATTTAAAGCTATACTAATAATTATAAATGCATCTCAACTGTTAACTCGCTTCTGACAATTAGCATAGACTGCAAATATTTTAGAGTTGCAGGAACATATAAGGATGATTTTTTGAAGGAATATGCATGCATGTTGGTTTTTATTTTTATTTTTATTCAGCCAATTAACATAGATTGCTTGCTTTCTATGATCGTACCATCAACAAATTAGACTGTTTTTACCAGCTTCAAAATTTATTCGATTAAATTTTGAATGTTAAATATTTGGGAAGTAAATTTAGTACATTATAAATATTCTAAATTGACAAATACTAACCCCCAAGATTATTTGATTAAATTATTCATGAGAATATCATTTTGATTGGTTCCATTACAATAGTTGTCTACGTGCGCATAATGTGTGTATATATATATATATATATATATATATATATATATATATATATATATATAGTGCAAAACATACGTCATTTAAAACTGAAAATTGGGAGATTCATCCGATCTTTTGAGAGGAATATAAATGCCATTTGCGAATTTGGGTAAATATATATACACAAAATTTTCCGGACCATCGTTCGTTCGCATCTTCGTCGCGGCGGAGTTCCCAGCGAGACCATCCCCAAGGATCACTAGCATTCGTATCGGGCTCTTCCGATCCGTCGGAGACCTGCCCTCTGTCGAGATCGGATCGAGGTAAGCCTCCTCTCTGGATCTTATCGATTGTTACGAAATGGATAGCGTTTCCCTTCCGGAAAAGACTAACTTTTTTTTTTTTTCCTTTGATCGCGAAGAGATTTCTTCTTTCTCCGAGGGGTTGACAGGATTTACGTTTCTTGCGATTCTTCTTCTTTTTGTTTGCGCTGTTTTGCTTCCACTGGTGCCCATCTGCTGCTTCACTGCTGGTTTCTATTTTTGTTCGTTTTGATATCCCTTTCAAGGGTCCATGGATGGTTATTTTTTTCGATGTTATGGAGATCTGATGCGATTTTGTATCATATCGATTGAAATGTCATTGTCTTCTCCAGATCTGTGAAAAGATCATAACTTTATGCGCGTCTCATGCTCCTATGAAGATGTTATTGGTAGACGTTGGACACGAAAATGAGATCTTTTTGAAATACACGAGAGCTAGTTACTTAATTAAGTATTATCTCCAGCAACACTACATTTTGGTTGACTTAGCATGATTTCCCTGTCTTCTCTTCTTCCCTTCTTTGGCCTATAATTACAGCAGATGAGTTGTTGGTGCTATCTTTTGGTGGTTGTTTGCTAAACAAGAGAATTTTATGCCGGGTTATGATTGCATGATTGAAACAAGAATTGTGTTATGAATAAAGAGGCTTGTCGGTCGTTCTTGGATCATATTCTACTTTCCTTGTCGTGAAATTGTGTATATTGATTCTAGGGCTTAGCTCTCGACATGGCGTCCACAGTAGGAGCAACAGGATGGCTGAGAGGAAAAGTCAAGGCCGTTCCTTCAGGGGATTCTCTGCTTATCATGGGAAGCACAAAAGCAGAGATCCCTCCCGAAAAGACCGTCACTTTGTCTTCTCTGATCGCCCCTAGACTGGTATGAGTGTACAGTATGGATATGATTGTTCTCTGACCATTAATTATGAGGACAAACAGACCAATCTGTGATTTGTTTGGTTCTCAGCGCATCCTGATTATGGTAACATACATTTCAGAGGAAAATTTTCAGTAATTATCTTACAAAGAGTTTTGATTCTTTAAATCAATGCCTGAACATGTCATAGTTTTCTTTTTTTTTCCCCTTAATATGGAGAAGTACTACTTCTGCCTAATGCAATATTGGATTGTGAATTAGGCTCGTCGGGGTGGTGTGGATGAACCGTTTGCATGGGAGAGCAGGGAGTTTCTGAGAAAACACTGCATTGGAAAGGTCCTTGATTGGAATCTTCCTTGATTTCCGAGTATCTTATATATTCTTCAGAAGTAAACATACACCTCATAGTCTTGATTTCTTCAGGATGTCACTTTCAAGGTGGACTACACAGTTCCATCTATTGGGAGAGAGTTTGGCACTGTTTTTCTTGGAGATAAGAATGTTGCCTACTTAGTTGTTTCTGAAGGATGGGCAAAGGTACTAGTAACTTACACTCTTTGTTCTTTGCTTTATATGCTGTTCCAACAATTTCACTGCTGATATCTTATCTTTATTTTTTTCTTCATCAGGTTAGGGAACAAGGCCAGCAGAAAGGTGAAGCAAGCCCATATTTGACAGAGCTACTGCATTTGGAGGAGCAAGCCAAGCAACAGGGCTTAGGTCGCTGGAGCAAGGTTATCTTGCTTTTTATCTGGTTCTATTTGTTGTTTCTTTTGACTGTTTCCTGTAAAGAATAGCATCTTTTTCTCTTCTCACAAAATACGTGTTTGCATCCTTTGGCTTGTTTATAAGATATTAATGTGGATATTAATGTCTCTTGAAATTCAAACCTTAAGGGTCTGCTTTTTTTTTTTAAGTTTAGTTTGTGTTTATAAGATATATGACAACAACCAACAAGCATTAAAACATGTGCATGATAATTAAAGATTGGAGGAGTATCACACGTTTCTTATTGATCAACTTTTTTAGGTACCTGGTGCTACCGAGTCAGCTGTAAGAAACTTACCACCTTCAGCCATTGGTGATCCTAGTAATTTCGATGCAATGGGGCTGCTAGCTGCAAACAAGGGCAGACCCATGCAGGGCATTGTAGAGCAAGTCCGTGATGGCAGCACTCTTCGTGTCTACCTCCTTCCTGAGTTCCATTTTGTTCAAGTTTTTGTTGCAGGGGTTCAGGTATGTTTTAAAACATGACCAAGAATATTTTATTTTAAATGTGATTTTCTGAACAAAACTGTGGAATAAATGTTTACCTTTTGCCCTTCTTTTACTTATGTGGCAAAATTGTTTTTCTTAATTATAGGCTCCTTCAATGGGAAGAAGGCCCACTAATGACACAATTCCTGTGACTGAGGTGTCTACTGATGATACAAATGGAGAAATTTCAGGTGAATCTCAGCAGCCACTAACATCGGCCCAGAGGCTTGCTGCTTCTTCGCTGTCAATAACTGAAGTTTCACCAGATCCATTTGCGAGGGAAGCCAAACACTTTACAGAAATCCGTGTTTTGAGCAGAGATGTAGGTTCTTTTTGTGTTTTTAGCTACGTCTTAGTACCAAAAGTTCTATTCAATTTTTTCTTCATTTGTTTTCTATGATCTATTTTCACTGAATTTCGAACTGTGCAGGTCAGGATCGTGCTAGAAGGTGTAGACAAATACAGCAATTTAATTGGCTCAGTTTATTATCCTGATGGTGATACTGCAAAAGATCTTGCTCTTGATCTTGTGCAAAATGTATGTAAGGCTATGCAATCATATAGCAAGCAATAATTACTGCTTATGTGAGAACACTGAAACATTGTGGCGCAAATTTGACTTTTCTAGTGATAATATTACTAGGGATGGAAATGGATCGGATTCTGGAAAGGCCAGTTCTTTATTTTCTTGTAATTACCAAATGCTAATTTGTATATGAATTTTAGACAGACACTACATAAACAGTAATCATGTTTGCTTAAAATGCATATGGTAGATATGAATAACACGTGACATTTATGGATTTAACGTGAATGTTATATAATCAGCCACAATATCAACAAATAGTTAAGAAAATTACTTGAATATATTTTTCATATTGTCTGGATAGGATACATATGTGAACAGAAAAAATAAGAATGAAAAAAGAGAATACACTGAATGAAAGAACAAATCAATTAATGTCTTTTGTGGATTAATATAGGTAAATTCAACAGCTTGAGATATATTTGGATATCAAATATGATAATTTAAATATGCATGTGAATATGTCATACACATTTATGCAATCACATAGTGAACAATTGTGAACGTATATTATCCCACCTACTTTTACCCAAGATATTATACATTTTTAATGTTGTGTTGTTTTAATTCTCTTCATTGACTAATTTTCTTTTAAATATCCTTGTTATTTAAGTGCATCCTCCCTATGGTCTCTAGTTAAACTTGTATGGTACCATGGAGTAATAAGGCATCTATGGTAGTTTCTAAACCTGTATGTTAACATTTTTTGTTCATGAAATAATAATAAGGATATCTGCAGCATTAGATGCTAGATTGTTAGCTCGGAATACAGATATAGAAAAAAATCCGTCTCTTTTTTCCTTCTTTTGTGTGGGTTTGTTGCGAAGGAGGGGGCATTGAAAACTTATAAGTTGTTTTCTGTTATGATACTTAGATTGCTAATTATGGGGCTTGACTTTCTGATGACCTGTAGCCTAGTCAATTCCACTGTTGATATTGTCAACCCTCGCCAATGATATCATACCGGGCCAAATAATCTTCCCAGATGATTTCAAGCTCGGAATTGAGGCCTCTAGAGGCAACGGAGTGTGCATACCCATTTACACTTCTTGGAATTTCCTATACTTAACAGAAATTTAATAATAATACAAAGACTAGTCTCATCACCTGAATGGCATTCATTTTAGGCAGCTTATTCTTATACAAGGTTTATGCCTTGTTTTCTGTCTGAGTGCTTTTGTTTAGGTGATAAGCCATTGTGCTTTGCTATTCATTTAACTACACTTGGTATGCATACTTCTTTGCATTTTGCAAGAACCTGTTGTTGAAGCTGCAAATAAAAGATGGTACCATGATCATATCAGTTTTTCTATGCATTGTCTTGTTTTTTTAATCTTGTCATTCTGTGGAGTGATGCTTTGGGCATTTCCTTTAAAGTCTGGTTAGGAAGGTAACTGTTGTTTGCGTATGAATTTTCTAGTTCTGCGTTAATATATTTACTCATACATCTGAACATTTTGATAACAGTTACTTCTATGCTCGTTATATAATACAAGCTATGTCCTGAATGCTAACATTGTTTTCCTTCCTACAAAGGGTTTTGCTAGATTTCTGGAATGGAGTGCAAACATGATGGAGGATGAGGCCAAACGAAAATTGAAGGCTGCTGAGCTTCAGGCGAAGAAGGATCGCCTTAGAATTTGGACAAACTATGTGCCTCCAGCTTCAAATTCGAAGGCAATTCACGACCAAAATTTTACAGGAAAAGTATGCGTTTTTTTACCCAGGTCTTCTTGAAGCCAATTACATATCATTCTTGTGCTTGAAGTCTGCAATTGATTTGTCAACTTTAGGTAGTAGAGGTTGTGAGTGGAGACTGCATAATTGTTGCTGACGATGCTGTTCCCTACGGCAGCCCCTTAGCTGAGCGTAGAGTTAATCTTTCAAGCATCAGAGCACCAAAGATGGGAAATCCTCGGCGAGATGAAAAGCCAGTGCCCTATGCCCGTGAGGCCAGGGAATTCTTACGTACACGTCTTATTGGCCACCAAGTATGCTTATTTGCTTGATGTATTGGATGGAGAAGATATATAAAGTTAGTAGTCTCATAATGCATTTGTTGCCAGGTAAATGTGTCAATGGAATATTCTAGGAAGGTTGGTGTGGCTGATGGACCTAGTACAGTAGTATCTAGTTCAGCTGATTCTAGAGTCATGGATTTTGGGTCAGTCTTCCTTGTGAAGAGTGAGAATGATGAAACCTCTTCTCCATCTGTTAACCAACCAGGAGTAACAAATGTTGCCGAGATGGTTGTCTCACGGGGTTTTGCCACTCTAGTCAGACATCGAGATTTTGAAGAAAGGTCAAATCATTATGATGCTTTACTGGCTGCTGAATCTCGTGCGATTAATTCAAGGAAAGGGATTCATTCTGCCAAGGATCCTCCAGTTATGCATATAACTGATTTGACAATGGTCAGAAATGGAATAATTGTTTATTACATGACACAATCTTTGTTTGTCATGGTATGTAATAGAAGTTTCATGTTATCTGTACAGGCATCTGCAAAAAAGGCACGAGATTTCTTTCCTTTTCTGCAACGGAGTAGGAGGCATGCTGCTGTTGTTGAATATGTCCTCAGTGGTCATCGATTTAAGTTACTGATTCCTAAAGAAACATGCACTATTGCATTTTCATTTTCTGGTGTTCGGTGTCCTGGTCGGGAGGAGCCTTTTTCAGATGAAGCTATTGCTTTGATGAGAAGGAAGATATTGCAACGGGATGTTGAGGTGCCAATTGTCCATTTATTTAGCTTGAGGCATACCATTTTCATTACTAAGATAGATCTCATGGTTATGTTGGACAGATTGAGGTGGAAACAGTTGATAGGGCTGGGACATTCTTAGGCTCCTTATGGGAATCAAGGACCAATATGGCTGTTATCCTCTTGGAAGCTGGATTGGCTAAACTTCAAACCTCCTTTGGCTCTGACAAGATTCCAGATGCTCACCTCCTGGCACAGGCTGAACAGTCTGCAAAGCACCAGAAGCTAAAAGTAAGTTACGGTTGCTGAGTTATTTGTTATTGAAGCTTTGTATATCATGGTATATAACTTTTATCTTTCCTTTGCAAGATCTGGGAAAATTATGTTGAAGGACAAGAAGTTTCAAATGGTTCCTCTACTGAAGCAAAACAGAAAGAAATGCTCAAGGTGATCTTCAAGAAAGAGTATCTAACTTGCTTGCTATTCTGACACCTAACCTATAAGATGAACAGAGCTTTCCTTGTTGATCAATGCAGGTCGTAGTTACAGAAGTCCTTGGTGGTGGAAAATTTTATGTCCAACCTGTTGGTGATCAAAAGGTGGCTGCCATTCAACAGCAGCTTGCTGCATTAAACATTAAAGAGGCTCCAGTAATTGGTTCTTTTAATCCTGCAAAGGGTGATATAGTTCTGGCTCAGTTCAGTGTAGACAATTCCTGGAATAGAGCCATGGTACGTCCTAAGTATTGCTATGATTTCTTTCATCTATTTGTTAGTCGGACTTAATTGTCGTGGTAGTGTTATTTAAGATTGTTTTAAGTGAAATATTGTTGTCATCTTTGCTAAGATTGGTCAATCACATTTTTATTATCTTGTAGCGACAAAAAAGTTCTAGGGTCAAGATACAGGACAGGGCGGCAATACAAAATAGCAAGATGACAGGACAGTGTGAAATTTGCATAGGTCATCCTATAACCTGTATCCATCGATGAAAAAGATAAGACAAGCGTACCTGTGATGCTAGATACAAAACCCCATGTAACTTGGGTTTTTTTATCCTGGCTCAGCCTCTGTAGAACCTGAGATCAGAGGGAAATCCTGATTTTCAAATTTGTTGTGCACTTCAGAAAAGGTTCCCTGAGACCCATGGCCGATTTGGGGTATCAAGATAAGAATTGTCATATGCTAACCCCTCATTGACCTCTATGATGAGGCCATCAAAGAGGACCTGTCCTCGAGCACTGTAGTGTACAACATTGGTCAGTGTATGTAATGGCATTGCCACAACTATTAAGCATTACATTGTTCCATTTCGTTAGCAAACTAACCAGCAAGTTACAGGGAGACATTAAATGGAAGCTACATCAAGAGCATGTTCCTTTGTAAAGGTCAAAAATGAGTTTAGTTTATTAATTAAGTGCTTCAGTTCTATGTAAGAGTACGGGCACTTGTCAGTTCTTGCAGTTCTATCTTTTTGGCTCTTCTGATGGTAAATACTCTTGTTTTGCAGTTTGCAATATTGATTGTTCAACATTAAGCTTTTATTTTAGAAACATGTGTCACACCCTGTATTCTAGTCCTCGACTGTATGTGAATGAAAATTGTGCTTCATTAGAATTTTTTAATTGGTTTCTTGATGTCTGCCTCTGTAATTACTTCAACGCATGCAGATTGTAAATGGACCACGAGGGGCCGTGAAATCACATAATGACACATTTGAAGTCTTCTATATTGATTTTGGAAACCAAGAAATTGTCCCATATAGTCTCCTACGACCTCTCGATTCTTCAATACCATCAGCACCTGGTTTGGCTCAACTTTGCAGCCTTGCATACATAAAAGTACCTAATTTGGAGGACGATTTTGGTCAAGAAGCTGCAGAGTATTTGAGCGAATGTACATTGAACAATACAAAAGAGTTTAGCGCTATGATTGAGGAAAGAGATGCCTCAGGAGGGAAAGCAAGAGGACAAGGAACTGGAACGGTGTTGGTGGTGACTCTCGTTGATGTTGGATCTGAAGTTAGTATTAATGCTGCCATGCTACAGGTTTGAGCATCTGATCTTATCTGAATATATTTTTTTCATTAACTTGATTTTTAGTCATCTTATTAATTAACTCCAGTAGAAATCGAAACTAGTTCAACCTTTAATAAGTCTGTAGGTTAATAATTTAACTTGATCTGTTGGTGTCAATCATGGATTGGATCTTGTACTTATCTGATGCTGTCTACGGAAGAACATTTATTTGATATGTTTGGTCTGGTAGCAACTGAAATTGCAAATTCCTTGGAGTTCTTTGCGGTTCTGTATGACAATGTACAATTGATCTATGGGAATGTTATCTTCTTGGATTTTAATTTGTACCACGAATTACTTCCTTTTCTAGAGAATAATGGACTGCATGGTCCCATGTCTAAAAAAATACTTGGGCGCCATCACCTCCACAAGCATAGAATCTCTTCAAGATGATACAAACCAACCAGTATGCCAAGGCCTGGTCGGCGGTGCTATGTCGCTAACCAAGTTTCTACAGCAGAAGCAACAAATGACTAGAAATGCAATTTGCATTTGCACTCCCCCTCTTCTAGATATATAAATTCTCCTACTTGACTCCAAAAGACATCCATGTTTATTTATTGCTTTTTACAAATTGAAACCGAACATATAGGACTTTATCTCATCCTACTGGCTTGTTCTGATCCGATGATCCTTGTTTGTGCTTGATATTCGACCTGTTTGTTCTTGATTACTCCAAAATTCTATTATATCATGCACATTCAGCTCGAGTTTTGTTAGTATCCTGTTTCTGATCTGTTGAATTGTACGAACACAGGAAGGGCTTGCTAGACTAGACCGAAAGAAGAAATGGGACACTAGAGAACGCAAGGCAGCTCTTGATGGTTTGGAAGAGTTTCAAGCTAAAGCAAAACGAGAGAGGCTGAAGATTTGGCAATATGGTGATGTCCAATCTGATGACGAGGAGTTAGCGCCACCACCTCCAAGGAAAGCTGGCGGCCGTCGATGAGAGAACTGATGCGAGCGAGGGTAAAAATAAGGTTCCGAGATATAGGGAGAGAGTTTGTAGTTCATAGTTCGCTTTGAGTAGCCATTTATACCTCTATATTTCTCACTTTGGATTTTGTTTTCCTTTTTATCCCAAGACTTGAAGAAGTCATTTTTTCCCCCCTAGCTTTAAATAAGGTATCACCCATAACTTATCTCTATTTGGAAACCAAGCTTGTATGTGCCCATAGATTTAATTAAAACTCGGCTTATGTTGTTTCCATTTTACTTTGTGGAAAGCAGGAACTTTTCGTTCGATCTATATTTGTGACTTTTCATGTCAACCTTGTTCATGTTCTTTACTATTACGACTGCCGCCGGGAATAATTTCTCTGGAGCTACAGAAAGCTTCTTGTTTGAAATCTTCAATGTTGTCGAATGTAATGTTTGTTTTATGACGACGCAGATTCCCTTGTCTTGCATATTACTTGAACATTTTTGTCCAGTAGAAAAACTATATTACTATTTGGCGTTGTAATACATAGAACAAGCACTGATTCATGATGGTTTCATAAATTGGTATTGTCTGATTCTTCTTTTTTTGGCAACTCGGATAATATGCACTCTGATCAATGATCAGGTCAGGTCTCATGTATGTAAACCCAAAATAAGAGGAATATTTAGATTATTTAAAATTAACAAGTCAGCCCAAAATAACAATCCGAGAATATTACAAAAATGATGAGACAAAGACAGTAGAATATTTTGTTTATATCATAGAATATTTTTCCCAACTAACCCATTATTATACTTTGATTTGATATAATAATTGAGATCAATTATTGTTTATTAAAATTATGTTATATCTGTCGGTTACCAACTTAAGCATCGATCTTGATCTTCGTACATGTTCATCAGTAAAAATCGAATAATCGAAACCATATTAATTTTAGATGATTATGGTTCTGATTATGAAATTGCCGATTAAGATTTCAAATCGACACTGTCATTTATTTAAAGATTTTTATTATTAATATTTAATTTTAATTTTTAATTTTAGTCTATAATGAGTTGAATCGAACCAAAACCGTGAAATCATTGATCGGTTCTGATTTCAATTTTTGGCCGATTCGATTCCGATGTCGTTGGTGGTTGGAACCGCCATTAGTTTAATGTGCAGGTACAGCAGAAGAATGAAGCGACGTGTGTGCCGTCCACGACCAAGCGAGCGAGTCCGGTCTGCTGCAAAGATTCGCAACTTCGCACGTACTCCCCCGCACGTATACGAGTCCCAGGAGTACATTCCTGCAACTCCTCCACACCACGCACCCTCGCCCCCTCTCTTTTCTGCCCCTCTTTGCGTGCCTGTTTCACCCATACCAATGCGTGCATGGGTAAGGGTGCGACGCAGAGACCTGCCGTTGTTGCCACCCTCCCATCGGACCAAAGCAGGCACAAAAGACTATTCAAGTGGAGAGACTGGGAATGGGTTCCCCAAAGATGCCGTTTGCCTCTGAAGCTTTGAACGCTTCGGGGTTTTGGGACTTTGTGTCGATGTGTCGTGGTAATTTTCTTTCCAAGGCTTCTCCTCTGGGGATTATTCTATCTTGGACTTTGGGCGATGTGATGATAACCGGTCAAATCCCGCTTTCTGAATCCAACCATCGTCTTCATGTGATCCGCCATTAAGAATCGACAGCTCCAAGCTGCACCGAACTCGTGGTCAGATGTGGTGTGCCATTCGGACGTGCAAGTGGACCAAACACACCATAAATATATAATCACATTCGGTCTAAGAAAATAAAAATGATACGAATGGATTTGAATTAAAATTAAATTAAGTTAAAATCAAAAATAAAAAAATCAATCGATTCAATTCGCTAGTTCTAAATTGAATCGTAATCGGACATAGATGGTTCAATTATGATTTTTAATTTTTGAGAATCGAAATCGATCGTTACTGAGCCGATGATTCATAATTAAAAATATATATGAATTTTATATATAATTTTTTATTTTTTATTTAAATATAAAAATTTCTGTGATCGAAATCTACGATACTGAAATCAAACTTGTGGTCAAATGTTGTACCTATGTAAGCGAACAAAAGATATCTATCACAAAACGAAAATGATGTATATAAATATTTGTATTAATCGAGTTAGAACCAAAATTCTAAACCGAAATCGAATAGAATTGTTCGGATGATTCACTAATTCTAAACCGAATCAGAATTTTTGCTAATTCTAAATCGAATCGAAATCGAACCTAGATGGTTTGATTATGATTCTTGATTTTTAAAAATCAAAATCGAAATCGATGACTGATGATTATTTATATATATATATATATATATCTATGATTTTAAATTTAAATTATTTTTAATTTTAAAATAATAAAAAAAATCGGTGGATTGGAATCGACGATTCCATTCGGAAACGTGAGTCTAAGTCTACTCGCATGGTTTGACACGGCTAAACCAAATTCGAGAGACAACAGCGGAGTCTTTATCACTCTCACGTTGACCGAGTCCATTCTCCTCTGACCACGCAGTCTTCGGCACGTGGATAGAGACAGTGGAGTCGCAACTACTAAATTCCCGGCCTCAACCGGCGTCATAGAAAAAGTGAAAGAGAGAGAGAGAGAGAGTGTGTGTGTGTGTGTGTGATGGGTTTCTAGAGATTCACATCCTGTCTCATCCAACGATGTGTCCCAGATAAAAGATCACAAATCGAACGGCGGAGGTAGAAAGAGGAGAGAGAGAGAGAGAAGAAGTCAGTCAAAGTGTCAACCTGCCACCAAACCAGAACGAGAGGTCCTACAGAACAAAAAACTACTGTGCAAAAGAGAAGAGGAACAGGAAAGAGAGAGAGACAGAGAGAGAGATGGCTCAATAGTTGGACAGAGATGCCAGTCTTCTGCTGCTGCTGGACATAAAATAAAAGAGCTCTTCCCACATCTCACGCTTCTCCTCTCATCCCCAGCAGCCCAAACAAAAAAGAAAAACCAAAGATGCCAATGCCTCACAGACTATTCTGCCAACGCCAGAGTACAGCCTTCGCTTTTTGTTTGAACCCTACGCTGGTCATACTCGCATCCATTATATAAATCCTCCCCCCCACACATGCCTTCTCTCCTCTGATCTCATCCTCATCACCCTCTTTCGACTCCACCCATCACGCCTTTCTCTCACTCTCGAGTGCTTCTCTTACGCACCTTTTGTTCTCCGACTCCGTCGAGCATAGACGAGTCGTGCGTGCGGTGTACATATGAGGAGTGGGATCGTAGCAGCATAGATGGGACTCAAGTCTCTCGGCCTGCAGATGATTCCATGGTGCTTCCACGTGGTGGCCGGCAGTCGGACCAGCCCGTCCCCTGCGGCGCAGGCAACGGGGATCAGGCTCATCGGCTGCGACGGCCGGGTCAGGGTGTACCACCGGCCAGTTGCGGCGGCAGAGCTCATGAAGGAGCACCCCTGCCACCTCGTCTGCCGCTCCGACGCCTTCTTCATCGGTCAGAAGGTCCCACCGCTGGCCGCCGGCGACCAGCTCCAGCCTGGCCACTCCTACTTCCTCCTCCCCGCCCACTTCTTCCGCTCCGTCCTCTCCTTCGTCACCCTCGCCACCTCCCTCATCGGCCCCAACGCCGGCGTCGCGGCGAGGAAGACCGCCCTCCTCAGGCCGTTCGACATCCACAAGACGGCCTCGGGGACGCTTCAGATCAGGGTCTCCGACGAGTTCCTCAGAGAGAGAGTCCGGGAGGAAGAGATCTGCCGCGGTAGCAGCAAAGTTGTCTCCACGGAGGCGTTGGAGAAGGAGTACAGGACGTTGGTGAGGTGCAGGTCGAGGCGGTGGAGGCCGAAGCTGGAGACGATAACGGAGTCGGAGAGGCGGAGAGTAGTCGGGCCATTCGGTGGCTTCAGGAGGAGAAAGACGACGACGACGACGACGAAGAAGAAGGAAGAGATCCAATTAGTTCGGTAGTAGAGCAGCAATCTCTTATGTCTTGTACATTGTAAATTATGATGAATGGTGTCCTAAGCCCGCCCTAACTATATATTATTAGGATCGAAAGAATCTTTATCCTTGAAAGAAAGCAATCTCTTCCGTGCCGGTCGGTTGGGTGTTTTCACAGTTGGATTTGATGTTTGAAGTTTCTCGCTTAGCCGTTCAACCTATTATCCAACTATGTATGCTTCAGCCCAATGAATTCCTTAGCGGGCTTATGGGCCACAACTAAAGGCATTTAATCTATCACACATCATCAAATCAAACTGCAGAGACACACTCGCTGATTTCTGGACTCCTGCATCAGTGCATTATTCTTCCAGCACAGTTTCATTTGTGGAATAGATGCCATATATATATGTTATATTTTAATTATGTGGAAAAATGAGTGCCACCTGCATATAATATTAGAGCTTATTAGGTCCGATGTAAGTGACCGAAGGATGATGCCACCCATATGGTAATGGCCGAGCATTATTTTCGACACTCGATAGGATGAGCAGAACCACGAGCCATTATGATTGATTGATACCTTTGTCTGTGGCTCCTACACGCTCCTCAGCAGCATCTCTTGATACCTTTTGAAGGATTCCAGCTTCTGCAACCTCATCTGCCTGTGAAACCTCTTGATGAATACGTCTGCTGCGTGGTCGATCTCGTCCTCCAGCCTGAACTCAGAACCATCCTCCTTGGAGTTCTTGACGAGATCAATGACGGATCCGGTGGTGTTCCCAAGCTCGTCATCATCTTCTTCTTCTTCTTCTTCCAAGTCAAAGAGTGAGTGCCTCAGATCTGGATAGTCGTCGTCGTCGTCGTCATAACAGTACATCGGTTCCGTGTCGGTTGGGTTCGTCAGGGCTGCGTTCTTCGCAGCATCGTAGAGCACGATCGCCTTGTCGTGATCCTCGGCAGAATGGGCACCTCCTTCACCTTTCTCTTGGCCCATCAGCGCATGGATCTTGTGGTTGATTGCCTTCATGAGGAGCTTCTTGTTCTGAAGGAGCCTCAGGACCAGGAGCCTGGTCCTCAAGGCACTAGTTTTGCTCTTCACCGCCATCGACTTGGCCTTCACCATGGCCACAACCGCGGAGCACATCTGCTTCAAAAAGGAGGAAGAAGCCCGGAACTTCATCTTTGAGGTGGTAAAGAACTGAAGATAGTCGCGGATCAAACAACAGTTGGGAAGTGCATGAAATGCTGATCAAGAGAGAGAGAGAGGGAAAGAGATCTGAAAGGAAATGAAGTGCTGAACGTTGTGTTTGTAAACGGATCAGAATAAGTGGAAGATGTGGGGAGGAAGAAGAGAGTAGTAGCGTTTGGAATAAGAACCAAGAGAAGGAAACATCGGAGAGTGTCGCAAGTGACTGTTTTTGCATGGGCTTTGTCTCGAGGGATGACATGGGTTTTTATAGAGGATTGAGGCAACGTCTATGCACTTTGACTGGGACTAAAGAAAGAAAACTTAATGGCTAAGTAGTGAAGTGAGCAACCAGGAAAGTGAAAGCTCAAAAAAGCAGGAAAAAAAGTGGAAGAAAGCAACCATGGCATGTGAAAGAAACCAAGGCGTGGAGGAGTCGTCGTCGTTTGCCGCAAAGGACAGTTGTAATAGTAGGTTCTTTTGAATTATTTGGTTGCTTTGGTGGTCATCCACAGACCGAAATATCTGCTGATCCATCTTTTTCTTTTGCAACGTTTCTTTGCGCTCTTTGAGTGCACTGATGATTGTAATGTCTCTGAGGTAGCCTTTATTGCTATTGCTTTTTCTCTATGCCTTTTATGTGATGATAAATATCTGCCTATATCGTCCATAATTTTCTTAAATCTCCGCATTATGTATGATAGTAAATATTAGTTTATATTTTCTTACTGGATTCTTCATATTTCTCATGGAATATTAATCTTATGATATACAGTAATTTTGACTACTTGTTGACAAGCCATCTCTAACGATCAAGCACTTGGAGATAGAGATTAAGCAAAATCACATATCGCGCCTGCACAGTTACGTACATAGCAGCCATGAAGTATATTAGTACAAACAATACAGAATAAAAGAAGCACACGAGTAATTCTAGCAGTAGTGGTATGGCGCTTAAAGAATAAATTTGGATGGTGCTCGAAGACCATAAGTTACGTGCTCAACCTCATCTGACCAATCTATCGATTGACTTTTAGGCGTATAGTTCAGAGAAGAAAAGCCACAGTTCTGTTAAATCAGCATATGAATCTGAATGCCAAATTGGGCACAACACATTTTGAAACAGTATCCAACCACAGATCATTCTCGTTACACACTAGACAGTTAAATGGGGGAAGATTAATATATCTATACATTCATGTTACAAGGAGATAATGAAAGAAACATTTGAAGGAACAACAAGATTCGCTTCCACCGGTCCCCCCACACCGGCAAAATTAAGGCAGCAAAGTCCTCGTGTCCCTCGTTTCTGGATCGTTATCATCTATTGAAGGTTTACCCCATTCTGTGTTTCTAAGAGGAATGAACTTTGCTCGATCATAATTAGTTCCTCTGAAACCTGTTGTTCTTGAAGACACCATAGGCATTACAAGTACCGAAGAAGCGCTAATTGACTCATCACCAAGACCGAGTGAGAGAGAACCAGCTGCCTGCAAGAGGAACATTAGAAAATGCTAACAAAATATCTTATATAGTTATAATACCGTCTCATTGTTTTCTCAAAAGAATTTACAAAGCCAAAGTACCTTTGCCTTCAACAGAATAAACTTCACTTTAGTAAGCACTGCTTGTGCAAGTGACCTCACATCACTTATTTCAGGATCTTCTAATGGTAGTAGCATGGCGCCCCTGCAGTTCCAGTTATCAACACTATATATCAGCTAGAGTAGATTATATACATCACCATAATTGCTTAATAACTTCAAATGGAAATCATCTCAATATATGAAACGTGTGAATCGGCCGCAGAGAAAGCCAACATGTAATTTGAAGTAATGTACAAATTAATATTTAATATCATACAGTTAATGGAACATCAATTTTATGACAAGCAAGAAGATAGAGAGGGGATGGCAAGTACCTGTTCATATCAGTTGGAAGGTCTTGAGCTGAAGAAGGCAAAGAAGAATCCTTTGTTTCACTTCCTAAAAGTTGTTGGCAAAATTACTTTAGTTGACACTAATGATGCATAAAAAGAAGAACCATTAACGATCTGTAGGTACCTTTAGAATCATCAGGTGCTAATAAAGAAATGCCAATAAATACAAATGTCATCCCCACTACAAACATAGTTATTCTTAATGTGTTAAATACCTGTTAAAGCACTTAAGTTAGCTTCATTTAATGAATATATATATATATATATATATATATATATACACACACATAGATTTCTATGGATAAGGCTCACTTGATATTCTTGAAAATACACAAATCCTGTAAAGATAGAGAAGAAGGTCCATGCAATCTGAAACATGGGAACAATGAGGATTGCATCGAAAAGAGACAACCCTTCATTCAGTCTTGCCATCTGGAATTTAAGAAAAGCTATATCAGACATCTCAGAGTAAGGAAGTCTCAAGGTACAGTTTACTTGGGGCTTTGTTCACATCATTACCCAAAATCCTGCCGTGCTAAAGAACAACAACAGCATACAATATGTAAACCAGCTATGGAACTGATAGTTGCTGCTCATGGTCAGTCTTAGCATATTAGACCTGGAAAGTGTACACATCAAATATATAAATAGAAGAAATCAAAAGTATGCATAGAGATCAATTAAAAAATATTGCAGCTTATCCTGCAGAAACAAGGAATGAAATTCTTAAGATGCCAACTTACAAGGATTTTGCAAATAACACTGAGCAAGAACCCACAGCACCAGAAACAGTGGCATAAGAAAATGGAAGCAAAGTCCGCCAATAGGAACTCACTGGATCAGAAACTGAAAGATATGCTTCTCCTGTCCTGATTGTTATAGTAATTAGGATAACTATAATTTGTTGCACAGGGATTGGATGATAAGGATAAGACAAACAAGGAGGCTGGCTTCTAACACTCAAAAATAAACTGGCTCGACGTGCTAACAATTTTAGAAACTATTAGTCTGCTCACCTGTAAAAGTACTGGTTAACACCAACTATCAATAACAAAGTCAAGCAATAGAGAAGAAAAACCATGCTGCTGTATTTTGCAATCAACTCCTCTGGTGTATATACTGCAAAGAAAAAAGAAATATCATTTAGTTGATTATTAACTATTCCTTCCCTCCATTAGGTTGATGTTAATACCAGGTGACTGGTGGTTTCCAAAAGACACTAAGAAAATGTTGCCAAAAACAATAAAAGTTGTTGCTACCATGACCCTGCAAAACAAGTTGTCATATGAAATCATATTTCTGCATTAAGCATATGTCCTTTTTAAAACAATGTCAATTCTGAAATGACTTACTTGACTGACACTGTCTTACTGAGCACAAAGTAAGCAAATGCAATATTAGATATGAACTGAATTGATCCCAATGCTGCAAGAAGTGACTGCAATCGCAAAACACAAAATAGCCTAGTCAGGGAAAAAACTAATCGAACTGGTCATGATTATACAATCCTCAAAAATAAAAACCAAATTTTAAAAGCATTTCCCACCCTGTGAACCATCCTTAAATTTTGGACCGTGAATTACCCACAAATTTCTTAACACGATGGTGATACGTAAAGCCTTAAGAACTTAAACTTCGATCTAATAGGTAGGTAGTCATTGACTAGCCAATCAAGAGCATCTTAATGCCCTGAATCATTGTGAACATAGCCAATACATTAAGAATCAAAGAATTCTTGAAGAGATAAATGGATTAATCAAAGAATACATTCAAATCCTGGGCGACACAAATTTCTACTTCCCATCACTATCATTGTGGACAAAATGCCAATAAAAAAACAGTGTACATCACATTTACAACAGTAACATACATGTTTGTGAATAATGCTCTTGCTGAACCCAGATTTGAGTAGTGAAAGCCCATGAAAGGCACATTATATCAAGATTAACATTTTATACTAGATGATATATTCCATCAGTAGCTCATGAACAAAACCAAAATATTTAACTTGACCTGTGCAGCATATGCAAAGGAAACAAAGTTGAGGCAGTTCCCGAAAACAAACAAAAGAATGCCTGCATTAGAAGGTACACCATTAGATCAGCTAAAATATATTTTTTTCAAAATAGAAGATATCACAATGTAAAGTATCACCAATTCTCCAGGTCTGGAAATGTATAATTGATTTCACATTAACTTTGCTATTGGTTCCATCACAGCTAGGCATATAATGCTTCTCTCGCTGCAAACACAGACACACACACCACAGGAAGAAAATTGGCATGTTAGTACATTAAGTAACAGTGTATGTAGTACAGTATTTATTCGCAACAAGCTATGACAGGAGAAAAAGACTGCGGATTTTCACACTGGAGCAAACAATAACAGGAAATGGTAAAGTTACAGGAAAGCATGAACATGTAACACAAAAATACCTGATCATGACCCAATTTTAGAAGGTTAGTCCCAAAGTTTATAGTAATACTCCCAATTATATTAATAAATGCTCCAATAATCCACTCCCCCATGGATCAATGATGATGAGGAGCTCTTCTATAGCGAGATAAATCAGTTCAAGACTTTTTTGAAGGTCGACTCTTGCACATCATTGTTTTAGTCATTGGCGTTCAGGTCTTCTCGAACTGTAGGCAAAGCCCATAGTGCATATGCAAACTCTTTATACAGTAGAAATGATTGAATCAAGTTCTGCACTCCTGAAAATATCAAAGTTATCCACGAATGCAGTGCGTATAAGTTGATCACTAGAAGGGTCAAGGATAACATCAGATTATTAGATTAGCCAGAGAATAATAACAAAGACATCCAATGATTGGAAAGAACAAATAATGTGAAAAGATAACAACATGTGATGGCAATATCAAGGTTCTTGCTTAAACATGCTATGCCACTCCACAACCTGCATAACATTTAATATTTGTTTTAAGAAAATTTGCCAAATACATAATCCATAACAAATTTATGGACAATATCGACTTGAACATTTCAGATTATGATATCAACAATTCAGGTTGAAAGAAGTAACTAAGAAAAAGAACAAAAAGACTACAAAGTAAATTAGTTTATGATTTACTGGAATCTTATTTATCTTAGAAAAAGCCGCCATATCTTCCATACTTCAGTAACAACAAATGACATACAAAAGAAATAGAATAAGTTCAACTTAGAAACATATGGCTAGGTTCAACAGCTTGTTCCCAAAGGCAAAGTTGAAATGTTTCCTATAATATTTAAATGCCTTAACCCTGCTATCCAAGACTCCTTTTCTATTTATTAAAATCCCCAGGGAGTGATTAGCATTAGAGCCACATAACTCTTTAGCAATCATTCTCCTGTTTAGATAAATATAGCAATTTTTGAATGCTCAGCTTGCCACGTAGCAATTGCTCTCCAGCATGTTAAAACAACTATCTCCATAGAATCTCAGAACTGTGAAAATTGATATTGCAAAGATAGAATTTAAGGCCATGGCTCAGATAATAACTATGATTCAGATAAAGCAGTGTTTGCTCCGTCTTATTGAAAATCCAGCAAAAATACTTCCAAGTAATGCCTTCATACGGTATGTGGTCAAGAAAAGCTTCGAGAACTTCGCTGGTCAATAAAAAATGAAGTTTTCTAAGTGTTCCAAGAAGTCTATGTGGTTCCCACTTCCCGATGGTACAGTAGGTCTGCCTATATCTAAGACAAATGACCATACTTCAAAAATTTACCAAATCCATTCCATAGAAAAAAAAAAATACCACACCTGCCGTACATTGTTCTTCCATAACTAGCCTTTTAATGTATGACTGCTGTACATTATGAATCACGCCTTGTAAGCCAGTGACTTTGATAATAATTCTGATATGCCTTGCTAGCAATATCTCCAATAAAAAAAGGCAATAGGTGCATGATGCTACAGGTAGGGTTACGAGGAGGAACAATGTAGGCAGCCCATATACTATTGAATTTCCCCTTCAGCAAACAATTGCAAGCTTTTGTTAAAAGAAATTCTCTAAACCCTGAATAAGCAACATATTTTAGATGTTAATCCTCATGGTAGGTACACACCAACAGTTTCTTTTTCCAGCCTCAACTCTTTGTCTTCTATACCATAATTCCCTTGAAAGAAGGCACAAAGTCCACGACATTTGTCTTGTCCAACTATCAAGCCTAAATTCACGAGATTGGATGACGGAGCTGCGATTAGCGATCATCCGATAGGACGGGGAGTAGAAAACCCATCGCCCAGCATAAATAAGCTCCAAATTATAATGATAAGATACAGATAGTGTTGAGAAAATTCATGGGCTAAGAAGAAACAAAAACACATTATATTCCCAAAGAGATTCTTTAACAAAATAAAAGAAAAAGAGAAAGAAAAGGAAAATCGTTCGAGAACCTTATTTGCTGTCACGTAATCTTCCAGCTCAAGATACGATCACGAGCACCAGATCTGACAGACAAACAAACGCATGAATTGACGATAAATTAGGATCCTATCTACCTCATCCGCACCGAAGCGGAAATGCTTAGTAGCCAGATCCATAATCTAGAGTCAGCGATTGACACAAGAATGTATAGATCGCACCGGATCTTGAAGCATTGACCAAGGAAGAGTAATTTTCCGGGGGCTTTACCTCGCGGGAATGGTCGCGGAATCCCCCTCCGGCCGTAGCCGAGGCCCAAGAAGAACGAATCGATCGATTCGAGACGAACAGGAGAAGAAGATGAACCCTTGAAACTTTTCTTGCGACGGAGGAGGACGAGGAAAAGGCGAGAAGATCTGCAAAATTAGGGGCGCAGATCACCGATCACTTTTCCCCCGTAGTCGAACGTCACAAAAATAACAAAGAATAAGAAGTCATTTGCCGAGGCTTCTTTTTATATTGGCCAATTCGTGAGTTCCCCGATCCCTTTCCCGCCTGGTGAGGATCTTCTGTTATGGCACAACGACAAGAACCAATATTTCCCAATCATGCTACTGCAGGGACCCACAGATGGAAAGAGAGCGCACGCTGATTCTATTTTTCTGGTGGATAAAAATGCTGAACTCTGTCTCGGATATGACAACTGTTAAGCCATTGTTCGATTAGTACTTTTTTCGCTTTAGTATCATTACAACTTTTATTTATTTCGAAGAATGACAAATAAGGCGTTGGGATCCCAAAAAGACGAAAGCCACGACTGAACGCTATCACAGCCGTGGCTGATGACCTCATCAGCATCGGTGTCTTTTCTCTCGGGTGTTTTCTCGGGGGAGACTCCTGAGAGTGTCTTTAAGGCGTATCTCGTCGTCTTAATCTCTGAATGGTCTTCGTTCGGTCCCACCGGTCCACGTTGGTGGTACAAAGTTTCGCGTTCCTTTTTCTTCGGCACCCACAACTTTCTCGCCCATACACCCAGTGACACGTAAGGCCACAGAAGCGGTGGACCCCGCAAAGCATCTCTGCATGCGGGGAGGAACCAAGGTTTGGGGACGATTGTCGGGCGGAGTCGCTTACTTTAACACCTTCATACGCGTTACGGTCACCTAAACCGTACGATCGGCGTTCACCACCATCTCACGTGGCTCTTTAAGACGGGGGAAATCACACCTGGCCCCACCATCCTCAATCACCATTACGTTCGTTACAGCAAATTTAGATGGATTCCATTCGATGAAGAGTAATTGTTCATCCTAGTGACTGATACAATCCAATCTTATCTATCCTGTTCCTTTTTTTGTGACCTTGTTTTGCAATGGTACAAAGAATAGTGAGTGCATTGTAATCATGACAATGGAAATGACAGTATCAATGGTGACCATGACAGCCCTCTTCATATCTGCTACCATATGTGGCCACAAGTTGAAGGATGGCAAAGCTGCAAAAGCAGCATTAAGACCTTTATTGTTCTGCAGTCCCTATCATCAGATCATAAGTTTACCAGTTCAGGACACAACAACTAATCATTCATTAAGAATCACAGAAGTTTGTTCAGGAGAAGAATTATCGATTGACTTCGTAAGATTCACACTCGGATAATATAAGAAGGTTTACTTACAACTTTGGATCTGACACCAGCATCCAAGATACTACTTTTAACGTCAGAAATATACACAGAAACCTCAGGTATGTACAGGACCAAAACTCTCCTTGAGACTGATGATTAAGCAGGGTCAATACATTATCACAGACAGCGAGATCGGTTTGAGTTGTGAAGAGGTCAAGCAAGAGCAGGGACAGCACAGTGGGATTCTGAGTTGCCACAAGCAAAGCCTTCAATTCTTACTTCCGGGGAAGAACCACAGCTTGGAGACCCTTTTTCGACTCTCCCTGCCTGCTTCATGCTGAGGGAGACTCCAATTGGGGAAGGTAAGAACTGGCTATGTTTGCCAAACTCTGCATCTCGGACTACGGGATTGTTAGTGCGCGCAGGAGGTGATCCACACAAAAGGCCCACCTGGCTGCCCAACTCTCCATCACCCTCAGGGCATTCCTAATAAGCAACAAACTTGTCACTAGGACCATAAAAGAGGATCAATGAAAAACAAACTTTCTCCCAAAATACGTATTCACATTGCAAATGTAAATCATTACCCTTCTTTGGAGAAGATCAAGAGTTTCAGAAGCATAATCCACTCTATGAATTTGCAGAATGCTGGAAAACAATGATAATTCGGAGTAAGTGATAAAGTGATGCCATAAAGAAAAATAATTGATGATTTTAAACATTTCCGCTGCAGAGATAATAACAGTGGTTAAAAAGGTTCATTATTGCATGAGAAAATGGGCACCAAACTATCCATCTTATGCTACCAAAATGCTGTTAAACTCCAGACGCAAAGCATATAATTGACTGACACAGAACTGGAAGCATATTGTCATCCAAAAAGAATTTGCTTGTTGGATGTCATTACCAAACTAACATGTCCTATGGGGCTATCAGTGAGGAACTTGGTTAACTTGCTACAGGTAAGAAAATGAAAGGAATTAATGTTTCTAAATAATTAGAAAAAAAAACATACCCTTTTGGATTGGGACCGATTCTATTGCAATATTCCATGAAATAAGGAACCCTAGTTACCCAACGAGGTTGAGGACAGATAACTTCAGATCTAGGAAATGGCTGGTCGTTGATTTGCCAAAACCTCGACTTCTTTTCAGACATAGGATCTTGACATAATTGGTTTGTTGTATTAAGTCTCATTGGGCACTTTTCCATTTCGACAGTCTCCTGGATCATCAAAAGAAAACAAATTAAGAAGCAAGCAAAATGAGAGGGATCTAGAAAGTAGTTCTAGAAGACTAGTCTAGGCATAGTTACATAGAACAATGTTAGAATAGAACCACCAATCACAAGCATTTGTAGTTCTGTGAAAAGTATACAAATTTTGACTCATAATCAGGGGGACAACAGGTGATGAAGTAATTTAGCATTCTGAATGGTGAAGGCTGAAAAAAATGTCTGGTTAACTTAGCTTTCTGAAAAATCCAAAAGAAATGTAAGAAGGTCAATAGCACCAATGAACTAAAATGTAAAAGAATAAACAATTATATCCTATGATGTTAAATTTAAGAAAATATAGCAAATATTTAAGGACCACCGGATACTTTATGAAAATGAAGTTAAAAGCAGACCTATTAGATAAACATAATTTTGACAAAACCAAAAACTAAGGCCGAATGTACTGGCACAAGTAAGAAAAGTAAAGGTTATTGGTGCTGCAGCAATGTATCATCTATCTTAAAGATTCTAACATTGTAATTTTGAAGCAAGAAACTGTCAGAATGACAGTAGGCAACTACAAGCCTTCATCACGCAAGCAGTGACTATTTTATAGGTTAAAATGACTAAACAGTAGCACACCAGTGCGGTACAAAGCTCCGCAATAGTAAAGAAAATAATGAAACTTCTGAAGCTAAACATAATCTTTATAAGGCATGCAATCACAGCAAGCAAAACTGCCTTCATCTCGGAAGATTGGCATGTACATCTATCATGGGTTCATGAAACAGATGCATAAGTATGATAATTTTCAGGCATCACTGCGACAGTAGCAGCATATGCAACATACATCAGAATAACTAGAACCAAAGTCTTGATTTCACATATACATTTACTTGAAATCCCCTTAGCTGAGTCCAGAACTGATTCTTTCCGACCGGTTTTGCAGTTCAGTTCAGGACACTCTTCACTTTTGTTTAGGAAGTGGAGGGACGGCAGAAACCTTACTTTTTACAAGAACTGGAAGTAGCTCCAAAAATGAGCAGAAAGCATTCGACGCGACGATCTTTTGCGAATCCAAATTTGTGCTACAGCATGAAATAAAATAGTTCGGTCAAAATATTAAAACCCAAAGGGTATTCTCTCTTCCGTAGTGTGAGAGAAAAGGAACGATTAGGTTGGCTTAGAGCCATAAGAAGGCAGAGGAACCAGCAATGTCAGATTAGCAAGCCGAAGGTCGAAACTTTCGGCGATCAAACTCGCCAATCCCCATGTCTAGATCTCAATTCGACCCCGCAGGTTCCCAATTACAAACCATATCAGAAACAACATCATGGTCCAACCCATACCTCACAACAGGGAAGACAGAAGTATTTTTGCAGCTAAAAACACACAAATCCAAGGTAAAAGCTCATTCACCAGACTCTGTATCCATACCATCTGGAAACGGGCGGATCCGACGCGACAGCTCTAGACCACCTCCGAGCCGCCAGATCTAGCTCGTCATCACGGCCTACGAGATCCCCCTCATGATCGAAGCCACGGATAAAACGCAGCAGGCCAAGATCCCACCATTATATGCTGCTGCGGAAGAAGGGAAGCAAGAGAACCAAGGCGCGAGAGAGATCTTTACAACTCGCGTCCACCCTCCTCCCCTTCTCTTCTTCCCGCACGGCCTTTTAACGCGGAGCGGGGAGGATGGTGGTGAAGCGAAGCGAGTCCCCGCGGTTAGGTTAAAATCCCAAGCCTAATCCGGAGGTTACGCCACGTTATTAATCTCATTAAGACTCCATTAATTTTGTTCCTTTCTCCAATTAATACACTTTAAGAAGTAGCAAATAAAATCGAGAACAAAATATGATTTAAAAAAATAATTTTTTTTGTTATAAAGAAGTGCTATTTTTTATTTAAAATAATAATAATCTTAATTTTTAAGAGGGCAATTTATTTAAATTCAGGTAAATTAAAATTAATTTATTTTATAAAAGAATATTACGCGGAAATTGTCGTTCGCAGACGTTGTTGTTCGTCGACAGTGATGGCGTGCGAAACGATCGGTAATTGGGAACCCTGTGGCGACACGTGTCGAGCGGATTGTAGACCTGAGGAGTCAGCGCTTGGTCAGCATACTAAGAGGGCGAGGTTAAGCTTATCAGCTGCTACCGCACTCGTGACGTACGGTGTCGACATGTGGATCATACGAAACCCTCGACCGCTGATTGCATGAAGATGATGTGGCGTCAGAACTAGAATTAGTAATTGTACTATTCAGTAAAAATAATAAAAGTATTTTGGAATTCTCATAACAAAGGAAGAGAAAAAAACGTGGTCGGCAGGATTCGAACCTGCGCGGGCAGAGCCCACATGATTTCTAGTCATGCCCGATAACCACTCCGGCACGACCACTTGGTTGTGGATTAGGGAAACTAATCAAATAATATGGAAGATAAAACGTCCTGCTTCATGTACAGAACAGAAATTGCTGCTTGGAAACTAATCAGACATGTCTATACAATGCTGAACGATTAGAAGTCTGTAAGTTGTTAGCTTCTGCTGTATCAAGTTCGGATAAGATGCTTCACCAAGCTTCGTACATGGTGGCTAATAACACATATATAGTTGCATGTCTTTATTGGTTTAGGCTCATAAGCAATTTCCTACCTTATCCAATCATCCACCCACACCACCTTGTTTCTGATATCTAATTAATCGTCACTCGCCTTGCTTTCTAAAAGCATCCCACCTCGCGTTGTCCTCCAAAACCTGCACTTTGTGACTCGAATGATCTTTAGCTTTTGGTTATGGGAGCCATGTGTGCTGCTTCGATGGTCTCCATCGCAGCTCCCCGTGCTAAGTAAACAAATCTTGACCATGTTGTCAGCGTCGCATCGTCGTCCATTATCCAAGATCAAGTGGGTGACGAGATCCACGAATCCACGGCTGTAAAGTAGTTGATATCCATCGTTTTATGATGCGAAGAAGTATAAGGAGTGTGTGGAGGATGTAGAATTCATGACAAAGAAGAGAGAGAGAAGGAATGGGAACTTGAGCTCGCCTGGTTCCTGTTTTGACTTCGTCCTCTCTAAAGATGCGGAGGAAGAGGAAGAAACTGATCCATAAGGAGCTTGTCATCCTCTAGCTCCCCAGAGAAAGAGGAGGCAAACATGAACTGAAGCTACAGAGGCAAGTCATATAGGCAAAAGGGAGGCTAAGCCTCTCTCTCTCTCTCTCTCTCTCTCTCTCTCTCTGCTGTTGATGTTATGGTGCTATAGGATTTCAGTAAAGACGGTCCCTGAGACTTGTAAAGAGCTCTGTTCTTGTTGGGACATGGTGATGCTGTAGAAGCATCAAACATGTTACAAAGTCTCATTCTATTGTATCAATAATGCAACTTTGTTTGTACTTCGTGCTTGAGATATGGTACTACTATGTTCCTATTGTATCAATAATTAATGTGCTCGATGTGTTTGTTGGTTGTTCTCTTCCTTTCCTCTGTTCCTTTCTAATCTTCCAACCTACAGATTTATTTGGATGAAGTAAATTTTTGACGAATACCGAGACTTCAGATAGATTGTGACATCATTTATGTGAGGTGTTGCACTAGGAAGAGGGCTCTGTAGAAGAAGACGAAGTATGTGCTCTGTAAATAGGTTTTGGATATGTTCTATATGCAGTAGAAATCAATCTCTTCTTATGGATCATATCTTTGTTTTTGTTGATAAAACTGCAATTTTTAGCTGCACACCAAAGCAAGTCAATGCTCTATGGAATTCGAGCAAATTCTAGGCAATAATATTGGATTTATGTCAAGGAGGGTTGATGTGCTTTAAATATTTAAGAAGCACAAACAATTACTGATTGCCAATAAGCACATGGAACATAAACGTATTTCAGCCGTAGGATCGGGCTACGAGCGATCACACGCGTTAATCGGACTTCATCAAGAGTATGGAAAACATGTGGGCTCTTCCCCGGATCACAGCACAGGTTGACACGTGCTGTGCACGGGCCAGCGGCCTGTGACGCGCTACTGGGCCGGCGCACTCCAGCCTGTGTCGGCTCGTTGTGAAGCTTACTTAAGTTAAAAGCATCTCTTTTTCTCTAAAGCAAAATTAATCTCAATTTTGTAATGTCTTCTAAAGTTCTACAAAAAATACGTGTAATTTCAAAAATATATGTTTTATTTTAAATTATGATGATTGTATCATGTACACAAATAGCTCCGATACGAATGCGATCGATACCAATTGTGATGAAATAAAAGGTAGGTAGCAAAATTAGGTACGGACGACCAGTTGTTATAGTTAATTAGGTAGCTTCCCATGTTTTTCATTAGTGGGTGGCTAAAGTTCTGGCTCCTGTCGGGTCTCCCACATTCTTCATCAAAAGCACCTGGCAACCACCTGACACTTCCAACGTCATGAATTATCTGGCCTTGGGCAGTCATGGGTGATTTGGCGTCCAAGGCGGATTAACCAAGTATGCGTCGTCCAAGTCATTCGACTAAGTGGATGCGGAGGATTTATTTCAAGGCCCACTTAGCAGATTTTACGTATGAACGACGGACGCGACGCACACCGGTGGAAGGGAGGCGAAGTGCCTTCCCCTTGCGCGGTGTCACTGCTTCTCGAGTCTCGATCCGACCCTTCACGGCGAAGTGCATCTTCCAAGATCAGAGAAAGAGGGGCTCTTCCTCTACCCGTTGACGGGGCGCTCGATCGCCTTCTGGTCTGCGATAACCAGAAGGCCACGAGGTGTGCGCGCGGCAGATGAGAGATGAATAAATGCATGGAGTCGGAGTTTACAGGTTAAGTTTTCAGCTGACGGAAAGAGGAGGTGGTCACCCGCGTGGTTGTCACTGTGCCTAGCCTCCCACCAATCATTCTCTGCTCCTCGTCGCTTCCCATCTGCTCGTCCGTTCAACCCAACCAGCCACCGCTATATATCTCCCGCCTCCTCATCTCCGGACCGAACCATCAACTCTTCGATCGACCTAGTACTTGGTCCTGCTCCCACTTCTAGCTCATGGCCAAGTTGGCGGAGATCAGGCAATCGCAGAGGGCAGAGGGTTCGGCGACGGTGCTTGCCATCGGCACCGCCACCCCTGTCAACGTCTTGTACCAGGCCGACTACCCGGACTACTACTTTCGCATCACCAAGAGCGAGCACCTCACTAAACTCAAGGAAAAGTTCAAGAGAATGTGTACGTGCCGTTTCTTTAATCTAAAGTGCCATTCATTTCTTAGGTTCCCCTCTTCCCTAACAAATAAATTCGTCCTGCGCCTTTATATATGTTACCAGAGAGACGAAAAAGAAAAGGCCTCCTCTGACTGGTTTAGTTGTTCCTGCGATAATTACAACTGTTCAATAAATAAAAGAATAAAACATGAACATGATACGTGAATTCGCATGACATAGTTAATAAAAGAGACGAAGTTGTTCTTGTGTAATCGTGGTCTTTGCACTGCATGCTGGTTCAAGGGACAAGTGTGTGATCCAAAGATGAAGTCCTAGTTTTGATCCCTGTACTGCATGCTTGTTCAGGTGACACGTCGATGATCCGCAAACGTTACCTGCACCTCAACGAGGAGATCCTGAAGGAGAACCCTAACATCTGCGCGTACATGGCGCCGTCGCTGGACGCTCGGCAGGACATCGTGGTGGTGGAGGTGCCGAAGCTAGGCAAGGAGGCGGCGGTCAAGGCCATCAAGGAGTGGGGGCAGCCCAAGTCCAAGATCACCCATCTCGTCTTCTGCACCACCAGCGGCGTCGACATGCCTGGCGCCGACTACCAGCTTACCAAACTCCTTGGCCTCCGACCCTCCGTCAACCGGTTCATGATGTACCAGCAGGGCTGCTTCGGGGGCGGCACGGCGCTCCGCATGGCCAAGGACCTGGCCGAGAATAACCGCGGCGCCCGGGTGCTCGTGGTTTGCTCCGAGATCAACGCTCTCAGCTTCCACGGGCCCTCGGAGTCCCACCTCGACAACCTTGTCGGGCAGGCCCTGTTCGGCGACGGCGCCGCCGCCATCATCGTCGGCGCCGACCCCGACCCCGCAACGGAGCAGCCGATTTTCCAGCTCGTCTCCGCCAGCCAGACCATCCTCCCCGACTCCGAGGGCGCCGTCGACGGCCACCTGCGGGAGGTCGGCCTCATCTTCCATCTGCTCAAGGAGGTGCCGGCCCTCATCTCCAAGAACATCGAGCGGAGCCTGGTGGAGGCATTCAAGCCGCTGGGGATCAGCGACTGGAACTCCATATTCTGGATTGCGCACCCCGGAGGGCCCGCGATCCTCGACCAGGTGGAGGCCAAGCTCGGCTTGGAGAAGGAGAAGATGAAGGCAACGCGGGAGGTGCTGAAAGAGTACGGGAACATGGCGAGCGGCAGCGTGCTGTTCATCCTGGACGAGATGAGGAAACGGTCGGCCGAGGACGGAAAGGCGACCACCGGCGAGGGGCTGGAGTGGGGCGTCCACTTCGGGTTCGGTCCCGGGCTCACGGTGGAGACTGTGGTCTTGCACAGCATTCCCATCGCTGCCTAGTGACGCAAGCTTTTCCTACTGTCACGTGAATCTCCCCGTAACTAGTTGTGATGCTACTGCTATTGATATCCGTCGTTGTGGATTTATTTGGCTATGAAGGTGTCTGTAACGGAGATCAAACCCTACTATTTATCCTGTTGAAGGCGTGGGAGAAAACGTCATGTAGTGTTATGTTCCATGGTGCTTAATAAACTCTCTTTCGTCAAACACGTTATTGTCTTACTTCCTCAGTGTACATGTCTTATGTGGGTCCCATAGGTCAGGCCTACAAGGGAGCCACGAAGGACGAGGAAGTCTATGGGTTAGGGAACCTCTGCAAGTGTTTTTGAACCAAATATATATACTCAGTGTAATTTTGACGTAAAGTTTGTGGTTAATTATATATTAGTTACATTTAAGGTTAAGGTTTCTTTAGTTAGCAAAATGAAATATCTAACTTCGTATTTAAGGTTAAGGTTTCTTTAATTACGAAAATGAAATATCTAACTTGGTTTCTCTTCACGCTTAGTGGTTAAGGTGAGATGACTTTAAGTTACATTGATTTATTACGTGATCATTATATTGAAAAAGATCAAAATCACACTATTTTCTTCACTCTAGATCTCTATGTCAAGTGTTTTGCCCGTGACTATAGGGGGTATTCATGTTTGGCACATGACTGCTTTGACCGAAATCTTTGTGGATGATTCCGTAATACAATTTGACAAATGAACTTTAGGGCATCCTTGGGGAGAGTGTAGTAGCTAATAGGATGACTTTAAAAATGTGTGTATAAACTCGTAATGAGGGACGTGATCTTGCTCGTGAATGTAATGAAATTATCCGTGAAGCAAACAAATGGAACCATGAACTAGTCGCTATTTGTGTATAAGCTCGTATTTGCATATATCTCTTATATGAACAGATGTACAAATCATATATATATATATATATATATATATATATATATATATATATATATATAAAAGATCAAATACTAAACAACTCGATACTTCTATTATTTGTTATTGGATCCATAGGATTGGATTAATTATGGATCCTTAGGATTGGTGGACTTTTCTATATCTCCTAATTTCAAGCCATAGATCAAGATCAAGCCAAGCGAAAGGCTCCTTTATCCATCCTATATATTGTATTTTTCATTCCATGTTAAAATAGAAACTTAATTATTTGATTATACGAGAATAAATTCTTTATTTTTTATTTATAGAAATAAAATAACTATCAATATATATTGAAGTGATACGTCCGCTTTCCACAAAAAAGAATCATTTTTTTCAATATTTACTCATTATTAATTAACAATCATAATGATTAGGATTAGATTCGTATGCATAATTCTGTGAAAAGACTCTATGGGAAAATGATGGTTCCATTCAATGTTGTCTAAAGAGAAGTTAGAACATAAGTGTGAGCTAAGTAAATTAATGGATAATCTTGATGGTATTGGACGTAGAAGTTAATAACATATTCTAAATGACACGAAGAAAAAGATTCTTAGTTAGAATCATAATGGTAATTATAGTTTCACTAATATTGAAATCAAAGATATTTGGAATTTGATCTTTGATGACACTTTTTTAGTTAGGGATAGTCATGGTGACAATTACTTTATATATTTTAATATTAAAAATTAGATTATTGAGGTTGACAATGATAGTTCTTTGATAGTGAACTAGAAAAAAAAACTTTCTAATTATTTGAGTGGGGGGTCTAAGAAAAAGAATCACTATTATTATCATTATATGTATGATACTCAATCTAGTTGGAATAATCATATTAATAGTTGCATTGATAGTTATCTTCATTTTGAAGTCAGTATTAATAGTTCTATTTCGGGTAGTAGCAACAATTACAATGACAGTTACTTTTATAACTTTATTTGTACTAAAAATAAAAATAATATTGTTAGTGATAGATTTAGTAAAAGAACTAGAAATTTTTTTAATGATTTTCACGAAGAAGTATAATTTGATTTCCCTGAAGAAGTAGAATCCAATGGCTATGATATAAATAAAAAATATAGACATTTATGGGTTGAATGCAAAAAATTATTATGAATTAAATTATAAAAAAAATTAAGCCAAAAATGAATATTTGTGAAAAATGTGGATATCATTTGAAAATGAGCAGTTCAAATACAATTGAACTTTCGATTGATCTTGCAACTTGGATCCTTTTGATAAAGATATGATATCTATAGACTTTATTCATTTTCATTCAAAAGAGGAATCTTAGTGAGATCGTATCGATTTTCAATCGAAGGAGGACAGCTAATGCTATTCAAACTAGCATATGTCAAGTAAATGATATTCCCATAGCAATTGGTGTTATGGATTTTCAGTTTATGGGAGATAATACGGAATTTGCAGTAGGCGAGGAAATTACTCATTTGATGAGTATTGTGTGTGCTACAGGAGGAGCACATGCAAGAAGGAAGTTTGAGCTTGATGCAAATGGCTAAAATATCTTATGCTTCATTTAATTGTTAATCAAATAAAAAGTTATTATATGTATCAATTCTTATATCTCCTATACAACGGGTGAAGTAACAGGGATATCATTATTACTCAACGTAACGACTACATTACATTTGTAGAAAAGAGTAATTGAACAAACATTATAAAGGATAATATATGAAGTTCACAAGTGTCTGAGTATTTATTTCAAAAAGATTTTTTACCTAATAGTACCACATAATCTTGAATTTAAAAAATATAAAGTATAATACTAGATTTAATTATTTTATTTGTAGCGAACAAGTATTTAATTCATCGTGTTTTCTTTGGTCACATAAGTTCTCCTTATAATAAGAGTCAAAGGTTTTGGATAAATTTTATAATATATTTTATTTTATTATTTATTTATATTATTTTATAATTTTTATATTATTTATAATTATAATAAAAAATATAATAATATATATATAACATAAAAATATAATTTTTTTAGAATATTTTAGAATATAGAATATATAGTTTCTATCTAATCATATAGAATTATAGTTGATATTACTTATTACTTATGAATAAAAAATATTTTTTTTATATTTTTATAATATATTTATTAATATAATAATGGCTTGATATTTCTTTTGCAGATTTATCATAAGTAATAGATATATCATAAGAAAATATCTTTCTAATAGATAAAAATATTAAAATGGATAGAAATATTAAATTGAGGCACAAATTCAGATCATACCTTACCCTCTATTTTTATGTTTTTAGCGGGCTTAGTATTTGCAACAATTGCAATGATTTTTTTTATTTCTTCATGTAAAAAAGAATAAGATTGTCTAGACCCAGTGTGACTTACTCTTCCATGGATGTGGTGGACGTGCGTTCATTACTTCCTCCCTGTCATCGCTTTGGCATGGACTAGGCTGACATGCTCTGTTTTGACATAGTCAAAACTAGCCAAAGTGATGATTAGAAGTAACGAAGCTAGTTTTGGCATGGGAGTGATGACTGGATGATTTACCCAGTGGATTGAGATGCTCTGTTTCTTCATGGCAAACTTCATGGCACACAAGTGATGCAAACTACTGTTAAATGGAGGAGGTCCCAAGTTGTTGCTGTTGATTGAACATGGAATTCCGTGAACTTTTCGTCCATTTTTGTGACAGCAAACAACACTAACCAAAGAAACAGAGCATCTCATTCCACTGGGTAAATCATCCCCTTCTTCCTCACTGACACCCCCAAACTTGTCTGCCGAACCGAAACTGCTGCAATCAGGACCATATTCCCAGAACGTCCCACGCTTCTCTTCTGCTTTGTGCCCCTGCAAATTGAGCTCCCTCAACCCTCCTTGCTTCGTCCCAGTCATCACTTTCCCAGGCCAAAATTCCCCCGCATGAAGCTAATTCTCCCCCACTCGTTCTCTTCCACTAGCCACTGGCTCGGTGGAATCAGAAAGGTCACTGTGACTCACATTGCAACTTTCTCTATCATCGGCGCCGTCGTGGAACTCCAAGTTTACCCATTCGAGCACACCTCGCGGGGTCTCCTCCATGGGGGTTTAGTGGCTTTGCAGAGCAACACATGAAGTGTGCGCATCCGAAACCTACAGATGGTCTATTGGGCCATGCGGATCATGTGAATTTAGCCCTCCGGTTCAACTCAACCTAAGCCCGGCCTGTTTCCGACTCAATCCGGTCGTCATGCTTATGGCACGTGACCGTCACCCCCTTGTCTCGGCGATAAAACCCTCGTCCAAGCCCACCTCGCCAAGTCCACTCCATTCTCCAGCTGAGATTTCTAGGTTTTCCGGTGATGTCGGGGCGAACGTTCATCTTGAGGCTTCACTCCATGTCCCTTTCCCCTCTACTCTCCTCTCGAGCTCTCGCGCTCCCCCCCGCCCGCTCTTCCCCTTTGCTCCGCCTCCGCCCCCTCCTCGCCGCCGCCAGTTACCCGCTCCGCCTCAGCGCATCAGGCCTCGGGACCCGATGCTTCTCCACCAGGCCCACCACATCGTCCCTTAATGATCCGTCGCCGAACTGGAGCAACCGCCCCCCTAAGGAGACCATCCTCCTCGACGGCTGCGACTTCGAGCACTGGCTCGTCGTCGTGGAGCCTCCGGATCCTTCCCTTACCCGGGATGAGATCATCGACAGTTACATCAAGACCCTGGCCGAGGTTCTCGGAAGGTAAGCTGTCTCCCCCCCCTTTTTTTTTCCCTTTCTTTTCCGCTTTAGTTCCTATTACTCTTTCTATTAGTACTGTAAAGATCAATTCTTGGCGTTAGTTTGAGGTTTTTGCTCTTTTATCTTTCAGATTAATGTGGGGATAATAGATAAAAGTGGTTAAGGGCAATAATATTGGATTTATGTCAACAGTTTGAAAGGTCTAAGTTTAGCTTCAACTTCAGCTTCTCTTAATTGTGCGGATTGAGTTCTTAATGACTTGCATAAGTCACTTTTGTTAATGAATTGTGCGGTTAAGGTCTATGTTTTTCTCTGGACAATACTTGCATAAATCACTTTTTAGTTGGATTAAGTATATCTATAGCATTTGAATCACTGTTTTATTTGTTGGTTTCTTGGCTCTTCTGCTGGTCCGATAATTGGCATCGTGTTACAGTGAAGAGGAAGCAAGGATGTCAATATATTCAGTGTCAACAAAGCACTACTTCGCTTTTGGGTGTAAGGTTTCTGAAGAGATCTCGTACAAGATCAAGCGTATGTCCGATCTATTTGGTTGTTCTTATATATGTGTATTTAAATATTTATTCGTTCCACTTATTTCTGCACATAATGCAGCTTTGCCAAAGGTGCGCTGGGTTCTCCCTGATTCATATTTGGATGTAAAGAACAAAGATTATGGTGGTAAGGGCCAAAAGAACCTGTTTCACTCTTTGCCCTTTTCTTTCACCTCTCCCTTCTTCCCTCTCTTTTCTTTGAAGAACCTAAAGTTATAAAGTGTATATTAACATGCGGTCTCTCATAGTAGATTAACATGCAGTCTCTCAGCTTGTGACTATGATATGATTGGATATTGTATCTCAATTCTCCATTTGTTTATTCTGGAGTGTGGGACATGGTTTTTAACTTTCCTTTTTGGCTAGTATCTTTTCTGGACATCTGTGCTCTTGCATTGCATTCCCTCAATCTGTTCAGTATGACATTTAAGCGTAGATGGGCATGCAATAGAACTGATAGGAATAAGGTAATGTGGTTAATGAAAGCCACGGTTAACATTTTTATGTAATGTCACATTGGACCCTAACCTCGTTAATGACAAACTCGGGGGCTGATATGGGTTGGTCTAATTAGATCATTGGATGAGAACTGATCAGGGTTTGGCCCAGGAATGGTGAGGAAGAATGGGATGAGTTGACATTATTTAATTTGGTCGAGTTTGCTTTGAACTTAACAATTTGGTTAGAAGCATTGCCAGTCTGTTGGAGTTAGCTAACTGTTAGTCATATTTGGTCCAATTCAGTGGGTTTTGTAAGCTTTTGTAGGGATGAATAGGTTTTTGTAAAAGAAATTATATGATTCAAATTTAAAGGATAAAATTAGCAGAGAAATGAGCACGAATTGTATTTGCTTGCTTCAGAATATTTGGATTTTTACCAGATATAGTCTTGAGCCCATAATTCTTTTCACAAAACGAAGTGAAAAGCTCTTATGCCTCTACAATCTAAGGTTTTCAGGTTTGCCAATTTCAATCAAAGATAACAACAAGACGCTAGGTTCTTGGTGATCTTAATTGTTCATCTTGTTCTGCATTAGTTCTTTTTCTGAATGATGGACATTGTTTCTTAGAGTAAAAGCAGAGAACGATGACTTGTTTAGATTTTTATTGTCAATGTTTTGCTTTAGCTGATCCTTTTACATGCAAATCCTGGAAATGCATTACTATTTAAGGCTAGTAACTTTGACACTTTTTTTTCGGTGAAAATAACAGGAGAACCATTCATAGATGGTAAAGCTGTTCCTTATGACCCTAAATACCACGAGGAATGGGTCAGAAATAATGCACGTGCACAGGAGAGATCGAGGCGGAATGACAGGCCTCGCAACTTTGATCGGTCAAGGAACTTTGAGAGGAGAAGGGAAAACATGCAAAACTTCCAGAATAGGCCTCCACCAATGGCAAACCAGGATTCTCAGAATCATAATGCACAGAACGCCATGCCACCAAATGCGCAGAATCCTATGCCTCCTAGAGATGCTCCTCCGATGCCTAATCATGATTACAATGCTACACCACCTACCGCAGGTGGTATGATGAACTACCAGAATCAAACGCCTAACCCGCAGAACACCTATGTGCCAAATGCTGGTCCTAGCCATCAAGGAAGTGTTCAAGGCTATCAAGGATACCAGGGTGGCAGTCCTGGGGGTAATATGCCAGGTTATGTGCCAAATGCTGGTCCTAGCCATCAAGGAGGTGTTCAAGGCTATCAAGGACACCAGGGTGGCAGTCCTGGGGGTAATATGCCAGGTTATGTGCCAAATGCTGGTACTAGCCATCAAGGAGGTGTTCAAGGCTATCAAGGATACCAGGGTGGCAGTCCTGGGGGTAATATGCCAGGTCGAGTTGGTTATCAAGGCAGTGACGCAGGTTACCATGGAGGTGGCTCTGCATATCAAGGAAGTAGCCCTGGTCATCACGGAGGTAATCCACCTTCTCAAGGTGGCTTCTCTGGTTATCAGCCAGGCAGCTCTACTTACCAAGGTGGCAATCCAAACTATCAACAAAGTGGAAGCAATTATCAAGGAGGAGCTCCTGCTTATCGAGGAAGAGACGTGTCTGGAAGAGATGAGTAGAGTACCATAATCTGTTTCCTTACAATGAGGCTCTTAGAGACCCAGATTATATTTTCATCAATATCACCTAGTGTTTTATTTAATGATTTCTATGGTATTTTTAGGCTGCTGGAACACAAGTATAAGAATTTACTTAGAATTGCGATCCACTGCTATTCGTAGTGGTGGACTGCTCCCCAAAGTATTTCAAGTATTTCTGAAAATTGCCTGATGTAATGTTTCTGAAATTTCTTGTTAGAATCTGCTCTATTTGTGGGAGAGCTCATGGAACTGTTGAAAGGTGTGTTAAGGTTGTAGTGCAGATTTAGATGCAGCTCTCTTTGACTATATATATATATATATATATATATATATATATAGTTTTAAATCGTAATGGCTGAAAGTTTACTTATTTGTTTTTTTTGGGTCAACGTTTCCTGAACAAAGAAGCCCACCCAAACCCTCCCCTGTTTCAAGAAGAGAGAAGATCCGATCTGAACTTGGATAGGCTTCTCCCAAAGGCACCTATGAAGTCATGTCATTATTTCTCTTTGTGCTCTGCATAATTTACTTGCCCTACTAAAGCCAAGAATGAAACACCATTGAATATGATGCACCTTGCAGCATACATATAAGTAACATGGATAACTTGACATCCATTTCAGGAACAACAGAGTCACAATGCAATCAGTAACATGGATAACTGAGTGACCAAACTTACCTAAAAATTGGCTTGGATTCTCAATCACAGCCATTGGTTGTTCCAAGTTTTGTCAGGGGCAGACTTATAGCTTACATGCCCGGACTCACCTGGAAGGTCTTAGCAATAGCAACTTCAAGATATGCCTGTGATTGAGACTGCCACAGTAAGTACTTCACAAAATTACATGTGTTATTCAAATCCTACCGGCCGCTGATTTAGCTTGAATGGACGAGGAACCATCAGCAGAGTGCTATGGCATGATCAGCTGCAGTAGGCTTTACGATGCAGAAGCTTGACGACACCGATAAGTCGGGAACAGTAGATACAAGTTTTTCTGTCAGAAGGTTTTTGAACGAATCAAGAGCTTCACGCATCCAATCGTATCGACAAAGTTCATAGGCTTCTCCCAAAGGCACCTATTTCGGTGAAAGCAAGAACAAAAACGTATATAGTTTCTCAAATGATGAAGTCGATACGCATCTTTATTAATGTGGAGTAGATTATACACTAACCCATTTCCTATCGCGGTTATCCTTCTCCGGATAGCAGTCTAACTCCTCGGTGACCTCCAAGGCAAACATGTAACCTTTGCAAGTTCCTTCCATGGTACAACTGTTCTGGCTGCTCTTGCTTCTAAATTCCCAAACACCTAAGTCTGTATCCTGGAAAGACGAAACAAAGAAAAACACCAATGATGATTGCATAATGATCATGAAGCAATAACCATGAAGACCAAGGACACACTTCCGGGGGTCGAAAAAAAGTGTTTAACAAGATAATTTTATGTAATTTAAATAAGATTAATGCAAAAAAAGACCTTCACTCGAAAATTCATGATATAGCTATCTCGAAAGTTAGGTCTTCATTTGTTTCGACTATAAAATGGAGAAATCACGAATTTCTAGTTCACAAAAGAAAAAACATGGTAAATGATCTCTCTCTTCTCTCCTAATTTAATTCTGTAGAAATTCAACTTTAAAAAAATGCTACCTTCATGTACATTGGCATACATAAACTCCCTTAACAATGCTATCAAAAAATTGCAGACGGTCGTAAACTTGACCCAATTGGTATTTAGTACATATGCTATATAACTCCAATGTAATTATGTTATCCAGGAAGTGATTATATTTAATATAAGACTAAAAACCATTCTACTGTCCCACTAGAAAAAAAAAAGAAGGAAAATTACTTGTTTAAGTGGTTAAGATTCTCATCACCAACTTATCGGAACAGCAGGAGTTAGGCAGACAAGAAACACATCACATGCGTGTTAGTTGGACAGAGCAGAACTTTAATCTTACTAGAATCCAATTGATGTGAGGGTCCAGAAAGATTACAGGAGTAAAATATTTTCCATGATGTAACATGTATCAGATATGAGAAATGGAATTGCAAGGCCCACAAGAATGGTAAATTTATTGGTGTTTTGAATGAAAGCATAATCCTCTACTGAAAGTAGACTTAAAGGAGAACTCTTGTTCTTCTCTAGTCGTAAATCACTCATGATTTCGGAGTTTCGACGAATTTTCTCATGAAAAAGATGTTAGATGAATAGAACAGTAGGTATGTTCATCAGACAAGCTTCATCTCATCAAACAAAAAGTTTGAAATGCTTACATTCAAAATTCCCTTCACTCCTGCTTCTTCCATAGCTTCGCGGCATGCCGCTTCGCCTGCAGTCTCATCGATCTCCCATCCACCCTGTCGCAGCAGATGAATCAAACACATATTTCAAGCCAAAAATAGCTTCTTGCTCGGCTAAATCCAAAAGAACAAGGAATTCTATTTCTCACCTTCGGGAAGACAAGATCAAGTCGACCTGGAGAAGTGATCATAAGGACTTCCACTCTGCCGAGCAGATCACCAGATCGGTTACCGTCATCTGCTTTTACCTTGTAGGGTATACATCTGCCCCAAAAGGAACACACACGAGAAATCAAGCACTAATCCACTATGCTGGTTGATAATTTATGCTATTTTGGTTTCGAAAACACATAGATCAACTATACTTTTGGCACACAACCTTGGCAAATATTTTAGATGAAGCAGAATCCATACCAGAACATCACATAAATGCAATATCTGATGGGTCTGGAGCATCCATATTGCCACAACTACTTCAGACATTGTCACTCTCAATCAAACAACAATTTTACTTTTTAACTTCATGGAATTAGATTCTAGCACAAGCATTATGGCTTCCACTGTCAACTTTGTGCACTATGGATGCCTTATTTTCCAGCTTCATCTGCTTTTTTGCTTTAAAGAATACCATAACACAACCAGCTAAGAGCGGTTGAGAGAAATGATTCTTCTTTCTCATTGGAGCATTGCTACAGTAACTTTGAAGTCATCCAATCCAAAACAACATGTAATATAAGTTAAAAGTGAGATCTAAAACTGTGAGCTTTGGAAGTACCCTGCGACAAGCCGGAGCTGGTTGTCATACCGTTGTTGGTGGCGGCCCTTGCGAGCGAGCAGAGGAGACGACATACTTCCACGACAAAAGAAGGAGCTCCTAACTTTAACCAACAAAACAGGACCAGACAGATCACAGGAGATCAGTAAAGGCTACAAGACACGAACTTGTTGGGAGAAATTAGCCCGAAGCAACATGCTACGCCTTCCATCTCACCTGAGACAACCACCGACTCTCTCAATCGGCGAGCAGGACACCACCCTCATAACCCTCTCCCAACTGCGTCTTTTCCCCGGAAAGATCACACCTTTCTTATCCTAAACCTGCACGCTTGCTCTCCCAACCTTCCTCGCCGCCGCATTCGAGGTTCTCGAAGCCCAACGCCGTATTCAAAAGCTAGGGAGACGGGGAACAGAGAAACGACAGTCGTATGGAGGCGAGGAGGTGCTGCTGCCTCCTATTCCCGCCGCCGAATATAATGCCTCTGGGGTCAACCCAACCGCCCAAGCCTCGACTAATTTACGCCTTAAAAAACGCAGCTTTAATTAAGTCCTGCAAACCCTCGAGCGCAACACCGACGAGGGGATAATACTACGGGAGCAGAGCCCGCGCGCCCAGAAACGAGGACTTTGTTAACCATCTACGATCGCAGCCACTACCAGAAAGCGGAGAGGTTGGGATCCTTCAGCGAAGCAGCGCACCCCCTGCACCGAAGCTGTGATTCAGAGACCTAAGATTCGAGGGAAATTTCCGGCGCGACCAAATCAACTGCAGTCGTAGATAGTGATCTATAAAAGTAGCTTTTTTATTGTTGGATTCAACAACAAACGATAGGAAGGTACGAAGAGAGAGAGATCAGCTGATGATGTTCTTTCTTCTACTGCAATTATTGGACTAGTGCGTGATGTTTTCACGTTGTGTCTTGACGCTGCTGTTGATAGAAACAGGACACAGAGATGCTTGCTTTCTACGTGTTGTTTCTTTGGGAAATAGATGAACTGTTTTCTTCTAATATTTTAATGTTTTTATGTACATCTCATCAATCTTGTTGTGTACTTGTCTTCAAATACAAGAAAGAAAAGGGTACTCTTCCTGTGAACGAGGTTCTTTCTGGGAGAGGCTCCCCTTGAAATCATCCTCGTCATATTTGTGAGGTTCGCGGAATGTGTCGAAGATTAATTGGCTTATATCGAGTCCTCTCGAGCTGCATCCACCGAACCACTGGGAATTGGGAGTGCAATTAGTAGTCATGCATGCATGCATGCACGCACGCATATGGCGGGCGAATCTACGAACATTACGAAGCACCAAATTGTGTCTTTGGTTCCGCTGAGATACGACAAGGCTGGGGAAAAGTTGCACCCACGGGGATTAGTTTGTTCGTTTGCGCGATTAGACTTCACCGTGCGAAACATTCTTTCATGTGGATTATTTGAGTGGATTTGTGACTCGACTGACCACTGCTGTCTTCCTCGGGGAGAAAGGTCGTAAACAAGCCAAACCCGTTTCTGAGGCGATGTTGTCTTCTCAACGGAGCATATGGGCTCCATATGCTCAAATACCAAGAAATAACAGTCATAAACATAAAAGAGAACTAGACTCAATTTCTCATTTCTTTTTGTTCTTCACAACACCATGAGCGATAGATTTAGGGATAAAAATATATCTGTCTAATTGTTACTAGGCAAATTCGTGTTCATCTTCTCTTGCTCGTTGGTGGAGGCAAATTTGTGTTTTACATGGAAACAATCATACGAATAATTAATTGAATCGCTTTTGAAAGACCTGACAATGGTATAAGCTTTAACGCTCCAACTAATCATCATAAGCAGACAATTAAGCCGCTCATTTACTTTAAGACGGTCGCTTAGCTTACTCGAACAACCACACGAACCACAAGTTGATATTAATTAGCGATGGGCTTCTCCTCAACGTCAACATGCAGCAGCAGCGCCGCAAAAGATGCCGCTATCGATGACGTGAGAAAATGGATAACCATGGTCTTCAAAGTCTTTCTCAATGCCACGTGATGTCACATTTGTCCCTTTGTATTTATTTATTTTATTTGGAAGAATTAATTAGTGATTTGTATGAAACATTTACCATGAAAAGTCCTACCGACGGTGACAATTTTGTATTAATAAAAAGGGTTGTGATGATGAAACATCGAATGGTTGGAGATTTATAATTCCCGTTCATTGGGCGCTGTTACATGCAACTAAACCTATTGGCCGGTCGTGGTGGCACCCCACCTTTTGTGTGCCGACGTAGGCGATGCGAGGGGCCCTTTTAAATTGCATCACAACTTGGTCCATATCTATACTACACGGTGGAGTTGATAGTGTCGTGAGATGTGTTTTCAAGGTTGGGAAATTTTCGATGTTATCTTTATCAATATAATTGAGTAAAAAAGGCTGAGAAGATAGCAAGAAGAGTTAATACAAATCTGACATTTTTACGAGAGGGTTAATAAAAAGCGTTTGATGAATGATTAGGGACACATGGTTGGTTAGATGAGGGAGGGATATGGTGGCGACGCTTACCCAACATTTCTTCTTGTTGTTTTTATTGGTATGGAAGGATCGCACCGCCATGATGCCATGTTACCTGTCGAACATGGGGAGGCATGGCAGGGTTGCAATGCGGTGAGGGAAGGCTGCCTCAGCAATCCGCCAGCCACTTGATGCGATGATTTCGGCAGCGGACCGGGAAATCGGCCGGTTTGACGATAGGTCCGACTAATCTAATTTTGCTGCTATTTCCAGGATAATAATAATAATAATAATAATATTGCCGCGACCGCCATCCGATACATCGTGGATTAGGATAATTGAGCATTTCTAAATGATTGCTGATTGAAATTACCATAACTTAGGTGGCATCTTGAGGTTAGATCTAGCCAAACCGAGGAGACAAATGAGCCTTATTATATTGTTTTATATCCACGGTGTGCCAACTATGTTTCTCGAGCATTATATATTAGAGGATAATTGTACCTATCATGTCATTTTCTTATTTAATTAAAAAAATAACTCGGATGATTGTGATTTAGAATCAAAGATGATCTCGAGCACTCGTTCCGACGCGTGGCTGATCTGTCACCGTCGGATGGTCTTGGAGTGTTCTCGACCAATCTCCGTCCACCCATCCATCGACGGTTGAGTCCACTACCCCCGCTTTTGTGGAGTTTTAGCATGCATGAGAGAGGAGCCATAGCAAACTGTATCCTTCAACTCACAGAGACGTCTCCTTTAATGCCGTTCCTTGTCTGCATCACCATCGTTTTGTCGTTTCACTTCTTGTCGCCTAATGAAGAGTCGTCATCGTAGGGGCTTAGGGATCGGTGTTTCTCGTCGTCTAATGAAGGGCCGTCATCGTAGGGGCTTATGGAAGCTTTGGAGGAGCAGGTGCCTCGTCCTATTCACGTACACAGTAATAAACGTTTACATCACCGTCTTTGTCTCGCCTTTGAAATACTGACGTGTACCGGGTCCGGGAGTCCAACCACGTGAAAGCTTGCGGGCCCCCTGTTGCGTTCGATCTCCCACAACCCATTTGTCGTCGAGCGGCAAGAAACAAAATTGCAGTTCGTGAGCACGCGGGTCCCGTTGCGGCGATCGTTGCCGTTGCGGCCAAATATAGGGAGTGTCAGGATGAGAGCGTGGTGAGCCCGACGGGAGTCGCCACGTTTGTGCCGTCGTGCTCTGTCTGTATCGAGATGTATCCAAATGAAAAATAAAATGACGCTGCCACGTCGAACCATAAAAACAAACGAAAGACGCGCTGCAAAGAGACGATCTCCAACGTCTCTTATGTGGTTAATCGTTCGCTCAAATAGAAGCAGTGATTAGTCTATTCTTTGTTACCTTCGTCCAACGTCTCCTTTCTTTGATCTGCCAACTAATCAGCTCCATGGGCCCCATATGTCGCGTCGGCCCAGGCAATTTATTTCGCTAATTGAACTGTCTTTGCATGATTGAATTGGGCAGATACCGAGTTGGCAACCTCCAAAATGCCACATAATGCTTCTTGACTAAGTCATGAGGTACTCATCCGGTAAAGTCTTGACTAAGTCATAAGACACCCTTGCAACATATGCATATGCAAAGGGTCAACCTAGTTGCAGTCTCGTATAGGTCTTGAAAAATCTATAAAACAGAAAATTTATTAGATTGAAAACAAGCAACGGATAAGTCCCGACGTCTCAAACATAGAAGCTTTACTAACAATTCAACAAGCACTTTGAGTGCAAAAGAAAAAAAAAAGAGAATGAAGAAAACAAGAACTTTAGCTATTTTGCGACGTTGAACACAGGAAGCAACAATCCAGAACAATAAAATGAACTGTAAATCTGTATATATTTCAAATGTTATGAACTATAAATTTATATATTTTTGAAAATTATAATTTTTGAAAGTTTACTTAATTAATTCATCTCACACTTGTAAATATTTTTGTTGCAATCGAATGTAAATTTTTTATTCCTACTAACACAATGCACTCAGCTCAGTGTAGCAAAATCCATTATGCTAAACAAGTATAACACTAAAAGAAAAAGAGGTAAAAGGTGATAGGGATATAAATAAGAATAACCTTTATATATGAACAAATACTAGAACACCAAAATATACGTGGAAAACCCCTTCAATGTGAATGATAAAAATCACGGGGCAAACTAGAGATAATCCACTATGAGAATAATGAATATACAAATCTTAATCTCTTGCCCTAAACCCTAGCAACAATCACAAGAGAATAACCGAGATACAAGGATCACATCACTACCTACAATATCTAAAACCTCCTCAAGTAATCACAGCAAGAGTCTACTGTAGATTTGATTTAACTTGAGATGAGAACACTGCTAAATGATTGAGAACAACCTCTCTGCGTTGTCCAAACCCACCATACCCCCTAATGTAAATTAGGATTAGGTTAAGAGGGGGTGAGCTGTGGGCTGTCCAAACCCACTATAGGCTGAATTTGTGGACTGTCAGCCCAACAAAAGGAACAACAAGGAACTCCCCAACAAAATCACCCACAAGCATGTTCCATCAAACAAATGAATTAGAAATTATTACCTTATGTATATACTAATATGTGCACGTACAAACATGTCCTAGAAGTATTAACATAGAACATTCAGGTTCAACTAATTATTCTTGAGAAATGCATATTGTTTTACCATATACATCATCAACTGAGACTGATGGTTATTGTTATCTTATCCGCTAGTATATCATATCACATTTTTGTGCATCTTCTATTATAGTAATGGGCAGGTAGAAATTTCATTACGAATTATACATGAACTGCCAACCCCAGTAAAAAGCATAATATGTGTTACGTCTTCTCGTTACTGACAATTAAAACAGCATCGTGTTAAAACTCGCATATAAATTTGATTCCAAGCTTCTCAAAGATTTATCAAGAGAAAGGAAGAAAAGCGCACAGATAAGCTCAATCGCCTTTTCGTTGGAAAGAGCAGCCCTCGGTGAGCCTTGCACGCCCGCCAGTCGGCTGGCACAGAACGGTCTGGCAGTTTCCGCAAACCACAACAGTCTGCGAGTGGCTAAACACCGTAGTTCTGCGGAATCCAAGCAATGATAGCTTCAAGAACTATCCAAAATTGTTAAGAACACGCGATCATCATTAAATGCAGTTATCAACAGCAGAACTTACATGTTGAAGCATCCTTGACATTTCACATCCTTCAACAACATAGAACAGAAGAAAGAAACATGAATCAGAACCGAAAATTACGCGCGAGAGAGGAAAACTAAAGAACTTGATGAAACGAATCGGGGATCACCGTGAAGGAGTTGGGAGATTGAACGAGACGCTTGAGTTTGTGCCTTCTCTTCTCAAGCTCCGCTGGGGGATTGAGGAGATCAATATCATTCGGTAGAACCTAATCATCCAAAACACCACCGGAGATCAATAACTGGACACAGCATGTTCGCGAGGGATATATCGAAGTCGGCGAGCTTACCATCTCGTCTAAGCCTTCGGCGGCGATGGAAACCCTAGATATGGCTTCGCACCGTATCGCGGGGTTACCCGCGGCAACGAGAGACGGATTTCGAAACCCCGAAATTGAAAGGAATTTATAGGGAACATAAACGCATTTCAACCGTAGGATCGGGCTACGAGCGATCACACACGTTAATCGGACCTCATCAACAGTATGGAAAACATCAACCGTAGGATCGCAGCGCAGCTTGACACGTGCTCTGCACGAGCCAGCGGCCTGTGACGTGCTTTGGGGTATTAGGTTGGGCCGGGGCACTCCAGCCTGTGTCGGCTCGTTGTGAAGGTTACATATATTAAAAGCATCTTCTTTGCTCTAAAGCAAAATTCATCTCAATTTTGTAATGTCTTTTAAAGTTCAATGAAAAATACTAGTAATTTCAAAAAAATATATGTTTTATGTTTAAATTACGATGATTGTATCACGTTGCAATTTTTATTTATTTTTTTTCTCATCTCAAAAAATTCAATGATGTATAATGTTCGACAAAAAACAATACTTTTCACACAAACAATTAAAATGGTTCCAACCAAATATCTTGAAATTAAAACAAAAATTCAGTACACAAACAGTGGCTGAACAGTAATCCAAATTATATTATTATTTATGAACGAATGCGACACCAATTTGTGATGAAATAAAAGGTAGGTAGCAAAAAATTAGCTACGGAGGACCAGTTGTTATCGTTAATTAGGTAGTTGCCCACGTTTCTCGTTGGTTGTAGCTAAAGTTGTGGCCCCTGTCGAGTCTCTCGTATACATCAACAGAAGCACGTGGCAACCACCTGACACGTCCAACGTCATGGATTCTGTGGCCTTGGGCATTCATGGGTCTTTTGGTGTCCATGGCGGACGAACCAAGTAGTCATTTGACAAAGTAGATGAGGAGGATTTATTTCAGGGCCCACTTAAGCAGCGATTTTACGTACGAACGACGGACGCGACGCACACCGGTGGACGGGAGGCGAAGTGCCTTCCCCTTGCGCGGTGTCACTGCTTCTCGAGTCTCGATCCGACCCTTCACGGCGAAGTGCATCTTCCAAGATCAGACAAAGCGGGGCTCTTCCTCTACCCGTTGACGGGACGCTCGATCGCCTTTTGGTCTGCGACAACCAGAAGGCCACGAGGTGTGCGCGCGGCAGATGAGAGATGAATAAATGCATGGATTCGGAGTTTACAGGTTAAGTTTTTAGCTTACGGAAGGAGGAAGCTGGTGACCCGCGTGGCGTTCACTGTGCCTAGCCTCCCACCAAACCTTCTCTGCTCCTCGTGGCTTCACATCTGTCCGTCCGTTCAACCTAACCAGCCACCGTTATATATCTCCCGCCTCCACCCCCTCTGCCTCCTCATCTCCGGACCGAACCACCAACTCTTCGATCGACCTAGTACTTGGTCCTACTCCCACTTCTAGCTCATGGCCAAGTTGGCGGAGATCAGGCAATCGCAGAGGGCAGAGGGTTCGGCGACGGTGCTCGCCATCGGCACCGCCACCCCTGTCAACGTCTTGTACCAGGCCGACTACCCAGACTACTACTTCCGCATCACCAAGAGCGAGCACCTCACTGAACTCAAGGAAAAGTTCAAGAGAATGTGTACGTGCCGTTTCTTTAATCTAAAGTGTCATTCATTTCTTTAGGTTCCTTCTTCTCTAACAAATAAATGGGACCTCCGCCTTTATCTATGTTAGCAGAGAGACGAAAAAGAAAAGGTCTCCTCTGACTGGTTTAGTTGTTCCTGCGATGATCACAACTGTTCAATAAATAAAAAGTATAAAACATGAACATGATACGTGAATTCACATGACATAGTTAATAAAAAAGACGATGTTGTAGTTGTGTAATCGTGATCTTTGCACTACATGCTGGTTCAAGGGACAAGTGTGTGATCCAAAGATGAAGTCTTAGTTGTGCAGTTGTGATCCCTGTACTGCATGCTTGTTCAGGTGACAAGTCGATGATCCGCAAACGTTACATGCACATCAACGAGGAGATCCTGAAGGAGAACCCTAACGTCTGCGCGTACATGGCGCCGTCGCTGGACGCTCGGCAGGATATCGTGGTGGTGGAGGTGCCGAAGCTAGGCAAGGAGGCGGCTGTCAAGGCCATCAAGGAATGGGGGCAGCCCAAGTCCAAGATCACCCATCTCGTCTTCTGCACCACCAGCGGCGTCGACATGCCTGGCGCCGACTACCAGCTTACCAAACTGCTTGGCCTCCGACCCTCCGTCAACCGGTTCATGATGTACCAGCAGGGCTGCTTCGCGGGCGGCACGGTGCTCCGCATGGCCAAGGACCTGGCCGAGAATAACCGCGGCGCCCGGGTGCTCGTGGTCTGTTCCGAGATCACCGCTGTCACCTTCCGCGGGCCCTCGGAGTCCCACCTCGACAGCCTTGTCGGGCAGGCCCTGTTCGGCGACGGCGCCGCGGCCATCATCGTCGGCGCTGACCCCGACCCCGCCACAGAGCAGCCGATTTTCCAGCTCGTCTCCGCCAGCCAGACCATCCTCCCCGACTCCGAGGGCGCCATCGACGGCCACCTGCGGGAAGTCGGCCTCACCTTCCATCTGCTCAAGGACGTGCCGGGCCTCATCTCCAAGAACATCGAGCGGAGCCTGGCGGAGGCGTTCAAGCCGCTGGGGATCAGCGACTGGAACTCCATATTCTGGATCGCGCACCCCGGCGGGCCGGCGATCCTCGACCAGGTGGAGGCCAAGCTCGGCTTGGAGAAGGAAAAGATGAAGGCAACGCGGGAGGTGCTGAAAGAGTACGGGAACATGTCGAGCGCCTGCGTGCTGTTCATCCTGGACGAGATGAGGAAGCGGTCGGCCGAGGACGGGAAGGCGACCACCGGCGAGGGGCTTGAGTGGGGCGTCCTCTTCGGGTTCGGTCCCGGCCTCACGGTGGAGACCGTGGTCTTGCACAGCATCCCCATCGCTGCTCACTGACGCAAGCTTTTCCTTCCATCACGTGAATCTCCCTGTAACTGGTTGTGTGGCTACTGCTATTGATATCCGTCGGTGTGGATTTATTTGGCTATGAAGTTGTCTGTAACTCCTCCATCAAACCCTCGTATTTATCGTGCTGAAGGCGTCGGAGAAAACGTTATCTAGTGTTATGTTCTATGGTGCTTAATAAACTCCGTTTCCTCAGACACGTTGTTCTCCTACTTCCTCAGTGTACATTTCTATGTGGGTCCCATAGTTCAAGCCGACAAGAGACCCACGAAGGACGAGGAAGTCTCTGGGTGGCGTAACCTCGGTACGTGTATTTGAACCAAATATATATTTTCCGTATAACTTTCACGTAAAGTTTGCACTCAAAATTAACGGTGGACGCCGTTACGGCGGTGGGAGAGACGTTTACGTAAGTCGTATTCTGGCCAAGTAAATTGCGCCGTGAAATAAAATAGATTTAATGCACGCCCATTACAACCACTACGACTCGAGTCGGAGGACGATAAGGTGAGATAGCATGCACGTGCTCCCATTAATAGGACGAGGAAAAATGCTTCTTCGCTATATAGTCAACTCTTCAACGACTTCGTTACATGAGACTAATCACAAGCATCGACTTCATCAATAAAATTCATATGAAAAAAAGAATTATCATAAATCACGATAAAATCTCATCGTTTTCATCTCATCATGACCATCTTCGTCTCACAAACATATCAGAAGAGAAAGAGAGGTGCCAATAAACGTTTAGGATATTAGATAAAAATAGATCCATCAAATAGAAAAAATAAAAATATTATCCAGAAAAGCTCAAAAATAAAATTTTCAGATAAATCATCCTAAAATTAATATGAAAAAAATAAATAAACTGAAGGAGAAAAGAGTATTTGGGCGTCTCGAATGTTGCATGTGTGGCCACCTAACTTCCTAATATGAGAGAAAACCACCGGACCATCGGCCAACTAGCTAATTAGCAGCAATGGCTCAACCAAGGATTTTGTAAGGCATTAATTCTATCTGATCACAAGGAAATGACAGAATAACATGGAGCCTATAGCGCATCACGTTGACGTAACACCTTGAACTGTCCAAAGTTGTATGAGACGATATCGTCTAGCACAAAATCACTTTGGAAAGTTTGGAACGACACCACGCAATGTAGATCCATGCTGGTTGGACGACGCTTGCATGGGAGGTACAAGTCGACCACCCGATAAATCGGTCGCTATTAACCGATCACGCACAACTGATATTCGTTCACAAGTATAAAAGTCTATCTCCTAACCAGCATCAAGAGAGATACTTCGAACATTTAACTCCTTTTTTTCACATAATACTAACTTAAACTTCAGAGGAGTTGAGTCGAGAAATCTCTCTCCCGACCTTGGCATGTGTATAGAAGCCTAATGACGAAGAAGCAGACCACTCGTCAAGAAAAAAGATCACATTCAAGAGAGGAGTCTCAAACTCAACCCGACTCAACACTCAGCTTCGACCACCCAAACTTTCGAGTGAACAATCTTGCGCATTCGGGATTGGACTGAGTCATACCGACACCTCGGTCATGACGTAAAAATTTATTAACAAATATGATGACTAGTATGTGAAGATTGGTTACGCGTATGACAACTTATTATATATATGGAATCAATTATAAAAATAGTTATGAAATTATGAAATATATATAGTGTTATATGATTATTAATTATCTGTTTAGTTTTGATTAACCTATAACAATTATGCCTAACTTAATACTCGCATTAATTATTGCTTCTTCGGGTACGATTCGATCCAATTTGTTGAACATAAATAATACACTATATAAAGATTTAATATTGAAATAATAGAATATCAAGAAGCTGTTGCTATTGACACGTGTCCGGGGAGACGGATATCAATATATGTTGTTTTGTTGGCAGCAATTGTTGGGAGCAGCGCTCGATGGCACCTCCCGACTCTCACGTGCTACTCATTGCTTCCTTCATCCTGTTATTTGCCATCTCCTCCACTGGTTCTTCGCCACCGACCACGACAATACCAGCAGCAGGAAGGAGCGGAGAGGGCGCGTCTCCTACCCCGACGCCATGGCCGCCGCAGTTCCACTCCCTCCTCTACACCAATTATAGCGGCGCCCTCTCGTTCGTCGACCTCTGGTACGACTGGCCCAACTCCCGCAACTTCAACATCATCCAGCACCAGCTGGGCGAGCTGCTGTACGACCTCGAGTGGGGAAATGGCACCTCCTTCTACTACACCCTCGACGGCAATCGCCGCTGCCGCACCGTCCACTTCGACGTCGGGATACTCCGCCCGGACTGGCTCGACGGCGCTACCTACCTCGGCAGGGAGGCCGTTGACGGCTTTATCTGTGATGTGTGGGAAAAGGCTCAGTTCATTTGGTATTATGAGGACGTCGAAACCAGGCGGCCTGTGCATTGGCTGTTCTACACCGGTCGGTTCGATGAGTGTGCATTACCTGTTCGATGAAAATCCTCAACCACTGGATTCGTGCTTCGGAAACTGAAAAAATCCAGTACTTTTGTCACACGATATCCAAAATCGTATCTTTGGAGGCGCCGAAAATTTTGATTTCGTGGATTTTCTGATCTCTGATACAATTTTTTTCATACAAAATCTTTCTTTTTCTTTCCCCTTGAATGCCTCTGTGAAGTTGATTGGATGCTTTGGAATTCGTATTCGTGTAAGAGTCTCTTTTTTCTGAATTCTTAGATGTATGTTTAAGTACTTACGATTTTGCTATTTCCTAATTTTTAATTGCTTTTGGAGTCATGGTCTTTGAGTCTCTGCGTAAATATACTGTTTTATTGCAAGTATTTTGATGTATATTATTGTGTGATGAGCTGCAGGGAGATCTGCTCATGTGATGACATTTGAAGTGGGAGCAGCACTCGAGGATGCAAAATGGCAAGCCCCTGCTTACTGCTTTGACAAAGACGAGGAAGAAGACCTAGAGTACCAATCTGGTCTGAGCCAAATGCTTGCAAGATCGCTGAAAGGACTATCCCAGTATGATATGTAACGATGCTATGTGCTAGTAAGTCAGTAACTTTAGTCCTACCTCAAGGAAAGATCCATTTCAATAAGATGACTGCCTCTCTCTCATTTGCCTTGCTATTGTTTGTGATATATATGCAATGCACGACAGACTCATAATGCTGCCTCTTTAGTTTCCCTGAACCCTTTTATGCTGCAAATTTGAATGAAGATGTTAAGAAACATAAATACATTCATACTCTGTAGTTTTTGGATAGAAATGATAAGAAACATCAACTGGAACAATGTTTATGGAAACAAGTCTTTCCTCAGTGATGATATAGAAGTATTAGAATACAATTGTGGTATTTGCATCTGTACTCGATATTCCTCTGCATATCAAAAGTCACTACACATGAGGAGTATGAAGATCGATCCATGAAGTTGAAACAAATAGATCAGCCGATTAGATGACATCATTTATTTGCATTATGTAAGCAATGTTAATTTTTCTTCAACTATATGTTCCTAATGTTCAAGGATATGTCCATCAACTGTGAACTGAAGGGATAAGGATCTTTGAGCATTTCTCTCTGCAATTTCCTTCCCTTAGACACCCAAAAAGCTGCTAGGAAATCTTTCTGTCACTTGCAACATTTTTGTGCAAGGATTAGATGGCAACTGAAATTTTGCAGACATAAACTGATTTCTAATCTGTCTTAGACATACATAGATACATATACACAATCATACTTCATCTTGCTGTTGTTACAGTGTTGATTTTTGATCCATCTCCAGCTTATGTGGTCACTATTCTTCTAAAGCAAGGATGTATATAATCATGCATCTCCATTATTTTTGTACCAATCTAAATGGGGATGGATCTGCCTTATTCCAAACTGGTTGAAGTTGAACTCATGAACTCAAGTAGCTTCTTCGTGCATTGTACATTTATGCTACTGAACTAGTAAGGAGTGGAACAAAAGTTCTTTTGGTCCTTGTTACCATCTGTTTGATTCAGCTCATTTCCACAATTTTTATGCTCGTAAGCAAGTTTTAAGTGGCTCTTTTTCAGGTTAAAACAAGTTATGTCTGTTTATCTCAGAGCTTCTGTCTTTTTACAGCATGTTGCTGTTGAATCTTGATGTTACATCTAATATCGAGCTTCTTTTTAACTACAGTGACCTCTACATGTATCTACCATTTCATGTTCAAAACGATGAAGTATGATGCCCATCTATAATTCCAGGGGAAGGCATCTTTTTTGCTATATCACTGGATGGAACCAAAATGTTGGAGAGCTCCTTACCACATCATCAAATAATGTGGCATCATATCATTGTTTCCAGAATGCAAGTAGTCTGAAAATTGTCGAAATAAAGTTGTGGCTACCTTCTAATTTGATGCGATAATGTGCTCGTTTATGGTTGTATCTGAATGGTTTTGAGAACTGGCGTTTACTTATCTCACTGTTTGACAAACAAAATCTGACACTGGAAGCAGAATTCTTATAGTTACAGAAACATAGGAACCTTCGATTGAACCAAGAAAAAGAGCCTTGAAAGTTATGCAGTGTATTGCTTCTTGCCCGAGCCATGCTTGTGTTTGAACAGACTAGTAGACATTGTTGAGGTAGAAATAAAGGCCAGCCAACCCTGCAACTCCGAGCGCTATAGCGACAGGTAATGCTCGCCTGCAGAACACATGAATGCATCTGAGCAACCAATCTCACCCATCTAATTATGTTCAGTAGGATCAGTTTACGATCGTAGGAGTTACCCGATGGCTTCATCTTTTTTGATCTGTGCCTTCCTTGCCTTACGGACGTCGGCGTCATTAGCGTTCTTGGCTACTGCTGGTTCGTAAGCCCTGAATCTCCTTTTAGGAGCACCACAAACTGCAAGGAATAGAAATTTCCTTGAATCAGCCTTTTCATGTCCAAATAAACTTCGAAGGAACAGAGAGTTGTTATTAGATTCGAGCTCAAGGAGATTGACCTCACCGGGGCAGAAATACTTGTCAGGCAGCTTCTCAAATGGAGTCCTATCGTTGTAGATATAGCTGCAAGTACAGTATCAAGGAAAACACAGTGAGCGGGGTCGATGAGGGTCGAGTCACAGCAGGGAATCATGGAGAAGAAAGAGAAACCCGCAGTCGCGGCAGATGTAGGCCTGCTTGGACACCACGCGCATGGAGAACCGCGGCGCCGCGGCGGGGCCTCGGCTCGGCGCCGACAGCAGGAGTTGTAAGGAGGGAGAGAAGAATGCGGAGCGGAGGGCGTAGCGGTCTGAAGGGCCGCGCAGGCCTGCGTGGCTGGGAGGTGACGACAACAGTGGCGGTGGAATGCTCGTCCGAGAGGGCGCGACGGTGGAGCTCAGTCCCGCCGGTGCTTGAAGCGCCATATCCTTCTCTCTTTCCCTCTTCGCTATCTGCTCCGCTTCCGTTCTCGGTCTCTCGTTAGAAGAGGCGAAGAGATAAGAGAGGAGCGAAAAGGTTGGTGTGGGTCATTGGCATCGTTGTCAACTTGCCATTGGCGACTCTCTCTTTTCGGGGACGACCTGCGTCCAGCAATAAGGAAACGTGGAAGCTTGGCTGCCATGTTAGTCTCTATTACATGCTCGGGTTTCAGCCTTTGACTCGACCCGAACTCGATTTCGACCGAGCCAGACTTCACCCACACATAGGTCTAAAAAGGCCTATTAATTTCTCGACATATTAAGGTGTAATACGCAAAATATTTCTACAGGAGAAGTCCTCTGCGACGTGCCCTTCTCCAGTTCATATGCTCGTGCGTGAAGGACGCTTATGAAATAAGAATTCCGAACGAGGGACTTAATTGAAAGAACCTCCATTATTCCTCTATTTTACCGCTATCAATTTCTCTATCCATTGGCAGTACTGGCAGCGGTGGCAATGGCAGCAGCCAAGCCTTTCCTCCCTTCGTCTCTTCTCCCGGCCCCTCCTCGCCGGCCCGAGCCGCGCCGATGTAGATGTCTGGGCGTTCCGGTGGGACCCCTCCGGCCGCGGCGGCAGGGGCGGGGGGCCTTGGCGGCGGTGGCTCGCCTATCGCTCCTCCCTGACCCGCTGTTCCTCCTCGACGTCTCGTCGGCGGCGGGCGACTTGGGGTACTCCCAGGCGAGCTACTACACGTCGCTGGGGCTGTTCGTGATCTCGGTTCCTGGTCTCTGGTCCCTCATCAAACGCTCCGTCAAGTCCAAGGTCCCTTCTTCCCTCGACTAACGCCTCATTCTTGGATTTTCGTCGATCATCCTTGAACTTTTGACTCAAAGTCTGGATTTTTTCCATGGTAGATCTTGGAATTAGTTTCATAATTCAAGGAAATTTTGGCCTAAAGGTGCTTTTGGGAATTTGCAAGAACAGATAGTGCAGAAGACGTTTGTAAGGGAAGAGGGAGCGGCGGTGACCCCGAACCAGGTGGCTGGAGAGATCTTATCCTTCTTCACTCGCAACAACTTCGCCGTCTCCGACCGCGGCGAAACCATCACGTAAAGCCACCTCGCTTCTTTGTTTTGGGAAATTTTGTACCTTTGAAGCTTGATTATGTCTTGAACATTGAACATTCATCTATTGTGAGAAATCAGCAAGCTAGCACAGAATCCAACACAGTCAGGCTGTGACTATAGAAAGCTGCTATCAAATTGGTGATTAGTAGTCAGGATAAACAAATTCGAGCTATTTACTCTCGGAAGCTCAATTACATTCTCCACAGCATATGTTCATCTTGTCATTGTGAGAAATGATGAAGCTAATATAGAAAATTGAATTGGTAAGGGAAAACAGTTTCAAGATTTGATGTCAATTGGTAAGCTATTATTCAGACAGGTTATTTAAGCTATATACTCTCTGAAGTTCAGTTAGTTTTTTGGATATTCATCTTGTTGTTGACAATGATGTCGAAGCTAACAAAGTACTTCAAATGCTTAATGAAGAAGCTACGTCGGATCAATGTCAAATTTGTAGTTAGTGATTGGAAATTTGGAACCATAGTTTTCGGATACAACAATGTGGACTGCAGATATTTTTATGTTGGTTTGCAATTATGTGACCTTTTAGAGTGACTTGGGTTGGTGTGTGCAATTTTTAAACATTGCAGAGCATTATTATTATGTAGCGACCGAGACTCTTTTTTTAGATCTTTGTTCTTCTTTTTGAAATGAAAAGGATTCGATGATGACAATCTTGGGAGGCTACAAATTATACGGCTTAAATCGGTTGTTCCATGTTTCTGTTGTCTGCAACCATAAACTTTTGGTTAGGTTCAATTCTCTCTGCAATTTGTAGATAATTTGGGCCTTAATTAGGAGCTTTAATGACCAAAACCTTGTTTTTCTCTTTTTATAAATGAAAAGAAAGAGAAGGTGAAACTGTGACATGGCACAATTAAGTTTTTTTTTCTTCCTTGGATTTCTTTGGATTTTCTGCAAATTTTCATATGACAAGAGGCTTTTTGATGTTCTCTCTACTTTGCACATTAGAGATTTAGTTGATAATTAGGCATAGAGCCATCAAGATGGTGTCGAATCACCCACATTATATGTCTTGCTTGGAATCCAACTATCGTAAATTCCTTTTCTTTGTCTGATGTTTTGTGGCATTTATGTTCTTTTGATACCATAGAGCGATGCTGATCTATAAAACTAACGAGTGCACTGTTCAAAAGATTTGAAGGCATGATGGTTCCAAGCAGAGGGCAAGCAGCACTACTGACCTTCTGCACCTGCATTAGTCTAGCAAGCGTTGGCCTTGTCCTGTCGATCGCAGTTCCAGAAGGAGGCAATAACTGGTTTTGGCTAACAATTCTAAGCCCACTGGCGTAAGTTTGTGAACAAATGTTCCATAGTATTTGCGGGCAATACATGTAAAATGATACAATCTGTTGCAATGATGTTTTAGGGGATTGTATTACTGGAAACGGGCATCGCGTAAGGAAGAGATCAAGGTGAAGATGATAGTTGGTGATAACGGAAGCATTTCGGAGATCGTTGTTCGTGGAGACGACCAGCAAGTGGAGCAGATGAGGAAAGATCTCCGTCTAAGCGAGAAAGGAATGGTTTATGTCAAAGGCATCTTTGAGAGATAGAGATCGGAACTGTTCTTCAATATGTAAAAATCACAAAACCGAGGAAGAAAGAGATGTTCCTTTGTTTCCAATATCAATTTTGTAGCGTAATTATCTGCATAAGAATGAGAAGTTATTCTTGAGATGTGAATATGAGCTCAATGAAATCTGAAGATCTTGCATCAGTGTCAGCAGTTACGACGTTGTTGTTCTGTTCATCTCCGAAGTATTTGATCTCCACATATACTATCACTTTCATTCATAGCAGCAACTGGTTCTTAGATTTAGCAGCGAGTTATTGTTGGATTGAGACACCCATTCAAGATTGAGATGAGACTGCTTTTAATCCCATTATATGGGACGTGGATTTGAATTCCATAGCTCTCCATCGAACAACAGACGGCTTCTAATAAGATCCGATTCCTCAGAAATCTCCAAGAAAGGTCAAAGACTCGACTCATCCATCACTTGTCCTCAGGACTCGGTCTTCTTAATATTTCAGAGGCAGGACAAGAAACAAGGAAACAGTTGCACACCACGAAACTTGGTCAACTAAACCTCTTCATTCCTAATCTCCATCACGCCTAGCTTACTCCTTAAATAGGTCGCAGGATGCATCATCAAAGGCCAGGCCACTCTCCTGCATCCATTGCCTTGCTCTTTCTCCTCGTTGCTTTCAGGCTCTGTAAAGTTTCTACACGCATTGGTTGAGAGCGAGGGGAAAGACCAATGGCCAAGCTCCAGCTTCTACCTGTCGTTGCCGCTCTCTGCTTCGCCCTCGCCGGCGTCGCCCTTGCTACTCCAACCTTCAGAATTCAAGGCCGTGTTTACTGCGACAAATGCCGTGCCGGCTTCGAAACCAGCGCCACCGACTACATTGAAGGTAGCCTCCCATATACAACGAGAATGCTATGAAACTATACATGCCTGGGCTACTGTTATTGTTATGTTCGCTTCCTGACGCCAAGGATTTGAAGGGAGTAGTAATTAGATGATGGCCTTGACGTGCAGGTGCCAAGGTAAAACTGGAGTGCAGGCAATACGACACTGGTGTTGTGGAGCAGACCGCCACGGCCGTGACGGACGCCAGCGGCACCTACACGCTCGAGGTGGAGGACAACCACGAGGAGGAGATCTGCGAGGTGGTGCTGGTGGAGAGCCCACGCCCAGGCTGCTCCGAGATCATGACCGGCAGGGATCGCGCTCGCGTCCTCATCAGCGCCGAGAGCGGCCTGACTACCAGCGTCCGCTACGCCAACTCCCTTGGCTTCCTCAACGCGGCGCCCCTACCAGAGTGTGGGCTTTTGCTCCAGAAATATGCTCTAGGAGTCGACGGCTGAGAGACCGAGCGTTGACAGAGGAGAGAGACGTTTCTTCCCTTGTGATGTATGGCCCCTATTATCCGGCAATAAATTATATCATAATAATTATTAATTGCCACAAGTTATTAATGAAGCCGTCTTAGCTCAGCCGGTAGAGCGCATGGCTTTTAACCATGTGGTCGTGGGTTCGATTCCCACAGACGGCGTTTCTTTTATTTTACATTGAATTCTTTATAGTTAAGATAAATTAAATCTAGCTTTAGCTTTATGTGATAATTTTACCGAAGTCTTTTTTGGTCCTCCACAAGTTGGATGACGTGATGAACATTTTGATTTCTGAACAGATATAATCCACTGTATTATGCATAACAAAGAAATGGTGAAAGGATCCAATCGAACCAACATAAACACTGTGGTCGAACTCCCTTTCATTCCCACTTGTATCACACCATATGTTATCAGAGAAGGATCAGCAATGAATACAGGTATTATCTTTCTATGAAACAGACCAGCATTTCCAAGTAAGTCCCATCCCTCAAACACAAGATTGGTCATTGTCAGGGAGGTCGACTGCTGTCTTTATCCTTGTGATCTCCATAAACCCATGAACCAGAAGAAGAAGAAGAAGAACTGTAAGGCGAGTGAGACGAGAAGCCCAAGAACTGCGGTAGAGATCCCGACGTAGAAGATGGCGGGGCCTGAGAGGGCGCCGACGTGAAGGCGCTTCCGACGTAGAGGCCCGAGGCTACGCTCTGCAGGTTGTCGTCTCCACTCTGGAGGAGCTGAGCGTATCGAAACAAGTCTGGATATGAAGACGCCGGCGGCCGCGTCGGTGGCTGTGGTTGCCTTCTGGGGATCCCCGGGCTGGCGAGGAAGCTGAGCTCCGCCCGGCCTTGGACTCGCTGGGGGAAGTTGAGCTTGGCCTTGCTGCCTTTGAACCTCAATGCTGCCTCATCGTAAGCGACGGCCGCGTCCTCGGCGGTGTCGAAGGTCCCCAGCCACACACGTGCAGCCTTCTTGGGATCCCTTATTTCTGCTGCCCATTTGCCCCATGGCCTTTGCCTCACCCCCCTGTAGTGTCTTCTCACATTCCCTTCATTATACCGCGTATGAAGCATGGAGGTCAATATGGAGCATCAGAATCATCGATCCCCATGCAAAAGAAAAAGATATAAGATGAAGATTCTTATATATACCCAAAGCTGCGTAAGTGCCCAACATAGATCACAATGACTCCATGGAGGATGCCACGGAATTCTCAAGAAGTGACAAAAAATTACCAGTTATATTAGTAATTAAAACCTACATGATATATCTATCCATCATATATACAGACATGACTCTATTCTGTTCTAGATATTACAAGTGTTGCAACTAAAATCTTGTGTTCCGTTCAATCTATTTGTGAGAGATCTCGTGATACAACCAAGAATCTTGATAGTCGCCTAAATTTTGATTACCAAAAGTCTCCTAGAAAGGCTATAAATATCGAGAGGAATTGGTGCAGGATGCTAAGCTCATACCTTGCTCTTCTGAGATCTGGATGGCTTGTTTCTCCCCAGGATCAGCGCCCTCCAGTTTAATCCCTTGTTGGTTCACCGTCGGCTCCCCGGCTGAGGCGTCGATGACCGACGAGCTCGAGCTGATCACGCGAGAGAGAGCAGAGACCATGGCCGACGCATCCTGGTCGGCGCGCACTGAGGTGTACTGCGACCACACGTGCTGATCTCCTTCCTTCTCCTCCGGCTCATCAGGAGGAAGGGGCCTTTTCCCATGCCGTCGATCCACCTTAAAGGTCCCTTAACCCTCCTTTTCTCTTCCTTCGCTCTCTCGCATACAAATTCCAGTGGACAACAAAAGATCTCACGATATATGTTGTGGTGATGCTGGTGACGATAACAAGAAGTAGGAAGAAGCAGGAGAAGCAAAGAAAGGATGGGTGGAGATTGCGATAAGAACAGCCTACTTTGTAAGGTTCCTCTGCTATTGGGTAAGGGCTTTATATCTGTTGTCCTATTTCGGCTTGTTATGTATTATACTAACATCTCTTAGGCCTTTGACTACGTATAGATAGAATCACAGAGTTTACAGGTAGATTTAACCTTTGAGAGAGACTGAAAAAAGCAGTCAAATGCATGCCATGATCGCAGGTGATTAATGTTTAGGTAGAAGAACACTAAGATGGCCAAGCTCACCAGGATCAGATCAAATCCAAAGAAGAGAAGTTTGGGAAGTGTCATTTGTTTCTAACATGTCAGCTTGAATAAATCATCCCAAGAAATCTCCATCAGGCATTTGACTGGGTAAACTAAAAAGCTTTGGATCAAATCTAAAAGAAGAGGGAAATGACAAACTTGGATGCTTGTGGCACCTTACCAACTTTGCTTTTATCCAAAGTATATACATGTATGCATTATATATGTTTGGCTTTGAATGCCAAACTTGCCTCGTGCCGTGTCTGTCTTTGTTTCTTTCGGCTTTTGTTGGGTTTCCTTTGCGTCTGGAGAATGCTTTCCGCCACAAAACTATACCATTGATTTGGTCTTTTCCCACTCTCTTCTCTTCCTCTTGCTGTGTCGGAGGTTCCATCGCTTGATTTCTTGGCTACTATAAACGTTTGATATGAATCCAATGCTTCCACTTTTCCTTCTTCCCAGAAGACACGTAACCTAAACCAAGTCCCATGCATGGGTTTTTGGCTTCCTCCCTGTGAGACAAAAAAGAGTTCCATCCCAGCCGAACTCCTCTTGGAAGTAACTTCTTGGATATTGAACATCTTTTCAAGCAAAGATATCTTTGGACTCGTACAAGTTTCGACTATGTGTTGCTCGGGAAAGTGAGATAAATAGCTTGTGTTCCTTTTCTGTAGTCAAATGTTGAGCTATTTTTTGTCTTTGCCTAAGTTTGGCATGATCTATTCCAAGATGGTTTTCAAGATGACATCATTCACCCGAAATCAACAGCTATGCCATGCTTCATGTCTTGTTTCAGAAACTTTGACCAGATTCTTGACTCTCGGGACACATGACAGATGCATGAAGCATGGGCACGCAGCTTGAATTATGATGGTCCATACGTCTGACCTTATCACTGGTCTTTGGAACCATGCGCTGGAGATGGAAGGATCACATCCATTGGACTCCTATGCACCTTCCTGTTCCTCCCACCTTGGGATGGCCCTTTGCATGCTGTCACACTGTTGGCTTCTCTCTCTCTCTCTCTCGTGACTCGTCTTCGCACTGTGAAAGTTGGCATGGGTCTTGTTTCAACTACAGTTACTTAATCTTTGCTTGTGGACAAGTCGATAGATATCCTCTGCAACTCCACAGTTCAGCACTGTACATGATAACATGGTTAGAATGTCTTTTCTTAATTGAGACCCGCACTTGACGCATGCAATATGTCGACATACATGCATGCCCCTTATTAAGGCATACTTGAAGGAAGTGGTCGGTGACTTTGTGTTCAATATTCTTAGTTATTATAACACCACAGGCAAAGAGAACGGGTGACGGTGAACCCATAAATCACATCAAAAACGTCGAAGACAAGACGTTAAGCAAGACGACATTGATATGCTGCAAAATAGAGCCAAGTTGTTGTATTAGCTGTAAACATTTTCTCGTTGAATATTTCTGATGTGCGACTTATACACAATACGTTTAACTGTAGAATAAGAAGTTGTGCTTCTTTACGAGTTCATGCCGTCTTTGTCCAATCCCGGTTCATCTGATCCGAACCGGTTCGAGCTAAGTGCGGCCGAGTCGGCGAGCGGGCCGGTTTGGACTTGGTCTGCTTCATCATTGGTCGATATAGTACGGTCGATTAGATTAGAGGAATATTTGGAAACGAGGCGATGACGGAGTTATCGCCGTCGGAGATCGAGTACGTGAGATATGGTGGTGAGCACCACCTGCCGCTCATCATGGGACTCGTCGACCGCGAGCTCAGCGAGCCCTACTCCATCTTCACCTACCGCTACTTCGTCTACCTCTGGCCCAACCTCACCTTCCTCGTACTTGCGAAAATCTGTCTTTCTTTTGCTTGTCGTTAGGGTTTCTCCGCCGTTTTTTGCGACGAATTAGGGATGATTTTTATTTTTGGTTTTACGGCGAAATGCAGGCGTTCCACGGGGAGAAGTGCGTCGGGACGGTGGTGTGCAAGATGGGGCATCATCGGAACATCTCACGGGGATACATCGGGATGCTGGTCGTCATCGAGCCCTACAGGGGCAGGGGCATCGGTAAAACAACCATAAACTGACACTTTTCAGATGTTTAGTAACGTTTTGCTATTGATTATGGCCTGATTTAGATGAAAAAGGTGCAAACTCTGGTGAATATATTTAGGTTGTTCATTTGGTGTCTGCTACTGTATAGCGAAAACCAATCGTAGACATTGATTTTAAGAAACTTTGATATTTTTCTTGGTTGGTGATGGAAAGGGGACGCACTCTCATGTTATGATATGGCATCAGAGTGCTTGAAGGCATCATTGATGAAATTAAGAGCCTAAGACATCCTAAACTGCACTTCTCTGGTTTGAGGAAGAGAAGAAGCCATCTCGAGATTAATCTAACTTAGGATTTATTGCTGAAATAATTTGTTGGAAAATATAGGACAAGTTCTAAAGATGTTATTTAGTAGTCTTAGAATCCCTTTTATATAGACTTCTATTGCCTAAATATCATCACTGTAGTCTGATAAGACCAAATGGTCCTGAAATAATGTTACTGTCAACCCAATTTTTTCCCTGGCCGAACACCCAAGAGTTTTCAGCCTGTTTGGCTTCTCCTAAAGCTAGGATGCCTAGATATGAGCCTGCCACTTTCCCCTAGATCAAACAAGGAACTCATATCTAATATGATTGACATTTTGACCCATCCCGCTGCAATTTGGACTACTCCTAAAGAGTTGCCATGTACCTCATCATCCTTGAAGGACCGAACCACATAATCTCCACCATCGAAAATTTTGGTTAAGTGCATTCCCCGAGTGCATCACTGGCATGCTTGGTCATTTAGTTAGAAATCTGGTAGTGCAGTTTTGGTTCCTTGGTATCGTCATGCGATTGAAGAACTGATCGGCTCCGAAAAGCCAATTTGTCAGGGTCACCACTGCTAAACCTCAGAGAAATTCATCATTAGCCTGCCTGTTTGCTGTGCTGACATTTTGTTGTGGTGCTTGACATGCATATTTCCTGCTGTTCCTGTTGGTAACTACACTAAGCTTATTGGTGCGGCAGCCTGTTAGTTAGCATCAGATAATGTTGTTGGCTGTGGCTGGTGCCCATATGGATCATACTAGCTAATGTTGACTTGGAATGTTTAGAGGTGCTTGTGGAAGAAGATGGTGATAGGGTTATACCAAAAGCATCGTAGGAGCATGCTAGTCACCCTAGGAGCCAATGTGTCTTGAATATACAGTTTCCTATTTCATCTTAAGTTCTATAAAGCATGCATATGATTTGACCTTTGAGGAATCAGATGATTTTCTCCTTTGGATCTTGTAAAGTTGAATGACCAGATGATGTTATCCTTCATTCTTTGAAACTGACACTAGTCTTGCTTACTTAACGATATTTTCTGTTTGTTTTTGTTGTCTACGTTACCATCTTTTGGTGAATATGTTATGCTGCAACTTATTATACAAATTTTGACACCGCAGCAACAGAACTTGTTACTAGATCTATCCGGGTGATGATGGAATCCGGATGTCAAGAGGTAAATTGCTTTAACCATGATAGAAACAGTATGTTATGAAATTCTATAAAAAAATTGGAATGTGTTTTGACTACCATATATTATGTGTGATAGTTCTGCGCCACTTGATTTCATGCTGCAAAATATTTATGTGCTTACACTTTTGTTCTCAAGATCTTTTTCTTGGGTTTTAAGTAATACACCTGATGTTTTAATGACTCTTTGTGTTGGAGTAATTTCTTTGGTGACAAGACTGTTGAATGCTTAGAAGATTGTAAGTAAGCCTGCATTGATCAACCACATTTTATACTGTAAGAGGTTGTGCGATCCAGCACTAAAGCTAGAATTCATTTTTGCGTGGCTCACTTTACTAGGAAGCATAGGTTCTGCCCTTGTCTAATTGTCAACCAAATTCGGGACTCTTTTATTTGCATCTTCAAGTAAGCTTGTTGAAAATACTGTTATTATTCATGTAAAATTGTTTAAATAGATGAATGCTGCACATCAGCTGCAGCACAATTTTCAGATATTTGCTTCTAGAAGCTATTCTCTGTAAAGTAATAGATCGAATAAGGTATGCTGTTATTGTTATTATGGCCCAAAACTTGCTTTAATGTACTTTCTGCTCTAGTTTATGACTTTTAATCTTTTCAATTCTTGTTGTGTAAAGTTCAACATTCTGATGTATTTCTACTTCTGGCGGAAGTGGATGAATTAATCTTTATACTCAGCTGTGTTTTCTGCACCGGGGAGCATCATCAGGCTGACATGTGAATAATGTACGATCATGTGCAGGTAACACTGGAAGCTGAAGTGACAAACAAGGGAGCTCTTGCATTATATGGCCGCCTAGGGTTTATCAGGGCGAAAAGACTGTTCAGATACTATTTGAATGGCGTTGATGCTTTTCGCCTAAAGCTATTATTCCCCAAATGCAACCCCATGTTGCTAGCTACATCGAATAAAAATGGAGGCGATGACCAACCTATTAATCGTTTATAGATGTCTCAGGATTTCTAGCCCATTTGGTCATCCGGGCAACCGTCTGCCAGGGGAATTAAGTATGCTGAATCTGATGATTCACCGTCGCATTTAACGATCTTGAGCATGATCTTTCTATTGAAGCTTTTTGTGACAACAGCTTCTGAAAATTTTTTTCGGCCTCCATTTGGAGCTGCAAAGCATTCGGCTGCAGAGACCATATCGGTGATATTTTCTTGTTCCGTTGATATAGTCGGTGTTTCCTAATTAGGGCACGGGACATCTGAAATGAAAATATTGAAGAATATTGTGACATCTTGTGTTATATTAAAGAATATGCTCTCAATTACGGTACTCGTAAAGATGTTTCTGCAAGTCATATATTCAATGTTTGGACCTAATTTATAGTTTTATACTACGATCTCTTTCACAGTAACCCTGGAGATCTTTACAGAAGGTTATATGTTCATCTCAAATCAATGCGAAGAAATCATTACGTCTAAGTTCATCAACCACAAGCATTATAAACAAATGCTCAAAAGAAAACGGAGTCTCAGAAGCAATTGTAATAGACAACAAAGATCAGATCACTTCAAAATTCATGCCACACGGTTGTTTATAGCAGGCATACAGACTCGATATCATGACAGGCAGAGCTCCCGTGAATCATTCGACCAGCCCAGCTTCAAAAATAACAGAACAAAACCCAAACCAAAAGAGGGTGTCTCCAAACTCGGACAAGCACAAGAAAACCAGAGGAAGAAAAAAGGCCAGGAGATGAAACGCAGAGAAGACCTTCTCGAACCGCATCACACAAAGTCATGTTATCCTGTCACTCTGGAGCTTCTGTACATTGTTTGCTCCTCTCGCGGCCATCCAAAATCTTAAAGTTCTCCCTGCGCAGTTGACCTTTGCGACTTCAGTTACTGCTTACATGATCCAGGAAAACTAAGAAGCACCCTCACTCAGTGACACAGACGCAAAACTAAGGGCTGGAAATCAAAGTAATGGTTGCAGACTCTCTATTTATCAGCAGTATGAAGAAAAGTAAGGAAGGGGAGCAGAAGATGAGGTTGTGTTATGTGTCTGCTCCTCATAGTTAGTGCACCAGGATAAGTAGTATGGGTCACTCCAAGTCCTTTATAGAACCTGGAGGAGAGCCAGCTGCATCGCGAGAAGCTTCTACATTTGCAGAAGTGGATGGACTTCCTTGGTGGTTCTCTTCGCTGCCACTCACAATCCTTGATCTGCCAGACCTGGACCTGATGTTAACCCCCATAGGAAAGGGCTCCTGTCGAAGAAGATCCAGTAAATATGTTAAGTACTCAAACAAAAATCCTGTCCCAAGAAAATGACCCAGCAAACGATTCTAGTTCACAATAATGCAGAAACCAGAATGATCAGTATAGAGATCCAATGATGCAATAGTGAAGAAACAATCCATAAATGTCATGACTATATCAAGTAAAGAATCTTGAATCATTACATTTGGATGAAACCCTGATATACAAAACATGGAACAAGAATTTACTTGTTACTGTGGCTAGGCTGGTTGGTACATGTTTATAGTATGATTTACTAGGTAGCCACAGAGAACCCACTTGGTCTTTCATGGCTTGTGAACCAAGTTGAGCACTTTGCAATCAATGGTTAATTCAAACAAGTATAACATGCAATTCTTAGATGACCATATAAACTGAAGATCACTTGCTGTAAGCAACATGGTCAAGTGGTTGTACTGAATACTGATGATCCACATGCATTATCAACTAAAGTCGGAAGAACATCAATCATGATAGCACTTGAGCTAGGTGAGAAACAAAATTTTGCAGAAATATGAATAACGAAAAAAATTTCAGGATACTTTGAAGCTCAAGGCAACTATACCAAACTTGAAGCTTTCTTGGAAACATACATGATAAATCACCATGAAAAACTGAACTTAATGAAAAGGAAAATAAAAGACTTGATCTCATGGTACCTGATCCCCTGCATTCGGTCCATCTGAATGGAAAAGGATAGGACGGCAGCGTTTATCTTCATTCATCAGACTAGAATTCTGGAAATGTGCGATAAGAGCAGCTTTCCCTTGGATTCTAGCATATGCAAGCGAAGCAACTTTTTCACTGTTAAATTTCTCCCATTTCTTGCCATTAAATGACTGCAGAGAATCACACTTCCTTTCTTTAGCATCTTTATCATGGAATAAAAAGAAACTGAATTGATAGTGTTACAATAAATCTAAACTAACACTGACATCAGTAAACAATAAATATCATGCAAATAAAAAATATATGTCAAGAATGCACTGGTATCCAATAGGAAGCACCAGAAACATGAGATTCAACAAATAGTTCTCTACATTAAAATTTATCTGAGGTGATCGACCAACCTGATAGAATGGAATGATATGCTGAGGTTTGGTCATGTTTATAAATGCATAGCCGACATTACACTTGTTCTGAGAAAAGAGAAGAAGAACACATCCAATTAAGTGAACCAATAAGAGGAGTGAAAATCCACAAGAGTGACAATTTACAAGGGGTCGTGCGATTACCTTAAAATCAATGGGCAAATAGATGAAATCATAAGTTCCTCGATGATTTTCATCAATTGCAGCCAGCAGCATCTTTGACGTGTACCTGTAAACCAGGTTAAATTTGTTCACTTTGTATTCATATTGGTAATGAGGACTGCTTTGGTAGGAATTATAAGTCTTTAGGTCTAACAAACTTACTTGTTAGGGATGTTTTTAATCATAAGTGTTGTACGAGAGTCTTCCCCACGTATAATGCGTTCAATATCAAGTTCATACAGCTTTTTGTTATCAGCCTGACCAGAATTTGCATCATTTCTTCGGCTCTTCATCCGATCATTAGGACCATCGAGTGCACCAGGCATGGTAATAATAGGGTTCCTACCATTGAATATCTGGCACCTTTGCTGAGGTGAAGGAATCCCAACATGTGCAGGAGAAACAGAAGGGCCTATACAGTTTCCACTAGCACGAGGGAAGATGCCACGAGAAGCAAGTTCTAGTGGGTGCAACTGAGGGCTGTCGGAAAAGCTCATGCTTCCAACAGATCCTGGATGAAAAGCATGTGGATCTGTAAAATCACCAGCATAGCCATGTCGCCTGTCCCAAAGTGATGGATTGACTTGAGGTGCTGAACCAACATGGTGTAGAGGTAGAACTGTATTCAGCATATGAGATGGTGCTCTTGAAAGTCCATTCATCTGAGATGGAGCATGAGCAGGAATATTGTTCATGAATGACGACAAACTTGACCACAACATGTGGCTAGGAGGCTCCTGGTGGAATGAATTTGAATTATTCCATATATATGAATGTCCATGAAGAGGGCAGCTTCCATTTCCAGGAACTCCAATAGCTGTAAGCAGGTCATGTGTTAGAAAGACCAAGGAAAAGGTAAAAGGAAATAGATCATGAAAAACCTAAGTTTAGGAAAGAAATCACAAACATAAAATTCAACAATTTAATAGCTTGCTACTATCAGAACACTACCAGATTAAATGTCATTTTACACCTAAATCACTGCTAACTAAAGCCAACAGCACTCCTATACAAAATTCACATTTGCAATTGAGAAAGAATAACTGCATTAAGAAAAAAAAAATTTGTTCTATCGCACTTACAACCTTCGCTGTTGTCAAAATAATGGCTGTTAAAGCTACCAGAGCCTACTTTGTGAAGATGCCTGTTATCTGTTCCTTCAGCAGGTCTGGAGTTGATTTTGGTACCCATAGCTGATACTGGGTTTGATGATTTGTAAGGAAGGCCACTCGTGACTCCATTTTGAAAATCTGGAAGTGAGTGAGGATGGAAACTAGGCATGCCTTGGAATCCAAAATTCATCTGGTTTAGAGAATGGCTAAGATCAGCATGGGCAGCTTGATTACTGTGACTTCCTACCGATGCAACTCTCACAGCAGATGATAAATTCTGAGGCACACTGGAAGAGATTCCATGGTGTGTGGTCTCCATAAATGGGTTATTTGTTGTACAGACAGCTGCATGTAGGCTCTGGATTCCTCCATTTTCAAGGCCATTGGGGGTAATTGCTCCAAGAGAGGCAGATCCTTAAAAAAAAGGGGAAAAAAGAAGACACTTGTTCAGGCAATGCAAGCCATAGGTATAAGATGACCCGAGAAATGCAAAGAAAATATCATGGTTATCTGAAATAAGAAAAGGCACAAAGAAGAGTACCAAAACATCCAGATGGAGAGTGACTGGGGCTGTGCTTCCATCCATTTGATTCTTCCAGCTCCAACTCGGGAGAAAACTGCTGCATCAAGCTGCTGGTTCACGAAATATGTCACCCATGGATAATCCACAAAGGAAAACAAAATTTACCTAGGTAAACATAAAAAGAACTAATAAAAGATGAAAGACAACCAATACAGAAGCATAAAAGGAAAACACATATGACTTAAACATATTTATGCATATAAACAAGCATTAGGGATGTGTTCTTAGTTTTTTGCCAAAAAACCTAATGTACTGATGCGGTTTGTTGGACCAACCCAATTTACTTTCAGTTAAATTCATCTAGCACAATGAAGACCAACTAAAACTAAATTCTTGCATGATCCGTCTTGACTGAGTATATTGGATACACCTATTCTGATCAATATGATCAACTCAACTTCAACAAGATAAATTCAAACACTGAACTCATCAAATTAAATCATGCCAAGGTCCACCACAACTTATGCCACAAGAACTAACTAGGGATCTTAAGTTCCGGGAACTTGACTTCCAGGTGAACAGAAACTTGTGTGGAACTCAAGTTCAAAAAGAAATTTGAGTTCTAAGAATTCAAAATCAGGGATGATTTGTTACGGATTACTGAAGTTGTGATTTCATTGCAATGAGACAATTATTTTCTTTAATAACCAAATATATTATATGCTAAGCCCTGATATATGGCTTGCAGAGCTGCCATAACCACACAAGCTAAACCAAAGAAAAGCCCATGAAGCAGAGTTACCACTGATGATAACAGTCTGCATGGAAATCCTGAAGCAGATGATGACTCTGGACATTTGCATCTTTTTCCATCTCAGGCTTCTCATCCATGATCATATAAGTAGATAACTCATCTAACAGCTTGGAAAATTAATTCCGTTAAGCTGCAACGTAGTACCAAAACCATGCAGATTTATCCTTTTTTTTCAATCACACAAAGAATATCAAAGTTAAAGAAGTTGATGGCATGGTGTCAAAACCTTAGCTAAAATCCAAACATGAAACCATGAATATTACTTCATTTGTTAAAAAGGGTATAGTACCAACTGAAATATAAAGACCAAGGCCTTCATTTTTTTATTATTTGCATTTGGTGTAGCAAATAAATGACAGTATACAATCAAAATTCTTATCAGTATCTTCTAATGATAACATATCTACAGTAAATCTGATTCGGCTAGTAGTTATATGGACCCAATGTGACAATTATTTTTTTTGTTTTCCGGATGTTAGGCTCTCTTACAAACCAATTTTGTTTATTCCGCACACAAAACTCACACAAACTAAACAGATATAGCTTTAAGCTCAAGAAGAAAATATATATACCACATTATAAATATATTTGTCACAGAACTTGATGAGACTATTGCTTTAAGCTGCTAGAGGATTGTATATGAAAAGATTAGAAAAATGAGTTTGCTTGGATAGTACCCACCGTCTTGCACCTCCAGGACGGCTAGGCTCAAGCTTAATTTTCTTGCCTGCAATATCGCTCCTGTTTAAAGCACGAAGAGCAGCTTCGGCAGCTCTAACATCATAGAACTCAATAAATTTATGATGGCGCCTATGAGGAGTCTCACGTATCTGGGAGTTAAAACTCATGTTTAGCATCAATATATTTCAGTATAACATTAAAAATACATGAAAGAAGCATAAAACTGTCACCTCTTTGATTTCACCATAAGGGCCAAAAATCTGACGAAGATCATCATTTGAAACAGACAAATCAAGGTTGAATACCACAAGTGTCCCCTGGTTTATGTCTTTCTCTGATGGATTGTCCTAATAAACAGAATTGTGAACAAATAAACAAGAATATGAAGTCCATAGACATGTTGTAGACAGTTGATATGAATGAATAATTGTTCTAACAAATATGGAACAAAGCTTCAGTAAGATAGGATAGTCACGTCACTGCTTCTGTAACAACTTTCGAAGAATAGAAGATGAACATGTAAGTATCCAAATAAATGCATTGTGCATTTGTCCATGTAAGCCAGAAAAGAAAATGCTCATATTAAGAACAGGTATGCATATATTCTTCATGAACAGTCATATGGTAAGCATCCATCAAAGTCGATTATTAAATTAACAAATAAATGCATAAAGTTAAGCTCAAATTTTACCAATTTGAAAGCAGCAGATATCAAAACTGTCATTGTCATCATCTGCTACCAATATTGTTGGCCACAGTATATTCAGGGTTCTCCTAATTCTTTCCGGATATGTCAGAACTTATAATCAACTGGGCTTGAAGAAGATTGTGGTGGAGCAACTATCATTCTGTAACATTCTTTTCTAATTTCTATATTGCTTCTAAAACACGTTGAAATTGACACCACCTACTTGCGTGCCTTGTGACACATCCCCATTACTTCCAAGTATTCAGAAAAAGTTTCTTCCGATAGTTAAATTGAATCCGCCTAAGAGGTATCCAATTTATATTACTCAAGAGACAATTTGCTTAAACAAGCAACAAAACAATTGCTTTATTTATATTACTCTCAATCAATACTGCTTCCGCTACAACAATAACAAACTAAATAGTGCATGATTACCTTTGGAATTGAAAAGTGGATATCCAGCTTCCGGCGCCTCAATGGCTTGTTTTGAAGTGCTTTCATTGCATTTCGTGCCGCTCTTATGTCATAGTAAGATATCATAACAAAACCTCGATGTTTGCAGGCAGTATAAATTGTCCTTATGTCACCATATTGCTGCACATTTCCAGAAGAATACAATCAGGACTTGCTAGATTCATGACTGCACATATTCATCAAATACTTAGAACTGCTTAAAGGTTTTGCCCAACAAAAATAAAACAATTGTCAACATCAAAATAAAAATCATAAGGTTTAAGTACCTCAAAAAGGACCCTTAACTCAGCATCCTCAACATTGCTATTAATGTTTCTAACAAAAAGCGTTCTTGAAGGATGTTCACCAAAAGGGTGTTCACCGGCAATTGTGCCATTCGGTCCCACTTGCTGACCATTAGATGCTCCTCCACCAACAAATTCTAGACCTTTGCTCACATTAGTATCATCATCGGGCTCCAGTTCCATACCTCCCCCACTGTAGAATATGTCATCATCAATTTCATCTCCACTATTTGGTCGAGCAACAAATCCAAGATCATCAATAACACCAGATAGCAAGTCATCATCATCAGGGAGAAGATTTCCAATTGTCTGAGCTTCAATTTCCTCCATTGATTCAAAAGGCTCATCTTCCCCTAAGTTAAAGTGATTTTCATCGACAGACGTACAGAAAGCAACATTACTTGATGACAATCTCACTGCCCCATCAAAATGATAAGAAAGTTAACTTTTTTAGTACGATAAGCAAGCAAAAATTCTGTAAGAGCAAACAGTCATATGTGAAGTGCAATGTCAAGAATCTATGAGAAATTAGTCCTCTTAGAAAAGAATAGTTTATGAAACATAAGAGTGAAAGAAGAAAACATACATTTTTTTGCAAATATATCTGATAAAGAGCTTGAGAAAAGACCATTCTCATAAAGGCATCCACTTTGATCTTTTGATTCCATAATTGAAGAAGCAGATTGACTTAACAGATCAGATCGGAAAGTAGAATCATGGTCATCGGCCTTCCACAAAGTTGTTGACATGCCAGTTATCGTCTCTGGCTCCAGCTGATGTTCAAGATTAAACTTATCTTTCTGCTCCTTGACCATGTGGGACTCCCACTGTCCCGGACCTTCCGCAGAGTCTGCTCCTGGCATATGAAACTTATTAAGTGGAGAAGAAGAAACTGACTGATTTCTTGACACCAACGTCAATTCCTGCGCTCCTGCAGAGGATAAACACCAACACACTAAAGCCCTTGACTGCCCAAGATGACAAAGGGGAGCAAATATATTCCTCCATTAAGATTGAACAGAATTCAGGAACAACCTAGCAACACACAGACAATGTTCTTGAACTTATGAATTACCAGCTCAGCCTGCTGATTTCATGCAAATGCCTTTCAATAAAGTTCTTCTATTATGAAAGCTTACTAAGTGACAATTATGGTTTATCATCTAATTCTAACCAACCCAGATGAGTAGAATACCCAGTCTAAACGGACCCAACAGGTCAAATTCCCATTAGTAGCTCACAGTTGAACTTTTGTTTAACTGAAGAAAAGGAGCAAAAGCCGAGTAAAACCATTGGCGATCAATGAACTATGCAGGATTTAGCTTCTTACAGGTGGATACATTCTCCATCAACATAAATAAGTCCCTGCTCACTTTAAGAATTATCTTTGTAGAAATGTAATAACAACTTTCCAAAATGTACATTGAGCCCAACAAATTAAGAATGTTTGGAGGTTCGTTGCATAGGGTCACATAAAAACTCCAAGTTTGACAAAAGCAAAGAATGGTAGTAATATCAAACAAAAAAATCCCAGGCTCCACCAAAATGTTATGCTCACCATCGTGATCAGGAACTGACTCAGGTTTCCAAAATCCAACTTGCCTCTGTAATCAAGAAAAGATTAGCAAAAAGACATGCATTAGATATTATTTTGGTTTCGCCTGAGAATAATGTTCTTTCAGATGAAAAATACTGAGAGCAAAAGGTAGGAGGTGCCATCAGCATCACTTCCAAAAAGAGCTTATTGACAACAAGAACCAAGAATTTAACAAAATAGAGAATAAGAGAGTACAGTGACTGATAAAAAACGAACTTCTTTTCTCAAAGAGCGAGGTCCATTGACACCCTGGAAAGCTAAAAATCTTACCTCCGTAGGAAAGCGTAGCTCCTCGGAGAAGAAGGAAGAGGCCTCCGAATTCCGGACGAATGGGGACAGGCGACTCTGATCCATTATTCTGGTCGGCATCTTGCAGCACCCGAACAAAGACTAAACTTTACTCCAGCAACAAACTTCCAATGACGCTAGCTACCCTCAGTCAAAGGAAACTCTCCTCCGCTGCGCAAAGACAAAACAAGATCAAGCGACCATTGGGTAATGAAGGCTTTAAAGAGAAACCAAATGTAAAGAAGAGAGGAAAACAAAAAGGGGAAATTATCATGACTCAAATTCTTCTACTATTTCTGCAGACATTTTTAAGAAATAAAAGTTGTACTCGAGAATCGAAGAAAGAAGGGTCAAACTTTGTTTTTTTAAGTTTTCGGCGCTGAAAAGATCTGAAAGCAAAAAAGAAGACGATAATAGTAGTGATAAAATTCAAAATAATATATTCGGTCACGAGATCACTGAGAAACCAAACTGTAAGAACTAAGCCCGAAACGTCAAAAAGAATAGGAGATCATCGGTAATTAAGAAAGATCCGGTCGAATTCAAGTAGACCGAAATCAAGCCTGGATCCCATCCCTGACCTCAACATCCAACGTTTCCACAGCGATCACAACCAAATCGTAGATTAACACCAGAATTCCGACCAAAACCCAGAAGAAGGTACGAAAATACATGGCTAAGTCAAGGAAACCTCACCGGATCGACGTCCTTTCCCCCTCCCGTTCACCGACAGCCTGCGGAGAAGGCACAAGATGAGCTGGAGCGAGCCGTAATTTAAAAGAAGCAACCCGCGGAGGAATGGATTACGCCATAAGGCAAGAAGGAGGAGGAGGAGGAGGTGGCCATCGAAGAAGGAAGAGAATTCCGCGAAGGGATCCCCTCGGAATCCGTGCCGTGCGCGAGCGTCCAACCCCCACCCATGGATGCCCCTACCTTTCCCCAACCTCCACCCTTTCCCCTCCAATGCAAGCAAAACGAGAGCTCCGTCTCACCACCGCCGCATTCGAATATTATTTTACCCCAGGCTCACTCCCTCCCTCCCCTCTCCTTCTCCTCTGTGTCGCCTTGTTAAGAATTTGGCTCGCCGATACCGAGCACGCCGAGCTCTCGGCGGTTTCCGGAAGCAGGCGCCGGTGTCGGCGGCGATCCGCCGCTGCCTCCGCCGGCGACGGAGGAAGGAGGCGTCGAAGAGAAACCCGAGGAAGAGGAGAACAAAAAATAACACGAGGAAAGGCTTCGCTAATGTAGGGTTAACGAGACAGAGCAGGGCGAGGCGGAGATTGAGGCGGTAGGGAGAGAGGGCGGAGGACCGGACCGCGGTGGCGAGGGGTTCGGCGGAATTTGGAGTTGGTGGGTGGGGATAAGAAAAAATGAGAGACAGAGACAGACGGAGACGAGACGGCGATGCTGCGCCGTTATCGTCTCACACGGAAGATATGCCACGGTGTCCCACCGATTCTTTCGGCGTCCCATGGACGCCTCCATCGAACGAACCATCAGGACCGTCCACTGAACGATCACGTGTACAACGGACGCTCAAGATTACCTATCACAGGACAGCGTTGCTATTACTTATTGACCAAACCGCCCTAGTACTCCCCCTCTATTTTCATGCAATCGCCATGATGGCAGTCGCCCGCAACAGGGAGGTGTCCCCACCCTACTCCCCGGAAACCCCGGTACTTACCCCAATCCCACAGGGCATTATAGTCATTTAGGTGATGTCACGTTAAGCTTGCGGAAAGGCGAGGCTTCGCGCCCGCAAGCTTGCGTGCACCTTCCGCCACGTGGCTGTCTCCGATGCGGTGATTCGAAGACATCAAATCCCGCCACGGATAAACACGACCAAAAGATTGTTTCCCGACACCCCTTAGTCTCGTCTACCTGTTTTGTAACCGGACGCAATCACGTCCGGGAATAGGGGCCCACCTCCAATCACAAGAAGGCAAGTCAGGCGGGTAGCGAACGCGTTGTTGGTTAAAGAAAGCAAACGTGATGGCTATTTACTACTGTTCACGGGTAAGATATCGGAGATATTCCGAGGTATCCGAAAAAAAGATGCCGTAATAATACCACCTGTTTTCTAAAAATTACACGTCATAAATTAACCCAAATCCTCTGTTATACGCGACATTAATTCGATTGGATTATCGCGAAGTTGAATCAGGTGGGGTCCACCAGTCGAGCTGCTGTTTCGTGCCTGAGGCCAACGACGGGATCCAGCGGGGGTAGCGTGTGCGTGCTATACACGGATTCAGATGTGTGTGTGTGTGTGTGTGTGTGTGTGTGTGATGCACTACGATCTTTTATTATGGCATGACGATGACGCAAGCCGGAGGATAAGGCAGAGGAGACGGAAGGCATTTCGAAGAGAGAGATAATTGATTTGGTAAATAGAAAAAAAAGAAAGAGAGAGAGAGAAATGAGGACCAGCCTGCAATTTCTATGGACCTTCTGATTGGGATTGGAGGGACCAGATGGAACGGGATTGATGGAAGATGGGCTGACGCACGGTGAGTACCTTGGTTTTGGGGGACCAGCCATCAGCATGTGCATGTGCATGTGCATGTGCATGTGCATGGATGGCTCATTAATGTCACCATAGCCGGCCCAAACTTTAATATACAAGCTCATCTCAAACCTAACGAGATGTTTATTTATTTTTCCCTCATTAATAGATATTTTATTTCATGAATATGATAGACTGTTGAGTTCCATGTGACTATAAATCTTAGAAAATATTTTTAACTTATTTATGATTAAAAAAAGTCTTTAATCATAATCAATGATATCTCTAACTGTAAAAGTGGTATTTTCTAATATTAGCTTCTCACTCTTTTAATTTTAGATCATTTCTATTTTAAAAAATAACTTTTAAGCATTTATTCAATCAGGTTTCAGAGTGTTTTAGGTGATCATTGAGCTTTTTTTATTTGTATGTAAATAAGAGATGTTAAAGATGATATTTGAGTCTAAGATCTTATGATAATCTATTAGGTTCTTTGTCGACTAAACTAGTTAACATGCCAATACTCGATTCATCTAAAATTTACAATATGCCAAGTTAGAGTTTTTATATTATATCATCATTATAAATATAATTTTAAGTACAATGAGACTTAAAAAATAAATAAATTTAAATTAATTATAACATATCAAAATAACAATCAAATTCGATGCTAATAATATCATGGATTCGACTCGAGTATCCATATTTATATTTGTAACTATCTCAAATCCAAAAACTAAGCATGCATTCTCACTAGGGTGATTAAATCTCAAAATCGATAGTTGATAGATCATCAGTAACTTTATTCGTTTCATATATAGATAAGACGGTAATATGAGATGAGAGCATAATCTTTTATAGTCTTCGGGTTATTAATTTTTAATGATATCAATTTGATCAGTCTAATTGTAGTTCAAATGATAAAATTATAGAACCCTTTTATCTTTCAGGATAAAAAAATTTTAATCAAGTCAGTATATTGAGCTGCAAGCTAACAAAACCTACCACATACATGATTCATATTTGTTTTTTGTTATATAATTGCTTGCCTGAAATAAAATCAAATTATAGAAGCCATCTACTTAATGTAATATCTGTTAAAAGAGCACATAAATGAACATGTTATCCTTCTTGATCTGATGGCCACAATAAGAACCATCATGGATCAATTGATTGGTGACTTTAACCTTTGTCTGTTCGTTTTTTTTTTCCCTGCGCCTTTCTCTCTCTTTCTCTTCTCGTGCCTCGATCAAAATACTACAAGAAACTATATCCAAAAGGTGTTGAAGAAGATCACCTATCGATGAACTCTCTCTCTCTCTCTCTCTCTCTCTCTCTCTCTCATAGTATCAAAACCGGAGAGTAAAATGATGGGTTAAGCATAAATCCATATACTGTTTGTGGGCACAGGACGGTGAAGCCTCGCTGCTTCTCCTCCCTCCGACCAAAGCTTTTACTCTCAGCTCAACAGTGCCACTCTCTCTAAGCTCTCCTCTCTTTCTCTCTCTTCACGAAATAGCGTCGTCAGCTTTTATTCCGTTGAATGAGTTGGAGATTTCTAACGCCACACACACACATATAAATATAGTGTCTTTGATCAGCTAAAAAGAAAATTTTACAATTGTCATCTTGAAAATTTTCTACCCCGTTCTAAATTGTGCTTCCACCCTATCAACAACCTGCTTTCGCCCTTTGTATGGCATCTTTACCTATAAGTCCTCTCTCATTCCCTAACGGTAAGTCATCGTCTCCTTCTTCGCCCATGATTGACGACGATGATAAGACACAAAAAGACTATGTGATAAGAAAGGGGTACAAAGAGATTGTATGGTCTCCCATCAAATTTAATTGAACCCTCAACTCTCATTGTCATCACTAATCTAAAAGGCATTATATAACGTCGATTACGCTCTTACTTGTGTGAGGGTGGCAAGGATTGCCTTTGCCCTTACTTCCATAAGGATGACGAGAGTCATCGTTAACCATAGAGGTGTTGTGTAGCATCACCTGTATTTACTTACGTGAGGGTGGCAAGGATTGTCCAATCATTGATCCAATAAGATTTAGTAAAGATTGATACGTTTTAATTATTATATAAGTTTGACGGTGGAAAGTGATTAGCGAGACGATGATGACTAAAGGTTACGAAGATCATTTTGATAAAAATAAAAAGGGACAGTGAAAATTTTTCAAACTTAAGATGTTATTTGAGAAATTTAAAAACTTAATTTTTTTTAAAGAATATATATATATATATATATACACGAAGAATTAATTATTTTTTTATTTCATGAAAACCGTTGGCTTCACTTGTAATGAATGCCTACCGATCTATAGGCGCCCGGATCCCAACTCGTGCGTAGTCCTCGTGGTCTCGGCGTGGGACCCCACTCGCAGCGCTCGTCCCATTGGCTCAGGCGCCCACCGGATCCCGCATGACAGTTTAGATAGAGTTCGATTCGAGACCGCTTTACCATGTGCTCTGATCCTTGGTTGGATGACAAACCAAATTGTTCTCCGCCACTTGGTTGATTGGGGCCCAGTCACTTCTCACCGCACCATCGTCAACTAATACCACCCCACCGCCTCACTGGGACCCAGCCACCATCTCCAGCACCGGGCATAGTTAGGTAACTCCAAGGTTTAAATAAAATAAAATAAAATAAAAATACAAAAGAAAAATTAAAAAATACGCACCTCGGAAATCGTACGATTTTGTTCATGCCACCATCGTGTCCGTCCACCGGACGCCTCAAATTAATGGATCCTTCAATGTACTTCGCGGCCGCAACCCGTGAGTATGGACAACGAGGGGGCACGGCCGACCACCCGAAGTGGGCCCCGACCTGCCCCGTAACGGCTAAATGGCCGCTTCCCGTTAGGTGACGGCGAGGGGACGGCCGACGTGACCTCTTTGCGTCCATCGGCTTCGATATACCGGTGCTCACTCTGTTGCTGGGGGGTAACCACGGTGGGCGGTGACTGTAGTCACGGTCTTATTTTTATTTGATCGCCTTCTTTCAACGGCTACGAGCTGTTGCTTGATGTCGGCCCGCCCCCGTTTCGTGATGGTGGTGGATTTGGATGCGCGCTGACGTGTTAAATACCTTTTTTCCTTTTTTTAATATGTGTATATAAATATCGCCACATACGCTTCAAAATTGAAAGCAATGTCTTCCACCGTCATAAATGTTGCCGGTGTTTGTGTGGATAACGTCGGTTGACCGAGTCGATTCGTCAATTTACGAGTCAACCAAGTTAGGATGGACGAAGTCAAATCTGTGTTCGACGTAGCTTCTTTTGCCTGGAAACTTACATTGATGGGAGATCACAAACGTTTCTTAGTCCAAGTTTGCATACCCACACGCAACCTTACCATGAAACGTGTCCGCGTCTTCCAATAAACGCAAACAATTCAGATGTCAAGCTTATCCAAATTCCACACGCTCAGTTGACTCTTTGACAAGCCAGTAAGGCTTATCTGCTTAGTTATATATCGCAGCAAATTCTTCAGCTTCACCACATCATGTCAACACCAATTTGATCACTCGATCATGTTCATGAGATCTTGCGTTTATTATTTCTTGGACCACAAAGTGGGTATGTTATTAATCTATCACCATTAGAAAGATTCTTGCAGGTCTCGTCCCTGCCAAATGCACTTGCAAAACCTTTTTCTCCAAAGGCTAAAGTTTTAACATACACTTGATTTTGGGAACCATAAGACAAGTATTTTGGTGAACTCTTCCATCACAAATCTCTCTCTCTCTCTCTCTCTCTCTCTCTCTCTCTCGCATGTTTTATGAGTAAATTTGGTGGGCAGAGACAAGATTCCCTTGCCATCACAGCCACACTTGAAGCAATCATTTATGGCACCCAAAACTAGCCAACAACATATTTCTGTTTTTTCCCTTCACTTGAAACCAAGAACCCACAACCACAGAGTACCTGCCCCAGCTACTCACTCCATCATCACTGGTAGGGAAGCTATGAGAATGGAGGAGGAGATGCAGATAAAACTAACAAGGATGGGACAACAATCTACTGGTGGGTCTTGTAGCTGATAAAGGGGCAAAGGCATCATGAATCTTGAAACCCATAGGAAACTTCACAAGGCAACCCACCAATCCACTCAGGTCAGCAGAACTTGCAACAGGATGAGATGGAGCTGTTCTGGCAATCAATGATGCAGAAAAAGGTTGGGATGAGAGTGACGGACTGGCCCCCAATGGACATGTAGAATTTTGTTCCAATAAAGAATTCTGGATCATCTATCTGCCACTGACTGGTCCAGTGTTGGTGGGCACACCCATTTCTTGTCCCATGTAAGCCTTACCCTCTTCAGGAACAGTGGCTGTTCAACACTACTCCACTCCACGGTCACTGATCCCTGAAACCTCTTCCATTCCGAACCACAGACACCACAGTTCATTCCTGACATTCTCTGCGTTAGCAACATGGGTTTAGGATTCTAACCACTGTGATTCTTCAGGATCAAAAATGCACTTGGCATATGCTGCACTGCTAAATCATGGCTCCGGAGGCCCTGTTGGAGTCAAATGCCATCCAGCTCAGGGTGCAGTGAGTGTTGGGCAACTTCACTGGCGGGTGGTGTTCATCATGTCAGGGTTTGGACTGGTCGATGACATGGTGATTTGAAATGAGAGGAGCAGAACCCCAGCAGGACCTTAGTTTCTGTTCCATTTTGTACTGAAATCACCACTGATTTGGATGCTTCTGCTGCAATTTCTTCTGATGCTCAACTATTGTACAGTTTACCCTTTTGCTTCTCTTTCTACTCTCCTGTACCAAAGCTACTGTCCAATTATCAATGTTTGCAGCCAAGGTTATAGCTTGGAAGTTCTCTTCAAGATTGATACACAAGACCAGTGAAGAGGAATATTCATGGCATACTGCCAAAAAAAACAAGACTAATTTGGCTTTTCGTTTACAACTTGAATGGATATTGTTCTCTCTCTTTCTCCTCCCCTCCATCAAGGTGCTGTACATAAAACAATTATTCCAGTCAGTGTTAACTTGGAAGTGAGAACAGTATACCAATGAAAAGGAATGCTCATGTCATACTGCCAAAGAAACTAACTTGGCTTTTGGTTCACAACTTGAACATTATTCTCCTTCTGCTCCCCTGCATTAAAGTGCTGTACATGAAATGATAATTCCAATCAATACTAACTTGGAGGTTTTTTAGGACCAAAGAAGAATACACCAATGAGAAGTAATACTCATCTCATACTGCCACAGAAACTAGTTTGGCCTGTAGTTTCAAACATTAATTGCCATCAACCACCCCAACTTGGAAGAAAGAGAATTGGTGGTTTCAGTGAGACTGATGGATCATGTGACCCTGAAAGCAAGCATTTCCTCACAAGGTGGGGTCCACTTCAGGATGTGATGGTAACAAAACAAAGGAAAAGAGATAAATTTGGTCTCCCCAACCCTCCCTAGCCACCTCAAGAAATGACCCAACACCAATCAAATCAAATGATGAATGCATTGCTCTGAGTCCTGTGTTTCAGTGGAACCATTCACAAGAGAAAAGAAATACTCCAAAGCAGTTCCTGCTTGTGCACCAGTTCTGCTTATTATCTTGGTGAAGTTGATCCACCAATTCATGAACATGAGTTATGGCAAATTTAACACCCTCTGAAAGTTCATGGATAGAATAACAATTCTTCATATTATTCTTTCAACTGTCCACTTGCTATATCAAGGATTTGATGTGAAGGAAGAAAAGTAGGATAACATCTTAAACCACTACTTGGGTTTGACCACCCTTTCAGAAATAAGTTTGAATCAGAGATCATTCCCTTTCTTCTCATTTAACTTCTTTTCTGAACTCTTCATTGGATCATTTCTACAGGGGGGAAGAACAAGTTGAAACAAAGTAGCTTGTTAGAAAGTTGGGGTGAGGACCAGCCTAAAAACACCTTCTTCTTTTGGCTCTTAATGATGGAGAAGAGTGGCGAATGTTATATTCCCCTCCCCTCCTCCACACAGCTGGACTCAGCCCCTCCTTTTCTTCTTTAGATGCCTCAACCTATAATGAATGCAGGCAGCTTAAACTAGTAACAACTACTGTGGACACCACTCAACAAGAAAGCATGAACTGCTCTGAGCCCCGTGAATTCATGTTCCTTTCTGGTTTCATCACCAGCTCAGAGCTTAAAGCATCCACTGACATCATTTGTTTAGTCCCAAAACAATCATTGATTGGGTGCAGATAAATAAAACATATTGGTGGTGTGACTTTGTCATGATAACAGGAATCTCCCTATAAAATAAAAGCCATAATTAAGCTGTTTGTTCGCATCTCAATGTGCCATAGTGCAAGAAAAAAACATCGACAACGATTTGAACTTGGTATCTCTATAAAGACATGGATGCGAATTCTATTATGCTGTGTGAGAGTTGACTGTGTCAAAAGAAAACAAATAAAGAGACTTGCATTGTTTGGCACAATACTATTGTGACATGTCTGGGGTTGCAGGTGTCATACCTTCTGTGATGCAGTCACTGTCGTGAAATAATGCTCCACCTAATCACAATCAAAGATTGAATGAATGGTTGCTGTGGTAATGATGTATCAAATGATCAGAACAAACCCATATTGTGGATAATCTAATAGCTGAGTATCAACTTTTAAAACCTTTCTTTTATAAATATCCTTAGATTAAAAAAAAACTAGTTGTAACCCCAACTTTGCTATTGATAATTTTTTTTATTTCATATAATCATCTTAAAATAATAGTAAAATATAATTTTACTGAACACAATCCCTCAATTACCAATCATACCTTTATTTTCTACAATCTCTTAATTATCCTTATTTCATATAAACCATTTCATATGTCGATCGATCATCCCCTTGAATGATAGCATCAAAATCATGATTGCATTACATACGATCATGTTTGACAATCAGAAGAAGGATAAGAAGAAATGAAAAGAAGGTAAAGAGAAAGAACTGTTTGGAATAGAGCAGAAAAAGTATTAGAATTAAATGATAAGTTAAGAGTTTTACGATCAAAAGAATATCTTACAAATATTAAAAGTTCTTCAAATGAGGTTATAAATAATAAAATTGGATTGCCAATATAAATTTCTTGGATAAAAATAGGACTATCACAAATATTAATTTTGGACGATCTTTGAATAATATTAATTATTTTGATAATTACATCAAATATTAAAAATAATTTGAAACTCAGAACTAATCAAATCATATCACAAAAGAGGGTCGAAGCTTTAACCCAACAATTGGAATCTCAATATCATTATAATAAACAATAATTAATCTGTAAAATGTTCACTTTTATAAGAATACTTGTAGTGAAAAACTAAGTTGGAAGGGCCAATAGATTTGGAGAAATACTTCAAGAGTATGAATAACTTTTTGAAGGCCAAAAAAAACATTCAATTGGAGGTAAGCATCAAGAACAAAATATCTGTGGTTATGTGGTGCTCATCTGCCTAGATCCGGCAAGAATCCATTGGAGTGATGGAAAGGTCAAGCAAGGGAATGATGCACTGGTGGCTGCAGGACTTGGGTGTTCAGAAAAGAGAAAGGTCCAGTTTTGGGTGTCAAAGATTTGGGCTGAGAAGAGGACAAACGACAACAGGCACCAACCACCATTCCGAGTTCTCGATGAGTGCCACACCTTTCTCGTTGCAAGATTTCCTTCTCTTGTCTGTCACATCACTTGTACCGTACTCGGTTTTGTGTGCCACATCCAGTTCTTGACAGCATCCCGTCCTATGCTGAAGGAAAGAGAGAGTGAGAGCCCCATCCAATGTGATGTTTTAGAGAGGATTAGAGGTCCAGTCTCCCATCTTTTGCAGCGGAAATTAACTATAATTTTAACATAGAAAAAAAAAATCCCAAATCCTAAAGCAGTAATGGAAATTACCTAATGAGTAGTGGTCTTTGCTCACTGAGGGACCTTTTTTGCTTCACTGCAGCTCACTGCGAATGCTCGTAGAGACTATTCTTGTCATCAGAAGCCATTACTGCATCAAAGAAGCCCATCACAGATCCTAATGGGATGCAAAGCCCAGAACTTCACAGGATTTTATGCATCTCTATTTCCACGCTCCTCGGCTGCACCATCAAGCTGCTGCAATGGCCATCCACAAAAGTCCTGATTGGCAACTGAAGGTATTAGACTGCCTACCTTATATAATTCTCCCTGATAAGTTGTCACGGACAAGTTCATGAGGCTCAATGATCTCATCTTGGACATGCAGGAGCACCTGAAGGATTGCTCATTGAAAGGTCAGGAGACTCTGTCCCAAGGAATCAATGCCTTCTTGGATCCTTACAGTGAAACAGAGCCATCCTTGTAAGATGTCAGAGTAGTCCACAAGGTCCAGCACCTGAAGAGATGTAAGCTTCCCCATATCTGCAGGCATTTTGCAGACAGTAAGTTCAACCTTAAATGAAGTCTCAATGATGAGAAGGAGGGTGCTTTCCAAGAAAGCAAATTGCTGTTCAAATGCAAAGATTGGAGAGAAGGAAGCTTCGACAATTCAGCAGTTCAACTGACAAACATGTTAGAAAGTGAGTTGTCATTGAGATCTATGATGCATAGGCCGATGCAAGCAGCAATGATTCATTCAAGCTGTTGAACTCAAGTCACGAACATGCCATTTCAAATCCAAAAGCCAATTCGGAATGTGGTTGAGATCACAGTATGGGCTAAATGAATGGTCGACAAGTGTTTGGTTGCGTGTCCAAGCAGGCAAAAGTTTAGGACAGATTACAAGAACCCATAGTAAAAAAAAGGCACTAAAATGAAGAAGACGATCCTCTGAAAGAATCAAGTTCGAGGATAACTCATGTATGCGTAAACATGTCAAAGCTTGTGAGGTTGGAGGAGTGGACTTCAGTCAAGTTGCCTGCAAAGAGTTCAAGGAGAGGCTAAAATCCTGGAGCCCAACAGATGCAGGCTTCAGGGGACTGCCCCGCACAACATTGTTAACACTCATATTATCAATCGAGAACATCCGTCGGCCCTCCACCAATACCAATTGGGATTTGGAATAACGCAGAAGGTAAATTATATTGCAGATTAGCAAGGTTTTTGATGCTTCACAGTATGCGTTCCATGATATAGTTATCGTTGAAGTTAAACATGATCCACGACAGGAAGACGACTCTACTCCCTCCAAGATGGATCAAGTTAGATTATCTCTTCAGGAAAGATCTGAAAGCATGGCAATCTACAGGTAAGACAGATAGTGATTAGAAATAAATCTTTCGTCTTACATAGTGCGCAGTACCCCTGAGTCTCGATCCACAGCTTTCTAGCCAATTAAAGTAATCTCTTAAGCAAAATTTGTGATCTCAGTCTTACCCATTTCAATCTCAAGTTACCAAAATGGAATTTTGATCATCCTTGATCTACTCATTTCGACTCAAGCATCGAGCAATCAAATTGAGTTCAGAAAAGAAAATTTCTTATCCATATGACCGATGCAAAATTGGAAACAAGTTAGGGCTTAGCACCGATTCGTAGAGAAGAAAGGGCAGCGGAGGAAGGACCAAGCCCTCGGCGTCGGAGAGAGAGACCGCGGAGAGGCGGAAGAGGTGCTCCTCCGTCCTCTCCGGCGACCATCTTGCTCGCTCGTCCGATAGCGGCCTCCGTTTGGCGCGGGAGATTTTGGGGATCACATGTTACTATTAGTGGGCGAATTTATTCCTATTTATTGGACGGTCGAGATTTTTTCTTGATCGAAGGCCACGAAGACCGGTGTCGCGGCTACCGATCTGTGAACGGGTTCGGGTTGGGTGAGGCTTCGATCGATTGCAATAAGATTCTAAATCGGGTTCGGATTGGGTGAGGCTTCGATCGATTTCAACAAGATTCTAAACCTTTACACTTGAGGTGGTGTCATCCTTTGTCTCCCATTATCTAATAACATTATATTCGTACCATCATCAAATCCATGAAAGTAAATCTTGCACTCATGCAAGAAAAAGGACATTGTCATCCAATTTGAATATTTCAAGTGGATGATATGCTTCTCTCTGCATCAGAAATATATATCTTATTTCATCGGCCATTGTGATTGGCCTTCCTGGGATCCATGTTTCCAATTCCTCAGGCAATAGATGTAGTTTAGTGGAGTAGAGTAATCAAGCATGGCCACCGAGATCACAGTAGGGGGGAAGGGGTATTTGGCATCAAATGAGTAGGGAATCATATCTTACGACTGAACTGCCTTCAAACATAGCATCATATCATAGGGTAATTGCTGTGTGGATATCCAAAGGTCAACCCCTATCAGTCTTTCTTCGGTCAGTCAAACCATGTATGGATTGAGCTTTACAGTGCTTTTGAGAATTCAAGCAATTGGGCTGCATCATTATTGCGTATCTCAGCATCTTTATCATATTCCTTTCCCATAAAAACAAGAAAAGACTGCCATTAGTGACACTGAGTTGATCTGACATGGATGGCCCTTTTGGCCATCACAAGATGCAAGTGGGTCATCAGTAACCCTGCAATTGGTCAGAACCTCAAATAAACTATTGCCTAGACTCACTTATCATCAACGATGTGTTCGGGTCGAGCCATCATCAAGTCATGCATGCTCTTCCGCCTCACGTCGTATAACTCGGTGGTGGGTAGGAAATCACAAGCAATTTGCTGACACTTATGAATCGGAAAGGCGGTCCCATGAAGGGGATGACTTCTTTCCATCCCCACAATCGAAGGCGTTGTGGAAGACCCAAGATGCCATCGACATCCATTAAGGCTCCATCTTACCTTCCGGTGGCCGAAAGGGTCACCACCTCCATCGAGCCGATGGAGAGAGAGAGAGAGAGAGAGAGAGAGAGAGAAAGGGTGTCATTAGAGAAACGGACATGAAAACAACATTTAATGATAAAAAGTAATTGGGGTCGATTCCGACGTCAATGGAATGGTGCGTGTCGCCACGTGTCGGCCGGAAGTGTCGTTCGGCCGGAGGGCATCTCTCGGTCCCCCCTCCCATGACAAGGAGACCATGTCTACCCTAATGATTCCAAAGCCAATGGCCTCACCAAGCAAGTGCATTCTTCTAATGAGTTCAGTGTAGCCATTTCCTAGGGACGAGAGGCGTGCACAATCGAAAGAGATGTTGTTGTTGTTCATCATCGCCCTCGTCAACAAAGCTAATCATAGGCAAATATATGCTCTTGTTTGTGGCCTATCTTAGACGTTTCCGCAATGCTTATCCTTGACATTTTCTCGGAATTAGCATCGATAATTAATTCAGCAAACAAAGTTCACCGTATAGCTTCAGAAAAAGTCAACAGCTCAAGTTGAGTGTGCGATCACTCTTTTTTTTTTTTTCTTCTTCTTCTTCTAAACCGATCTTTCCTATCCATTTAGACGAATTAATTTACCTAAAAGCATATAAGCCAACGGGTAAAAAAAAAAAAAAAAAAACGACAAACAAGAATTGTAATTGTTGATCGACTATGATCTTCTATCGAAATCCTAAAAATGATGAATTATATTTGAGCGAGGCAAAATCAATGAAAATTTTAATTAAAAATCGTTCGCCCAATAAATTTAATTTATTAAGAATTATCATGTATTTTTTCCTTCCTTAATAATAGGCTAACTCACATATACTTAAAAAAAAAATAATTAATAATTTCTTATTATTTTCTAAACTTTTTATGGTAATTATAATTTTTATTTTACTATAACTCTCAAGCTTATAGATCAATAAAGAAAAAAGAAAAAAGAAGAAAAGGACATAATCTTAAGATACACAACTAAACTCATTGTAGCGTAAAAGACGAATACATTAAGTATGACTACACACCAAAACCTCCCCTACAAAACAATTCGAATAAAGGAGACGGTCACGTTACGAGAAGGAAACACAAGAGGGTGGTGATAGTGCCTTATCAACGTCCAAACAGGGAAAAAGATATCCCCTTAGCTTTCATGTATTTAATCGTGTATGGACTATCCCCACAATATCTTGACTATCCTATTTTAGTGGCAAAGATATCACTTTACGGTGTGGATTTATTTACACACACCCGCAATGATATTATAATATCATTCATTAATTTAATGGCACCTAGATATAGATATAGATAGGGATTATGAGGGGCCACGTTTAATTAGGACCTAATCAAGTCCTCCCCTCCTCCCTTCTCCCTATTCCACTCCTTTCCTTTTTGTTTCCTCTCTCTCCTTCGACGCCCTCCCTTCCTCCCCTTCTTAAGGGTATACATGCCATGGACGCCTAAAGGAGCCTCCATAACGGCGCCCTCCCAATTCCGTTAACTCTCCGTTAAACATTTACGTGGGTTTTACGACGACGTTGTGATCTCTGCGGCTTTTGGCCATTCTTAATGGCCAACGCCGTCGACACGGCGGGTTCCAACGGCGACGACGGCGCAGGAGGAGGAGGAGGAGGAGGAGGGGCGCGGCCTCCCCGTCTGCCGCGGTGGACGAGGCAGGAGATACTGGTGCTGATACAGGGGAAGAGGGTGGTGGAGAGCCGGGGCAGAGGGCGTGGAGCCGGGCGGGGCGGCGGCGGAAGCGGGGAGATGGGGGCGGGGGCGTTGGTGGCGGCGGCGTCGCCGGTGGAACCCAAGTGGGCGTCGGTGTCGTCGTACTGCCGCCGGCATGGGGTCGACCGGGGGCCGGTACAGTGCCGGAAGCGGTGGAGCAACCTCGCCGGCGACTTTAAGAAGATAAAGGAGTGGGAGGCGAAGGGAAAGGAGTCGTTTTGGACGATGAGGAATGATCTCAGGAGGGAGAGGAGGCTGCCGGGGTTCTTTGACCGGGAGGTGTACGACATCCTCGACGGTGTAGCGGTCGCGGAAGTGGAGGCGGAGCCCGCCGCGGAGGAAGAGGAGGAGGGGAAGAAGGGGTTTGGGCGGACAGCGGCGGCGGGGGGCGAGGAGGAAGAGGCGGTCTTTGATAGCGGGCGGACTGCAGCGGAGGATGGACTGTTCTCGGACTTCGAGGAGGAGAAGGAGGCGGAGGACGAGGACGAGGATACGGCGCCGCCACCACAGCCGGTGGCGGCCGTGCCGATATCGGGTAATGGTTCTTTAGATGGATTAGTATTGTTCAGCCTAACCTTGTTGTTTAATCGACAAAGATTTAAGCTTTTCTTTTCATTGCGCTGTTCCTCATGCAGAAAAGAAGTACGAATCATCTCAACATTGGAGGTCTGATGAAGGTAATGGCTGTTGCTCTCTCTTTTCCTGTGCAGTTCTACAAGCTTTTGTCACTCCTCTCAATCATTTGTAGATACTCGAATGCTAATTCTTTATGTTATTGCACATTTCATGCTCTGTGAAATGTATTCGATGGAACAATTTAGAGTTCTATCTGTCAGCTTTGTCTCAGTAAAGTAGTATACTATTTTGCTCGGTTTGTATGTGCTTTTCTCTTGTTTCCTAAGCACCATAGGAAAACTATCAGGCAAACAGAGTGCAGAAGGGTAACCAAAGAAAGAATTAAGATTGTGAACCTCTGCAATTGTTTTGGCAGAAAAACTACCATAGATTCATAGTAAAGAACTCCAATTTTTGATGGGAAGAGATAGGTGTTAGAAGAACCATTGAACACTCTGTTATACTCTGTCCTGACATTACAATTCAAGATTTGTTTCTTTTATGAAAAATGTTCAACATATATGTGTTCTTTTAGTGTTGTCATGATTATTCACTTTGTCTATCAATTTCCATGCAAGATAAAGTTAGATCTATCATAGTAATTTCATGAGATATCAAAAGCTTGCTGTGGCCAAGAATCTGTACTCGAGATGAGATGGGAAATGAATGCTTTGCTCATACATAAATACATCTGTAAACTAATTGTTAGAGTGGTTTCCCTCTAAGCTTCCTGCTTAGATGGATTTCAAATGTTCTATTCTTAGCTTATAATATTTAGGTAATCTCCGTTGTACATCGGATCTTCAAGGAGAAAATATAAACCAAGTCTAACAATTTTGGATGGGCCTCATTAATCAATCACTCAAGTTTCCAATGAGCACTAAGCTTTTCAATCGATCATCATGTTTAAGAATTGGCTCGGAGTGTTATGTTATGGGTTTTGGAATTTACTTGATTGGCTTTAATCGTGCAGCTACGGCAAAAGATAAACCACAAGCTGAGAACCCCGGGAAGAGCTCTCCATCGCGAGGAGGACAGAAGAGAAGACGAACATCACCAGATGAAGCTGAAGACAGCGATCTACAAAGTAAACTGATTGAAGTCTTAGAGAGGAACAGCAGAATGCTGACGGCCCAACTAGAAGCTCAAAACATGAACTGCCAATTGGACAGAGACCAGAGGAAGGACCAAGCTAATGGCTTGCTCGCCGTTCTCGGCAAACTCGCAGACGCTCTCGGCAGAATAGCTGACAAGTTGTAGCAAATCTCCGTCCCAAGATCATCGGAGGAAACTCTGTCGATCTTGATGGAGGTGGGTTGAGAATGCGTCTAGTTGGTGTCTCAGAAAAACCAGCTTGTGAATTGGCTCCGGGAATGTAAAGCTCTGCTCCTCTTTCTTTGGAAGTGATAGGGTCGATAGGGTGATTACTTACAGAGAAATGAGAATTTTGGCAGCTCTGCGATTGCTGTCTTGTGATCGGAAACTGCTGTCGACAGGAACAGAGGCTGTGTCAAATTGATTTCTTCAAGTTCTTGTATAAACTTAGTGGAAGTTGAAATTGTAGCGAGATGACAGATAAAACAGTTAGAGCAGTTTATTATTTCGGCAATCAATGATTTCTCCTATATTTTGGGTATTAATTGTTGCTTTGAATTCAGATCAGTTCTGCTTAATAGCTAAACCAAATTATATACTGTATGTATTGTGTCTCGTAAGCTTCCGCGTTGAGGCATCGATCGGTACGGATTCGGATCCTCTCCAACCTCCAAACCGATGGATTTGATCACGAAAACGAACGGCCGAGATGTGAGAACAGGGGAATGAAGGACGGAGTTATGACGGTTGAAGGAGTGACCGGATCCGCATGAATTGGAGAGGATCCGAAACATCAAAGCCCTCACCCGAATTGCCGTCGCTGCAACGGCACACGGCTCTCCCGTAGGTCGGGATCGCTTAGAGATGAAACGGGTCTTCGGCGCCAAGAAGAATAAGGAGCCGCCGCCGACGATCCAGGACGCGACCGACAAGGTCCGACCTCTTTTTAACCCTTCCTCTTCTTCCGGCTCTTGAAAGAACTCTGCTTTACCGATTTCTTTGTGATGCCCCTTGTGATATTATAAGGTCTTCTGCTAAATTCCGTGACCTTCATGATCGTAAGTCGATGTTCTTCTGTTTGATGCATACCCATTTCGATTCGTCCCCTCTTCCATGTTGCCCCCACCCAATCATCACAATCGGAAACAAAGGTGTCGCAGGTGTGATAATTTGAATGGTAACATGTAACTACTTGTTCTTTTTATACTTATTTTACACATCCTTCATAATCCAGCATTATAGTTAGTACTAAATCTTACTTTTCGTTCTGGAAGTCCTTGAATATGAACTTAATCAACTGTAGCCTGCTGTATATCTAGTTCATGCTGAATGGAGACTTGGGACATGTTGTTTCTTGTGCTTCATTGTATGATTCACTAATAATAAGGTTGTTTTTGTTTTCTGATTAATAGAAGGGGTGTCACAGTGGATGAGAAAATCAAGAAACTTGATGCTGAATTAGCTAGATACAAGGAGCAGATTAAGAAGACTCGACCTGATCCAGCTCAAGAAGCTGTTAAAGCTCGAGCGATGAGGGTCCTTAAGCGAAGGAGAATGTAGGTTACCTCTGCCTTCTTAGTTTTCACATAAATAGGTAGCTTGTTTGACCGAGTTGTCTGCTTGCAGTTGTAATATTCTGATAATATTGTTCATGTTCATAATTGTGGATGGTTCTATCCCCAAAGCACATTCATGGGATGTACTTAATTGTCAATCCTATATGAGTTCTAGGTATATAGATAACATGTAATTGCATATTTAATAGATTAATTTGGAAATTATAATTTGATTGTTGATGTAGCATGGTCTTGACTGGAGGCAAAGAAAGGGCTTTATCGTGGGAACTTGGCCTCCTTATATTTAAGGTTTCCTTCGAGGGCTCTGCTGGGTTTGAGCTTTTTTTGTAGCTCCTGCTTTGCACTGTTGAGATAGAATGAGTTAAATAATTTGCATTATCTTACAAAGTACAAAATATATGCTGGTGATATTTCTGTTCTTCACTATCTTTTGATCTGTTGCATGAATATGCACAAATATATTCACTGACTGCAAATTTCACTTCCTTTTTCCTAGGTATGAGGGATAGCCTGGCATGCTGCATAACCAGACATTCAACCTCGATCAAGTTGCCTTTGCCACAGAGGGAATTAAGGATGCTGTACAGACTGTCTGTTTTACAAGCTTTTACCACAATTTTATTGTCTGAAGAGTGTTCCCTTTGCTGATACACCAACATACCATTGACTTCTACAGATGTCAGCACTGAAGTCTGCTAACAAGGAGTTGAAAGGGATGATGAAAATTGTGAATACCTAAGACATAGATGTATGTAGGTTATATTTTCGTATGGTATGCTAGTATGTGCTAAAAGATTTTATGCCATTTCTAGTTTGAACAAAGTTTTGTCCAAGACTATGAAAATGCAGTATTTGGTACTACAATTGGTGTCTGAATTCATTTTTGGAATACACAGAGTATGCAAGACAAGATGATGAATTTGAGTACAGAAATCCAAGAATCTTTGGGAAGAAGCTACAATGTTGCCGATGACATTGATGAGGAAGAACTAATGGGAGGCATGGTACCATGATAATGTTACATTACTTGTCTAGGTTTGTCTTTTTTATTAGGCGTTGATGCGTTGTGTCATTTTGCATAGGCTAGAGTTTATTTCAGCATGATATTTGTGTAATTCATTGTATCCAGTTTTATTTGTTGGTTTGGATAAGCATGATATTTGTGAAATTCAGTGTATCCAGTTTTATTTGTTGGTTTGGATAATCAATGCAGAGCTAGATGCGCTGGAATCAGACATGGGTGCAAAGATGGAATCTGATGCAATTCCATCCTATCTTCAACCAGATACGGAAACGGATCTGGATGCAATACTCAACTTACCTGCAGCTCCAACAAGCAATGCTGCGGCAATGCCCAACAGAGCGAGGCAGCAGGTATATCCATCACTTACTGATAGTGAAATCATGGAACAAAATACATGAGCATTGGACAAAGATGATTTCTGCCAGGAACATGTGGAAAATTACTTACCTTTTAACAATTTACATGACATTGAATACCAGATAAATCTGTTAATTTTATAGTCTCCAAGAAATCTGTTGATGTTATCCTGGAAAGATGATTTTGGTTTGCATTAATTGCGTCGTTCTGATGCATAGAATCTGTTAATGAGCATTCCATCCATCATGGATTTGTGGCATGCTGAAACTTTTCGTTTGTTCTGATGCAGACCGAGGATGAACTAGGTTTACCTGCTGTACCCCAAAGCTTCTATACTCAGTTAAAAGAACACTGTTCACAGAATGGCAAAGCTCATATTCATGACAGCCACAATGTTCTTCATATTTACAGGTAAATCTACCCATTTCATGTGCTACTTCTGGTGGTGCAACATAGTCAAGAGTATGATGATCATTTGGAGCTGAATTCAACTTTTTTTTTTTTGACTGGAAATTGTAGTTAACTTAAAGTTAGGAAATTAATAGAATGTTTCTTTCTTTTCAAAAGATAATAAAAGAAAGTAAATCTTCATGTGATGCTTGCTGGAGAACACATCCCACTTTGAATTGTTACCTGAAGCTAACTGATTCAATCATTCTGTGATTTTTCTCATGTTCTATTTTGATCCTATCCACAAGCTAGTGTGTTTTTGTATCCAATGAAATATGATGAATTGGGAATCATGACACTTGCATGGTTGTCAACACTTTCCTATTTATTATCTGATAGACACCTTAATGAAATGTTATGATGTAAGCTTAAGGTTAGAGACTCTGAATTGAAATGTTATGTCAAAATTATGTTGTGTGAAGGTATATATCAAGTTTCTTTTAATATTTAAGTTGATAGAAGTTGAAGATGAGAATGAAAAGATTGAAAAAGTCGAAGAAGATTTTCGAAGAAACAACCCGACGACCTTAATAATAAGCAATCAAAAAAATATTTTTAAATTATTTCGTGTTAGAATTCATGTTATTGTGACAAGATTCATGCACTTTTGATCATGTTCTGTTTGTCAAGTTTTGATTGTTGATGAATATTCGCTATATCAATTGATAAATTTGTTTTCAATGTAAGATAGAGACTGAGATGCATCTTAGTTGATTTAAGAATTTAAATATTTCTGATATGTTTTTTGTTGTCACTTAGTGAGTGCATTACGGGTATATGGACACACATATACTTAATACTAAATTGACTGGATAATTGCCTTCTAAATGACTAAGGATGGAAATATCATCATAGAAATGTACAGAACGACTGAGCTTAATTTCTAACCCTTTTTTTTGGCTTAATCATTAGTAGGACATACATATACTCCCCGATACGGTTCAGGAAAGACGAAGGAGAATCCTACCGTCACATCACCGTCAGGACCGACGGCACCTCCTCCGCCTCCTCCAGTCGAAGATGGCGGCAAGCAGACAGGGCCCTCGCGGAGCCCCGTGATCCCGCAGGAGATTCGACAACCGGGCGCGGAAGCCGTCGTCGCCGCGTCCCCCGAAACCCCCCCGGCCGGCCGGCGTTGGTGCCGAGGCTGATGGGGCTCGAGGACCTGTCGGCCCTCACGGTTGCTGTGACACCGGAAGCGGCGGGAGCTGCAGCGGGCTCTGGAGAAGTGCGACGAGGACCTCAGGGCCCTGAGGCGGATCATCGAGGCCGTCCGCTTGGGGGAGATCCACGCTAAGGCGGTCTCCTCCTCCGTCGGATCGGGAAGGCCGATCAAATCGGACGGCATGGATGCATGGAAGGAGTGCGACGGCGAGCAGCCAAGCCCCCCCCGTCTCGGTCCTCGACGCGATATCGTCGCCTCGGTATCGGTCAAAAAGATGCCCAATTGGTAAGCATCAACCCAACCTTTTTACCGGCTACAGAAACGTGCGTTACGTTACATGGCACGCATCTCGATGCAGAGACCAAGGATACTACAGCCGTCGGATCCAGGATCGTGAAGCCATCACGTATGGGCTTTCTCTTCGTGGGTGAGCAAATCCAAAGACGGCAAAAGCCAATAATGCACCGAACGAATGTGCAGGAGAGAGTTACAATAATGCACCGAACGCTGCCAAGTTGATCGAAGCGATGCCGTTGGTGGTCGAGCCGACGGGACGAGAGATCATGACGATGGTCGAAGGCGTTCGGCAACAGTGCTGGAAGAGGAGGAGGAGGAGAACAAGCCGGACGATGGCGGAGTCCGTGGAGGAGGTGTGGGAGGTGGCGAGGGTAGGGGTGTGGATAGAGAGTGTAATCTTGAGGGAGTTGGTGGTGGAGTTGTTCGGGTGGTGTTGCAGGTTGGGACTTGTAGGAAGAGATTATACTTTGACTTGCATGTTTGATTGATCCATGAGGCTCAAAAAATATATATCATTAGGTGATTGGCATCAGACCTGTTTCTGCATTACCTTTGCAATAAAGCACCATTTGCAACCCTCAAACCCACTCGCATAACTGAGCCAAAAAAGGAGAAGGAAGGGACGACTCGAAAGTCCTCACCCCCAGCTCGATCCTCGGAGCTTAGACAAACAACGTCCGACCAAGAAAGAAAAAAAGAACCGGTTCTTGATCGGAACCCCCCAAGAACGAGAATGAAACGGACGGAGAAGGAGAAGGGACGACCTCGGGGTAAAAGAGCAGGTTAGGGCGGGAGCGAAGGGGGAGAAGGAGAGAGAGGAAGGGGCTTGAGAGAAAGAGGAGAAGAGGCGGCGGACGAAGAGGACGCGGAGATGGGGAGGTAAAGCCGGCCGCAGAAGCGCCATCGGCGGTCGTGGCCTTCAGCTGCTCGACGCAATGTTTCCCCCGCCCCATGCTTTTCGGGTTTTGCGCTCTCTTTTCTCAAGTGCAAGTCCAGAAAAGAGGACAGTGACCGCCACTCCTGGTTCCTACACTCTGCTGTGTTCACTCTGGGTGGTCCATGTGTATGGTGCAGTGATGAGACTGTTCTTTTGCTTTCAGTTCGAGTTGCCCAATAATCGAAGTTTGATGAGACTCTCGACTCTCGACTCTCGACTCTCGACCAAAGGTGTTGGAGAGCTGCCGCCGTGATGATGATTGGGCTGGTCATGAGGATGTAATATTCTTGTGGTAGGACTGGAACTGCTTCGCTGCATAATAATGGCTGTCCTTCAATTTGGGTACAGTGGCGGTAGAGTTCCCTGATTCCTGGGATTGGGTTCTGAGCAGGAACAGTTCTCTTACCACATTCATCACGTCTGCATTGTTGTACTGTAACTCAATCTTTTGTGCTACCTTTTTAACGAGTCTGCTTCCATCAGTCCAAGCTTTTAAGAATAGAAGACTAACCAATGCACTCACTTTCTTGCCCACTATAAACTCCTCATGACAGTCGTAGAAGGGTGCGGTAATTGGGTTTGTCGGACACCCGGTGGTACTAGTATGCAGTTACCCTCTGTTTTGGATCTTTGCGGCAGTGGTTTTCCGGCCAAAGATTGGATTTTGGTGAAGCGTCAGAGCTTCCGAGGATAAGGCGAATTTGAGATAATTCTTGGTAAGCGTAGCTGTGCTTGTTAAGGTAATTCCTCCTTTGCACTTATTCACCATGTTGATTTTGTGGCAAAGTTCTTCCTTTGGAGTTGAAATCCAGTCAGTGATGCTGGAACGGAAGATGGCGTCTTCTTAAAGTGGACAGCGGAGTTTGGAAGCACACTTCAGAACTGCGCGATCTTGGGTGGAACCAGGATGGAACGCAGGCCTGCTTCAGCCAATCTAAAGGGTCAGTAGAAGACAATGGGAGCATACCAGAATGGGAGACGTGCCAAACACTTGAAATCAGATCAGTAGAACATTAAGACCACAAACGATGCATACGTTTTCTTAGAACGAAGAAAGAACTACAGCAGAGATACCCGCGAATAAAAACCAGGACAAATCCAAACGAGGTACACTGCGGGCGGCCGTCAGTTGTCGACGGACAGCTTCCGCCGCTTGTATCGCACCATCACTTCCCCTTTGACCCCGACGACCATGGCCTTCCAGTTGTTCTCGGGGAAGGGAGATATCAACTCGAACTCGAAGTTCCTCAGCAGGTGGCTCCATATCGCCTTGATCTGCAAGTAAGCAAAAGGCTCCCCCAGGCATCCATGTCGCCCGCCCCCAAAGGAAATGTAGGAGAAGGCTCCCGCAGCCTTGTCTTCCTCCCTCCCGGCCGCAAACCTGTCAGGATCGTACGTATCCGGGTCCTTGTAGATGTGGGGAAGCCGGTTGGCGAAAGCTGGGGATGTCGCTACGATGTGGCCCTTGGGGATGTCGTACTCTTTCCCTTCTTTCGTCGTGACGGTGAAGTCATCGTGGGAGTAGCGCAGCAGCATTATCAACGGAGGATGAAGCCTCAGAGCTTCCTTGATGCAGCGGTAGAGGACGTCCATCTCGGACAGGATGTCATGGTCCAACTTATTCCCGTGCCTCGCCATGATCTCCTTCTGCTCCTCGATGGCGGCCGAGAAGTACTGCTTGTGCCGGAGCATGTAAGCCCCGGTCCAGGTGGAAGTGATGGAGCTGGTGTGCTGCCCCGCGAAGAGTGCGGCAATGAGCAGCCCTGTGATCTCGCCTTCCGTGGTGGAGCGGCCGTCCTTGTACTTTGAGTCGATGAAGCACTGCAACATGTCGTCCTCTGATTTGCCGGAGCTCTTGCGTGACCTGATGATGGTGGAGAAGATCTCGGCGATCCTGGCGCGGGCACGATCGCGTCTGCGGTGGGCGGGGATAGGGAGGTAGGGGAAGATGACGCTGATGGGGCGCATGCCATTGTCGAGGTCGTGGAAGAGGGCAGAGACATCATCGAAGAGCTTGTCCCTGACCTCCCTCCCCAACAGGCACCGGCTTGCCGTCAGTATGATGAGATGCTCGAGCTCGTACTTCAAGTCCACCGTGCCGCTGTCTCCCCATTTGGAGAAGTAGCCCTGCAGAGAGCACCACCAAGCATTACCGATCACATAGTTCATGCTAATAACAACGATCTGGACTCCAGCAAAATCTTGTTCTTTCGATCAGATCAAAATGTGAGTGTCGATCGAATCGACCATGAGAGACAAAAGGATTACCTCGGCCTCGACGACCATCTGGTCCACATAGCTGCGCAGCTTGGTCACCCGGAGCGCCTCCGTGAAGAACCGGAACTGCTCCTGCCGCACCGAGTAGTCCACGTCGAAGACCACGCCGGGGCCGAAGGTGGGCACGTTGAACTGGTACACCTCCTGCTGGCTGAGCTGTGCCTCCGGCGCCTTGAAGAAGTGCCCGGACACCTCGGGCCCGATGAAGAAGCTGATCTTGCGATTGAGGATGTTGAGCGTGAACACGCCGCCAAGCTTCGCGTACTCCTCCCGGATCATGGGGATCGGGCCCCTCATGAACCGCAGCAGCCCGCCGACGACCGGCGGAGCCGAGACCGTCGGCGGCAGGCGCTTCCCAGACCTGGGCGCCAGGACAGAGGCGACGAGCTTCGCCAGGACCAGGGTCGCCGCCAAGAGCAGCCCCGCGGCGAAGAGCTTGTGCTCCGCAAGATCCATGGCGCCCAAAACTACAAACTGAAGCAAGATTCGACCTTTAGCCCAAAAACCTTGGGATCTTTGTAGAATAATCAGAGATTCAGATCATTGTCAAGAACTTGAGATTAACTGAACAAAGACGAGGGCGTTGCAGAGAAAAAGAACTCAAGAAATCAGAGTTCAAATGCAGGATTACCTGTGATCGGGAAGGGGCGAAGGGGTTGGAGAAACAGCGAGATATGGGTAGGTAGAGAGAGATCAGAGAGGCTTTAAATAGCAGCTGAGGCCGCTCAGATCTGGGAGAAAACGACAGAGGAGAAGAGGAGGGAGAGGAGGGATTAGGGAAAGAAGGAACAGGGGGCGCAAAACCGCAGTCCGAAGGTGGCGGCTTTGCTTTCTCTCATATGAATGAATAATATTTATGAATGGTATTTTGGTTGTGTTTTAATGAAATTTGTTGGACTAATGTAAATGGCATTTGATATCAATATAACTTATAAGGTTAAGCTGTTTAATTATACATCAAATCCATTATGTGCCACTTTATTTTTCTAATAATTTAGAATTATTTTTTTTAGTTCATATTTATTTTGGTCTCGCACATATCAATATCGACACCACATGAATATCGATATTCATGTCATGTTTTCGATAACTCTATTATCGACTCATCATGATCTTCGATCGTCTTCATCAATGATATTGAGGATTATGTCGATACATGTCTATATTCATATTAGGTTATTGTACCACATGATATCATGATCCCCAATTTCATGAATGATTTATTTCATTATTTATTTATGACTAAGCATATTCCTCCGTGAATTAGAATTTTTGAATTTTTTTGGTAGATAATTATATATTTTAGTTGAATGATTCATCAATAAAAGTTAATTTGTGAGTTGAAAGGGTTTTCATCAAGAATAATCCTTTGTTAATTTTATAGCTCAAGCTCATACATTTTTTTTTCTAGACACTAATGTTAAGAAGTTAAAATATATTTTAAAATATTATAAATTAATATATTTTATTTTTTAATAAGATTTATTATAATTATAGTTTAAAAATTATAACATATTTTGAAAGATCTAAAATATGTCTTACCTTTTAAATAAAATTAAATGAAGTTATAGATATTAAGGACTCTTGTATTTTACATCTATAAATTATTTTGTGCTATCAGATTCACAAATCAATTATTTTACAGGGGTGATAATCGAAGTACCTTAAAATTAGCTTAAAATCTAATTTATCATGCAAGAATCAAGCATAATGAAATTGAACAATATTTTATCCAAAAAAATACGTTAATAAGTCTTTGAAGTCATGAAGATGAAATGTAAAGACAATATAGTATATTTTTCCAAATGACTATTTGAATATCTTTGAATCATGTGACTTATTTCTAAAAGTATACTTTAAGGAGGTGCTAAGGAGTTAAAGTATATTTTAAAATATTATAAATTAATATCTTACCTTTTAAATAAGATTAGATAGAGTTACAAGGATAAGGAATTATTAGTTTAAAAATTAAAATATATTTTGAAATATCTCAAATTTATGTCTTATCTTTTGAATAAGATTAAATAGAATTATAGAGATTAAAAACTTATATATATATATATATATATATATATATATATATATATATATATATATATATATATATATATTCAAGCCTCAAATATTCAACTCTATATGGTTAAAGTCTAAAATCATTTAAAATTTATAACTATATCATCTTGGGCTAGTAATTATTTGTTATTATTATTTGAAAAAGGATTGTACTCGTATATAATTCCTCTATTTCTTCGTATTAGAACTAGTTGTAGTATGCTATACAATGGGATATGATTGAATTCATTTTATCGAGCACAGGCAGACAATTGAAAATAACATTAATACTCTTAAATCATAAATTTTAACTTACTATTCTAATTTCATCTGGGATTACTTCTAAATTATCCTATTGCTAATTGCATCAGTTGAGGAAAAAAGAAAGAAGAAATATCCTGTTCTAGGAAGAAATATTGGGGTTCAAATTGGAAACAGCTGTCACTCAATGGCATAGTCTTCTTCTAAATATTGCGGCTTACAGAACATGTCGAGCACTGTCTCCTACTTTCATTTAGATAGAGTCCTTTTCACTTTCGTCCTCTGAGAAACAGCTGATGGTCAATTTAAAATGACATTAACTATATTGAAAAGGTGTTTATTATTTTAATCGTGCTCATCCCAAATCAAATTAATTGTTTTCTTAATTCGATTTAAATGGATTGGGTATACGAAAGAAATACATACACTCGTTTTTTTTTTTTTGAAACAAGTATTAGTTGAAAGCCAAAATTTTCAGATATGATTAGAATGTTTCGTGTAACTAAAAATTTTCTTTATTTTAATTCATTTAAGCACGAATCGAAGTTCAAATTAAGTACATATTTTTAAAATAGAAGTTAAACACATAATTGAAAATGATATAATTATTGTAATTTTTAAGTATAATATTGAAATCATTTCGACCTCCAACAATTTGGAGGCCTTTTATTTTCTTCAAAGATTACAAAACTTTTTTAAATGAACAAACATTTTCCTTTGGATTAAAACACTTTTATTGTATTATTATTATTTTATTTATTAAACTAATTTACTAAAATGATTCTCGTTTCTCTCTTCATATTATAAGAGTGACAACAAGCACGCGTTGAAATCATCGTACTTTCTCGAACGTTTTTGAAATTTTTATTGTGATCCAAGTCCGAAAAACTCTATCGGAGCCCCACGAGTAACGACAAAGATAAAGGAGTGAAAGAAGGAAAAAAAAATGTGAAGAAGATCGAATCAGTTTGATCATATAATAAATCAAATGATTATTATTTTATATAAAAATAAAATAAAACTATATGCATGGATTTATTTTAAAACAATTAAATCGTTCCAACAATTATTACATACTCACGAGGATAAAGTTGTTTGCATAAGAATTAGACGAGAGAGCTATACCCATAAGAATTGGATGCCTTTTATTTTCTTCAAAGATTACAAAACTTTTTTAAATGGACAAACATTTTCCTTTGGATTAAAACATTTTTATTGTATTATTATTTTTAATTTATTAAACTAATTTACTATAATGATTCTCGTTTCTCTCCTTATTTTATAAGAATGACGAGAAGCGCGCGCTGAAATCATCCGTACTTTCTCGAACGATTTCGGAATTACTATTGCGACCCAATCCGAAAAGCTTTCTTGAAGCCCGACGAGTGACGACAAAGATAAAGGTGTGAAAGAAGAAAAAAAAAATGTAAAGAAGATCGAATCAGTTTGATCATATATTAAATCAAATGATTATTATTTTATATAAAAATAAAATAAAAGTATATGCATGGATTTATTTTAAAACAATTAAATCGTTCCAACAATTATTACATACTCACTGGATAGGGGATAAAGTCGTTCGCATACATAAGGATTGATGGATGATCCCCCAAACGTGTGAAGCATTACTATTACTGTATCGGCCTCCTCCTACTAAACAACAACAACACACACACACCACAAAGGCAGGAGGGCAGTACGCCCACAGACTTGGTTTTGCAGTGAGGTTGAGTGGGTAGGTAGGGATTGGCATTGGGATCTCCCTGCAAAGATGCCCTCCTCGGATGCAATGAAATATACATAGATTCCTCCTGCTCGACTGTCGTCCATCCATGTGATTACATGTGCAAGTTTTCTCTCTCTAAAAAATATATATATTATTATGAGCATAAAATTTTAAAGGAGAAATAGATAAATAGAGAGAGAGAGAGAGAGAGAGAGAGAGAGAGAGAGAGAGGGGATGTATTTATGGTCTTTCCACATGCACGTGCCAAGTGGAAGTGTTGCGAAGATCGTGTCCTTATCACATGCTTTTGTCTTCGTTATTTTTTTTTATAAAAAAATAAATATTTAAAATACCCAAATTGGTATGTGTCTTTATGGGACAACAATAATAGTTACGTCGTCATGAATGCTATTGTTGTTCTATATCGACGCACTTTACCATCATGTTACTAATTTACCTGATTGCCATCGTCATTGTGCATATTTATTTTTGAGACCAAAGCAAATAATACGATTTAGCTTATATGAATAATAATAATAATAATTTTTTTTTCCCTTCCGTCAATGTGATGAATTTTTTTATTTATTAATCATGAGAATTACTAAAAATAGAGATGAAGATGGATTTTTTTTTTCAAGTGTCACTTGGGTATCCGAGGGTGATAGATTATCATCGAAGATGAATAAACAACGGGCACATATAATCGCATCCTCCTGTCGACTCAAATCTAAATAGACATCACTATACTAACCCGGTTGGATGAATAAAAAGATGTATGGATTAATTTTATTTTTTGGTAGGATTTTTCTGCAAGTATTTATGTAAGACAACTATTGTTTTTGCTAGTAGATTGTTTAGATTTTTCTTGAGCTCTTGATGGAATTCCAAGTTGACTTTCATTCTTCTCTTTTATGTCAAATAAATATTTTGAAGTATAATTCTGCAAGGGATCGAATACATTCGTTGCCATTGACGATTAAGCGAACATGTAGATTTCTCCTTTCTTAATCATCTATGTGGCACCCAATATAACATATCAGTCAACAATTAAACTTTCAATATCTTGGATTCAAACTAATTGTGGGCTATCGACGACATGAATCATAGCCCATGGGCCAATAAAGGAATGCTTTTTAGTCAAAGAAAAAGAATTCAACCTTCTTTTTGTTCGATAATGGAAAATGAATTTTTGTTGAATATAACAATAAAATAAAAATTGTTTTAGTACTTACCCATAAAAATGCAAATATCAGAGATATTCATGTATTACAAATATAATTCTTAAAATAGATTTTAGTTGTTTAACGTGTCGAGTCACGAGTCCAACCTCCATCCAAGTTCGAGTCTTTCATGAGTTTGATCTCCAGAGATAAATGGGTTCAACTATATCATAATAAACTTAAATTGGTCTATTTATGTTAGTGGTAATATAGGACTTGAGTGATTCAAGGAGCTCTGAGCGAGTTAATATATAGACAGCCTTTTTGTAGAATACATTGAGAATTAGATGAGAGAGCTAACCCATAGGAATGATTTTATAGGATTATTATCCATTGATTAAATATGAAGAGTTGTTCCAACTATAGTAGATGTTGAGCTGATAATGACATGATATTAATACGCCTATGTGTTAAATTTTCTTCTTTTTTTTTCCATTTCAATTCGTTTTATTCTATATATTTCCAATACAAGTAAACTTCGTCCAACTCGATCCCCTTCGTAACATTGTTTTAAACAAAAAATCATACGAGGATTTTTTCCTATGTTATATATAAAAGCTTATGTTCATAGAAAGATAGTTCAGTTGATTTTATATTCTTAATAGGTTTCATAAAATTTATCCATTCTAACAAATTTATGACCCATCTCATTTGATCGTATGATTAAAATGAGCTATGAAATATATTATATTTTTAGAATAATATAGATTCATTGATTCTATATTCTTAACAAGCTTCATAAAATTCATCCATTCTAATAAGTCTATTATCTATCTAAGTAATAATAGTTATTTGAGGATATGTTCATTTTTTTTTTTCCATTTCAATTCACTTTACTCTATGTATTTCCAATACAAGTAAACTTCGTCCGATCCCGTCACTAACATTATTTTAAACAAAAATTCATACAAGTAGGATATGAGGATATTTTCCTATGCTGTATATAAAAGCTTATGTTCGTGAAAAGATAGATAATTCCGTTGATTTTATATTCTTAATAGGTTTCATAAAATTTATCCATGCTAACAAAATTTTGACCCATCTAATTTGATCGTACGATTGAAATGAGCTATAAAATATAGATTCATTGATTCTATATTCTTAATAAGCTATTTCATTGTATAGTTGGAATAAGATTATTTGTTCAAAGTAATAATAGTTATGACTCTTCCAAACGTATGTTCATTAACCTTTATATAGAGTTAATCGGGGGGACTCGAGAGGTTATGGTTTACCCTATGATATGGGAGTCCGTCAATCCAATGATACTATTTATTCATGAATGTGAATAAGACCCTATTGTCTAAGAATACATTAGGTTAGGATAACATAATAGCCTTAGCTTATTAATGACAACATCGAAACGAGGAAAGGCTTCCGGTTGGATCTCACGTTCCAATCTAAATGCATTCCGACATTTGAATTCATATTCCACTAAATTCAATGTACCGTTCGGGGATTCTCTGCAAACTCCAAGCAGTCTCTTTCCACGAGATAGAAAGCCAAAGCATGATAACATGTTTTTGGTAGAAGACAAAGTAAGTCTCTCGGAATCATTCACTCCGAGCCGATTCTTATTATCTCTTGGAAACATGCATTGAACCGAAGCTTCCTCGAAGAAACAAGATCATGATCTTACCATCAACTCACCCAAAGCAAATTGGCTTACATGCATGCATCGTGCTCGGCCACCACCACTCGCATGCACGTCTCCACAATCGTTTGCTTGGTTCAATGAACATTAGATGCGTCATCGATCATACATGCGTTGATGGAACAACGCAGAGGATACAGACACCATTCTCATGTGTTCCTTTCATGAGCCAATCGATAATAGTTGAACTCCAAAAGGTAGGATGATAGCCATAATAGTTTCTCCGTGTCTTGTTGCTTTCCTTGATGACTTGCTTTATGTCCACTACGAAGAGGAAGGATTTGATTCCACAAGAATAGGCACCCCTCATGCTGTGGAGACCGTATTTTATTATCATTCCTAATATATAGGAAGATATTTCACATACGCAATTCGGCATTATTAATCTTTTCTAGTTTTTCTCATGTTTTCATTTCCTAATTAATACATAGAAAGATGTCAACTCATTAATAGAAATATGATTTTAATAAGGGTCAGTAAAAAAAAAAATGATTTTTAATCTTTTGACGATGAGATCTAACATGAGATATAGATCTTGGGTTCCACGTGGAACCAGGAATCCGCTGTGGATCTTGTCGAGCTCTGGTTGGGCTATTTCATGGGCCCCCTATCTTGTCAAGTACCTACAGCACGACTTAGGCACGGACTGCGATTTGACGCGTCGTACGGTAACCTTAGCTGGATCGATCATTAGGAGCGTATCTTGGAGCCGTAATCGAGTTCGACCACCAGCCTCGTCGGCGGCTCGCACGAATTCCAAAGTCGATTTGTCTGTATCAACCTTGTGCTCCACACCGAAGCAAGTCACGAGATCCGTAACAGCTGCTCCACCTGTCCCGTTGTCACGGCGCCTCGGTCATCGTGGGCGAGCACGAATCTAGTGACTTGCCCGAATCGTAAAGCGGGTAGTGCTGGATTTCTCGTGCTCCTCGGACCCACTCAGCCGTTTCCATCGTTCCTTTGTTTTTGTTGGAGCCGATTAGATGCGAATGCACTGCATGTGTGTCCGACTTCCTATGGATGTTTGATCACGATCTGTGTGCCAACTACCATCTCCAGATCTTTTATGTCTCCATCATGCATCATCCATCAACGGCACCATATGCCATCAGGATTGCATACTTTTGTTTTGGGAAAGAGAAGCAAGGCATCGTTTCCTTATCCTCCTTGAAGGCGATGATCCACTGGCTGACAAGAACTCAGGCATCAGCTCATGCTTGACCTGTTCGTCTAATTTCCTTTTCAGAGGAACCATAGATGTTGGAGGAAGAAACAACATTATATACATATAGAGAGAGAGAGAGAGAGAGAGAGAGAGAGAGCGAGGGGCCGGTGGTTTCATCAGTGCTCTGAGGAGCTCACAATGGTGGTCTCGGCAGAGGGTTGAATGATCCATGTACGGGGAAGCAGCGCCATCGCAGGGGCACCTGCGGCGTCTGCCCCCCGCAACGTGGGCTCGTCACCCACAGCAGCAGAGGCGGCAGCGGCAGCAGGAGGTGGAAGAGGGAAGAGGATGAGGAGGAGCAGCGTCCGGTGTGGCCAGCGGGGCCCGGCACTTGAATCCAACCAGGTGCGGCTGTTGGTGGTCCTCCACTCACGCCAGCAACCCCCACTTGGGTCTTCCTCATCCTTATCGTCCTCTTGGCGTACCCGCCCAAGCTCACCTCCGTCCTCCTCGCCATCACCCACTGTCTTGTCTCGCCACCAAGCAACCCTCAGTCACTTCCTCCTCCCCCGGGGACGTGGTTGTCTCACAACCACCAAATCCCCCCCCCCTCGCCACCACATTGGTCAAATCATGTCCCGCTGGGATAAGTGTGAATTACCCGAACCAAGGGGGTCAACCACGGTCCGGGCATATCCGTGCGAATATTTCCAGCTACCAACCGGGAAAGAAGGCCTGCTCACCGGTCTACTCTCACCCGCTCTAGACTTCGACCAGCCGGCCTTGTTGACTAATTTTCTCATCCATCTATTTTGACTAATCATCTACTCTCATGCACAGGTTTTCTTCGTATGTACGTATCGACGGGTGTATGCAACACTAGTTGTCGTGGTACAGCACTATGACGACAGACACACGATGTATCGATTGATCATGCCAAATAGTACTACTAGATTCGCACAAGAAGGCTGCCATGTACGCATACGGCACGTAGCAAACGGCCGAAACCGGATCCACGTTGGTTCAGCGCGTGGCCCCGAGAAGCTGCCGCATCATCGTGATGCGTGCCCGTCCTCGATGTGGCTTCTCTGTGCGCCATTCGCGTGCACGTGACACCGTCGTCCTTTTTCTCCAGCCCATCCAACCAAAAGCCGGACTCATAATCGCGCAATCACAATTATTACGGTTTGACCAGTCGTACGACCATCGCGTCGTTTTAAGGACGTGTGTTTATTTATAATAAGTCGGTCAAATCATGCACTCGTGTCTTACACACACCATTAAAATAATCCGCCCAAGATACATGACGCTGATGTGGCCACATGAATCAACCTCTCCGAGATTTTTTCTTTTTGTACACCTCGCGACACACCCAAAGAAAATAAATCTACATTGGCTTGCGAACAAAGAATGTATACTTCATCACACCGCCTACTCCAATTGGACGGTTGAGGTAAGGGCAGCGGGTCCCGCTTTGCCAGGCCAAGCGCGCAAGAGCTTGTCGGCTCAGGCACGGGCACGGTCGGGACCCACCCTCCTTGGTCTGATGTTCCTCCCGCCACGGATCCCTTTGGGCCCCGCACCCACGCCAACCCACCCGTTTTTTCTTCCCTCGCCAAAAGTATTCCCACGCGACCAGTCCTCGTGACGTGTCGTAAGCCACGCGTCACATGCTACAGCCCGTGTAGCCCGTCGCCGCGACCTACTCCTCCACGCATCCGCCCTCGGAGCTAATTATCGATCAGCTGCATCAACATAGCAGCAATCAGCGATCGCAACGAGCTGTTACGCTTGGTTGTGGGCAACCAAAACGCGACATGTGATTAGTTTGGTCGGTTGCTCGCCGGTTCGAGACAGCCAAAGCCCCGGCCCGGGGGAGGGAGGGGGGATACCTCGGACGAGTAAGGCATTGAAACGTGGCGGAGGAGGCGTTACGGCACATCATGAGGTCGCTGGAGGTGTTACGGTCACCTCCCCGGTGCCGACACCCCTCAATTATGAGACCCTTCGCGGCTCCACCATCGCCCGGTAGTTTCTCGAAACGTGTCCTCCTCCGATGCGGGGACCACGGGAGCACATCCAGCGACTAAAAAGAGACGTAAATATATCAAATTTAATATACATGTATATATACATAACCAGCAAGGGAGGGAAAGGTGATATATTTTATTAATATCGGGAGACTGTCCGTTAATAGCACGACATGGGCGCTCTCCGGGGACGAAACGGGCAGGCGCGGACGCCGTCAAGTCGTTTCCGTTGCCTTGGAGGGGTCATGTAACGGCACCTTGACGGAGTTCGGTTGACCCCGGGCCTGGTTGGGGGATCGACCGTGGTTGAAATGATTGTCCCGGGATTTTGACCCGAGTTAAGCGTCCCTTGATGATCCCGCACGGAGCTTACCTTCCTTTGAACATTTTCCAATTCTGCTCGTGGCCCTTCGTTCTCGTAGGTCTCACCCTAAGTGCGTTCGTCAAACTGAGAAGGACCGTTGATTGTACTGTATGTTTTGGATAGGATCCGGGTATGCCATGGTCGAGGACAGTACGAAGTCTCTCTCCTTTCTTCTGTGCTCTTTCTTCTCTTTGCTGAAAAGAAAAGAAGGGAAGATGTAGAGAGACAGAGCCGACTAGATTGGGGAGAAGCGATAGGAGGAGGGGGTAGCGGAGACGGGCGATTGTGTAGGGTCTACTGGGCATATGCAGAGGCCTTTTCTTGCTTGTTGATTTCGACTCCTGCGTTGGATCTCGATCGCTTTGAGGTACCGGGAGGTGTTTGGGAGCTTCAATTTAGGGTTTATGATGGGTTCTTTTGGTTGAATCGGTGGTGGATGTGGAAATTGAGGTTTCGAGGTGGATTTTGGTGGCCTTGGAAAGGAAGTTGATGGCGTCATCGGAGGTGTCGGTGAAGGGGAGCAGCGTAGGGCGAGGGCAGAGCTTGTCGTCGGGGTGCAGCGAGCCGCACGAGGGCGCGCCGGTGAGGGGGGGCGATGCCGAGGGAAGCATGGAGTACTCCGGCGGCGCTGTCAGCGGGAAAGGTGGGTTTCATCCCCGATCTCCGGTGGTGGTGGTGTGTGTAGCTGTTGCTGTCGATGCAAGGTTTTGATTTTGATTTTTGGCGTGGCTTTTGTTTCAGATTCCGAGGATGCGTTGTACACGGAGCTCTGGCTGGCTTGCGCTGGTCCTCTGGTGACAATTCCCAGATTTGGGGAGAGGGTCTTCTACTTCCCACAGGGGCATATAGAGCAGGTGCGACATGGGAATTCTCATAAAATCCAATTTTCGCTTGAATTACCTCCAAAGTTTCGGATTCATGGGGTTTCACTTACCATTCTTAGGACTTCTCTATGTTTGTTCGCCTTCTCCTTACCTCCCAACTATTGCTGGTTGTTTTAGGTTGAAGCGTCCACTAATCAGGTGGCGGACCAGCAGATGCCGGTTTACAACATTCCATGGAAGATCCCTTGTCGCGTTATGGATGTCCGACTGAAGGTGCTGTCATGAAACCCCTAGAAATAAGGAATTCTCCTCATTTTTTCGGTTTTATCATTAAAAAATGATTCGTTTGTTGATAGGCTGAGCCGGACACTGATGAGGTATTTGCCCAGGTGACTTTGATCCCTGATTCGAAGGTATCTCTTCAAAACCTAATCATTTTGTATACTTTTGGGTTGTTTACTATGAACTTTTTGTTGAGCTATGAAGAGAAGTTAAAAGAGTTTTCTTTTGGATTTTAACGAAGTTGCTGTTAGTCCAGCAAGATGAGAACACAGTGGAGAAGGAGATGCTTCCGCCTCCACCACCACGGCCTCATGTGTATTCTTTCTGCAAGACACTGACTGCATCTGATACAAGCACACATGGTGGATTCTCGGTGCTAAGACGGCACGCTGATGAGTGCCTTCCTCCGCTGGTATAGAATTCAAATCTGTTTTTCTCTCGCCTGGTGGATTCTCTGTGTAAGATTTTGCTTTTTGTTGATTATTTGGTTGGTGATCAGGATATGAGCAGGCAGCCGCCAAGTCAAGAACTGGTGGCTAAGGATTTGCACGGAGTAGAATGGCGCTTCCGCCACATCTTTCGGGGTATTATAAGTTTATTGCCTATACCATTTGTCCTAGGTGTGGTCTGATTGTGGGCTTTGGATCCTCTAAGATTTGGTAAATAGTCATAAGAATGGCACTACCTGTCTCTTTTTTACCAAATGATCGTGGTCTTTATGTGAGAAACATATGCCCATATCTTTGATAATGTGCAGACTATAAAGTTGGCATCTCGAAGTTGGCTTGTCATAATACATTGTTTTCTTTTTCATTCATCTTTTGTAGACAAGTAGTTTAGTATCTCTGACTATTGTACTTTGCAGGTTAAAGTTGTGATCATAATGACATAATTCTATTGTTAACCTTCATATGCTTAAACTGAAATCTAGTTAGATATGTACTGTGCTTTTGACTTTGTCCACCTGATCTAAAGCTATTGTAGTTGTGGGCCTTATTATTTGCTCTGTTGTCTTTAAACTAGGTCAACCACGAAGACACCTACTTCAAAGCGGTTGGAGTGTCTTTGTTAGTTCTAAGAGGCTGGTTGCCGGCGATGCCTTTATATTTCTAAGGTCTGTTAATGTCCATGCTCACCTGACATACATAAGTTTTAGTATTATATTCTAAGTGGTTGCTACACGGCTGGCAGAGGGGAGAATGGCGAACTCCGTGTTGGAGTGAGACGTGCAATGAGACAGCAGAATAATGTTCCATCTTCGGTTATATCCAGTCATAGTATGCACCTGGGTGTCCTTGCCACAGCATGGCATGCTGTCAACACTGGAACCATGTTTACAGTTTACTACAAACCACGGTATGCGGGCTTTGCTTTGAATTCCATGCATCATAACACACCTAATAAGGCAAATGGTATTTCGTCATTGATTTTAATTAATGGTCAAGAGAAATTTTACAAAGACTAGAATGTTCTCATTACTTTCCAAGCCACTGCTGGTGGTTGTTATACAAACCGATCTTACACATCATTCATCTACCTTTGTCTGTTTGGTTGTTCCGACAGGACTAGCCCATCAGAGTTCATTGTGCCTTTTGATCAGTATGTGGAGTCTATCAAGAGGAACCATTCTGTAGGGATGAGGTTCAAAATGAGATTTGAAGGCGAAGAGGCCCCAGAACAGAGGTACAAGCTTTTTTTATTTCACTTCACTCTATGCATCAGGTCACTTTAGCAGCACTTCAAGTTCGGTAGAATCTTTTCTGACTACAAAACTATTTATGCTTAAAGGTTCACCGGAACCATTGTTGGCATAGGAGATTCTGACTCTAGCAGGTGGCCTGGATCAAAATGGAAATGTCTCAAGGTAACTTATCCTGATTTGTTGATAATATTCCTTGAATTAAATTGAGTAGCACTATGTTTTGACTTTTAGGTACGGTGGGATGAGACATCTTCAATTCCTCGTCCGGACAGGGTTTCACCATGGAAAATTGAGCCTGCTCTGACACCTCCTCCTCTCAATCCCCTTTTGATGCCTAGGCCAAAAAAGCCTCGAACAGCTGCATTTTCTTATTCCCCCGACTCATCTATTCTAAGAAAAGAAGGTAAAGTATCATTTGCACGGCCCTAATATTGCACTTGTCGTGATGCATTTTAAAGATAAAATTGACCATTGTGACATGCTACTCAGCTGCTCCGAAAGTCATTGCAGACCCTTCCCAATCACATGGAAGCCCTAGGGTCTTGCAAGGTCAAGAAATCATGACCTTGAGAAGTGCTTTTGCTGATAGTAATGAGTCAGGTGCTGCTAAAAAATCGATCATGTGGTCGACAAATGCTGAAGAGAAAAATGATGTTTCTTCTCAGAGACGATTTGGATCAGATAGCTGGATGCACACAAAGAGGCATGAGCAAACCTGTGCTGAGATATTGTCAGGATTCCGGGCTCCTGATTCTAGTGGGTTTCGCTCACCACTCCTTGAGCATAATTCAGGTGACAAAAGCCTTTCAAAGCCTCACCTCCAAGATCAAGAGTTCAGACATAACTATTCTCCTGGCTCATGGTCGCTGATGCCTCCACATTCAGATTTTAGCATGGGTGAATGCAACTTGAAGACATCCTCGCAAGTTGGTGAGATTTCTCATCTAAAAGCTGAAAGATATAGATGTGGCATGCAGGGTGGTCTTTCTGAGTTTCAGGGTTTAGGAGGTGATCAAACTTCACTGAATTGGTTAGAGCATATGATGCCAGAGTCTCGAAAAGATAACCAGCCACAACCAAAGGTCATCAAACCCCAGCCGCTGGTGCCATCCCAAATTGATGTGGCAAAGCCAAAAGCAAGTAGTGGTTATAAGCTATTTGGGTTTCATATAAATAGCAGCCCGATGATCTCTGAATCAGCTGTGCCGCAGAGCAACTCAGCGGATATTTTGATATCACATAGCTGTCAAACTTCAACATTGCCTCAACCACATGGCTTGGAGGCTGACAAACATTCTGAGTCGTCCATAGTTGCAAAATTAGTTGGTACAACACCAACAAATGGTGATGCAGAAAAACTTATTCAGGCTTGTCCACAGGCACCTAAAGAAGGCCAGAGCAAGCTGCAAGGTGGTCCAATTAGGAGTTGCACAAAGGTAACCTCTGTTTCAATTTTTACTTCTTGTATCGTTGTTGGACATGCTTCTAACAAATCTGAGTTTGGCATCATATGGTACAATTGCTAAGGTGAGTTCTGTCTTGCAATGTAATTATTTACTAGATTACAGATTTAAGTGGCTGGGTTCTGAAATATGTTTTCTATGTCATGTTTTATGCAGGTATCAGTTAATCATAGATGTCAATTTAGGTTTTCCCCATTCGATGTACAATAGAGAAGCTTGAAGGAGAACTTATAAATTTGGTTTAAGTAATAAACAGCCAAAATAATTTGGTTTCTTATATAACATACAAAACTTCTCTGGGGTTGCTTGTGAAAATCCACAGTAGGAGTCCTGTTGAATTCATGCTTTAATGAGAAGGTCCATAGCTGGATGAATGCCAACTGTGACCAAACTTACATAAAAAAGTTTCTATTTGTAAATATTGAAAGCTCAATTGCTTCTTGCTATAGAGTAATTTGCAGATTTGTGGCTAGCCATTTATATTGTGAGAATATGGTAGAGTATATGGAGCGATCATTATCCATTACTTTGATTTAGCCTCTGACCTGAGTGTACACATTTCAGGTGCATAAGCAAGGTATTGCTCTTGGTAGATCTGTTGACCTTACCAAGTTCAATGGTTATGATGAACTGATTGCTGAACTAGATCAAATGTTTGAATTTGAGGGTGCGCTGGTGGCTCCCAACAAAAATTGGTTGGTTGTGTACACTGACAATGAAGGTGATATGATGCTTGTTGGAGATGATCCCTGGAAGTAAGTGCTTGCTTTAGGTCCTTTTTTCTACTCCATCATTTTGGTAGTTACTATTTAGGCTGACCTGCTGCTGATTGCAGTGAATTCTGTAACATGGTTCATAAGATATACATCTACACTCGAGAGGAGGTCCACCGGATGAACCCAGGAACTCTAAATTCTAGAGTTGAAGAGAGTCCAGCTGCTTCAGATGAAAAAATAGCTGGCAAAGAAACAAATGGCCCTGTGCCTACTCCTGACCCTGACAATTCCGAGGGCTGTCCAGGTGTTGACGCGGTATGCAGATTTTGCTGAGCTTAGTGTTATGGAAAAGCATGTTACTTAATGAATGTGTCTTTTGTGCAAACCATATGTCTATGCCTACCTTTTGTTTGTTCATGCTATTAATTTAGTGCCATTAAATATTTACACAGTTACATCAAAGGTGCAGAGGAGTTTTTTATGCCCCTTGAGCTTTTATTTTTATACCAAAATGACCGGCCCATAGACCAATTATCAAAATATACTCGTAGAAAAACTTGTGCTCCAATTTGGAGCATCCTTTTTTGTTTTCAGATGATCAAAACTGAAAAGGACTCATCTTTCTTGTCTGTCTGTTGCCTTGTGCAGGCTTTTTAAAGATGTCGAGAAAAGAAAAAAACAATGTGGAAAGTAGCTTTTTTGTGGTGGGTCTAACTTTTGAGATACTTTGTGCTTGCTGGTAAGCCCCATCTTGTCCTCCGTATGCCTGCTGCTGGCCCTAGGCTGGGGCATGGAACCTTTCTTATTTCCTGCAGTTTTGGTGGTATTGTAATTTTGCTTACAAGGCCCCTTTTGGTATATATATACCGGATAGGTAAGGTAGGTCTTAATCCTTTGCACCTACCATGTAAATAGCTTATCCGTCTATTATATATTTATAACTCACATTCCCTATCGTTTTTGTCACTCGTGTGTCATGATACATTTTCTTGGAATGAACCTTAGAGCTTGTTTATAGGCTTTGGTTTGATCAAATTATACGTCTAATGAAATAGCTATTGTAGATTTTATCTTCACTTCTTTCTCTGTGTGAACTCTAAATTCTGTGTGCTTATTGCCCCACTGGTTCCGCAAGAAGTTAAAAAAGCCTAATATCGACAGTGTCTTTGGAGCTACTTGGTTGATGCTTGATCCGACACCAGCTGACAATATACAGGCTTTCCCTGTAACAAGTTGAACCAACCTTGGATGCAGCTCAAATGTGTTTGTGTTGTGGATAACGTTAGAGCGGAATCATGATCCCATCTTTTCTGCTTCTTTCTGGCTCTGTGAAAGGGACATGGGTTTGTTGAGCACATCTAATTTCCAGAATTTGGTTCCACGAAAGAGACATTTGGTTAGTGGGCAGGTAGCATCGCCACAGGGCTGGCTGGCTGGCTGGCCTCTGTATCATCTCGAACTTGTGGTGGTAGCTGTGAAGTCGACTGCCCCCTACAGCTCAAACATGGCGCACGCTTGTCGACATTCAAATTTTGGATCACATTCAAATTTTGTTAGCGTGATGAGCCCGTGGTTATCAGCTTTGTTTCGTCTGGAATCCAGTCTGTAACCAACGCATATTATTCTTGAGTTTTATTTGAGGAGCCTTTTTCGGAGAAATGCTAGCGATCGGACATGTGTTCACCTTTTCCCCATAGTTGGCATAGGTGGTTGGTGATCGCATCCTACAGAGACAGCACAAAACGGCTTCTCTAGACCATGGGACTTGCATGGTCTGAAGGGAGGAAGATAGCAATAACTCCTCCAAAAGGAACTGCACCAAGAAGCAGAGCATCTCTGTTTCAAGGCCATGCTATAACGACGGGCAGAGAAAACGCGGACATGGTGATTGTGATCGCTCCTTTTCCTTGTGCTTTGCTCGACAGGATTCTGCAAGCCTACGGATGCTGCTGCCACCATTTTGTGGGCGTAATACGCTACTATTGCCGTTAATGCTGGTGACTTCCAGGAAACATTGCAACCACTTGGGATTGGCTATATAATGTAGAGAATGGCCAGATGGAACACAGATTCGCGGTCCATTCTCTCTCTCTCTCTCTCTCTCTCTCTCTCTCTCTCTCTCTCATCTTTGAAGCCCACTATGAATCGACATCTTATCCAAATATACCTTAGAGGACACTGCAAAAACAGGGCTATGTTAATCCACAACTGGCTCATACGACAAGCCATGCGAGTCGGCTAGTGTTTTCGGGCACCGACGTACGTTGACTATCTATATCCACTTCATCATCGATATGCAACCGCTGGCTGAGATCCTGAGACATAGAAACGTTCCCTTCGCTTAATCTCTTCGATTATGTTTGTCAGCTTTGCCATACAAACCTCTTCACCATATTCACCCAAACTTTTAGCTGTTGCCTATCGAAACTCTAAAGCATACGATTTGCTAAAGGCAGAATAACAAAATAGGAATTAGCTTCAGCTTTTCAGATCCCACCGAGGGGCTGTTGCCAGTTCAAATGAGACACCCCTTATCAAGTGTCATCATCCATTCAAACAAGTACACACGCAATTCTTCGAGAGAGACAAGGCCCCGAAAAAGTTCCAACAAAGAGAGTCCTACATTTATCATTGTGAGCATTTTAGATGACCAAATACTGTGTGAAGGACTGATGCATGTGTACCGGCTGATCTAGATGCCATTCTTCTTCATGATGGATAAATACCATGGATCTCGGTTCCTAGTACCTGTCAAAGTATCTCGATGCTGCTGCTTTGGAGGAACCAACCCATGATAAAGCTCGTTTCACTGTTCACCGGTCTAGCTTCTGGTTTGAATACTTCCAAGCAGAAGAAGCCAATCAAGCAGCCTTTTAGTTGTCACTGTTGCCTCTGAGGACTTCTGAAAGCTTTTGGGAACATCCATGTGGCAGCAGAAACTTGACAGTGTCATCATCTGCTTGCAGTTCGAGTCATGGGGATCACACCAGAGATTTGATAGCAATGCGAAGATGCGCCGCAACCTGATGACACAAAATGACTGAGAAATCGATACTGTGCAGACCCAGAAAACAGTTCATTTCTGAACAAGGTTGCCACTCTTTTATCTCCAGGGTAATGGCTCCAGCTATGGTTTGTCTTGATGGCAGTATGGGGGATGAATGACCCGAGAATGTGACAGAAACAACAGTAACAACAAAGAGGTCAGTGAGCTGGTGACGGTCGAGGATCTTGTCAGTGATGACACTGGCCAGTGAGCTGGTGATGTGCAGTGGAAGCTGAGAGGACGATGGCACCAACACGATATAAATGAATGAATTTAATGAGGGTGCATCCATTTGCTGGAACAAAGATAAGGGAGATGAGGTCCAGACCTGTCAGGCCACACAGATTCAATCCACATCATCCGATGGCATCTCTCTTCAGAACACGGATGAGAAGCCATGACGGGTAGCAATTAAAGAACATGAAAGAACAGATCAGCCGCAGAGACTTGCAACTCTTTCAGCACTTCAACCTTGTTCCATGCAATTACTCAGCAGTCCTTTCCATTGGTTTCAGAATAACTGGACAGATCAGATTTCAACCTCATCAGATAAAGCTTGTTGTTCATGTCAATTGCATGCCATTGTTAGTAAACAAAAAGCAAATACTTGGGTTTAATTAGTTTCTCAAAGGGAAGTTTAACTACAAGGGAGAAGGGAAAAGTTACTGAGCGCTAGCACACATTCAACATGAAATTACATCCGAAAGAGGTCGTAGAAGAGCAAGACAGGCTTCCACTAATCCAATTCACCATGATACCATGCGAAACTGAAGTCGAACAAATTAGTCATGTCGGATGATACAAATATTCCACGGTAAACTCTTATTCCATGATGAAAGAGTGACAAACTGTTCATTGGCTACAGAACTAGCTTAGTGATGTGTGACATCGACACCTTCCTTAAGATATGAAACACAAAATGCTAAGAAATTGCTGAAATGCTCACATGACCTCTTCATTACTGCTTTTAAAACGATATATAAAATGGCTCGAACTTAGAAGCACCCTCTGAGCACCATTAAAATCAATGCAATTTCTGATTCTCCTTGATTTCTCATGACACTGTATTATCGAAGCCGGCAGAGTTTAAGAGCACCGCCTTGATATCTTCTGGCAGAACACCAGGACCTTCCTTGGATTGCTGATAAGGGAACAAGAAAAAAGATTACCATCCTTGGCAAATAAACAATGAGGCAAACCCAGCTAAAAGATAAGAGGATGTAATGAATTTTGTTAATATAAGGATACGATGAGACCAAAGCTTACCTCAGCTCGGAAAACATCCATGGCAAACCCATTGAAACAGCTGATGACAGCCTGCTGGATGTCAATTCCAAGGCCATCGAGCGCCCTCATAGTGGAGAGCAATAGGCCAGGTCTTCGGGCACAAAACATATGAATGTTAACTGCTCGGCCTTCTCTTACCCTGACCTCAACCTATAAAATAAGCAGTGTAGATCAGTTTGTCACATAGCAGCAAAAAAGTACAAACCTTGAAGACCCAGTCCAGTAAAATTGGCAACCATGCTTTTTATAGTCTATTCTGAGCTTACGTTCCTGGGATGACAAGGATTGTTTGTCAAGAAGTTTAAGATCAAACAAAGTGAATGCAAGCAGCCATCTAATTTTCTGAGGACAATAATTTAGATGAATATATGAAAAATCAAAAGATTGTTCCGCGGTTGTGAGGTTCAAGTAATAAGGTAAATATTTGTATATGGCATTTGGGCCTTTATGTCTTGCGACAAATGGCTAGCATACATTTGCATCGATTAGCAATTGTAGTTTGTGAGGATTACATCAGATTGACCAGTTATCAAATTTACAAAAAACATAACGAAGTCTACTTGATCAACAAAAGCTGCATCTTTCAGTGCTCACTACATTTTAGAAAAGGAAGAGTTCATTCAGTTAAGTTGCTACTCCTGGAAATTAGCATAAGAGATGGCAATATTTTATATTGGCAGTAAATGAAAAAAACATGAGGCTCATGCATAGATACTCACTCTTGCTGGCTGACCATTTGGGCTTGGTACAGAACTTGGGCAGAGCTCCTCCTTCACACGGCATGATAGAGTGGGTAGTGTTGGCGTCAACGGGTGAAAGCTTGTTGCACTTGTAACAGGCACCGAAGAACTGGAAGGTGTCGATTCGAGTTCATTGTGAAGGTCGTTGATCCTTCGCAAAAGCTCTTTCAGGTACTCAATTGCATCGCCAAGAATGGATGCTCTGTCCATCTAACAAGACCATAATGATTAGTTGTACCGAACTCGGAAAAAACACAAATAAAAAGATAGGATCTTCATTGACTGAATCAGGAAAATGTCCCCGTAAAAAATGTAACGATTTCTGTATAATAAATATCTAACATGTGCAGACAACAATGTGTGTGTGAGTGAGGATATCCAAAATCACCTTTGATGCTGAGCTCAGAAAGAACACAAATAAAATGATAAGATCTTCCTGGAATATGTCCTATGAAAATGTAATGATTTGTGTTCAATGAAGATCTAAAATGTGCAGATAACAATGTGTGTGTGAGGATATCCAAATTCACATTCAAATAGTAGATAAAACAAGTTGTATGTTTCGTTCGATGCAGCATAGGAGCACTATCAATAAATTATTACTAAACAATGCGTAAATAGGATTACTGATAAGTTGTTATTTGCAAAGGACTCGAGTCCATTTAATCATAGCAATGCAGAACTCTCCAATAGCTAGAGATAGTAAGTCACTAGAAATCTTGCAGCTAAAAACCAAATGGAATCTATGCGTTGTTGTATAAATTTTACGTGTGCAGATTACAATCTATGTTGAATCCTACAATTTTACACTGTAAAGAAGAAGTGGAGGATACAAGTCTTTACCTTGCTGATCTTGGGAACAACAGACCTAAGCATGTAAAGCCGGTCATTGAGCTTCTTCCTTCTCCTCCTCTCGGCCATCAAGTTCTTCGCAGGCAGGCCCTTCTTCTTCCCTTTCTGGTCTCCACCTCCGGTCACCGTGCTGTTGGCATAAGAGTTGCTACCTCCACAACCGCCGCCGCCATTTGCGTTCTCCTCACCTATGACATTCTCCGCTGCAGCATCATCCGTGTCATAATTCAATCCCGATGCGTCGATGCTCCCGTCGTCCATCTCATCCTCCTCATTCCCCTTCCTCCTCTTGTTGCTCTCTTCTTCCAACTCAGTCTTCCCACGGTTCCCCGGCACCACCCCTTCCCACTCCCAAAGCCCCAAGAGACCACCTTTTTCGCCGGAAACTGATGAATTCTGCCGAAGAGCGGCGGCCGCCCGCTTCTGGAACAGAGTGGGCTGCGCACCCACGGGCGGGAAGATCTCCAGAGGCCTCAACACCTTGGGCCGGTTGAGAAACGGAGAACTCTCGAAGCCGTCGAAGCCCATGGGGCCGAAGGCGGCACCGGAGCTGGAACCAGAACAGTGCCCGGACGAGGGCAGCAGATGGTCACCAGAGAATTCGGCTCCGGAGCTCAGATCGGGACAACCAAGCTGCTCGCCCGCCCCCATTCCTGCAAAACCAAGGACTCCTCCCCCGCCACAACCTCTGTTCATCATGACCGGGAAATTGGACACTTGGGAAGCCTGGAGAAACCCCGGGGCGTCGCAGCCGACACCAAACCCGGTGTCGAAGGGGTTGGAGCTAACCGAGACGAAGAGAGAGGAAAGGGCTGATTTTGCAGTGAAAAATGGCGGGTTTTGATCGAGGTTGACGACGGGTGGGAGCATCAGGGCCTCGTGCGGCGAAACATTCGAGGGAAAGGCCACGTCCGTGAGCTCCTGATGTGTCTGGAACGCCTGAAAGGAATGGTGGGAGGCGGCAGGCGGCACGGGGTTGGAGGCGGCGGCGCTGCCCAGGTACCAGTCGTTGTCGTCGTCGTCGTCCAGCATGGACTTGAAGCTGAGGAGGCCGAGCTCGTCCCTGCGCCCTCCCATCACCCCGCTACTGGCGTTGGACGCGTTCGCTCTCGTCCACGACGGGGCGTCGTCCTCGTCGCCTCCTCCTTCCGTCCACACCCCGCCATTGATCCCCGAGAGCATGGCCGCTCCTGTCCTCTCTCCGCGTTACAGAAGAAGACAGAAGACGGTGTGGGGTTGGGTATTAAGGCCTTTTAACCTTTTCTCTACCGTTTCAGAGCTCGCAGCACTCCGCCTGCGAGGGGATGCATTCAAGCCATTGCGTTTAACGAAGGGAGAGCAGCAGACGTATGGCGTGGTGGCCTTCCGTTCCTTTCCGGTCACTTCCTATTATTGCCATGTCGGAATCCCCAATATGCCCACGAGCAAAGGCTCTGCTCATCATCACTTGCAGAGTCCACAGACCATTGACAGGCGGTGAACAATGCTAATGTCTTCATACAATTAATCTCTGTAGGTCTCACAGTACAATTCACATCAGTTTGGCCAAGAATTCCAGCATTGTTTGCTGTTGGAAGCTGCTGTGATCTGCTAACTTTTCATCTACTACAAACCTTGTCATTTGCTGCAGTAACTTTAGTTGTGTGTGGAACAAAACATTACTCATCTACAGATCGATGAGTGGTCCAAGTGGTATCGGTAGTCAACAAATGAGGCCAGCCATATCCATGTGAAGGACATAAAGCTTTGTTTTGTGTTGGATGATGGAGCGAGAAGGGAACACAGACATGGGGAAGTCCTTTTCGACAGTGCCGAGGGAGCTTAGTCCAGTAACCTCTTGATGCCAACACTTCGAGAAGCAGAACAGATGCTCTTTTGTTGTGAGGTAGAATGATACAGCAGGTAAGGGATATTGTAGCCTGCAACCTCATGTAGAAACACCATGCATTCCATATCTTATCTCATGCATCATTGTCCAAACTACAGCAGAACATGATGCTGATTGCAGCTGTAGAAAAGGAAGGTAAAAAAAATGAGTAGGGAGAAGGAGAGGCTTTCTTTTAAGGTATTGAAGGACAGTAATGTCATGATGAATGCATCTCTAAGGACCACATCTGTTATTCTTCCAAGGGAAGTGGTAATAACTCGAGAAAGAGATGCAGGTCTGCAGTATTCCCTGGTAAATTGGGCAATCACCAACTGAGGTAGACGGAGAGGTGGGGCTGTGCTTTAACGGCCGGAAGAGGTCCCAAGCACAGCGTTATTTATGGTAGAGGAGACAAACAGGGATACGAGAGAGAGAGATGCAAGGTGGGAATAAAGTGGAGAGAGAAGAGGATGGGAGGGGAAGCCAAGTATCTCGTGATTGCTTCTATTCAACTCGGATGGGTTTCCTCAGCTTTCATGCATCTCGCACTGATGGTTACTGCCAAACCTGGTTTGTCGTTGTCCACAGACTGCAACCCAAACAGTTCATCGCGTGTGTTCTTTGACCAAGAAAATTAGCACCACTGCAGCAAAAGACAGAGAGACAAGACGGAGAGTGAGAAGAAGGATTTATGATGCATCACCTGCTGAATTAAAGATGTGCGACTCTAATAATCTCAAAATCTAAAACCAACAAGAGAAGAAGAGCTTCTCAAAATGTTATCTACACAATTAGCATATATATCTCTTTCAATTAAAAATTAATTATCCGATAAAATATAATATTATATATATATATATATATATATATATTTAAATTTTGATTTTAAGAAAAATAAGCATAAAACCACCCAACCCCATCATTGGACCAAGTTATCAGAGCCCAGATTTGTCTTGGGCCACTTCATCTTGGGCCTATTCATTCTTATAGCCATCTACTTAACCCAATTCTGGGCTCTTGGGCTCTAATAACTTGGTCTATTCATTAGGTAGTGGTTTTATGCTTATTTTCCTTTATATATATATATATATATATATATATATATATATATATATATATATATATATATATATATATATATATATATACATATATATATATATACACACTCACTGGATTAATTGCAAAAATGTGTTGGTAATGTGATCCAGTTCTATTGATGGAAGCATGGTGGGCAAAGGTAGAAACATTGTGATTCGAGGACCAACATCTCACATGGCTGTCATCAATAAGCACTAATTCCAGATGCCACTGATGGCAATGCAGGCAGACCGCCGGTTGCGCAGTTCCTATCCAAGCCAGGTAGATGAAGCTTATGTTAGTCATGGAGGAAATGGTTGCTCTCTTCCTCTTCCGGCCTCGGCATGATCTTCTAGAGTTGAACTGTCCGCTGTAGTTAGGATGCACAGAAAACAAGCAAAACACAGGTTGCAGCAAACTATATCCTGACATGTACTTTGCGCCAAAGGAGCAGGAAACAAAGACAACTATAGCTCGAGCCTGTCGGGCGTCGGCAGATTTAGCTGCTTGTAGCTTGTGAATCCCCCGTCGAGCACCAGGTTATGACCTGCGATGTACTTGGAATCGTCCGACGCCAGGTAAACGGCTGCCTTGGCGACGTCGATCTCCTCACACTTCGCTCCGTTCAACTCGCTCAAACCATCCACTATGTCCATTATCTTTTGCCTTCCCACGTCGCCGTATATCTGAGCCAACTGATCCACCACCAGCCGCGTCGGGATCACGAATGGCGATATGCAGTTGACTCGGACCCCGCGGCGGCACAGTTCGCCGGCGACCGACTTCACGATCCCGGTCACCGCAAACTTGGAGATGGTGTATGGGTGCGTGCCGAGCCCTCCCATGAGCCCGCTGACGCTTGAGATACAGATGATGGAGCCCGAGCCGGTTGGGGCCATGACGCGGGCCGCGTGCTTGATTCCGGCCAGGGTTCCGCGGACGTTGACGCCCATGACGTGGTCGAAGTCAGCCAGGTCGAGGCGGGCGACGTCGGGGGCCATCGGCGGGCCAGCGATGCCGGCGCTGTTGTGCATGATGTGCAGGCGGCCGTGGCGGGCCACGGCGAAGTCGACAGCTTCGGCCACTTGTTGCTCGACGGTCACGTCGCACTCCACGAACTGGGCGTGCGGGCCGAGCTGTTGGGCGGCTTGCTCGCCCAGTAACGCGTCGACGTCAGCGAGGACGACGGTGGCGCCCTCTTCGATGAACTCACGTGCCGCGGCCTTGCCCAGCCCACCTGCTCCTCCGGTGATCAGAGCCACCTTCCCCTCCAACCTGCAACCATGCATTTCGCAGAGGGAAACAGACGCTCATCCATAGAGATTTACCGACGAGACATCAAGAAGCTCATACTTTAGATGCAATAAGTTAACCTATCAATCATTGCCATATCAGTTAACTGTAGACGACAGGAACGAGTTTGCCAGCTCAACGCATAGCAGACTCACCTGCCGCTCTGCCTCGCCGACGAGAACTTGACCTGTTTTCGCCATGAACTCTCCTTCGTTCCGGCCACGGCCACTCTCCTGCTTAATTTCCTAGCCAGTGTAATCACAAATCGAGAAGAATAGACACCATCGTCAGCTTAAAGACTCAGTCTCCACAAGTTTGAGAGGACAAAGGCGGAGGACGTACCGGGAGACAAGGCGGAGCATCCTGGGCGCGGAGAAGAAGAGCGGATGGTCTCTCAATATCTCGATGGCCTTCTCTTGTCCGTTGGGGCTGCTCTCTTTCTTCCACGACTATATAACGACGACGCGCTCGCTTCCCATGCAACCCGTTTTCCCATATAAATCTGTATTACTAGTATATCTCTGTTTGGATCAGAAAAGGCCGATATAGTATGGACAAAGTTGGTGGAATTTGAAGGGGAAAGCGTGACACAAACAAGGAAAAAAAGGAAGCGAAGCCTGTGACTCCCCACACTAACATCGCACGGGAGAACAGGCGAAGCCTGCGACGCACCCTGTGAGAGAGAGTACAGTCAACCACTGCTTCCTTGACGCGTGTCCCACCTCAGGTGTCTGGCCGTACGTTGGAGCTGCGTGTGGCTGTATGGTGGACCGCGTGTCGGCAGCAGCTCACGGCTTGCTTTGATATCCGTGTTGGCGCCCGTCGCGGAGTTTATCTTCTTCTTCCTCCAGCCTGCCTGCGAAGGTTGCAGTGTGAGTCATCCACATGAAAGAAGCGTTCGTATACATTTCATCAAACATTCTGTCAAATATGTAGGATTGGAATTCTTTTGGGATACATATACGTAGGTTAGAGATGATGTCTTTACATGTAAATTCTCTAAACAAAAGAAAGGTTCTCAGCATCATATCCTTTCTGTCTAATGGTGTAATAGTTATCGCACCAAACAATACGAGGGCATCATTTTATTAGCAGAGCATTGGGTGAATTATTTGCAGCAGACGTAGAAAAGTAAGTCCGAAATCAGGTGAAGCATCACATCTTGGGCTACTAAAAGACAACAAGCGTGACAACATTCTAGTTACGAGTCACCTTCGTTTGCTTAATCAAAGTCATAAGAGTACACAGAGAACATGATACAGGCAGGAAGCTGGCATGATAGCCACAGGTGGCTTACCTTCTTCAAAGGAGCAAGAGAAAAGCTGCATTGGGTTTGGTTTGGCGTCAGCTAAATGCAGGAAATATGTATGTCTCAAAGGGCTCAAACAACCCACTGTATTTGTTGGCAGTGGATGAGGAGGCTGTGCTTTTGACCCCTGCAGTGGATGAAGCAGAGCATCGCCAGAGTTATGCCGCCACATATATCCAAAGAACAGCCCCCATCAACTTCATCTTTCTTTTATCCCCTCATGTAGGTTTGTGTGGTGCACCATGAAATCATGGATGCAGTTCCCAGGTTGCCTTCTTCGTCAGGGTGGGGAGACAACACCGGGACAGCTTTGGCTTCTCCCAGCTGGCGTCACTTGTTGTTTTAGACGTAATGGTGGCTTTGTTAACTAGTGCGCGTTGCCATCGATCATTACTTTTGCCATGCATGATTACAGCCTGGTCGAGCCGCACGATCGCGATCCGACGGTCCTCGATAAACTAGAATGCCTTTTGTCGGAGACACTGTCAGCGCCATGTTTGACGTTGGCTTGTCTTAGGTTCTTTCGCTGACAAGGAAGCTTGTTCATGTCTCGTTCTTTTGTGCCTTCATCTGCTGAGACGACCCAATACCTAGCGTGCTTTCATGCACAAAACAAGCTTTTGGTTACACATGGAACAGAATTAGCATCAATCATTGCACACAGTTCGAGGTTTATATGAGTAATTAAAGAATGATGTGATGGAAGATGCATTGTCTAGCTTCATCAATGTCTCTAACGATACATGAAACGAGAGAACACAAAAGTACATGGAAAGATTATTGAAAGCAGAGTGGTTTCTTGCTGTGTAATTGCCAATAAACGACTCCAAGACCATTTTGTTATGGTGCATTGAGGAAAATGAATGCACCTTTATTTTGTGACAAGTTAATACAATTTAGGCAATATATAATATAAAGATGGGATTCGATGCACATCGAAGGCCAAGACTTTTTATCAATTAAGCTAAACCCCTCTTATTTCAAGTAATGTTATTCTTTCTAAAGTAGATAAGATATTTACCTTTTCAACCATAATTTAAGTTCATAGAGATTCGAAGGGGAATGACAAAAGGATCAACCTTTGACTTATAAGCCAGTCACTCAAGTTTGCTATACATAAGGAAGAAAAGAAATGACGGTTTGTAGTATTCGAGAAAAAGAACGTTTCCATCTAAAAGGTTTATGATTTTGATCATCATATCATATATATATGTCATTATAGTCCTTGAATAGCCAACCTAATGGCTTTATAACTTTGGTCACGATTCCATGCATCTATATGACAAAATTCATCTAAATAGTTAGTTGTAATTCTCAACCAGATTATGTTACAACTATATCAACCTTAATTACTTTAAGGAGCGTTTTGACCAACATGGGTCAACTCTTCCCTTCCCATAATACTAACGTGACACCAACGCCGCGTTAGCATACGCCAACTTAGCACATAGGGCACGTTTAGGCCACGTGCATCCACAGTCCAGTGCCATGCGACATAAATAGAGTTACCTAACGCCTACATGGGAAATGTAGGACCTGAGTTATAAATATTGCTATTAATGCGAAAATTAACCATTATTCATTAAAATTCGAACAGTGAAGGGGTTTTTTTCTTTATTTATTTATCACAATTAACCATATTATGTTTTGTTTGAACCAGAAACAAGGGGAGGTCGTATCAATTCACAAGTGGGTGTATCGTAATCTATAATTTACTGTATGTAAAACATTCATAAAAACCCAATTGGAATTTAATTTCTGTAAGGGAAACAAAGGTCATACGGTCAAACATCTTTGCTTTCCGAACAAAATCTAGATATTTGTTTTAACATCGACGTCAAGTGGAACAGTCAACAAGGCATATGCTTACTTCTTGTTTATGCGGGTATGGATCCGTAACCTTATCGGATGGTCCTCAGAGGGGTAAATTTAGGGTTTTCCGGTGCTTAAAGCCTACCCAAAAATTAACGACACCGGGCCCAGTTAAGCAATCACAGAGTCTCCGTGCCTTCCAAAACTGCTCCTTCCAACTAAGAATGTTTGGTTTCCATATGAGATTTGACTTCACAGACTGACGGTAAAGCTGGTCTGGGGATTTAACCACTTATCGTGTGATGAGTTGCCGATTATAAGAACCATCTTAACCCTTCTTCCAGACATGAATTAACAACCTAACCAGCTTCGGACACACCTTTCTCATTCTGCCTCACATTCCCTACCAAAGTTTCGTCTGATGGATTCATGGTGTTCCTGCATCATCATTGGGGGCCAAGGTTAATTAGATGTGTGCTTTGCGATGACTTTCTTCGTCATTAGTTAACTGCCTCAATTCAGAAGTTGCCGGTTAACATGGGTCAAGGGTGGGGTTTCTGAGTTGGTATGATGAGTGGATCATGTCATGGTTTTAACCGCGAAGTCGTGCTCGTTCGCCCGCCGATAGAGAAGAGCTGAGGCTTCTACCCTGTTCAACAGACATTTGTATTAGTCCACAAACTACTTTGAGAAGAAAACGATCATAATAGCTACGAGAGCTTGCAATAGGGCACAAGTCAACTCTGGTTGCTCAATGTTGCCAGGTTACCGGAAGCATGTGTTAAAATGAAATTTCTGAAAGAGGCATTTCTCACCAGCCAGGATGAACAACAAATCTTCCGGTGGATAGAGCCCAATTCACCTGAGATCCATAAACCAATGAGAAACTGGATGTAACATCTAAAACACAATCTCTTTCTCATGTCATTATATCTTGGGTTAGACAGGCAAAGTTCCTGAGCGCGGGAAAGAGGTTAGAGAAATTAGATACCTTGTCGGTTCCAAGAGAATTGGCAACGACATGAGTAACCTGTTCATCAATCTGGTTAGTGCAGATTGCACCAAACTGCTCAGCTGTCTGCCACAGTGGGTGCAGATGTGGATTTGCTTCCCCAACTGGGAAGACCCGGCTGAAAACTATACGACAGCCAGCAAGAATCTTCCGTTGCTCGGCTGCAAGTATATTTCTAACATCAACATCTTTTAGGGAGTGATGTGAGAAGAAATTTTGGTGAATTCGTTCGATGACCTGGTCAAAAAAGAAAGCAAGGTATTATAATGAGGAAACCGAGAGAACTAAATCTTTCAACACTCAAATGCTGGGAAATGCTTACTGCCAATGAAGAAGCCAGAGTCCCATCCTCTGGCCTCTCATCGTGATCAATTTCGAGAAGTGAAGGCCCAAGAAGTCCAAATTGGCGTCTACTACTGGGGAAGTAAGTATATCTGCAATGAAAATATGAAATTACGACATTAACATCAGGTTCAATTTTTAACCTTAACATGCTAATAAGTTAATAAAGAGGACTGTCAATACCTCTCGACGACAATCAAGTTGAGTTTGTTAAGCGGCCAGACCCTCAGAGAGTCATCAATAATCACCACAGCAGATTCCATACCCAGAACCCCATCTAGATCCTTGCTTTTGGGAACCCTTTCATCGCCATCAACAGTATCAGCATCATCACCCCTTGAGATGACACGCCCAGAAAACAAAGTCCCAGTTGGATCAAGAACTTTTGCCATCTCAGTAGCATACAACTTGTTTCCCATGGTATATAGATGTAGTTCGTAGAGCTTGCTAGCCTACAAGAATCCAATGAATTTACTTCAAAATATAAACAGTTGAAACCACTGCTAAAATCTAGGGAACATTAGTAGCAAATTTCTTTTCATTAAAAGTAAACCTTATCCAAAAAATTCCAGATGCCTGGCCTCAATTTTGTCCACATTCCCATGTGATGGAAGCAGAAAAGATGTCGTTGTGGCTTCTCCATGTCTTGCTCTTCTTTTCTTCTCAAAATCTCTTCATGAACTGGATCTACTTCTACAAACTAAAGAGATGGTGTCCATTTCAGCAAGCCACTATGTATATGCACCTAGTCAGTTTGTGCAGAAACCAAGATTTGAAATTTTATATTTTACCTTAGCTGAATTAAGCAGAGTGTGGTCCAAATCAAGAACAAGACAAAGCTTCCTAGCGGCAAACATTTTATTCTGTTCTGCAATCCTTCTCGCTCTCTCTTTTTGGATAGCTGCTCTTTGTTCGTCATTATACCCATCAAGGAAATGATCTACATCTCCCCAAGCGTTAACTGATTGAGAAACACCTTTTGCAGTTGCTTCAGAAACCAGAGTCTTTGAATCATTCAACTCTGCTGACGCAGGCCTTACATTCACCTGATTAGCTTTACTTGGAATATATTGAGGAACTGCTTGGGAAGTGGCAGCCAATTGGGAACTAGACACAATATTACCAAGATTCTTGGTTAACTGCCGAGACATATTGGGTTGGGGAACAAATTGAGTAGCCAAAACACTGGCCTGTGCCTGCTCTCCTGGTTCTCTGGCAGTTGAATGTCCCATGCTGCTCTGAGGACCAGGGATAGCCTCATTTATTTTGTTCTGTTCAGATACAATGACGTTTTTCATCTGAACCATATTGTTATGGAGAGCACGGCGAGGATCACGAGGTTTCATGCGAATCCTTCCAACATCGTTTTGAGAGCTCTGTAAACATATACAAAAAAGTAATCATGGATGGTTATTCAGAAAGCAAAATCAAAGGATGAAACCACAATTGCATGAAAAAGACAAAGCAAGCAAAATCTAAGAAGGCATGAAGCTTTAGACATTATCAATATTCAATAGACTACCAAGGTATCCAAAATATTCTATCACATGGCAGAAATCAAGATTCTCAGTCCTTAGATCAATTAAGTTGTATAATGAGAGTCCTTGGGAAACTACTGCATGCAGCATGTCAAGACTTCAGAGTGGCTATCAGTAGGAACAGATTAAAAGACAGTAAAAGGGAAAAGGTCGATCAAATATAGCAACTATTAACAAAAGTCTGGAGCATGTGACAGAACAGATGATTAAATCCTAAGCCTCACCACGGAAGCTGACTGAGAAGGAATCTGAGACATTCCTAGATGATTCTGTCCAACTTCTTGGGACTTAAGTGGAGTAGAATTTACTGAAGAAACTGCTCCAGGTAATCCATTAACTTTTGAAACATTTGTCACATCACTTGTTGAAGCAGTAACTATCTGATGATTCTCTGCTGCTAATCTGTGTTGTTCCATTTGAAGTAGCTGCACAAATATTGTTGGATTTACAGCCTTCAGCAAGGGAGGCAAAGAAAGAGTATTTGGAAGATTACCCGAAGGATTCGGTATAAGTCCATTCAACATGCTGAAATTCATATTAGAATCAGATTTTTTACCAGAACCAACTTCTCCACTTCCCGGTTTTCTAACCTCGACCTGAAAATTTTCATTTATTTGATTCCTGTCACTTGGTTGGGGGATACTGCTGTCTTCTAGCCACCCACCTCTCCCTGATGTCATCTGCATATCTCTGGAGCCCGTAAAACCATTTTTCTGCCTTTTCATTTTATGGTCCCCAGTTACAGGCTCATCGACTGATTTGTGCTTCCTTGTATTCATAGATCCTCCCACAAGCCGGTTATCAAGGGCATTAGAGTCGATACCCTTATCTCCCACTGAAGGGCCTCTGACTTCATTATTCATGAGCTTAAGCCTTGGATCTCTGCGCTTCAATGCAGGTTTTGCAGATGATTTTGATCCAGAGCCAACCTGTCCAACCAGCTTGACAGGATATGGTTGATCTCCAGCCGAGCTATTTGAACAGGCTGCAGTGCTACTAGACTTTACGGCCTGATTTTGAATCGTGCAAGCAGTTTCGGCATTACTAACAACAGAAGAACTGGATGCTTCTTCATGGGAATCATCATCTTTGTCACCCTCCTCTGAGGGAGTTGGGCTTGGAAGTCGATTAATTGACAGAAAGGAAGTACTGCCATATCTCTGTTGGTAGCATGAGACAGCCTTGAGGGCATCAGTTACATATGGATGTAATGTGGCCTCTTCAGCTTCTTCATTTTTGGCAGTTCTTGGCTGAGAAGATACAACTGGCAGCATTCCAAGACCAATGGGCTTTGGGATAGAAAATTGTGGCAAGTTCTCTCGAGTAGGTGAAGGAAGACTGTCTGCATCATAATCAGCATGAAGATCCAACAATGGACTAAACTCCACTCTATTTCTAGAGGGTGTGGGGAACTCCAAATTGGGCAAATTAACTGTTTTTGAAGCCCTACATGGCATCTCCAAACAAACCAAACCATCACCATGCTGTTCTTTCTCTTTATCATGATCCTCCTGAAACACTAATGAGTTCACCAGGGTGTCGATCTGTTGAAGCAGAAGAATGACTCAAGATTTAACTGAACTCCATCAACAATGACTTTAACTAAAATATATGGAATTATTTACAGACCTCTCTCACTTGTTCAGGAGTTAACAGGGTATAATACTGGTTCTTTATGTGAATCAGCAACCTACACCAGATTCGACAGAGTTAAATTTAGTTAATGACATCCAGTGGTCACAATTGACAGGAGAACTTATAAGAGATCTAACCTCAACAGCAATTGCTTATTCTGCTCCTTCTGTATTGCAAAAGAATCAAGCGCCTGCCACAGAAATACCAGTATCAGGTTATATTTCAACAACTAGAATTATAACAACTACTCAAGAATTGAAAACAAAGTTTTTTTTGTTTTTCTTACAGAATAAGTTGTTTGGATCCCCATGACAGCCTGTTGAACAACAGCATGCAGCACGGTATCTGAACTCTCTATCCCTGTAAACATCGGCTTCAAGTCTTCAAAAGATTTACGCAGACGTGCACATACACCTTCAAAGGATCTACATGAGACAAAATTAACATCAAAATGGGTTTTCCCATCACCCAAAAGCTTAAAAGATTCACTGATACGTATGCAACACAATGTTGCATCCATCTTTTAGATGCAAATTTTAAGTTTTGTTTTTAATTTCTGATGCTTTTTACTGCAAAATTTATTTCACTGGTGTCACATTATAGTTCTTTCTTCTTGAAGGTTCTTCAAATTCTCGAACTTACGCCTCAGCCTCTTCCATGGTTATCATCTCTAGCTCTTCCAGAATTAAGCTCACACGCCGATCAAAATCATCGAAGCCTTGGGACTCTTCCCCATCTGATTCCTTCTTTTCTGGCTCGTTCTCATGTTTATCTGAAGAAACATCAGTCGCTTCATCAACCATCATCGGTTCTGACCCAAAGTCGACCTCCCCTTCCTCCAATTCCCCTTCCTCCTTCTCCATTGCACTGTCATCTTCCTGACTGCTATCCTCTATAATCACATCACAAGCTTCCTCCTTTTCTGGCTTAACTCCGGAGTCATTCTTCACGGCGAGATCACCGGCTCTCGTCAGCGTTAAATCCAGACCCAGAGGCTTGTTCCGCACGGCCTGAGCCCACGCAAAGCTATAGAGACTGGGGCCATAGTTCTTGGACATGGGGTAACCCATGAAGACACTGGATCTTCCGGCCCTGGCTTCCTGCTTGAAATCCTCGGCCGAGATCTCCTCCAGCGACTGCGACGAGTCGCCGTCGGACGTCTCCCCATCCGCGGCACGACCTCCGCGGGGGCAATCCGTCGCCATTCGCGCTAGGGTTTCCTTCTCGCTTGGGTTCAAGAAGAATCGATTGGTACCGGAGACGCGCATAAGGCAGGCGGCCCTGGACTCCCACGGCGTCACGGGAGTTCCTCTGGACTACGGATCCGTCGATCGCACTGCTCCTAGGGTTAAAATTCTCGACCGATGTTTTCTAGGTTTCGATTCCGCGGTGCGAGGCCGCCGTTTCAGGCGGATCCGAGCTCGTTCTGAAGCGCTCGGAGAGGATAATCGATCAAGAGGGCGATCGATCCACGGATATTTCGGCCCTTCGGGTGAGATCCGCGAGAAGACCGCGGCGATAGAGCTCGCGAGGGGAGGCAGAGAAGCGGGAGCTGCGACCCGTCGGCGGAAAGGGAAGATTAGGGAAACGACGAAAGGACGCGAGCGGAGGCGATCTAATTTTAAAACCGACATATTTCAATCTGAACCGTACACGTCACGGCTCACCACACCTCTCCACGCCGCGTTGGTTTCCTCGTGGACCTCTCCTTCTCTTTGACTATTATTAACGAGATTGTTTTTCCACCCGCCAGTGCGTCACCCGTCTACTTACCTCGTCAGGAAGACTGGCCCGCTCGGTGGGTCCGACAGGCGGCTAACCGAAGACACGTTCTCCGAAGAAAAAATATTTTTAAAATTAAATTTTATTTTATTTGAAGACGAATTCTGTTTGAGATCAGAGATGGATTTTATTGCTTACGCACTCAACGGCCAGTGGCGGCGTGGCTGATGAAAAATAAAATAGAAAATTATACTATCGGAAAAAAAATATATATCATTTATGTTTTATTATACAAAGTGACTATCAAAATTTTCTCCCCCAATCTATAATATTAGTTATGACAAAGTTTTTTCTTCCGCTACTTTAATTTTTCTTTCTCTTCTCAAACTTATATTGTAGTATTAAGTTTCTCATTTAAAAGCATTTGATTCAACTAATATAAGAATTTCAATGTGACAACTAATATACAAAGTAACACCCTCCTTAGAAACCTAGTGATACATGTCTTTTTTTTTTTTTTTTTTGTTAAAATCTAATATGAACCTTTCACAAATCATATCATATTTTTAATATTTATATTTAGGTCCCTACATTATAAATAGATCCTTACAGAATTTTTAAAAAATAAGAAGTGTTACAATTATAAATAGATAAAACACATGTTTATTGATTTTAACTAGGAACACAAGATTGGAGCTCTTGATAAAATGATATTTTTTTTAAGATAACAATAAAGAAATGAGATGTTAATATGAAGATTATCGATTAATCTATAACAAATCTGCATATCTGAGAATTATGGAGTCATATTATAAAAGAAAACCCATCACTCATCCATAAGGAAGAAAAACTAAATTGATGTTTCATCATAATCTTCTAGTCCTTTATCAAGTACTAAGAGCAAAATAATAATTAAGAAACACTATGCATTTATATCAAATCTAATCAAATAAATTATGGTTTATATTTATAGATAAAATATGCTCTAAATTTGTCTTACCAAACAATCTTTCTTTTAGTGCTTGTGTAAACTGGACAGTTGTTTTTATCTTTTTTTTCTACTTACTTTTTATTTTTTTTCTCATAACTAATTTTAAATATAAAATTAGAAATATTATAGTTCACATGCTAACTTATGAAAAACAGAGATCTTAAACATAACTTTAGGGTATAGGATTATTACTAGAAATCATCTACTAATGACAACTATTACAATTTATCATGTATCCATGTGGTAATGGATAGAATCAATTAGATTCATCTCGACACTCGAACAATCCGACTATAGAATGTCAAATGAATGAATGAATTTGATCACGCCCTATTGCCTCGTCTCGCTCTCATAATCGGGTTTAGAATTTTACCTATAAGATAAATAATAAAATATAGATAAAAATTTTTCATGTTTATTCTCTTTAATGATAGTTACTGTCATTTTAAGAGAGAAGAAGTTTTTTTTTTATTGAAGGAGGACGAGATGAAAACCCTCTTTGGCATGCATTATTATTTTTGTAGTTTAAAAGATAATAACCTCAATCGTGGAAGAATGAAAAAGTTAAATATCTTTATGAGATATAAGAAAAAGAACGAAGTGTTCTTTTTTGGCTGAAAAAGAGCCTTCATATGTCAAGATAGTTGTGATTAATGCACTACAAGAATAAAAAAAGAATCATATTAAAAAAATATTATTGAAAAAAATAAATTAGGATAAGATTAGTATGATCTTTTCAATATTTTGATACTATGTTATCATGATTCTAAATCATAAAAATTATGATAATATATTATCATAATTCTATCGATAATGAAGATCATAATCTTAACATATATATATATATATATATATATATATATATATATATATATATATATATATATTCATACTCATTATCAATAAAATTTTAGTTAGTGGTATCAGAGCACAGTAGAAAATTTTAATAACCATAAAATAGAAGAGTTTTAAGATGCTCAGTGAATTATGAGCAGCACGGAGATAACCAATAGCTAGTAATATATGAACTATTACGCTGCATTAATGTTTTGAAACCCACTATCGTAGATAGCCTATCTGGAACCTATGCCCACAAGGGTATATAACATACAAATCTATTCGGTTATTTCAATATCCATCTCAAGTAATATACAATTAAAATTATTTAGAATTTATGTTTAAAAGTGAATTAGTCTTATTATTATGATCTCACGATCTGATTCATATTGTATAAATCTATAGACATCATAAAATATACAACATGTGACATAAAATGAGAAAATACCAATAATAATAAGTAAAAAAATTACATAACGTGTCATATGTGTCATCACTCATGTGATTGGCTTGCAGAGTACCTATGACTAGCATTTAAACTAAATAAATATTTATTATTTTTATAAAATAATCTTAAAATTTTATTTTTGAGCCTTCTACTATTAACCAAGCTTTAAAAATTTTCGAATAATGAGCAACAATATATGAATAATATAATAATTTATTATGGAATGGTACATGGGATTAAGTCTCATCCCATCCGCGTTAAAACCTTATAGGGTGCAACTGGGTTTTTCGCATCAAACAAAATCATGATGGATCCATTAATAAGTATAAAGTAAATTATTATAAAGGGATTCCATCAACGTCTAAACTTTAAGTACCATGATATATTTAGTCTAGTTATGATACCAACAACAATTCATATTATTTTATGTCTTGCTTTGTCTAACAAGGAGATACTTCGAAAGTTAATAGTGAATAATACATTTTTTTATAGTCATATTTTTTATAATATATTTATGTGGCCATCTCTAGGTCTTATTGATTATAATATTCCTCAATATATTTATAAGTTATGTATAGCTCTTTATGGTCTCAAGTAATCTTGGTATCATCAACTTCGAATACATTTAATCTAAGTTAGATTTCATAATTCTTAATTTGATAATTCGTTATTCATTTATTCTCAATTAGACATAATCATTTTTTTCTAGTTTATGTGGATGACTTAATTATTACTATAATAAACCAATAATAAATAATTAGTTTATTCAATAGCTTGAAAATAAGTTTTCTATCGAAGATTTTAGGTCACTCAATTATTTTTGTTGGCGTTCAAGTAATCCATATGACAAATGATCTATTTCATTCTCAACATAAGTATATTTATGACTTTCTTGATAGCACCAAAATGCTTAAAGTCAATACTTTTTGCTAAGCCAATCTTTACCGGTGTTTCTCTTATCCTATTTGATAATGCTTAACTCAACGAAGCTACTGATTATCGTCTAATTGTTGGCGGTCTATTGTTTTGACATTTACTCGTTTGAACATTGCATATGCTATGAATAAATTATCTCAATTTATGTACAAGTCTATTTTCAATCATTGAACAATTGTTAAATATCTTCTTTAGGATTTAAAGGGCAGATCATGACTTATTTCTCCGAAAGTATACTTCTCTATTGATTCATGTATTTTTAAATATCGATTAGGCATGCAATAAGGATGACGGGATATCTACTAGTACTTATATTATATTTCTGGATCACAATGCAATCTTTTGGAGTTCCAAGAAACAATACTTTGTTGTAAGATTTTTTAAGGAGACTGAATATCGAGTGAATGTTTCTACAACTACTAGATGTTGTTGGATTCAATTATTGCTATATGAACTATTTGTCAGAATATATGATCCTCTATCTATATATTATGATAATATCGGGACAATATATCAATGTGCTAATCCTGTATTTCACTCTCAAATAAAGCACATAGCTATCAAATTTCATTTTGTTCATGGCAAAGTTTAAAATGGTGAGCTACATATCTCTCATGTCTTATCTTCTGATGCTCTTACCAAATCTTCGTCTCGCCAACAATTCCTTCTACTTCGGTCTAAGATCGATATCTTCGATGGAAGCACCATCTTACGAGAGCATATTAGAAAATATATTATTAAAAATAAATTATAATAAGATTATAATGATTCTATTAGTATTTTAATTATATATCATCATGATTTTAAATCATAAAAATTATAATAATAAATTATCATGATTAATCATGATCTCAACATAATTTTCTATGCTATAAAATAATTTAAAGGATACTTTATATTTAATAATAATAATATTATTATTTTTTGTATATATAAATTCATACTTAATTATCAATAAAAATTTAATTAATCATTTCTTCTCGATCCCCACATATTTCTTCCTAGCATATTCCATATAAACTTACAGCTAACGTGACGAGTTTGCAATGCGTTAACGATGACCAGCAGCTGATCGATGTGATTTTATCGTGGCTGTGAGTGATACAGCCACGTACATGGGTTTCCGAGGTACCGTGATGGATCGGCCGTGGTCTTGCGGCGACGCACGGTGGCCTGCTCCAAGCCCGGTGGCATAACCCGGAAGCCCAATCCACAGGCCCATCGGTTTACAGGTCCCGTTCCAGTTCGGATCAAACCCTTTCGGGCCATGCAAGTCGTCAGGGGATTTTAGCTTCTCATGTCTTCTCCTATTTGGAGTGCCGTGTCATGTACGATCGACTTCTCACTCGAGCAATCTCAAGATGTTACCATCAACGCACATGAACTGCTTGTCTCAATGCGTATAAGAACAAGGATGGTGCTCCGGCTTACTTGCTCCTCCATGAACGCACATTTCTGATATCCTGTTCACGGATTCGGTCGTTCCTTCCTTCCTTGTCGACAGCAACAGCAGCGATCAGAGTTTGGACCACTGGCAGCGCTGCTGTGCAGGTGGCCGGTGCAGCTATGTTCCGCAGAGAGACCATGTACAGCGACAGCCTTCCCTTCGTCACATCCAACTATAGGTCGGCAGTTGAAGACTTGAAGTGACCTGCAGAATTCAATCAGTTTGGGACAGACAAACTGCGGATTGTTCATCTATAATGCACTTTGCCGACCATTCAACGCTCGAATCTAAATAGTGGAATCGTTCAATGTCTCATGAGCAGTCCCGACTCCTCATCACTCCAAACCCATCCTCAGACGGACGTACGATTTGACATCTTAACCTCTCTGCTGAGTGGTCTTCGGCTCCTGGTACTGTTCCGGAGTGTGAAGGCATTTAAGGCCTGTCTCTTTTGGTCACAGAAGCTTTCAGCAGTGGGGATGGGCAATTGCCAGACTCTCGGCCAGCAGACGACATGCACGAGTGCATTATTCCATGGTTAGAACACGTCTTCTTCTATATGCATTATTTAGCGTCACTGTGATTGTACATCGTCAACCTATGGATTCACCGTCATTTCATATGATGGCAGAAGTCCCAACTCTGCATCGCAGGCAAATATTGGACTCACAAGCACACACAGCGCACAGATGGAAGGACAAATCAAGAACATGGACATGTGGGGGATGGGTGGCCCATGCGGTCCACTGGACCACACATGCCCGCGCGAAGACATCATCGAACATTTAATGCAATTGTCATCTTCCTCCTCCAGACAGCGCCACACTCCCCACCATGCCGCTTTGCTCCACCTCGGCCGTTTGGTTTTCCGGACCCATCGAGCGCTGCCGAACCCCGGTCAGGCACCGCCCCGTTTCGGCCGGGCCCAAGCCGCGGAGATGACCAACTCCCACTGGCTTATCCGTCGGTCTCCAGGAACAGCAGAACCATTGAATTCGTCAAGTGTTCTACACCCCAGAGAGATGGGAGAATTATTACTCACGGAGTTATTAGTGCAGGCAATGCGGATAAGTTGATGGATTCGAAAGAAAGAGGCACTTCCTATTCTGAGATCTTTGATTTTGATGGATGAATCATACAAAGTTCTCTGACAGTGAAACAAATCATGCTCCAGCAGCAGGAGATAACCATGCCGCGACAAAGTTCCATGGTCATTGAGGTTGGTTCTTCGGGCCAAGTAGTAAGCCCTGTACTACTGTTTGATTGGTCAAAGGATCCTTGCAGCGTTCCATTAAAGTAGTCTTTCAGCTGGAGATGGGAAAGAAAATTTCTTCGGCGATGATTTGGATTTTTCTCTAGTATAGCCTCCTTCGCAGGCTTCACTCTGCAGCATGACACAAAGGACGAAAAGTCCCTCCATTGATGGCTCCGACCACGAAAGCAGGTCATGTGCAGCGTAAGAGAGGCCACCGCATAGTTCCATTGATCTCAAACTGCTCCATCTTTGTAGAGCGTGCAGTTGGCTCAGACCTTAGAACAGTAGAAAGATTTCTTCTTTTCCTTCAAAAAATACATGTCGTACCCTCAAATCAGTCGCAGGAAATTACAACACAGATTCTGTCGGGATATAAAGCACTAATTTGTGGCGTATAAATCTCAAGTCAGTCTGAGTAGTGTTTATGATGCTATCTTTTCTGTTTCCAAAGATTTCACCTGAAGATGCTTTTAGTTGTTTGGTGAGAGAATTCACATGGATATTGACAGTCCAACCAAGATTGCCGCAAAAGCTACTAATTCGAGTAAAAGGAGCATATTTACAATGGTGAAAGATTCATGCAGCTAGTCATCTCTCTCTCTCTCTCTCCCTCTCTCGCCCTGCGCGACACTGTCAAATTGCAGACTGCTGCAAAACACAGTTCCTACTATTTTGCTACCAACATGAAAGGCCAGCAGTAAGGATTCATTGGAGATATGGTCTTTATTTTTGTCGCTCCTTCTTTGTCTCCCTACCTTAACCCTTTCTTCCGATGCAGCAACGAAGAAGCAGCCATTGGCCACAGCATGCAGTCTCTATCTATCATCTGTGCACCCACTGGTAATGCGCGACAGAAGTGAGAAGACAAGAACGCTATGGACATAACATTTCAGCCTCATCTATGTACATGCTGAGGTAATACATGAACGCGCTTAGAGGTGGATTACAACCCGATCGACATAACATATCAGAATTATGACAGAGGTGTACTGGTTTTGCAAATAGTATCACGGGTTTCTTCTTCCTCTACTGGAAGGAGGAACAAGTGTTGACATCCTCTGCTTGGCTGAGGAACCCTCGCCTTTGCTCGCCCACATGCATCATAAAACTGTTACCATTCTGAAAAGGATGTTCTTGAGTTAGTAAACGGGGACAAGAGTTCTGTTTTCATCTGTTGTTGGAAACCATGAATGAGCTTTGTGATGGAAAGATCAAACCTCAGGAAAGGAAGTGGTCCCTTGGCCCTGCAGGAAGAGATGAGCAGAGTGCCCCATCATATGGTAATTACTCGTACCATCCTCCAAAGCTACGGATCGAAGGTGATTGGTTTGGCCAACATATGACACTTGCAGTGGGGTGCTTCTCATTACTCTCTGAAAATTCGAGTGTATAGATAGAGTGTATAGATAATGAGTGTATAGACAGAGTTGATCCTTAGCCTACCTCTGCTTCGTTCATGTAATCATCGGAGTTAGCATCAAAATATAGCATGGGGCTGAGAGAAGCAAGCTTCATGGAGAGAAACTGGAGACAGGTGATCAGACTGGGTCAGAGCGCGTTGTACAAAGAAGATATCAACTCATTGCCTTTTGCGTACCTCAACTTGGTTTTGCAAGGATTGAACATAGTTAATTATCTCATCCAGCATCAGTGCCTTTCCGGTAACCTACTCGGTAGAACCATCAGCAGATCAGAGAACAGTGTGGTTCCATGAAATGGGAGAAAAGAGAGATGGAGCTTCATAATTCACACCTTCTCACAGCCAGGAACGAGGCTCTGCAGCACCTTCATCCTCTCACTGATCTTCTCCCTTCTGACCTGAAAACCACACGCCACAGGTGAAGAGATCATGACGATTGCAAGAGGAAGAAAGGATGCTTTTGGAGTTGCGTGCGTACTCTTTCCGCAAGACTGTGGCTATCTGTCGCTTCACCTCTCCTTGCTCTGACATGAATACACCCTTCAGGAATCTCCTCACGGGGCTTTGGAGGAGTCTTCATGTCGTCGTCGGGTTTAAGATTCTTGTCGTTTGATTCCCTCAGTCCACCGTGAGGACGCCTGTGTTTGCTGATGTTGCCTTCCTTTGTACGTCAAAATACAAAGAAAACCCAGCTCAGGACACAATTTGTGGGAGCAAAAGCCCATTAATGGAAGCTTATAATGGATGATTTGATGATGGTACTACCTTGGGTCGACCAGCGATGAAGCTAGTCTGATCTTTAGCAATCTTTCTCTTCTTTTCACCAGAGACTTGTTGTTTTGGGGCTTTCTCATCATTGGGTTCGGCCACCATTGGCGTGTGGCTAATTTGGTCGACAACAGAAGGGGGCGGTAAGACAGCAATGTCAACAGAGTCGCTGCTATCCAAGTTTCTAGCGTCAGCTCCTGGGAGCTGTGGGTTGTCGTCAGATGAGTAGCAGTGGAGGAAGCAAGAGGAAGCATCGGTCACGTCTCCCACTTGCTGTGGGAGGAAGGAGTTCTCAGTGGGCATGCATGGAAGATAGGCACAATCGATAAGGGATGGGTGATGCTCAAAGTATGAGAATGCCATTAGTTTGGTAGAGCTGTGGAATGATATCAATATATGGATTAGAAGAAGAAGAAGAAGAAGAAGAAGAAGAAGGAAACAGAATGAAGCAAGGTGGATCTATGCGAGAGAGAGAGAGAGAGAGAGAGAGAGAGAGAGAGAGATGTGAGCATTGAGTCCTTATAAAGGCAAACGGGTGGTGGGTGGAGGGAGGAGGATGGCCCATTATTGACACTCGAGAGAGACTGATGCCCATGACAGGCAATTTTCTAAGACCAAGTTGATAACTGTTGACCCTTGGCTTGGCTGGATTGTGACCAAAACTCTTACTTGACTTGTCTTGTAGGTGTTTTATTTTCAATCTGAATTCCTACATAATGGAAGACAAATAATGTGCTAATTTGATATGTAATGCTAAATATTAATCTGAGCTATTCATAAAAAACAATGTCCAAAACAGTGTCTTATACTTGCAAATGAAAGTGCTTAGCTAGATCAAATATGCTCTATAGTTGCATGCTGACACAACACTTACCTAAGCTTCCTTCATGTATTCAATCACCACTTGTTTTTGCGTTGCTAGAATTCCCCAGTTATCCAAATACAGATACTTTAATAGGAAGGATCTATAGATATTTGGATTCTTTTATGAGACTGGATATGCTAATCTGCTGCACATCATGGAGGGCAAAAAATCAACTCTGATATATCAAATACCACTGATGTGACAAGCAACATCAAATTTTTCTCAAACATAATTAACTCATTTATCATGATGCCCAGAATCAGACAGACTGAGCCTTCGACTAAAAGTTTTCTTGTGTCTTCAATGAATGAAAGCACATGAAGGCAAAATCCAGTGGCATTTCTTGTACATAAGAGTTTTGGAGATCTGTCGACTGTAATCCATCTTTGAATTCCACCAACTTCCTTACAGTACATTGAAGCGAATCTATAGCTAATATTACTACAACATCACATAAAGAATTAACATGATAGTGACTGCATCAAACAAAAGCAATGCTTGGAACTTGCTACACTCACTGTACACGACATATTAGAGAATCAAATCGTTGAGAAATATTTTTTTCCCAATAACAGCCTAAGTAGATCCACTTCAAAGAGCATACATAGGACAAGATAAGGTTGATGCAGCCCATGATGTCCCTCGTATCATGATTTCCGGTGAATCAACAACTGAGCCTTTTACTACAGGTTTTTCTTCCGTTCTGCAAGTTTAGGTGATTCTGCAGGGAAGTACTTGATGCCCACAAGGTCACCAACTTTGCTGATTACCTGGAGTTGTATAATAAGGAATGAGAGAAGATCAAAGAAATTGGATCATCTGAAGCAAAACAGAATGTATGGAATTAACTTACCTCCAAACCTTTTACCAGGTCTTCTCTGGAGTGTGAAGCAGATATGCAGATGCGAGCTCTTGCAAGAAGCAGTGGTGTTGCAGGAAATGCAACAGTCACAACCGCAACCTACAGTGTTGGCAGCAATAATTGTCATTTTTTGGTATTCACCAGTTGAAAGGAAAAGAAAGGCTTCTTATAACTGATGCCATGAGAACGGGCAACAAAGTCAGAATATGGATGAACATGGTCCAAAAGAAAATTGAAGACAAATGTGTACACACATCAAAGTGCTATCTCATTTGTAAAGAACACACAAGTGTCTATAGGATAATTCCTCGTAGAAAATAATGGGCACTAAACATTAAAATTGCAGTTTTTTCTAACAAAACCACCTAGGTGTTCATATGAACATCTATTTGTGTAATCAACCGATGTATCTACTCTGAAGAACTCCATGTGTTCTCATATCATTGCTGAAAATATAGCATGAAAAATAATGCAAGAATACAAGCACAACACGTCTACAACTCGATGAAGACAAAAGCATATCCTGGACTTCAAAAAGTTGTATATATAATATCAATCATAATAGTAAAATTGTCGACAAATGGCATGACACTTACATTCTGTCTAAGACATTCCCTTGAGAAGGCTGGGATTTTTGCTGGGTTGTAGAGCATTATTGGCATAACTGGAGAATCATTATCACCAAGAACCTCAAATCCCATTTTCTGAAGTTCTGACCTGAAGAAGTTGCTATTTTCACGGATGCGTGCAAGTTTCTGAGCCCCTGGTACAACCATACCAATCACAAATAAAAACTTCTGTACTTCGATATACATCAAAGAAGACATCTTTAACTAACTAAAAATTGTTAGTTGCATCACAAATGTTCCATTAAGTACCTCTATTCGAACCATCTTCCCCAAGGATAACCTTAATTGCAGAGATAACTTGTTGCACAGCAGGTGGTGACATGGATGTGGCATACAGATGTGCAGGACAAGTGTACTTAAGAAATTGGATGATTTCCTGAATAAGACATAAGAAGGTTTAGGAAGTATATCCTAAATTGGCCCTACTTCATAAGTGATTTTGTGAAATTTGGTACAACAAGAATAGGACCTTTGATGCTGCAATGTAGCCTCCACAAGATCCAAATGATTTTGTAAATGTTCCCATCATGATGTCCACATCAGCTGTATCTACTCCTAGGAGCTCACAGACCCCTCTGCCTGATTTTCCAACAGCGCCGATGCTGTGGGCTTCATCCAAATATGTGTAGGCCTGTTTTCATATAAAAAGAAGTGCAGATTATTATTATTTTAATTATTATCCATCAAGAAGCATCTTTCTCATATCTGATTCTCCCGGATGCATGTGAATTAAAGATCAGAAATTAAGATTTGAAATGTAACTCATCAAACCTTATACTTTTTGCAGACTGCTATGATTTCAGGAAGCTTGCAAAGTTCTCCTTCCATGCTGTAGATACCCTCAACAATGACAATTATCTTTTTCCAAGGTCTATGCGTCCGAGGTTGTCCCTCAGCTATCTGCTCTCTCAGAACCTCTTCCAAATGCGAGGGGCCTAGACAACATCAAAATGTAAGTTAAAAGCAAGGAAGAATGTGGACAATACAGCATCTGACAGCTTAAAACTTACTGTTGTGCTGGAAAACACGTACTGCTGCACCAGATCCTCGGGCACCATTGACAATAGAGTTATGGTTCAAAGAATCACTAATGATCAATCCTCCCTGAAAATGACCATGATTAGCGTTAGTCCATCAACAAAAGCTGCATGAATCTCATGATTGCAAGCGCAAAGCTTTTAAGGTCTAGTGCCTTTAAGAACTTAAACATACCTTCCCAATTAGAGCAGGGATAATTGCAGAGTTTGTCACATAACCCATGCCAAAAAGTAGAGCAGCTGGTTTTCCGACAAACCTTGCAACCAGTTCCTCCAGCTCAGTGTGCAGGTTTGTAGTCCCTGATACAAGACAAAGCATAATCACATTAATCCAAACTCATCAATATCTACTTTTCTAATTGACATGGCATGCAAAAGATTCATACCACCATCAACACGAACACTGCATGTACTGGGTGAATATTTCTTCAGAGAATCAATAACATGAGGTGTACAGTATTCATCAGCTGCTGCAAATCCAAGGTAGTTGTATGATCCCAGATTCAGGCACTTTGTAGTATTTGAGGTCCGGCTGCATTAAGTAACAGGAACAAATAAACCTCAACACATTCCAATTGCAATCACAAAATATATTCCAGAGACTATAAAATAGGAATGATTTGAAAGTTTGCTCATCTATATTTTTCTCGAGAAGGATTTACAGTTCCCAAATCCTTGGGAGAGAATAAATGCCACATATTTCAGATAAGATGCCTTGTACACCTTTACTTTCTATATAACAAAAACTCATATTCTGACAGAAAGTCCCTATTAAAAATACTTACTGCAGTGTCTTGTTATTGTCATTAGAGTAACGGTCAACTACATCAAACCAAGCATCTGGTGCACTCGCAATTGGTCGGCTAAAACAGTCCTGCCAAATTAGAATGCTATCAATACATTGTTCAAAACGAGCAGCTTAACAACAGAATCCATTGGTAAGACCTACTGATTAAAGGATGTGCATGACCATTTCATCTGCAGCAGACCTACTTGGTGAGAGTATTATCCTGCACCAAGCAGTTGGTGCAGGATAATACTCGCACCTTGGTCTTGAAAATTTGTAATGAGATCGATTGATGAAAACAATAGTTACTTTAAAAGATTAGATACAATAAATCAACATTTTAAAAGTTGTTAGACAAGATAGGCTTTATTGTAGCCAACTACATAGAGTTATTTCCTTCACAAACAACGTAATTAAGTTAAACATATATCTTATCGTATTAAATCTAGTTTAGAAAACAAGTAAACTACATCAGGTGTTCTCTTTCTGTCCTATAATTAAATTAAAAAATCAATAGTGAAACAATCATTAGCATTAAGTTTACAACGCCAATTTCATTACGAGTGCAGCTCATTGCAATATTTTTACAAGTGCAGACCCTTTCTATCAGCATTTCTTGAATGGAAAACACTTGTGTTGAGATATTCATACTGTGAATGTTTCCCTCTCCCAGTTTTATATTATGATGAAATCAAGTGAACAAATCTATTTTATCGGGACATCCAACGAATCATTTAGCGTCGGAATGTCTCATATCAGTGATTCAGAGAGGCAAGACCAATCAGATCAAGACGATACAGAAATTTGAAAGGAAAGCCGGGTACAGAATGAAGGAAAGGACAAACCTGAATCCTGAGATAAAGCCGGCGGGTGTAGAAATCTTCTAGCCCCAAGCAGATAGGCGCATAGCCCTGTCGAAAATAAAATACGAAATTGAATCCTCGATCAGAACCCAAATAATTCAACGTATGCCCAAAGAAATAGGTTGGGGATGGACCTTGAGGTCCTTGGACTTGGATTTGGACCAATCGATGAGCCTCCGAAAGAAATCCCTCATCTGCCCGAAGGCGAAGAGGAGACCATAGCTGAAGAGCGTGGTGAGCGCGGTCAGGTACGGCAACCTCACCATCGTTTCGCGGCGGGTGTTCGGCTACCAATCCGGCAATGAATCAAGGGAGAGCGAGAATCGAGGGCGAGAGGAAGGCAATGTGGGGGGACGAGGAGAGCGAGGGTGAGGATGGCGTTTAAATGGACGGAACGGTCATCGTTGGCGTCGTCGAGAAGAGTGGAAGAGAAGACTTAGACTCGAGGGCGGTATGTCGACCGGTCGAACGACGAAAGCTCCTCGACTCAGTTCTCACGTCTCTCTCTCTCTCTCTCTCTCTCTCTCTCTCTCCCTTCTTTAATTTTTTTCTGCTAATTTCACTTTATCGAATATTAAATAATTGGATATCGTATATTACACAATAATATCCATATAATGTTATTTATACTAATTAATCGTATTAAACAGCGAGGTTGAAGAACCTTTCCTCGTTTGATTGCAATAATAAAACATGAGCTCTACATAATTGAAATAGTGTTGCTGAATTCAACAAGTGAATCCATCAGTCAAATACGACGTTGTTGCGTGACCTCTTCACTACGGCCGAACTCAGCATCACCCCACCCCATTGACTACGGCAACGAAGGAGAGACAAGACCTATTCTGGTATAATAAACTCATCGCTATTCATGAGGGTATAATAAATCCTCATTATTGCTAAGGGTTTCTTGACGTCCGATGCTTTTCATATTGTTAACATCCCCAACAACTACGAGGGAGGGAAGACTGACTAGGATTATATATATATATATATATTATACTTATATCATATTAAAATCATTTTGTACTTATATATATATATATTTTTTATCATTTTGTACTTATATTTTTTCATACTTATATCATTTTAAAATTTTATATTGATATCTCTATAATTTTAAAAATAAAATAAATAATCTTAATTCCTAACACAATTAGCTCCGGTAATGAAAAATATAACACGTATTTGATCGACGTGAAAATGATGATAAAAATATAATTTTAATATTTTTTATTTATTTCTAATAAGTTTATTGATAAAAAAATAATTTTAACATCTCACATGTTGAAAATATAAGAGATGTTGAAATTATCTTTTTGTTTGTCACTTTTGCGTCCATCTAACATGTGGTGTAATGAGTTATATTTTCGGTTTCACTTTCAGAATAATAAAGATCTCAATATAATTTTTTTAAGTATAAAGATTATAATATTAATAAAATCTAAGTATAAAAAATAATATGTAATTAGCTCAACTTTAGAAATAATTTCTAAAGTTTACTTACTTTAGAAATCCTGCACTAAAAAGACATTATTTTGTAAATGATTCATATCGTAAGAGAGACGAATAGTTGCGCGCATTGATAAGAAATTTCATGAAATATGTTTGAAGATTGATTGAATAAAAATCCTAATTAGCTTTCCTTTGCAGCTCTATTGAATGATTTTTTTCTCAAAAAAAAAAATGAAGGTCAGGTCTGAGTTCCAATCATGCAAGAACTGGTCTTTGCCAATCAATTCAATCAAGTCCTTTGGGGACTATATTTTCTCCCTCAAATGCCTATAAAATATTGATTTTGTAGATGGGTTAGATTAGTAATTTAAAAGACATAAATGCAATGTTTATTTCGTTCTTTAATTAAGAGCCTAATATGGTTTTGGCAGGTAGAAAGACCCCTAAAATATTCTATTAGTTCAGTCGTAATATAATGGACTATGGAATTGGTCATATTAGAGACGGGCAATACTTCGTAGTGTCTTTTGCAAGTAAAATAATTGGCACCATTCGAGATTTTTCTTTTGTTGGTAATTCATTCATATAAAACATTTAAGATGCTTTTAAACATATTTTGGAATGAATTTTCCTGAATTAGTACTAACAATAATAATTTAAAAGTTTATCGAAATTATTTTTTATAATTTAAATTTTGAAAAATGAATACGAATTATTTTTTAATATATTTGTGAGCATCATCTATACCTCCTATTTACTCGGAGATAATTTGAATAGCTTAGTTACCTACACTTTGATTCCACAACAATCCGAGAAGTTCTCCTCCTACGTAGTACTCCGGCTAAACCCAATTAGACATGCTGCTGTTGTTGCCTTTCGAAAGGAGGAAGAGGAGGAGGCCCACAAGGTCATAAAGTCTCTTTTGACTCCGATCACATCGGCAAAAGGAAATTTCCAAAAGCTAAAGCCTGCATCGCAGTCATCTCGTGCAAAGATGGTGACCGAGATTTGCTTCTTCACCCTTCCATGCCATTGCTCGTTTCGAGTTGAGATCAACAAATGTTGTTAACGTTAGTTGATGAGTCAACTCATCTGATATCTCTTTTCGTATATTTAAATCACTAATCCTAAATAATTCTAACTTAAATTAATAATTTGAGCTGATACATTAATTACTATTATTCTTCCTAACCATAAGCTCTCAAAATAATCTCATCTCCATACTCCATCGTGCTTGTATATATATATATATATATATATTAATTATCACATCGTGCACTCTTACAGTTCATGCTCGCAGGCCAATCCATATAATTATATTAAACATACTGGACCTCGTACTTCACCTGCACCGAAGAACTTATAATACCAACCAGAATAACAATAACAGTTGGTTTGAATCATCGACGTATTTTGTTCATGGTTACTGCATTCGAAAGACTCGATGAGAAACAAATACAAGCTTCAAGCATAGTTAAACTGTGCTTGAATAATCACTATAAACAGTAAATAATAATTATCGCCGATGCATCTTCGTGCATGGTATGAAGTGATATTTCCATGCGGGGTGCACATCTTATCGACTGAGACCCGACCCAGAAATGGCGTCGCAGCATTATCCATTCAGCTGGCCATGCCGAAGGGTGGCCCCACCATCACCCACTAGTTGGGTGCAGGGATGGGTAACGACTGTCACGTTATGGCTGTTTTATAATTGCCCCATAATGGCCAAGCAAATGACACCGGAAGCGAACGTACCCGTCGCCCGCTCCCGTCTCCCTAAACGACAAGCCGCGTGCCGGGGAGGGGGGGGGGGGGGGGGGGCCCACCGTGACCCATCGGCAGCCGTCCATCAGACGCCATCTGATGCCCGCCACTTGTCCACGTGACCGTTCCATCAAATTAGTGGGGAATTATTGGAAGGGACAGCAAAGAGAGCGGGGCGTGAATCCCAACCCGTCACCCTGATGCCTTGTCCACCGTCCGATCAACCGTGATATCACGCGATCCACCGGATCGAGGACGTCCGTTCTGCTGCGCTCCCCCCGAAATATTCGTTTCTCAAAATAATATAAAAAACAATAAATATTTATTTTTTCCTGTCACACCTAATCATTAAAAATCTAATGATTTCGTTACTAATTAAAGCGCCGGTCCGATGGCAGACACCGTAATTACTCCAACGATAAGGTCATTTGTGGACCTCGGGAGACGGTATTCTTCGTTTCCTGCTCTCCTTGTCCGCAAGCGACGGACAAGGACCAGCGGCACGAAGCTAACGGTCCATATCACTCCACGCGAACCGGCAAATTTATATCGACCGTCGGATTAAAGCACCGGGTCAGAATAACTAAACCGGAGTCTCAACTCCGGTTAGTGAAGCGTGGAAGCGAGAGAGCGAGAGAGAGAGAGAGAGAGAATAAGAAGCAAATACATTAGAAGCGGAGGCCCTCCTCGTCCTTTAGATCTCAGGCTAGGGCTTATATCTTGTGCACTTGTTTGGATTGATCGCTGGGTGGTGTTGTTGAAGGGTTTGTTCTTTGTGGTTTGTCTGATTTTTCTTTCCTTTTTGGACTTCTTTTTTATCCATGCGGTATGAGTGAGTTTCTTCCCCTAAATCTTCTCCTCGTTGATCCGATATGATCTGAGCGAGTTTTGATCCTTGGTCCATCGATTTATTCCGGAAAAGAGAGGTTTTTAGCATTTCCGAGGTGGATCTAAACCTGATTCGTGGTCAAATTGAAGAAGGGGAATGGTAGATGAAATATGGGATCTTTTCTGACTCTGTTACTTCTGTTCTGGATAGTTGCGGGTGGAGTTTATCGACATCCCTGATCGAGTTCTTGCTTTTCTGCTTGTTGTAAGCCGAGGGGGAAAGGGCGAGTGAGGAAAGATCTAGTTAGTTGTAGTCTTCAGCCATGACTTACTTCCCGGAGGAGGTGGTGGAGCACATCTTCGACTTCCTCGGCTCGCACCGGGACCGGAACGCGGTGTCGACGGTGTGCAAGGCTTGGTATCACGTGGAGCGGCTCAGCCGCCGGAATGTGTTCGTCGGCAACTGCTATGCCATCCGGCCTGAGCGAGTGATGGCGAGGTTCCCCGGGATGAAGTCGCTCAGTGTCAAGGGGAAGCCCCATTTCGCCGATTATAACCTGGTTCCTTATGACTGGGGTGGCTTTGCTCTCCCCTGGATCAAGGCCGCGGTGCGCCGCTGCCCGGGCCTCGAGGACCTGCGGCTGAAGAGAATGGTGGTTACCGATGATGACCTTGATCTCCTTGCGCGCTCCTTCCCCAACTTCAGATCACTTGTTCTCGTCAGCTGCGAGGGATTTAGCACTGATGGGCTCGCTGCGATTGCCACTTATTGCAGGTGAGCTGCCTATCTGTTATTACTTCGTTTCAGCGGAATGTATGGTTAATAAGTGTATCTTAAGGGTGTACGCGCATTTGTTTTCTCGGATTGTCTGCAATTAGTTGTTGTAGTTGAAGGTTATATCTTTTCTGCATGTACATCTCTCTCCGTTTATCATTAGGTATTGGAAGTCCAATCAATCTGTAGCATTTTTTCCTCAAGCAGGATATGCTATAGCTAAATTTTCTTTTTACTGTTCTGCTAAAAAAAAATAATCTTTGCTCCGTGGAGAGATTAATAAGGATCATGGGTTGGCTCTGTGAGCATACAGATTGATTATAAGTTGCTTTTCTTCCCTATGTGTCTTGAATAAGTATTAGCAGCGTTTTGTAAGGATTAGATGACTTGATGAATTTAAAGGTGCTCACCTGACAATGTGGTAGGCTTAAATTCTTGTAATTATGAAGTAACATTAGCTTTTCCACTTTTCTAAAGAGTACGATTACTGGTTATAACATTTCTCTTGTTTGTTTATGTCTGGTTGCTGCTTATTAGAGGTCTTAGGGAGCTGGATTTACAAGAAAATGAAGTGGAAGATCATGGGCGCCAATGGCTCAGTTGCTTTCATGAATCCTGTACTTCTCTGGTGTCCCTGAACTTTGCTTGCCTCAAAGGGGAGGTCAATGCAGGCGTTTTAGAGAGGCTCGTGGCTAGGTGCCCAAACCTCAGGAGCTTAAAGCTTAATCGTGCAGTATCTGTGGAGTCACTAAATGAGATTGTTGCTCGGGCTCCTTACTTAGTGGACCTTGGAACTGGTTCTTTCGCAGTTGACCACCATACCGATGCTTATCAAAGGCTGATGAATTCCTTTTCCAAATGCAAGTCATTGAGTAGCTTGTCAGGGTTCTGGGAAGCTTCTCCTCACTGCCTTGATGCAGTCTATCCAGTCTGCATCAATCTGACTGTTCTAAACATGAGCTATGCTCCTGCAATTCAGGCCGATGACCTTATCAAGCTGATTTCCCTTTGTTTTAAACTTCAAAAACTTTGGGTGAGATTTTGTTGATTCGTTTCTGAAATCATATAAGTTTCTCTGTATCACACGTTAACTAACTGTGGGCTGATTGTTTCACAGGTGTTGGATTGCATTGGGGATAAAGGATTAGCAGTTGTCGCCTCCACTTGTAAAGAACTGCAGGAGTTGAGGGTATTTCCATCTGATATCTATGGTGCTGGAGCTACTTCTGTGACCGAGGAAGGTTTGGTTGCCATATCTTCAGGATGCCCCAAGCTTAATTCATTGCTTTACTTTTGCTATCAAATGACAAATGCTGCGCTTATAACTGTTGCAAAGAATTGTCCACATTTCACACGGTTCAGATTGTGTATCCTCGATCCTTGGAAACCAGACCCTGTCACTAATCAGCCACTTGATGAAGGTTTTGGGGCAATTGTGCGTTCGTGTAAAAACCTCAGGAGATTGTCACTATCAGGTCTTTTGACGGACCAGGTTTTCCTATATATTGGCCTATATGCAAAGTGTCTCGAGATGCTGTCCATAGCATTTGCTGGTGATAGTGATAAGGGGATGGTTTGCATTCTCAAAGGATGCAAAAATCTAAGGAAACTTGAAATAAGGGATTGTCCATTTGGTGATATCGCACTCCTGAATGATGTGGCAAAGTATGAGACAATGCGATCCCTTTGGATGTCGTCCTGCGACGTTACCCTGGGAGGTTGCAAGGCTCTTGCAGCAAAGATGCCAAGACTTAATGTGGAGATCATAAATGAAAGTGAGGGAACTGATAAGCTTGAGGAAAATATTAGCGATCTCCACAAAGTGGAGAAGATGTACGTTTATCGGACTGTTGCTGGGCCAAGGAATGATGCACCAGATTTTGTTTGGACACTGTAGAATTGGCCAAAACATCTGTATTATTGTTAGTTTCCGGCGGTAATGTTCTTAAGTTCTTCCGATGTTTTATTTGCTTTAATGTTGTGGAAGTGGCACTATGCAATATCTGTTTAGGTTGGTTTTTTTAGATTGAAGCTAAGGAAGCCAAACGGAATTCCCGGGTTTGTAGCCTTTGATCTTGTGTAATTTTTCTAGGGGCTTGTGGTCCTTAATGGTAGTAGCAAAAGATTACTAGACATCATCATATGTCTTTTTATTCGACTTGCTTCCACTTTACAGTTTTAAAGTGAACACATCTTTGAAAGTCTTCATGAGTTTAAAGAGTGAAGCATCTGCAAATTTGCTTCAATCATAATGTAAGTCTCATTCCTTGCTCTGATGTCTTGCCTGTACAATATCCATTATACTCGGCATGACGAAAATGAGATGCTGGTTGATCCAACTAATAATCATATGGTTTAACTGTGCAGATTGTAAGTATGTAAATTTATTTATTTGAAGCTGGTACTATATTATGTGATGTCTTGACTCCAAAATCCAAGTTGATGGCCCCTTCACTCTCATTTGATCCATACAACTACTTTGTCATCGGATGTAGCATTTCTTGATCCAAAACCATCAGCCCCACAAAGTCGATTACTAAAGAGAAGGAACTTCGTGGATTGTTCATCTCTGCTTTTGTTGCTTCCAACTCCCACCATGGAATGCCACACGTGCAGATTCAAACATGGGCAACTCTCTTTTTTCTTTGGTCTCTTGACATGGCTTTATTTTCTCGACACTGATAAGGTACAGAAGGAGAGTGGGAGAAGAAGAGCATTGGTGGTGTTGGTGCAGTGATGAGATTGTGTCCCATTAAGCTCATCATCATCTTTCTTGTGTTTGGTCATATGGCCTTTTTCTTTTCGTCACTGTGGTTCGCAGAGGACGACCAGCTTTTCTGACCATTTGCATCTGCTTTTGGTCTCCCCGCTGTAGAATCCGCTGAATTCTTCCCTTGTGATCGTCTCTTTTTCGTCGTCACATGACAGTCCAGCCTGACTCGAACCAAAAAACATAGATAGGGGAGACTGAAATGAACTCTGTTCCTGCTTTCGTATCTTAAATAAATAACATTTTCTATTCTTAAAGTATCCCAATTTATTAAATGCTTCTCAAGTGTTTTACAGCTTTTCTCTCGGCAGGAAATGTTCCATCACCTGCCAAATCAATCCAGCTGAATTAGTCACGAAATTGTTGCCCAGCCATGTACCACTCAATAGAAATTATTAAGGAAATTCCAGGAGCTCTCTCTCTCTCTTGTATACACACAAGAACTACAAATGTCTTCAAGATCGTTTCATCAGAAAATGAAGATTATGGACTCTATGTCTAAACTAGAGAATCAAACTGATTAAAATATAATAAGAAATGGGAACAAATTTGGCCTGTTGGGTATCTGTCATCTTCCTGGGAAGGACAAATACATAATAGGAACTTGTTGGTTGGAATGTAAGGCCAAAGGATACAGTATCGCAACAATTTTGGTCACTTCTATTTGCTCCCAAGTTCCATGAATACATCGCTGGCTGGCATCAAAGGACAGCGAAAGGGAGGAGTTAAAGAGGTCTTAGATTGCATCATTTGGCTATGGCTCCTTTACAGCAACAATACAGCTCAGATTGGTAGCGGTTGGATTGGACTCGTGGCATCAACAGTGACGACAGTGGTTTCAGCAAACGGCTGCTGCTGCTGCAGCTGCTCCTGTTGCTGCACCCCGTATCTTATCACAACCTGTCTTTGGCTGTGGCCTCGGACGCGTCATGTCTCACCACGCAAATAGATGGATTGTGGCTGGCAAATGTTGTCGGAACTGGCGATACTAACTCTTCTCTCTCTCTCTCTCTCTCTCTCTCCCTGCAGAGATTCCCGTCTGCCAGAGGACGAAAGGTTCCTTTGTCTGAAGCAGTTAACTCCTTCGTCTACCCACCTTATTCCCTTCTCAGTCCCCAGAAGGCAAAAGAATTCTACTATCTTAAGCTTCTTTTGCACAGTTGGGGTTTGGCTTTGGTGTTGTAGAATCCAAAGCATATGTTTACTGCGTCATGAGAAAGACAAGTAATGGTCGATAGAAAATACAACGGGGAACAAAGCCAATGATCTCCGAAATGACCCTTACAAAAGTACCGTTCCGTTACAGAACAGAGGAAAGGATACAAGTAGATCTCCACGCGCGTCCATATCCCAAAGGCCCGCAACTGCCATGGATGACGAAAGATCCAATTCCGGCGTGGTCCTCTCGTACCCATTCGGAGTGTCCATCGCGTGATCTGCGTTCTTGGTGCTTTGAGATGCACGCGTGGACGTGATTTGAGATTGGAGCTCGGCGTGGGCGACGTGGGGAGTGAGGCAGGACCAGGGAAAACAAGCACACCTCATCGCTTCAGAGTCCACTACGCTTTTGTTCCCCGCGTCCAGGTTGGCGTGGAGCCTGAACCAAACATGGATGAAGAGGAAGAAGACGAAGAAGACGAGAGAGTCCCACACGGAGTGCGTGATTGCGGTACTGAGCCACTGATAACAACGATGACATTCTAAAGAGAACTCTTAATGAATTCAATTGATTGATCCCTCCTGTTTGTGGACTGATGTCATCTCTATGATTCACATCTGCGTGTAGTTCGGAAAGAAAGGGTACAAAGATTGCAACTTGCATGTTCATAAAAACGCGATCTTTGACACTGGATCAGCTCAGGAGGAGCCGTTGTTGCCGAGGTGGAAGAGGCGGCCGCCGCAGCTCGGGCAGACATGGGCGCGCTTAGGGACCATGAAGTACGTGAAGCAGGCTCTGCAGCCGGCGGCGACGAGGACGTGGCCGCCGCCGCCGCTGCCAACGTCATCGACGGACGCGGAGGTCTCCGTGGAGGAGGCGGAGGAAAGGCTGGAAGAGCCAGGGGTGTCTCCGCTGGCATCGTAGCTGGAGCCAGTGGTTTCTCCGCTGGCGTCGTAGCTGGAGCCGCTGTCCTCATCATCCGAGGCCTCGCCTTCGTCGGAATAGGATGAGGCGATCGTGGAGTTTCGCGGGTCCTCCGTGGTTCTGATGCCGGTCTCCCAGTTGATGTAGTAGACTTCCCCTGTCTGTAACAGTGGGAACAGGAGACATCAGTACGAGGCGACAACAAAGATCGAATTTTTGTGAGAAAATTTGATAAGAAATGCATCACTTGGGACGATCGAAATATTTGTCGACAGAACATATAACAAGATTCTCGGGAACCAATGAAAGATGAAAAGCTTGAAAAGCTGACGGGACAAAGGAGACATGGGAAGCCGATGAATCTGAACATGTTTTCGTGCTTGTCATGTATAAGCAACAAAAGGCCTTTTTTTTTTTCTTTTCTTTTCAGTTCTTTACAATCATGTTCCTTTGGTTGTGCTCATCCTTGACAAGCAAATCAACAAAAGAATGAGCTGAGAAGGAGCAATTCCTTTCTACTACTAACCATCACAGTCTTTTTGCAGCAGAAAACCATAAGAACAGAATTGGTGCATTTGCGGTCAACGTTGGAAAAGGTTGCGGATGCAAGAGTGGCATTTACTACAAGAAAACCAGACGAGAAACATCAAGGAAGGATTTCGACGAGGGAATCGACATCTTAATGAGCATTAATGGCCAAATGATTGGGCAAACAGGGAGAGGAGTGGAGGAGGAGGCAGAGAACGCACCCTCATGTCGAGGTACTGCTCCCAGTTGTGCGGGAGGGCGGTCCCCGAGTTCAACTCCACCGTGACTCCCGCGATCTCGTCGCTGTCCTCGACGAGATGGCGCCGCTGCTGCCGCCGTGGCAGCGGCGGCGGCTTTGGCTCCCTCCGGCCTCTTCTCAGAGAGCAGTTCCGGAGAGAAGCGGTGATCATGTCGATGTTGGGCCGCGTCATCGCCGAATGCAATGCCCGAAACCAAACCAAAGCAAGTTCAGAGAGCAGAGAGGAGGGAAGAGCTCCTCCGGTCTAAAGACGAGCCATTTGGTTGATTTCTAGTGAAGTAATATATATATGTATATATATAAATAGAAGCGGCGGGGGGTAGAAACACGATACGAACTCATTTTTAACGCCATCTTTAGATCTCCTCTTGAGTTTAACTTGGATTCTTTTACTTGAAGCTTTACATCAGGTCACGAAGACCACACACAAGAATCTTTTTTGGATCCTTTGTCTGCAACTGATGCATTGAACCATATTTCGAAGCTCAATGACTTACGCAGAACTATGATTCCTCACGAATCATCCCTGAATTCTAATCTGCTTTCCTACACATATTCAAGCAACAGATTGGAAATTATGCAGAACTATGATTCATGGATTTCCTTTTTCTACCCGATATAACCATTTCATGACTGCAACAAGAAGACCAAATTCACAGACGAAATCGACCATTATATTTCCTAGTGATCCTACCACTTGGACAGATCAAAATTTGATGGGATGGAAAACCCTCAACCTATAGTCTCAAAAGCATTCTCAAGAACAGACCAACCAGCTGCCACCAGGAGATCTAATCACCATCTCTTCTTCTTGCTTGACTTGCAGCACTTCACTTTGATGAGCTGGCAATCACACAAGTATGGCCAGTGATCCATATTTGGTTAAAAAGCTTCTCTGCATTAAAATCTTAATTTTCAAAGCAAATTGGATCAAAGATACAAACTTTAAGTACAGAAATACAAAGAACAGATTAAAAGCAGAAGACTAACACCTTTGCCTGAGCATGTATTCCAGCAGTAATGGTTCAGATAATGCGTCAGAAATCATGTAATTGGATGTTAGAAGTTGCAGCAAATAGTTTTGTCACAAAATAGAATGACAAATGATCTGAAGCAGATAACTCACTCATTCAAGTGGTAGAATTGGCGTAGAATAAGCATCCTAGATCAGATAAATAAGAAATTTGTCCCAGAATATTCAGCGAGAGAAGGAGGCAATAAAAGAATGCCAAATGAATGCCAACATGTAGGTGATAAGTGTCTCAAATAGGCATCCAAATGAATGCCAAACTTGGCACATTTTTATGGTTCTGATGGATCACCAAAATTGACAGATACCACAGGCTCAAAATAATGCATCTCAAATGTATAGTACCACTTAAAAGTATTAAGGCAAGAACAAACCTGTAGATCAGATGATGCCTTTCACTTTAGATTCCAAGACGAATGTGTGAGAAGCAGTTGTGAAGATGAATGAGTAGTGAAACCACTGAACACACAAAAAAACCATATATAAAGATAAAATCAAATGAAAGAAGCAAATACATTTTGCATGTATTTGATGTTATCAAACCTATTCTGAGACCAACAATCATCAGTAAGGCTCACATCATACACAATCCTGAATCGTTGCCAGTTGCACTTTTAAGGAATCAGGCTACAATAGTCAGCCAATTCAAAGCTTACATGAATTGGCTAAAGTATCAGTCATAGAACTGAAACACCTCAAAGAAGCATACTTCACATGACTACATATACATACATACGCAATACAGCATGACTGCATCCCTAGTGCAAGAGAACAAACTCGAATCACGAAAAGAAATCTCATATGCAGAAAAAGAAGGAGAACGTGAGTCGATGCCCATCATAAAGAACACGAGATTCTAACGTAGAAACACTGCATTTCCCCTGTCCATAGTGAAAGAGAACAGAGGCCATTAATGAGGCTGCTAAGGATCCATGAAGAACAATGGAAAATTTCCAAGTGAAGAATACCTGGGAAACAAATGAAAATGTGTAAACATCGACGACATCAAGAGAACAATGATGTGGGCAAAGTGATAACTCTCAGTTCCAATTACCAGAGAACAATGCATGAACATAGACAAATTGATTGAGATGACCAGTTGATACCAGTGGCCTGGTACCTGATTCTAAGATATGTCTTACCACCAGTTAAGATAAGGATTTCATTCCAGGACTGTAAAGTCAACCACAAGCTTCTTCTTGGCACTAACACCTCATGGAACATAGAAAGAGTAAGCAGCCTAGCATGAAGGAAAAGAGCCACTTAGATTAGCCAAGGAGACTGCCTATAAACCACACAAAGGTTTTGATTGCAGCACTGAAGACCATGGAGAGATCATAGGCAAGTCATCCTTGGCTACCCAAGTCAGGATCTTATCTTCATGTAAGGCCACTCTTCCACCTACTGCTTCAAGGATTGGCATACCCTCTCAATGGTTGTGCGCCTATTTATAATGCAGGAGGAGAGAGAAGGGACTGGAAGCAGCCCGCCACATAAATTTGTCACTACCTCATCGCCTGATCCATGAGTCATTTATCTCTGAGACCTACTGATGGCCTACTCTCAGAATTTATCCATGCAGAATATATTCTCCTGATTTCTTGGGACCAATATAGATGGATGTTAATTCCAATATAGTTCACACACTCTTAGTTTCTTCCTAATAGCACTCTTAGTGGTTCTCCTCGTTGCATTAATGCAAAATCTTAACTTCTGAGCAATTCTAATTATCACATGCTTTGACCTCTTGCATCGAACAGTAAGCGTCATGATCTTGCACAAAGTAGAATAATATATTCCGAGCCTTTTAGCAGCCTACTTGTTTTCTGATTGGTGAGGCACAAGTGGTGGAAAGAATTGACGAACTTTAATTCCTTTTCATGCTTTCAGTATATTGTTCCGATACAAATAAAGTCAATGCTATCCACCACTCTTTAAAGCATTTTGTTCTCTCCCAATTGGTTGACCCTTAGGATCCAGTAAGGTCAAGGCTTTCAGGTGATGGCAATTCAAACTTGGCTATATGCCAAGCTTCTTCGACAAAAAAGTTCTCCAGGCACACACATACATATCCGCTGCATTGGCAGCCCTACTTATGGAAGCTATTGGAAGGCTTAGGTGCCATGAACTTGTGGTCAAGGCAATTGCAGAAAAGATGGGGAATGGCATTCATGTCTGTGTCTGGCTGCTAATGAATCAGATGCATTCTTGGATCCTATCAGTGCCCTTTCCTGTATCTATCAAAACGTTGCATCAGTTTCAGTACATTGCAGCATTGGATAAACTCGACAAATATATGTATATATATATATATATATATACACACACACGCACACAAAAGAAATAATTCTCTAGCATATTAGATGTTGAAAACTTGCACTGTTTTGAGGGAAATGGATGGCAGAGCTCAGAGACTCTGAACTTATCTTTAAAGAATCATGGACAAGAAATGGTGGACCACTGGCAGAATATTTTTGGGTACCACATGTTTGATCTACTCGTGAAGGAGTTCAAAAAAATTTGAGCTCCATCTCATATCAACAATTAATTTGCAGGTAAAGATTATTCGATCGCCAAGTACTTGGTTGTTGAATCAAGTGCAGGTTTTTAGTATATGATCTAACAGTGGAATCCAACCTTTTCAAGAGCTTACCGAGCACAGAAGCTTCAGTTCATGTTTCTGCAATCAATGAACCATGTGAAATGCGAGCAAAACAAGATTGCAGACTCTCTCTCCTCCAAAGCAGCACTGGGAGATGTTGCTGATGATGTTTGGCTTGGGAATTTCCCAACTGTTGTCGTGTACAAAGAAAGATTGCCATTCACCCAGAAAATAAAGGAAAAGTAGAAATCTTCCATAGATGTGGGAAGAAAATGGTTGAAAATATCAAATCTGCCAATTTTACTGCTATTCCGATTGTTCAAGACTTGGATTAAATAGTTAGTTATCTTGATGATGATGATGATGATGATGATGATTTCTAGATGTACAGATTGTTGGATCAAATATATGCAAACAAACTAAAAAAAGAATTTTACTGTGTTCTGTATTAGGAAAGATATTATTGAAAAAAAATAAATCATAATAATATTATCATAATTCTCAATATTTTGATATTATATTATCATAATTCTATTAGTAATAAAGATCACAATCTCTAGTGAATGATTTTATATTTTTATTATTGATTAAAAAATTATATAATTATCATATTTTATAATATCTCTTTATGTATATAAATTCATACTTGAATAAAATTTAATAATCTATCAAATAATCAATTCTTTTTGTTTTATGCTTCACTTTCTTTAAAACCTCTATCAAGATTTTAATTACCAGTTCGATACATATCTTTACAATCTAATTTTATTTATACATATAAATAATATTTAGTTATTTTTATTATATGATCAAGAACATTAGAACGATTGGACCGGTTCAAGCGAACCCGACCGGCTGGCGGACCGGCAGAGACCGGTCCACTGGCGCCAATCTCTCTCTCGTCTTCGCGGCATTAAAAGTCTTCCAAGTACTACTATTTGTTGTAATTTATTCTTCGAATTGCCGACTTGGTTGCTGCTCCTCCGCCGTCGCCATGTGAGCCCCTCTCGAAAACCGCGAAGGATCTCAATGTCGAACCCCCCAGACTGAGAGAGATCTCCTCCTCCCTCCGCTCGCATCACCCGGAAGCTTCTTCCTCTGCTTTCTCTCGTCAGCATCTCCTTGCCCCCTTCTTTCATGTTTGCACTGTGGATTTTGATCGGTTAGCTTGGGGTTTTGGTGGTTCCTCCTATGGCCGCCAGGAACCTGAAAAATCTCATCTTTTGATGAACCTCTGGTGTTTCCCCTGCTTTTCTACGCTTGCGAAGCTTCCTTTAACGCTGCTACTACACTTTTTGAATCGTGGCAACTGTAAGAATCTCATGTTTTGATAAGTTTCTTGTGTTTTAGCGTTTTCTTGTGCTATGTCTTTCTTGTTCCGTCCCTCTGCTTCAAATTTCGCTTTAGTTTTTTCTAACCCTTAGACAGAGCGCCTGCAACTGAAAAGATTGAATCTTTTTCGTTATTCTATATGCAATGCCTGTTATAATTTTCGTCTTTCTTTCAGCAACTACAAGAATCGCATATATCTGGATTTTAGTGTTGCGTCCCATCCTTTTATGTTCACTTATTTTGAAAGATGGTTTCTAAACACAATTCCAAGTCGTTCTTAATCCATGGTCAATTTCTCACGGTTATCTTCAAAATTCTTGACATTTCTGTATTTTCACTCGATTCTGTTTTCATTGAGCTTATTGTTTCTGTTGTTTCTTGATGGTATGCCTATGCCAGGATGTTTGGGATAAGACACCGTCCAACATTCGAGAAGAATGGGTTGCACTTCGTCTATTCCGAAAAGGTATCCTATGGGAAGGAAGAAGAAAAAGCACATCAGCATCCATGAGGTTGCGGTATTTGTCCCAGCGGTCCGGGTTCCTGTGGCTGTGGATCTCATTCGCCCTCTTAGAGGATTGGTACCTCAAGATCTTCTTGACAAGCTGTCTGCACTTCGGGGTCGAATAGTGTTGCTGACTGAAGAGAATTGTACACGATCTTAATCTTATCTTCTCATCAACTTTGTATCCGGATTTTAGATCCATGCGTTCTAACTTAAACTATTATTAGATCTTTCATCAGTACCTACTGTTTCAGAACTCCAGCGAGCCCTCGAAGAATACCTACGGGTCCTTCTTGGTATGTTGAAACCAGGTATGAACCTCTTATTGATTCATTATTTTCTTCTTTTTTAACCTGATAGGCGGTCTGACTAAATAAATGATTACCTTGTAGAACACCGGCTTGAGGCATCAGTAGAATTTAAGTGGAAAAGCCTTGGAGATGATGGTCATGTATGATTCTATTCTGGTGAATTTATTGATCTGGTATGTTTCATCTAATTTCTTGAAGTAAAAAGGTTGAAATTTCTCTTAGGAAACTTGTCTTGCGAGTGCTTGGTATGAAGTGCTGTCAGTCGTTCATATGATGGCAATTCTTTCATTACTGGAGGCGAACCTAATGCTCGTGCCTAAGGATAGTCTAGATTCATGTGAAAGGAAAGTATCAGAAGGTTTGTCTTTTGTTTTATAATATTGGAGGATAACATCAAAACACAATCTTGATTCCTGCATAGAATTTGTTGGTAGCTAATTATAAATATGAAACCTGGGCTCTGGAAGATATTGATTCCTGATCATCATTTGCTCAACAGATTCAAAGAGGGTTGCTATTGATTTTTTACTCAAGGCTTCAGGATGCTTGGAGTACTGTGTTCACCAGATACTGGTGCATTTACCGATGCAGATAAGGTTACAGCCAAAGTTTGCATGACATTTTTCCAGTGCCATCACATGATAGCAAATTACCAAATCAAAGTATCATGGAACCTGAAATTATGGTTTACATGATTTGTTACTCGAGGCACTTGGGCCCCATAGACTATAAACTATGGCATCATTTATATGGGTTGAGTGGGTGTAGATGCACCTAAGATTTTGTTTATTTTTTGAGCTATAGGATCCCAGATGTTGGTTATTTCATGTTTCATTTGCTACTATTTCATGATGTAGCCACACTCTTTTGGTTGTTACCTCACTCTGACTTCAGCATGTTATTCTAGGAAAAGTCTGCCAAACGACTTGCAAGATGGAATATTGGAGTCTATCTCTTCTCAAGCATTGGCCCAGGTGGCTTAATTTCACTAACTATTCAATATGAGGATCAAATGTATTGTTGGTAGATAATACTAGAATAATTGATGATTTTGCATGGTAAACATATTATTATACTTTTCTATTTGGACATTTTTACTTCATATTGTGTTAAAACAAGATATTTATTTAGATAACGCAACAGATTGCTTAGATCAAGGATTGTCACGTTGGTCAGCATGGGTAGCATGTGCTTTGCCAGAAAGGTGATGGCACATGGTGTGACCATGCTGAGACGTATGACTAATACAATTTCTGTCTCATGCTTGCTAGCATAGAGACATGATGCACATTCATGTTGTACCAAAAAGGTATCAACATGCCCTCAAGCTATGAAATAATCCATGCTGAAGATGAAAAGAAGTTGATTCTTGGAGGTGTATGGTCCTTGGGCTTTTTGTATCATTGACAATTATAGCTGAGTAATTAATTATCCATTTACCTTTTCTCCTATTTGATTTACTATTTATATATAATCTGCAATTAGAACAACAAAGCCTTTTTCCATCATAGTTAGACGATCTGTCCTAACTTGTTTTTGTCTTGATAAGATTCCTTCAATCAGAACTTAAATTTTGAACAAGAACTAGTTATGTCCTAAAGGACCTAAAACTTATGAGATAAAGTCAACAATTTGAAGAAACTTTTGTTCAATTGGATTGCAGAGTGGTATCAAACTACATAAGAATCATCATAAAATATGCCATATTATCTTTAATTTCAATTAGAATTCCTTTTAGTGTGTGTTTCATGTTTCTCTGCCATGTCTAACCTCTTTTTTCATCTCAAAAAGGCTAATAACTTGGTGCATTTAAATGTGAAATACCTTTCTTTATGTTTTGTAAGGCTTTCTAATACTTCATCGAGTGTATAGATCATGTTATATTCTGTATTATTGTCAAATGCAGGGTGTTGAAATGCAGCTGGGGTTGGCAATCGAGTCTGAAAAGGCTACTTTGTCTGTAAAGAGGAGGTTGGCCTGTGAGGAGGTCAGCTATTTTTCCGAGGTCAGTGACTTCGAGCAAAATCAGTGCTAAGCATTGCCAGTATTGTAACAGAAATTTACTTCACTATATCACAATAACTTTAACAGCAACTAAGGGCATCAAATGTATTTTTGAACAAGGTTTATATCATTATATTTTATACCTATGGTGTTATTTTTTATTCAAAAGTTTTTTGTAGTTTGTGCACTTGAGATACTTCTTATCTTCTTTGATAATTTTCTTCATTTCTCATTTTTAGATGTTACACCACTTGAACTTGGACATTGGAGAAAGTGCAACTTCAATTTCCGATTGACTCCCTAAGCTTTCTTCTCCTGTTGTTTCCTCTCTTTTCTCCTCCTTCACTAGTGATGATTTGATCGGTCTGGCTGAGCCAGATGCCTATCTTTTATGAACACCCATGTTGCAGGTGCATATGCTGACCGAATCATAATGACACAGGTTTATTATTGATCATTTAAGGTCTAAATTCTGTCTTAGACTGGTTTTGATCCTGTCGGACAGGTACACTATTGTTATATTGGATGCTATACCGACATGTACTGCTCAAAATCATTAAAATAATAATAATAATAAATACAGACTACTATTGAGCGATATGATTAGTATATATCAGTCAGGCTGGTATTTGAAACATTGGTCCATTTAACCTTGGATTATGGTTTGGCATCCTCTCTTCTGGTTATCATCGGCATATTTTGCTAGTGTCCAAAAATTAATTTGGTAATGGTGTTTATACACACTGTTCAGAGGTAATTGGTATTTTTCATGCCTACACCATTTAGAGGTTAAATCTAAATCGAATTTTGGCATCCAACAGTATTTCCAAATTTTTCTTGATTGATTTGTGTGTTTGAGATACTACATCTTACTTATATTTATGGGCCATACATGAGATGCATGGATATATTCTTTACATGATACATATGAGGGTTTTGCCTTGTATATATAGGGCAATGACCTCCTTGAGTCTCATGGTCAGAGCAAATTGGGTATTTGCTTCCTGGCTCTCTTTTCTTCACTCTATGATCTTTTCACCTGGTATTTCATCCATGTATGGACTTCTGTTCAAAATTGGTTAAGCCTTTGGCTTGGACCATTGATTCATCATCTGACTTGTGTAATTCTAGAGCTTGTCTATATGTATGTGCTTTTCTATGCGGCTTAAATTGATTTGAATCAAAGTTTCATCCGTTCTTTTTTATTGACTACTTTTCCTTTCGTTGATCAGGCTCACAACTGGTTGTCAGGGTGTGACACCAGCGATGCATATGGGAAGAAACTTCTCCTGTACATTAAGTGGAAATACCTGGAGGCTAAGGTGCTGGAAACTTAGTTCTTCTCCTACCGGAGTTGTCATGTTTATCACTAAACAAGCTTGCATGTATTAACCTTGCATTGTTTAATCAGGCAGCAGCATATTATTACCATGGTCTTATCATCGACAAGGGCAGTGAACTGAGCAATCATGTCAGTGCAGTTTGCTGCCTGTTTGCAGCTGATGAACTCCTCATTGCTAGCAAGAGAGCCAGCTTAAGCTTTTGCCTCGCAGCCCCTGTTACCAGGTGTTTTTCTTTTTTCTTGTGTGTTTATCTCAATTTATGTATAATTCATTTGCTTTAATAAGATGTGAGATTCTTTGCTGTTCTTTTTTCTCTTTGCAGGGTTCCTCCTACATGGGGTGTCATGAAGCACTTACACAAGAAAATTCCTGAAGTGGTGTCCAAGAAATCACAGATGTACGGATATCTTTTTGAGCAAGATAAGAACGAGTATGAAACTTCTAATTAACCTTGAATTATAGATATAGTTCATTTTCACTCTTTCTCTTCAAAGTTGCAATTTGTTATTTCTTTCCAAAGTTCAGTGGATATATATACACACACTCACATACATACATACATGATTTATCTTTCCTGATTGAAAGGACTGCATATTGGTAAAACCGATTTGCTTCTAGTATCATATACACATTTGAACTTATTCAACTTTTCTTCATGCTTTTCATTGGAAAAAATTAGGTATCACCTATTTTTATTGTTTGATTACTAAACCATGGTATCATAAACTGGATAAGTTGTGTTTGTAATTTATGTACCAGTCATAGCAGAAACTGCTCTTAGGGGTAGGTAGTGTGAATCACATACCATGTCAAGTTATATTACTATCCATTGTTAATCTCACCTAAAGGATTCTGTGAAGTGATATTTTGGAAACTTAGGACCAAAACCTTTTGCCACCTTCCATGATGCTTTGCCTTTTCACTATTCGGAGGTCTATTGGGTTTTGCCATAGTTATACCTTTAACATTGTCCACAAATCATACGAACCACATGAAAATTAATCGTGTAAGAGTTATCATCTTCATTGACGCCCGTCCGATGTCCAAATAGTTTCCAAGAAGAGAGAACGAAGAGGATGACAACAAAAAGGCGATTAACGTCCCAGCACCTTCCTGAGACAACAACATAGTGTGCCATGTCTGAAAACAATGAACTAAAACTTGTTCTCCCTACTTTGGTTTCTTTTCTTTCCTTTTGCAATCACAGTTCCTTTTTATTTGTTGTTCTTGGAACAGGGCTTTTCAAGCCTTGCCAGATCTTCCAGAGTTTCCCCTGTCCTTGAGGCCTGACGACTATGAGTTGCCAGAGATTGATGCAGCATGGAACAGTCAGAATTGCCAACCTCAGATTCAAACTCTCAAGGCTTATCTCAAAGATGATGAGGAAGATGTGGGTTCACATTGAACTGTAGCTTTCTTGTCCGTCATGACTATTGGCAAATTGCATTTTGATTGATGACCTTTATCTTGTATTTATTTATCGTTAGCACAGTACAGATACCCGCTAGACTGTGATGATATCATTGATGAATTCGCAGCTGACTGACAATGTTTGCATTCTAACTTTGTACAGTTTACCATTCGATGGTAGAAGCTGCTTTGAAGTCATTCTCCAACCCATCCAATCTTGATTTATATCGACAGTTCATCCCACTTGATTTTGCATATCTATCAGATATGTAAAGACATATATCTATCAGATATAAAGTAAATTTGCACTTGATTAAAGCTATAGGTTTTGCGTATCTATCAGATACAGACACATGTTTTTGCAGATAATAGTTTCACAATTTTCTGCTTGGAACACATAGTAAAGATGTTTTTGAACTCAGAAGGAATAATGAATGATCCACCAAGTTAATTTTCCATGACATATATTTTATAAAGCGAAAAACTATTGGTTCCAGTAAAACATCTCAAAATAGTTGCTTTACCATTCCACATAACCTCTGAATCCAACTCCTGCAACGATTAAAATTCAAAAACTTAAAAGTTCAATAACTATAGAAATCATCACGGAACAGACCTCCTACTAAACACAATATAGAAGACAAAGATGCCTATAAAAATTTTTGTTTCATGTAAAAATTATCTAGTGACAGACTAATGAAGTGCTCTCTGTATTTGAATGTGACTACAAGTCGAGAAGAAGCCGATGTGGATCTTCAACCACATCTTTGATACTTTGATACGTTGCAGGAAGAATACGGCTCATCTGCCATCGATTAGTCGATGATCATAAGACAGAGCTATGTACATCACAGACCTGGGGACAATGTTACCATCAACCACCATTGGACGGGACACTATGGAGTGCATGCCTAAGATGGCAGACTGCAAAAAAAATGTAGACATATTAGGTTAAATTATAGAACACACAAAGAACTATTCATCTAAATTAGGCTAATTACTTGTGGGGGTTGATTATCTGTGTACTCAGAAGACTCCCATAAACTCCACCATTTCATCTATTGATATTGTCTATTGTTTCCTTCCTTGCGAGGTTATTGATCTCATTTTGTATTTCTGCAAAATTTAACCTATCAGCATTCCGGATAACTCAAACCATAAGTCTCTGCGAAAAATTAAAAATTTGAATAGCCAATACATGCCGAAAACAACAAGGTGAAAGCCACAAATTTGGCACATAGATTTATATACATGCCAAAGTAACAATTTAACCACAAACCACATCAACAAACCTTCTGTGTGCCAACAGCTATACTAATGTCAATGTAGTCTCTATATACAATATCATCCCTGTCGATGACTGAATCGATGATTGGCTGGTTCTGGAGTCCAGAGACAGTGACCTGCCAACATAAAGAGATGATAAAAAATAAAGAATCAAGTCATCAATGAAAAGGTATCTTTTTTATTGCTCCTCACATGACAGACCTTAACGAAACCTGACATGAGACCCAACTTCATGCCATGCTTTTCTGCAAAAGCATCTTTATATTCAGACCGAAGCTTCATCAGATTTGTCCTGCGATATAGATTGCACAACATGATTGCCACAACGCAGAAAGAAATATGTGAAAAATACTATGATAAACTTCAGCAGAGACAGCGACCTAGTCTATAAGACCATTGCCAATACAGGTACATCACACTTAACCAACTCAACAATAAAATTGAACCAAATTGGTGCATTTGGTTTGATCTAGCTCATAATTCGGATTTTTTTTTCAAATGAGTTGGTTTGGTTTTTTAAATTTAAAATATATTAATGTAAACAAATATATAGGCCATATATGCATGTCATATTTGTCCAGCATATTTGACAGATAAACATAGTATATAATGAGAAGATTATAATATGTTCAGTTCCATCTATAAATTACCTTAGAAAAATGCACAACCCCAAATCAAGTTTCCATAGGTTTACTCCAACAAAGCAAACAAATTGTTTCAACAATCTGCTCTCATCATGTTCAGATCACAATAACCTGATAAACATGTGCATAAGGGGCTACAACGAATTAGTTTGCAACACTTACATGTCAACTTCATTGAATGTTGTTAACGTTGCAATGTGTTCTGAGAATCCTTCAAACGTGTGGTCACCCTTTTTCTAAGCCTCGGCATTGGAACCTGCAAGGAAATGAAATTGAATAGGCAGAAGCAGTAGTTGGACAACAATTCAAGAAACTATCCATTGTCTAAACCAGACATAAATCTGTTATCAAGACCTAAATATGATGAGCAAAACAAAGAGCCTTACTCGTCTTTCCCTTTCCTTGGGGAGTTAGTTGAGGTTCTGAAGGTGAGGATTTGGGGAGTACAGCAGAGGATACTTTAAGCACTTGTTTCTCAATCTTCTCTGCTTAGGACCTGGTCGTGGAGAATCTGCAGGAGGAGATGGTTGTCGAGCATCTTGACCACTTTATCATCTGATGAGGCAACATGTGTCGCCAGGGGAAGACTTAGATATCACAGCAACCTTGGTTCCTTGTGTCACAGTATCACCTTCCTTGGCTATAAACTGTAAATGGAAAAGATCACCATATTTGCATCACTTATGAAAACCAAGAATCAACTATATAAGAGAAATTTATTTGAAGCCAAAGTAAGATGAACTCTAACCTTTTGGATAATCCCAGCTTCAGGACTATTTACATCAATGGTCACCTGAAACAAAGATCCAAAGGTGCTGAGAACAGCTCCAAGTGACCTATCACTATAAAATCGTGGACTAATTCCTTATCAGTCTCAATCTGAGCAATTGGTTCATCAACTTCAACCCTATCACCGGACTCTGAATGTAAAAAGAAAAGCACATTCCACACATTTGTGAGAAATAGCCCCTAAAAGCTTCAGGTAGGAGCAATCAGATATCACAAAACAAATAAATATGCTTCTTCAACCTATCTTTTTGAACTTAACAAGTCTCTTCAGTGAATGGTGAGCTTATAACGTTTGTGCATACAGGCATACACCTGCAAAAGCATGCACCACTATGCTTATATGCATCCAGTGAGAGCAGAGAAACGACATGCTTTTTAAGAAGGTTGCTAAAGTCCAATCGTTGATAGATTCACCCATGAACAGAACGACAGCATCAACCAAGTTGCCTGAAGAGAAAATTTTCAAATAAAAAAGTTCTCACTGCCAAATAAATCACAGCAGCAGATATTTATCTAACCCTTGCAAGATCAGGCAAAGACAAGAATTAACTGCAAATGCATACCATTCTCAGAAGAAAATGACCTACTCCACATTTGATAAGGAGAGGCCCTGGGGAGTAACCTTATAAATTTCCTGCAATTTTCACGCAAATAAGCAATCGAACACAGGATAAGCACTTGAGCTTTCAAGGTTTTCTTATCCATAACAGCCACATACAAATTGAAATGACACAATGTGAGATCGATGCGACTACTTTAACAAAGTGTAATCATGATATATGGAAATCACCTGGAAGCGTATGATGGCTACGGTGGTGGACATGTCCACAGCTTCTTGCAACGAGTAGAGCCTGCAAGGCCGTACAAACTACCAAATTTAACAGCAATTTTATGATGATTAATCGAAAGGGCATATAATGTACCATAATGATAAAGAAGAACGTCACTCGCAGCCCGAACTCAGAAGCTTTGCTGGTATGAGCACACTGAATCAGGAAAACCCAAAGAGAAGCTTAAACAATATCGTCGTCTCTCGTCCCCACCTATTGTCCTCTCTCCCACTACGGCGGGCACGGATTAGATTAAATTCATTTACATTAAACATAGCAATATAAAAGACAAAAAAGATTTCATCTTTGCGCATGATAAACGTCCAATTGCATCAATCTTTGTCGAAAACCACAAAAATCACATTGCTTGTTTGGAGCAACGAGATAGAAATAGATGGCAAGCAGAGGCAAAACGAGCGATGGAAGAACTCATCGGGTTAGGAGCTTACGGCGGCGGCCGGCGTATCAGAAAGAGACGGAGGATTAGCGAGAATACCACTTCGACGGCTTCCTTCCTTTTTCTCTCTCTCCCTCCCTCCCTCGTTCGGCGGGCTTTTGCACGTGTTATTCACGTGACATAGTGGATCCACCTCTCTGAGAACTGGACCTTCGCCCAGGTGGGCACTCAGTCAGGTGCCCATTATTGAGGCCGTCATGGTCCCACCGGTGGTCCAGCGTTTGCTAACACGGTTTGTCCAGTAAAATGTCGGGTAAACAATTCGAGTGTAATAGACGAGTATAAAGACTATTCTACAATTTGCCAAGAATCATTTTTGCTTGGCCCACATGATATGGCCAATAAAACGTCGGGTAAGCGGATGAGTAGCGAATGATGGATAGCAAAGATTGTTCCCAATTTGCAAAGAATCAGTTTCACTGGCCCACAAGGTTCAGCCAGTAAAACGTCGGGTAACATATTCGAGTAGTGTAGATAGGTAGTATTTTTGCTCGTGCATTAATACCTTCTCATTAATAGTTTGTGACAATGATCATTTAATTAGCCCATTTTTATTGATTGAAACAATTAATTAAAAGTTCATATTGTTTAAGTTTTTCTTTAACTTAGTTATTTTGTATATATTTTTCTTGTACATTGTGGACATTCATTATCAAATAGCTGATAACTATTTCTCTTTAGCATATTATAGAACCCTGATATGATATTTTGAATAATTACAAAATTATATTTGGCTGTGGTAAAAAAAAGAAGTTCTAAATGCATCCATGTTAGATTTAGATGTTGAATTATAGTTGATCCAAGCCATTTTCAAAGTCAGTCTCAGTTCAATTTCAGACGAGATGTGATTTGTTTTATTTTGAATATCGATGATATTTTTGATAAAATATTTATCTAATACTTAAAGTTAATTTAGGGTTCAAAGGATTTGGAAGGAATTTACAGAAAATTCCTTATGTATAGAATGCAATCGTTACTGTCATAATCGTTGATAGTTATGAAAAATAGTTACACGTTGCATTCGAGTTTTTAATTACCATCACAATATCATCATGACGTATCAAATTGAGATATAATTAATAGTAGATAAGATTTTTTCAATTATACGAAGAAATCATGTTATGTTGAGAGAAATCCTCCATCCTAATCTGTATAAATAGGAGAGAGACATGTTAATGTATTCGAGCTTCAAGCTTCTTCAATTAAGCTTCTTCAATAATTTTTCACATCCCTTATCTCTCTAACTCTTGCTCGCTCCTTCCCTCTTATCTTACTTGCCCGCTCCTTCCCTCTTCTCCTCCGGGCGTTGCCTGCATCAATCAGGTTTCTCCACCAAATCGCTACAGCTTCCTCCTCGTGCAACTTTCTCTTCTAATGTAACATCGCTGCAGCTACCTCCTCTACTGCACCTTCCTTCTCTATTGTAGTTATCTCCTCTATTATACTTCTATTGCAGCTTTCTCCTCTACTATAGTATCGCTGCATCTTCCTCCTTTGATGTAGCATCACTATAATATCGTAAACTGTTTACTTTGCATCGATCCAAGATTGGTATCCTTGACAAGAGCACCATCTTGCAGGGGCATGATAGCAGATAAGTTTTCTCCAACTATATGAAGAAATCTCTCTACTCTGTTAACGGAAATCCTCTATTCTGTTGAGAGAAATCTTCCCTTCTAATTTGTATAAATAAGAGAGGGACATGTTAATGCATTCAAGCTTCAAGCTTCAAGCTTCTTCTTTAATAATTTTTCTTATCTTCTATTCTTTCCACCAAGGTTCGTTGTATCATACCGTATCGGCATTTTGACCCAGGCTCGGTATGGTACGGTACCGGTGTACTTGGCGGTACATCAGGGCGTACCGAGCAGTATACCCTGGCGTATCGAAAAATTTTATATTTTTTTCATAATGTAGCAGTGCTACAATATAGTACTGTAGCACTATAACAGTGGCATAGCATAGTACTGTAGCACTGTAGCGATACCGGGCGATCCACGTACCGGTAACCTGTCGGACCTGTACGTATCACCCGGTACGGACAGTACGCTTCGGTATGACAGACCTTGCTTTCCACAATAATAACGGTTTATTTGACTTAGTCATAACGTCGAAGTATCAATCAAGATATCGACCCTATGTCATCTACGTGGTCATATCGGACTATCGATCAAATGTCATATCATCATTTTTCATATCGCAAACCAAATCAAAGTTCAACTTATCATAGTAACAACTACAATTTATTTTTTTGTTCTCTTTAAATTATTCCCGTGTTGTTTATAGTGATTTAGCTTTGTTTCTTTCTTCAGCTGGCGAAGAAGGTAAGGAAAAGAAATCGCATACTTGGTCATGAACAGACTAGCACCAATTTAATCTCACTAAGAAGCTCTGTGTCTTATTTCTTGGATTACATGGGAGGAGCACGTCTTTCACAATTGCTTGTACGCATGCTGGGTGACCACACCATTAGCTCTTCCTTGGTCAAACCACCATGCCTTCCACCCTCAACCTGAGGATGAACACATGCAGCGTGATGATGTCTGCGTTCCTTGTTCAGCTCAAATTCCCTCCCCCCACCCCCATCAGGTGGTGGCTGGTCAAAGAATCTGGAAGCTCAAACAAAGAAGACAGCAATCCCACGCCGCACTCCTGTCAGATGTTCTAATGGGTTGACTTCCGGCAGGATCCGACCCGTTAATGCCCATCATAGTGCATTCTGAATCGGGTTCTTGCCTTACCGGATCACCCAGGGCTAATAATTAATACAGGAAAGGAAAGGGACAGAGAGGATGAGAGGGGGACAAGAGAGCTTTCGTTGAATTGGGGGACGGCAAAAAGAAACACATGCTGTGTCGTGAACGACCGAACTCCCAAAGGTTTAGTTGGATGTTGATCCCAAAGCCACACTCACAAGAAACCCCGGCCGGCTGGCTTCGTGGCAATCACGTAAGCCATTATTTATGCACCTTACGGTAGTTTTTAGATCCCTCCGTGTTCTTATTTAGCTCACCTTTCTTGTTTCTTTTATGTTGTTGGCTGCCTCCCTGTTCTTATCTGCTATCCTCCCACCATGTGAGCTTGACATACTGATATGAGCCTTAAAAAAAGGGTGATATAAGCTTGTAAGTCATCTATATATTTAGATATGCCATGCCTGCTGCAATCGTGGTTAGGGTATCATGTCAGTGTGGTTGCAGATCAGCTTTCATCATGTTCTAACACATTATTAAGCTCATCATCTTTCCTGTGTCCTTGGTAACAATTTTAGAGTGCAGCAGCAGTTTCTAGTCTACACCTGCAAACTTGGAATTCAGATCGATCATGGGTCTCATTCTGATGTGATCTCCACTTCAAAGCAAACCCCTGAGCTAATATTATTGGCCAAGGAGGGACCCCCATGCCTTTGACTGGCCTCTTCTTAGCTCAGACCCTCTTTTCTCAGGAGCATCTCATCTCTTTGGCACACCAAATGCATTCATGCCCTCCTCTTTAAGAATTGTTCAGCTTTTGTTCCTGTCTTTTGGCAGCATTGGATCCTCTTTTGTGCATGTAAAAGCATGGGTCTCTCGATGGCACAAGCCACCCGGGCTCAAAAGCAAGATGCAACCTGTCTCTTCATTGTTCTAGCAAAGAGGACAGACACATTGGGACTAGCTGAAGCACGTGATTTCATTAAGATCGAACATTCGTTGCACATTAACTACTGGTTCAACTGCTCCATGAAGCTCTCTCGCGTCTAAGTTGTTGAAGATGAACGCTTACAAGAGATGAAGAAGAAGAAGAGTAGTAGAATTCCCAGAGTTCAGCTCAAAGGTTATTTGGACTTTGGCTTCCGAGAGAGGAAAAAAGGAGGCGGCTCTAAGTTTTGATACACTGATACAGAGGGTTTCTAGGCAGGCCTGTTCACTACGGAAGTGATGTGCCGGAACTGGTTTCCTCTCCACTGCTGCTCCCGTAGGAGAGCTCGGTGACGCAGCTCGTCTCAGATATGGAGGATGCAGAATGGCTCCGATCTCTATCACGCTGCCCCATGAAGTCAATGAAACCAACTCCATGATTCGTGCCTCCGTCGTCGGTCTCCGCCTCCATCTTGGTAGCTCGTTTCTTCTTAAAGATGCGACAGAGCACCCAGTCTCCGCTTGGGACGGCCACACAACTCTACATGATCACAAGCATTATGGAGTTCAGCAAAGATTCCACACTGATGAAGCCAATTTGCGAAAGAGGCTTGTGATTACATTCTCTGTAACTCACAGTGAAGTGATCTCAAAGCAGAGCAAAATCAACAACAGTTTGGAGCTTACTTGAGATGAGTTCTTTCTCTGGGGGAAGATGCAGGCTGTGGTGTCAGGGCCGGTGAGGCGGTACTCATGCATGATCCAATCCGTCTTGGCACCGGTTGGGGGCTTCCCCTGATAGAAGACCAAAACCTTCTTCATCCCGACCACCTGGCTGGACCGAGACGACGTGATCTGCTTGTCCTTCCCCGTGGCCTTCCAGTACCCGGATCTCGCCGCCCGGTTCGATCGGCTCCCCTTCGTGTACTTTGCCTCCCGTAGATTGAAGAAGTATCTCTCCTCTTCGCACCCACCTGAGCATTGCCATCATCACTAGTGTCACTTCATCGGCACTCCAAAGCATGATATGGTTGGGGTTTTCGGAAGTTACACAGGGGAAGTAGTAGTAGTAGTAGTAGTAGTAGTAGTAGTAGTAGTAGTAGTAGTAGTAGCAGTAACCTGGCAAATCCCATGGATCGAAGTTTGAGAGATTGATGTCAGGGATGATGGAGGCAGGCAATGGGCATGAGAAGACCTTCGTCCTGAGGTACTGCACCACCAGCTCCTCATCAGTGGGGTGGAACCTGAACCCAGGGGGGAGCCTCAGCACTCCATGCCTGGCGACAACACTTGGCTTCGTATCCATATGAAACTCGGACCAGGAAGCAGAGGAAAACAGCAACGACGACGACGACAACAAGGAGGCCTCTAATTTCTCGAGCTAGAGACTACAGCCGCGGGTCCAAAACGGGCGGAATCAAAAGGAGCTAACGATCCATGGTTTTCTGCTTCTGTAGCGCGAAAGAGAGAGGAAAGAGGAGGGGGGAAAGAGAAGGGAGGGGAGGGGCCAAGGAACCGGGGCGGGGAGGGGAAGGGGCGTGGGTCGAAGGTGAGGGAGAAAGCTGGGGCGGTGGCGGGTCTTTTATAGCAAAGGTTGCGGCCACAACGCGACGACTTGTGTAGCGTGAACCGGACTCAAACCTTTGACGCATTTTATACCCATATACACACGTCTGGTGACGGCGATTCACACATCTGAGAATTTACCAGCACACATCGATGCATGAATTTTATAATGCTCTGATGATGTCCAGATTTTTATGTTTAGAATATTACTCCGTTGATGATCGAATCCACTTATTGGACATTCAAATTTGGATTTCTTATCCTATAATATAAATTTATTTATCGATACGTATTCAAATAAAAAAGTCCTTTTTGTGCTGGGATTTTTCTTTTTTTTCTTTTTAGAATTATCCGATTTAAAAGAAAAAATAATAATTCTGTACAGCAAATTTGGATCAGTGGTTGCATCGATTATATCTTGTCGAGAGGAGACACCGATGTCCGGCCTCACTCGTCGCATGACGTGATTGATCGTGAGAGAGCCGTGCGAGATATGGAACCTGAGAAAGTTGGACGCAAACTTATCTATGTATTTATTATATATTCCAGAAGGTCGAATTTTCTTACAAATAAATATTCTTTGGGTATTTTAGGTGAGTCTTATTTTTTGTTTTCAAATACTATATCTAATTTGAAAAATATTTGAACTGTTCCTCAAATTTTTTTTTTACATATTGCAGTGTTTTGATCCAAAAACAAAAAAAAAAACTTAAAAGCAAATAATTTTTCAAATTATTTTGAAAAAAATAAGAGTTTGCTATAGTGTTTAATATGTATTATAATATACTATAAATAATTTTGATATATTATAATATTATTTAATATGCAACATCGCTCAAATCATAATAAAAAATTATAAAATCTATTTAAAATACTATAAATAATCTAAATAGACTCTTAACATTGACAAATCTAAATATAAAAATATGGTATCTTAATGATTTACGAAAGAGACATAATATAAGTCATTTTATAATTTTTTAATAATAGTTAAAATTAATTAAATAAGATATTTTTTTGAGAGATATTTTAAATATTTTTAAATTAGGAGTATTTTTTGAGGGAAAAAAAATTGAGTGCAGTGAATGAGAAATAACCCAAACTATGAATATTTTCTAAAAAAAAATCACCTGTTTTGTTTTATGATTTGTTAAAATGGTAAAGTCCAACATGTAATTTATTTATGGAAAAAGAAAAATGGAGGGTAAACGGTGACTCAAATTGCAATTGTTGAGAGCCTTCTGATCAATTAATCCATGATCGATGCCTTCTGATCATTTATCACCATCAATTAATCGATTAATTATTACGAATTTAAATATATTTAGGCTAAATTAAGAATAAAGGGGAAGGGAATAAATAATGCAGTTCTCCTCCTTTTTGGTGGGTCCCATTCCACTAATCGATCTAACGGACATCTGTCAATAAACCTGACGATGTGTGAGTCAAAGTCGTCTCGTGCTTGCGTCACGCTTACGATCTAACGGGGTGAATAAACCTTTGGGATGACCAGTTATCACGGAACTACCCTCAGGTCCGGAGCGCCAATCATTCCCGTCCATCGTCGGAGATCAGACGTGATTTCGAATCACGAAGCAAAATTAGTTGGGAAAGCGGGCCTACTTGCGTCCAAAACCACCGACAAAAAGGAGCAAAATGACAAATTTGCCACCTAACGTGAAAGGATGCTTTCCATTTATTCTGATCGACCAATCGATGGGCTTAGTAGGATTCTTTAGCGAAAAGAAGAAGTAATTGCCTTCAAAGATCAACAATTCTGTGAAGCCAATTAATTCCAAGCAAAAAGCTGTGGCAATGCAATGCCGCAGCGCATGCGTGTATGGAGGAAACTACGGCATTGACATTGCATGGCTTTGGCTGCTGCCGTAGGGCGAAGGCAAACCTTTTCATTTGCCACGAGAGAGAGAGAGAGAGGAGAGCGAGGGAGGATGAAAAGGAGGCAGAGGAGACATGTAATGTCCCACTTGCGATGTGGAAACATGGAAGAAAAAGTGCTGCTGGAGATGTGCTCCCCTCAGCCAAAATGCGGCTGGTTTTTCCTTTTCCTTTGCCAATGATACGATACCATCTACTTCCCCAGTCTTTTTCTCTCTTTCACATCTCCTTTTTCTGGTGTTGTTTTCTTCTCATCAGATGGTATCCGATTTATCATCATGATCTGTTTCTGGTCAAGGGCGTTTGCGTGCGGGGATCGAAGAGGGCTCGAAGGAGGGAGCGAAAGAGAGGGCGTCAAAAAGGTAATACTTTTGTGGTTTGGAATATGCCGTCCTTTTCTGTGTTACCTTTCTTCTTCTGCTTGGCCCTGGCCTTGCTTTGTGTGTTTCCTATGCCACTCATCGGTTGGAATTGAAGCGAGGGAGAGAAGGTAGCCATGTGTGGTGGAATGTCCGTTAGCTACCCCAAGCTCATCTATTGAGGGTGGTATCGGGTGGTGGTGGGTTGCACATGGTGGGACAAAGGACCACAAGGTCTTTACAAGGTAAAATAGGGTTCGCACAACTCCATGGGTGATGAGCATTCGTGGTTCAGAAACCCTCCTTGTTCTTGTTACTTGTACTTCACAAAGAAACCAGTACCTAATGCTTCCTTTTTCTCAAATTGAAGCAATCAAGTAAAATTAGCTCTTGTGGGGCATTTCTTGGGTTCCAAGGAGTCAAATCTGGGCTTCCCTACATATATGAACTTAGGATTTGGTTAGGGAAACTAAACCTGAGGTGGTGCATAAATTGCATGGATTACTAGTGTTTACTGAGAAGAGCAAGCTATTTAAAGATCACAAGAGACCATGAATTGTTTTCAGGTGCAACATATTTACTGATGGCTTCTTGCTTTATAATCCTAAATAGTATCAGAGTCTCCGATTTCTCCCAAAACAGGGTGAACAAAAAAAATAAATCTTTTTTCTTTCATTACATGCTTCCATCTTGATTAAATCTTAAAATGGAATATGGAGGAACTTAAACTACTGGATTCCAAAAGCATGCTAATTTCATAGATATGTGGTTTACGTATGCCAATAAGTTAAGGTATCATGGACATCATCTGTCAGCAAGCATGTAGTTGAATCAATTAGAATGATGTGGGCATTTGTTGTATCAGCCAAGCAATCTGAGATAGCAGATCTTCCATTGTCGGAAGAGGTTGATACTCCCTGTATCAACTAGAGACTGTCTGCTACCTTAAGTCTTTATCGTTTCATGGTTTTGAGTCTCAACTTTAATGGCTTTCACTTTCTTGATTACTCCTTTGGGGAGGCATCTAAGATGACTTGTGGTTATCGGATTGGGATTCTGATTTCTATGGAAATGTGACGTTGGATGTCGGGGTTATCCTTTAGTTAGGAACATAAGTTGAATCCTTCTCTTCCACGATATAAGACAGAAATAAAATTGGGAATAGTGAGGGAAGATAGAAAGAATTTATGATGCTGATTGGTGTTGCAAGTTACAGGACATGTCTCTTGTGTCTGCGCTCCTCCAAAGCTTGACTAATTTCATCCACAAATCACATCATGTCCCTATATTCTGCTGATAATATTTCTGAATTGCATGACGCTTTTAAGGATAAGTTTCATCGAACAAGATAGGCAATCATTTTAAGCAGGCAAGCATCTATGGAATAACTTAAAACTTGATTTATATTTGATGTTGTGCTTCTAGTTTTCTTCAGTGTTTCATGTTAAACAACACCAGTGTTAGGCCCTTGTGTCTTGACTCATGAAGGAAAGGTACACTCAGAGAATCACAAAAGCGATCCTAAAAAAACTGAGATGACTTCAACTGGAATCAAGGTGGATGGACACGAAAGAGCTACTTAAAGATTGTGGATAAGCATATAGGATCATTCTGGAAAGCTAGTAGTATTCTCAGGCCAATCATAGCATACATTTTTTTCTCTTATTAATCAAAGGGTATCAAAATATGTTCTCTTTTTCTCCAACTTTGGTCGCTTCCTGCAACAAGTATTATGCATCGGTGGTGCCACCAATCCGAGTGACAAGTAACAGTAACATTCTTCCCGCAACAAATATTAACAAGACTTTGATCGCTTCCTGCGACAAATATCATGAATTGGTGGTGCCACCGATCCGAGTTTTGTTGACTAAATTGTCAACATATTGACAGCAGCCTCATACAGGAAAAGAATTCGGAAAAACAACATCCTTTATGGGTGAAACAACAGCTGAATATTTGAACTGCTTTCTCATCCAGGCTAGATATTGGGACAATTCGTTATAATACAGTTAGCACAATCAATTTTCATTATGGCTATTTTTTCCATTTATAGTTCCATGTTAACATTTAATGAACTTCTATTTATACTTCTCAGCTAATTTATTTGCTACTCTGCTTTAATTATGCTTCCTGTCACAAAATGAGGAAAAGGATTAGTTGTGACTGAAAACATGATCAACAATCTAGGTTATCAATTATCATGATGTTCATTCGACAGTCTCTGCAGGCAAAATCTTAATTCATTTTCTAAAGTTTACTACTATATATTATATGGCCACTTGAGCATTTATCTTTCGCCCAAGCTTGCAGATAATTTCTTTTTATAATCATATGGTATCAACATCCTCATTTTTTTTCCTTCTCGTGGTTAAAAGGTTGACAACTAATTGGTGGATCCAACCATGGAACCTTTCAAAAGGCACAAGACAGAGAAGCAAAGCAGATATCTCAAGTCTTCCTACCAAGACCTTGGTGTTCAAAGGCTGCAAGTGCTTGCTTGTTTGACAAAACAAAGCGGCTATGTTAATGGATTTGCCGGTGCTCCTGGATCTATTACCACCGTTCCCCATGATCTAAGCAGCACATGGATACAAGTTTAATTAATATGCATATATCTCTCTCTCGTGTCAGGCCATATAAAAACATTAAGGTTGCTTGCTCAGGAGGATCAGCAGCATCGGTGATCCATCTGTGTTGATGGATCTCATCATTCAATCCACATCTGTGTTGATAGATGAAGAGTCGATGATATGAAAACAAGCTGCTTTGAACTGTCAATCCATGCCAAGCAATACTTATTTGGACACGAATGGTTTGAACCGGCCATTTTGGCAGGTGAAGTGTCTGACCTCTGCTTGAGTCTTCTAAGCCAATCCAAGAATGAATGTACATGGATTTTATACACTTAAATCAAAGCTAAAAACTATTAGATCCTCCATCCGAACCCATATACATATACCAAACTTGTTTCTCGGAAAGAGGCAAAACACTAACCGCTATATTTCATGTTTTGGAACACGTATCGTATTCTGAGTTTTAGCTTTGCCTTTGGTATTTTCACTAAATGAACGTTTTACCATTGATGATAAGGAAAATAAAAACATTTGATTGTTATTCCAATATTCGATGGTGAATGTTGTTTGCGATATATACGTACAACCTTGTGGGATATATATATATATACTAACGAAAAGGAAGATTGTTTGATTGATGAACACTCTCATCCCAAGGAAATCGAAGAAAGAGTGAGAGCCCATATCAAATTAGTGTACAGCGATTACCCCTGAAGGGGAACATCGAAAAAAATTCTACATAATCTCGTACACGAAGACGACAGTAAGTGTCATTGTTGTACCAGTTGAGGTATGAGCCTCAACAGAAACGAAAGCTCATGCTGGGAAAACTTGGGCCTCGAAGCCTCCTTCACCTTTGCCTCGACCGCATCTTCTGCGTCCGGGCTGATGAACTCCGAAACAGCCTCAGTGATATCTTGGACCAAGTCCACGATCACGCCGTTGATCCCCATGAGGTGCTGCATGTAGACTGCCTCGGGAACGTTGCTGCAAACGCAGAGAAAAAGTCATCGATCAACACCAACAAAGCAGAACAGTATATCCTGTAGCTACAGGAACTGAGTGCAGGTAATGGCGTACTTCAGTTGTCCGTATGTTAGGAGGGCAAGTTTGGAATCTTTGATTCTGGCTATAGCTGTTGGATTCCTAAAGATGGCTTTGACTTCGGACACTAATCCCTGCAAGCCGTATGCCAAGCAGAGCTTGATTCCCTCATCCAAGGAGTTTCTCCTTGCATCCCCGTAGATCTGCGTTCCTCCATTGGTGAGGAAGAACACCTGCGCCAACGACAGCCAAGAAATCAGATTGGAGTCCGTATGCCTTACACTCTCTTCTTCGTTAGTTGAGATCAAAGCCGCTTACAGGGTAGTCATTTTGGAGTTTGCGAATTAGTCGTGCGGCGTCGGGCTGGAAGGACGAGAAGATGATTGACCTCTCGTTGGCGAACTCGTAGACAACCTGCAGAACGAAGGAAAGAGGAATTAGTAACACCGATCGCGAAATGCAACAGGGACGTGGAACCCTTGGAAGATGAGGTGGTGGTGCATCGTACTCGCAAGGTCGCTCGAAGCGATCGAGTGAGCTCTTCTTCTTCGTACACGACATCGTCGACGAACTTTAGCTCGATGTTGAAGCCGACACGGGGATCGACACCTTGGAATGCTTCTTGCAGCGTGCAAAACGAGTCATCTGCTTTGACGGCCCAGTTCAGGATTCGCCCGTCTTTTGCCTTCCTCAGCAATGGTTTCCCCACCTGTAATCCAGTCAACAGCAAAAAATAATGAGCATTGATTCTAACTTTCGCCTGAATGAAAAGACGCAGTCTTGATAGTGATTACCTTTGTATGATGATCTCTTTGGGGGCCGTAGGAACGGAACTCCTCCAAGGAAAGATGGGTGACAAGCTTCTCGGAAATCTTTCCCTGTGATAAAGAAACAATGAGAGATGAACATTACATTGAGCAATTTGATTGCCACCGTAGAGAGTACGTACAAATGGAGATTTAACAGACTTACATCTTCGTCTTCGGTGAGTATGAGATCGTCATGGAAGATGATGGGGCAGTCATCTTTGGTGACCTACAAGAATTGATTGCATCGAGGAAAAGTCATCATCATCCTAGCCCAAGAGTAAGATGCAAGAACCAGTCGGTGGGGTCAATCATCAAGGGGGTCGAGGATGATGTTGACTTCAGCGGCTAAATTTTGGTGCTCATCGGAGGATGTAAAAAGAAAAATAATAAAAAAAAGAAAAAAGATAATCCATCTACACCAAAACACGAAACAAGGGGGAATCAAACGGCTCGTAGGATGCCACGACACACGAAAAAGAAAACGATTCTTTTCCGTCACCGCCTCCGGTTTCGACGCCAAAATCACGTGAAAACCATCCGCCCAAAACCGCGGCACCTAATCGGGCAAGGAAACAAACGCGGCGTTCTCGGACGCCGCGTCCTCCCCCCGCCACTCCGACGCGGATCGCCGCGGACGGAGACTGTGGACAGCCAGAAACCCAATGGTTGCTGTTTTCTTGAGTAACGACCGAAAAGAGAGCCGTGAAGTGGCCGGAAAAGGTAACATTAACGGCATTAGCGTCGGTGTGAGAATTGAATATACCTGGACGTCGAACTCAACGAAGTCGATGGGAAAGCGTGCGGCCTCGTTGAAGGAGCGGAGCGAGTTCTCCTTAACCTCCCTCAGCCGCGGGTCCGGCGACGCCAGCGCGTTCATCCCCTTCCCTCGGTGCCCGATCACCACCAGCCTCTCCGCCTTGTTCACCCATCCCGCCCCTGCTCCGGTAGATCACCGATCAACATTCAAGCTTCCACTTAAAAAATAGAGGTAGGGATGGAGGGAGAAGGAAGGGACATCCAATACCTTTGTGGAGACGGGAGGAGGTGGAGAGGGCGACGACGGGGGCCTCCGGCAGCTGGTCGAGCGAGGGGACGTCAGAGACGTGCACGGCCTTGAGCGCCATGGAGATCCGATGGGACTAGGAGGGATTCGGAATTGAGGGCTTTGGGAGCGGAGATCGAGTCGAGACGAGACGAGGGGCGGAGGCCGAACGGGGATGGGATTTAAAACACGACGGGGGAGTTCGAGACAGGGTGGGAATATTCGCGGAATTCCGTATTCACAGGATAATGCCTTGGGATATCCCACATCGGGCCTCCCACGACGGAATCTTTTGCTCAATTTTTATATGATTACTATTATTTCTTTTAAGTGGGAGAGCATATACCGTCGCTTATGCCGTCACGGACGAAACGGAGAACGCGTGCGGACCGTTCGGGGGAGGCATCGGAATATGCCGGGGAGATATTCCCATCGCGTTCTGACGCGTAACTCTCGTGTCCTCCGACGAATGCTAATCCATCCGTCTTATTTAGCGATAAAGACGAAACAAAGCAGAGAAATCGTCAGCCGACACGTCAAACCAACATAAGGAAAAGCTAATGTTCTAAATAAAAGAGACCAAATCCTCCGACCCGCTTTCCCACCCTATTCGCGATTGGAGAGGCAAAGGGATCACTCACCATATTACACGCCCCATTGTCAGGTAAGACGTCTTATTAGTAGATCGCCAAAAGTTGCGTCGGGTTCCAATAATTAAACTTGGATTACTGATGCGATTAAGCAATTATTAGTTTAATTTTCCTCAACAGTTTAGTGGGATCCAGCTGCACTTAATTAAGTATAGCGATAAGCATGACACCTCAACGATTAATGTGCCATTGAAAGCCCACAGACGCGGACGAGGGGAACGACCTTTCTCTCCTTTTCCTTATTCCATGAGGTGGTGGAGAAGCCTCGAGAACGAGGCCACACGAGACTACACAAATCGACAGATCGCAGCACGTCAGAATGACGCGGACCAACTTGTAGAAAGACGCAAAGACGTTGAGCTTCGACGGTGACGGAATACGCTCGTAATTGTGATCCGAATTGACCCGGTCGGTGTCAGCTGTTCCTATATCAGGATCTCCCCGGTCAAATTAATCCGCCGTATTAGGGTCCATTCCGGTCGATCAGGGTCAACTTAGGTTGGCGAGACCAAGTTAGCTAAACTGTTAGACACGCAGCATATGCCGAGGAAGAAAAGGAGAAGGTTGAAGATGAAGGGAATCCAGTGAAGCTCTGTCTTCGGCTGGCATGGTAAAACTCTGACAAAGAAAGCATCGGGTTCGCTGAGCACCATTGAAGGACAAAGCAAAAGTTTGCTTGACGCAGATTACGTGAATCGAATGTAATAGGATCCCTCAAACGAATATGAAAAGAAGCTGCTTAGTAGCTTCTCTCATCCGCTGGCTGGTGAGACAGTGCAGCTGATGATTCCTTAAGATATTAACTTCATTCAATCAAAACTTGGCATCCAAGTAACTGAGTAGGTGTCGGTCATCATCCAAGACAGCACCAGGTAGGAGATTTTAGTTCATTGCATGAACACTTGTAGTTTCCTGTTTGGAAGAAAGGGAAAGGTCACTTGTATGGTCCTTCAAAACCTATTCTTGAGGAACTCTACCATATCTGTTCTTTTTTGGTTGGGTCACAAGTTGTAGAGGAGGAGGAGGTGGTGAGACACCCACCACAGTTTCTCTTGTATTGTCCTGACTACTGGAGAGAAAGGAAGTGACGCATCTGATCTTTATGTATTAATCCCTAAAATACTTTTAACCATGTTAAAGCTAATAATACTACACTCATTAAATCCTCACAATCCAACATAAGTTTTCAGAACTTAATTGTATTACGTGTGTGATGCACAAAGAAACCAATTATTGTTGCTCGTCAACTATAGATCTTAAATAGGAGCTAATATTGTGCAGTCAGTATTCGATTGTAGTATTGTGATTAGCATTAATCATACATGTCATTGGCAAACACAGATCAGAACACATGCAAGAAGCTCAAATGTTCACTGAACATGCTATGCTTTCAAGCATACCACAAGAAGACATTTCATGGTTAGGAAAGATTGCAAAGCTCCAAATTCTCAACAATCTGTGACAACAAACAATGGCCAAGGTGTAAGCAAAGATGTAAGCCTTGCACAAGACCAGTGTCATGATATTGAATGTTACATTCATCTTGTCCAATATATTAATGCATATTTCAGCTTATAGCAAGTTGATATTCTTGTAGGAATGAGTGTCTTGCTTGTATGAGAAATTGTGTGGCAAAAACAGATCATTCTGGACAATAACATGGGGTGCAGCAAGGATTGTGAGGGGCCTGTGACCCAAATCAAGATGGTCGTAGCTCATTCAGAATGGTCTCTTTAAGATCCATGTTTCCGGCTAGCTTTCAGATTCAACAAACTAAAGCATCAGAAGTAATGAAGCTGAGCTGAGAGAGAGAGAAGAGAACAAAAAGGAACAAGTCTGTGTTCTTGTCTCCTTCTTACCCTTTTGTAACGGCACAGAGCAACACTTGGAAAGCATGAAAGCCGTCCGCCTATGTGTGCTAACGCCATAAGCAAGCTATTGGTCACCAATGAACTCCCCCTGAAGCAAGAGAACAAAAGCAAAAAAGGAGAAAGACCAAAAAACAGAGTCTCAAAAAAAATTATTAATCTTGAATATATGTGCAATCCTTACGATAATACATTTGGAGATAGATAGGCTTTCAGGTGTATCCAGTGGAGTTTTACATGGTGTATACGACAGAAAAATTAGAGCTGGTTAACTGAAAAGGAAATCAACATTATTCGATTCAAAAGAGAGGAAAACTGGGGGAAGAAAAAATGGTGGAAGTCGCAAGTCATGGAGGAGGAAAGTAGGGTTTTGTGGAGTGTGCACACGAAGCAAATGAAGGCACCACCCCAATCATGGCTTTTGCCCATTCGTTGTAACGTAAATAGAAGCTTCAGCATGCCAACATGAAGCCCATATGAGTTCATATCTATGCATCTTTCATGATTCAGAGTACCATACAACAATTATTTACATGTTTCATGTAGAATAAGCTAATCAAGCCTCCCTACTCCCCCTTTAAAATGGGACCTTCCTCACTCCTCAGAGCCCCAAGCATCCAACCTCACACCTACTTCAGCCATCACCACTCCCGCATGACCTCGGAGGTCGGCGAGCCCCCTCGTGACCCTCGCTGAGCACTTGGAGGAGGAAGAGTCTACTTCCTTTAAGTGCTCGACGCAAACTGTTCTCTGAGGAGGTGGGAGAGATGGCCGGGCTTTCCTTGGACCACCCTTGGGCATTCACCATTGGCATCCTTGGTACATCAACACTGAAACCTCTCTTTCTCCTCCTGCATGAGTCTGCAATGAACTTCAAGGTTCACCACCTGCACTGAGGTGGAGGACTTTTGAGGTCCAAGGAAGATGGTGCACTTTGTTGTCACTATCAAATCCTTTCTGAAACATCATTGTCCATGCATGATATTACACTACTCGAGTCTTGGAAATCAATGTCTCTAATTCTTCATTCTCCCCGATGAGATTTCTAACGCAGCTTCTCATCCTGATCCTGTCCCAACAGGTAATATCATCTCACTCATGGTGTTTCTTGCGCCACTGTAAGTTCTCTCTCATTAATTTTTCTTTCCTTCACAACTTCTTTGATCGTTCAAGCTTTCAAGTGACTGTGCTACTCTACTATCTGATGAACTCAAAACGGCAGGCCAACATTCTATAGGATGTACACAAGGAAATCCACTGAAGGGTTCCAATCGGTGCCATATGTCGTTGCTCTGTTCAGCTGCATGTTATGGTTCTGCTACGCATTCCTCAAGACCGACGCATATCTTTTGATCACCATCAACTCGATCGGGTGCGCTATCGAGACAGTATACATAGTCATATACTTGACGTATGCACCGAAGGTGGCAAAGGTGCACAAAATGTAGCTCACGTCCAAGTTTTCTTGACCATTGCTTGCAAGAGTATATATTATACGTCTATAGTCTATCTCTCGATATGTTTGCTTTCGGATTGCAGATATTTACCGCAAAACTGGTTCTGCTTGTGAACGTGGGGATGTTTGGGTTGATTCTTCTTCTCACGCTGCTGCTAGCAGAGGGCTCCAAAAGAGTTGGGGCGTTTGGATGGATCTGCGTGAGCTTCTCCGTGAGCGTCTTTGTGGCTCCCCTGAGTGTCATTGTGAGCACAACATAATCTCGATAAAAAGTATCACGGTGAATACATCTTGTAGACTCTATACATGATTTGATTCGTGCAGAGGCTTGTGATGCGAACAAAGAGCGTCGAGTTCATGCCCGTCTCGCTGTCTTTCTTCCTCACGTTGAGCGCCATCGTCTGGTTCGCGTACGGTTTACTGACCAAAGACATTTACGTTGGGGTAATCACTTAAACACTCACTTGTATGTATTTGCTTTGTCATCTCAGTCTTTCTGCACAACGAAGTCACTCTATTGTCCTTTTTCCTATCTCGTTGTGGGATTCATCAGCTGCCGAATGTCGTGGGATTCATCTTTGGGATCCTTCAAATGGTGCTCTACGTAGCTTATAGGGACAAGAACAGGGTCGCCATCGAGCACAAGCTGCCCGAGCACATCATATCGATCGCGAAGCTTAGTGCTGAGAAGGCCTCCGAGATCTATCCCATCGACTCTGCCACACCGGTAGTCCATGATCAAGACAAGGTGGGAAACGAAGGCCAGAAGGAGCAAGAACAGGGCGGCGGTGCAGAAGAGGCCAAGGGAGGCATGGCAGCTCCTCAAAGGGAGAATGAGGCGAACAGTGTTGAGGTCTGACTGCCCATTAATTGTTGGATGGATGGATGGAAGGGAATGAAAGGAGCTACGTTTGAAGAAGAGCCACACAAATGTTCGCTTGTTCTCTCTGTCATCTCTTTCGGTTACTTGACTTTGTTCTATTGCGAATTAATGAGGTGTTGTTGCATTGGCTTCTCTACCGTCATGTTTTAGTTGAGAGACTTATGTTTGGTTGCAGATTGTGAGGTGGGCGCAGGTGAGTTGGATATGTAGGTTTATAACGTGTAACCATGATTCTATAACATGATGAATTAATTGGTCACTCATAAATAAAGAGGAGCCAAACATGAATGCTTCTGTAATATGCGCAATATATGAATGGCCAAAATGTAGTATATGAAGTCACAAGGAAAGCAAGAGAAACACAACACTGCTCCCGTCTAATTTAGCTGCCGAACTGCAAAGCTGAAGGATCTGTCATATAAATATTTTACTTAAATTACTATTCTGATGCTACATGACTCTATTTTTTAGTTATCCCATAGTCATGGTTTAAAGTATCGGTCCGCACCGAATTAGTTAATACTTGATATAGTGAATATTTTCGATTAATCAAGACTCGATGCATGCATGAGCTCAGTATATCAAACCCATCACATCAACATGAAAATAATATTATTGATTCATAATATATTTCCATTGTCACTCTAATATGGGAGTCTGAGTTGTCTCACCAAGCATACTAATTTTACGGTGTGTCGTAAGGGGCGTATAGTTCTCGAGCACAATAATATCGAAAAATAGATCAACAAATTCTGATACTAACGATACCGATCAAGATATAACCATAAGTTCAATAGCACTCAATACACTAATTATTGTTTTTGTTTATCGATAAAAGCAACATCAGAATAAAACTGAGAAACCAACTCCATGGCACTTGACTTTCTTGAAGAAAGCAGCATCAGAATAAAGCCACTAGGAAGGTGGGCACAAGAAACAGACATAGCAAAAGGCTAGCAGAAAAACCATGGCGTAAATCAAAAAGTCTTCTTATACTATAATAGATTGTTGACTCAACATAAAAGGACATGGGCATGCAATTGTTCTTTGTCCATAATGGTCCATGGTCAAAGCTTAGGTTGCTTTCCTACTCCAAAGGCATCTTAAACAGGAAAAACTCCTTCCTAGTAGAAGCCAAAAGATACACTTCGATATGAAAACACTTGTATCAACTTTGGTGATACTGAACGATAAAAAAAGATTGGTACATCTCCAAGGCCATATGAGCCAAATAAAGGTCAATCAATGTACCTCAATCGTTTCTACTTCACATTTGGTGAGGAATATACGAAGTTGTACCACAATTACGAACTTTTTTTGTTTTCGTATACGCATCTAATTAATTTCCTGTATTTGTTTGTAGTGTATATAATAAACATTGTTGAGAAACTAAATTGTGTGAATAATTTCGAGGAACAATAATTGGAGAACGTAACTACAGAGAGGCAAAGAGAAAAAGGAGGGAGCCCCGAGATTGGACGTTGGGCCACACACAATCTTGTGGAGATTCGCGCCATGGGATCGCGCGTGCGCCGGGGCGGCCGAGCTGGCGGCATCGGGTAGCGTGGAGGCACGCCATTGGCCTAACACTCCGACAAGGATGTCCCAAAAGAACCGCTTCGTACCGGAGGAGGAAGTTGGCGGGCGTTGTTTGTCCCCCTCACCCAACTCTCTCTCTCTCTCTCTCTCTGCACCTGCGATGGACTGAAGGTTATGACCGTCTATGACTGAACTCGAAGGACTATGCCTCCATGTGAATGCAAATGCAGCCCACCTCTGCGACCCATTTGAATCTTCTCTTCTCTTCACTTCTCTTCTTTGTTTATTACTTGTTTGTTGTCGGTGTGTGTGGTAGTTTGGAGAAGTAAAGAGGTGGAGGATTCCTCCTTCTGCCATTTCCAACCTTCAAATTATCTGATATATATATCTTTAATCAATGAAGAACTCAAAAATATTTTCTCTGTCAACAGTACATAAATGTTGCATTGTCCCACTTCAATCCATGCAGACTAGGTAGGACATATACACAACAACAGAAAAGAGAAAAGAAGATCAAACACAGAACTTGAGAGTAACATCAAAAGAAAACAAACCCAACTTTTTTTTTTTTTTATTTTTACTTGTTGAGATCTTTCTATACATATGATCAACATCATCATCATCATCAAACAAAGTTACACTCCTTTCTTCATCACTACCATGCATCTCAAACCCCACATAACTCCCACCAACCCTCGGAAAACCCAAAGGAAGAAAAAAAGAAAAAAGGAAGAACATTAGAAAAGAAGACATGCATCCCACAAATCCCATGCATATTCATCTTGCACCCAAAATGGAGGACCTTAAAAAAACCAACCTCCCCTCTCCTCTCTCTCTCTCTCTCTCTCTCTTCTCTTTCACTCTCTTTGTTAAGTAACCATTAGGTAGAAAAACGCACATTGCTTATAAAAGTTGGTGTTCTGCAGCTGACATTATAACAGGAACATCTCACTATTAATGTTGTTATACTGTTTTGAGGTTTCGGATGTAGCTGGTCTCAGAGCCAGAGGGCGCCGGCTTCCTTGAGGAGGGGGACGAGCGTGCCGTTGATGTGGGCGGCCATAACCCGGTCCATGGCCCCCACGAGCTTCCCGCCTATGAACACCACGGGCACGGCGGCTCCGCCCGCCGCCCCGCCGCCGAGGAGGCGGGAGAGGGCGCGCTCCATCTCCTTGCCGCGCGGGTCTTCGTCCAGCTCCACCACCGTCGGGCTCACCCCCATGCCGCAGAAGAGACGCTTCACGGCGTGGCACATGCAGCACGTGCTGACGCTGAAGATCACCACCGCGCTCTCCGCCGCCAGCCGCTCCACCCGCTCTAGCGCGTCCATTGTCGCCCCCCTCGCTGCCGCCGCTGCCACGTACCCCCACGCCTCTGCCGCTGCCGCCGCCGCCTGGTAGTGCATCCTTGTTCTTCCACCCAGGTTAAGCCTCGGCCGAAGCTGAAGCCCTCTCTACGGAGTGTTTGAGGAAGCAGAATAGCTCAAACGAGACGAAGAGGAGAGAGGGACGGGAGAGCTGCTGCTTGTGGAGAGTTTGGGAAGAGAAGGCGGGTATTTATAGGAAGAAAAGAGGGGCATTTTGATAACAAAAGATAATAGTAACGAAGGGGTAGAACGGGATGTTTGGGGGAAAACCTGTGAATAAGCTCCTGCAGAAGGGAAAAAGTTTCGGAAGGTGTCTATGTTTAATTGCTGCTTCAACTTCCATAGCTTATGTCATTCATTCCTGTTGTAAGTTCATTCCATGTGAGGTTACGTAGGCAAGTGAGTTGATTCTTTTATTTGTTTCAGATATGGTCAACCATGTTAAGAAGCATTCAATGCAGTGTTTCTCAGAAATCATTCTTTTGGAAGCCAAAAAAGAAATGAAGGGAGAAAATAAAAAAGAACATTACAGCAATATTTTTACTGGAATTGCAATAAAACTTTTGTGCTGCACAAGTGTATGAGTCTGAACTTTAGAGAACAAAACGGTACAAAAACATATATCAGCAAAGAAGAAAAAGAAGAAAAGAATAGAAAGACAGAAGAGGAGGGCAGGCTTTATCAGGAGGATATAGGCGTGTCGGGCAAATGCGGCTGTCATCGTCCTTGTTGTCGGGGTGGGGTCTGCGTCGTGACCCGACCCCACATCAACTAATTCTGAACCACTTTGGAGAACAGAACTGCCCTAAGAGATGCCCGCATCATATAAATATATATATATATACATGTATATACATTCCTCCTCACTATTCTACATCACTTCTTTTCATTGTATATACATTCCTTCTTCCTTCTTTTGCCCTCCGATGTGCTTTATCCAGCGGGCATCTCTACTGAGAGAAGGGACATGTTTTTATCCATTTTGGATCGGCTTTTGTTCCTCACTGCTTTTATCCACAAATCTTCGGTAGATCCATGCAAAATCTGCTTAGGTGGCTACATAACGGCCGTTATTTCGGACAGTGCACCGCGGTTCTCATCCGACGAGCGAGGTCAATGGTCAAAGTGGCCCACCACCTGAACCCGGAAGGGCGGGCCCCGGGGTGAGATAAAAGGGGGGAAAGGCGTAGTTGTGCGTCAGCACGTGGGAGGCAGGGAGATGATGGTGTCGGCAGGAAAACGGCACGTGGGAGCAGGGACGGGGCAGCCCGCCGCGAATATTAAAGCCCAGGCGGACGTGTAGAGAGTTTGATGAGGGGAGGGGCGAGACTCGGAACACGAAGCGAACAGATGGATAAAGAGACGACGGGGGAACAAAACAAAAAGCCATCCTTTGCGTGCGCACGTTTACCGCGGCCAACACCATTCTCTTCCTCATCCCTGACCTTTGTCCCTCCTCTCTGCCTCTCTCTCTCTCTCTCATCCGACCTCCTCCTCCCCTCCTTAGTTTGATATGGAGGGAGCGTAAGAGAGAGAGAGAGGCGGTGATTGTGATCCCTAAGAAACCGTTCCCAGTGGATGTTGCATTGTGTGGTTGGGGATGAGGAGTTCAGAAAAAGTAAGCAGTAGCAGTCGCAGTCGCAGCAGCAGCGGAAGAGCTGACTTGGGTATGCGTACACAGAGACCAAGAAAGGAGGAACAAAAGAGCAGCCTACGCACGAGAATAAAGCAAAGAGGCGGAAACATATGTACCTTCCACAGTGGGCTTTTCCGAAGCATTCTACAGGTGGAATAGATGCAGCAGACATGTCTTCCTGTACGTCCCCCATTAAAGTAGAGATATGCAACTTCGAACGCATTACTCTGTGAAACAAAGAGAGAGGAAAAGGGTCGGTCTGCTTGAGAACCATAAAATTCTATCTATTATTTTTCCTGCCAACACGTATCTATCAACTGTCATTTTTCTACTGAACTGATGAATCTTATTATCTCTTAGCCGGTTTGCGTGTGCAAAGACGTGCAGCAGGAAATTAACAACACATAACTAGTAGTAGTATCTAAGCGAGTTCTTCAGATATAAAGATAGAATCTTGGGATGAAGATGTCCACAAGTAAACAAGTCAAAAACCGTATCTACTGACTGCATCAATCTGTGAGAGTCGGTTGCTGGACACAGCTTTTGATGACCATTCAGGAGATAGAAGACAAGTATATGGAGTATCACAAAAAATCCGAGTCAAAGTGTAAATTTTTACTACAACTGAATGAGACTGTATGGGGTAGAAATGGAGGAAGGAAAGAACAAAGTTGGTACCGTGTCAGAAGTCTTTGTCTGGTGGTCTCTGGCATGCACCAGCCAAAGCTCCTCCTTTCTTTAGCCATCCACTATTATTATTATTATTATTATTATTATTATTATTACCCATCCCACTGGGCATTCTTTCGGGGTTTGGCTTGCCGTTAACAAACGCAGGAGGAGAGCGGACATGACGGCATCTGCTTGAGGCTTACGTGATGCTGGTTGACTGCTGACCAGTCCTTCTTCTCTCTCTCTCTGTCTCCTCCTCTTTCTCTCCTTTCCTAAACCTGGCTTAGCCATTTCTAAAGAGATAGTGAGTGGTGTGGGCGTGGCGAGGCAGCACATCCAACCTTTTTTGCTCATGTACATATGCGGGGACTCCTCATCCAAGCTTTTTCGATATGAATCCAGGATGGTGGCACCACCTGCACACTGCATGCCTAGCTATGTGTGGGGAGGGGATGCCATCAAAAGTGGTCATAGATTGTGGTCCGCTGCTTCAACCTTCTCAAACATCCAGCGGAGGCAAAAACTGTGCACCAGGTTGTGATCCTTGAGACTGTTGGGTGTAAAGGTGAAGAAAGCCACACCAGGTTGTTTGCCGGCATGTCTGCTCCCAAGAATCAACTCAGCGAGCCTTGTCATGAATCATCATGCCATTCCACGTCAGGTTTTCTACCTCTCGAATTACCATGCAATGTGTATTTTACATTTGTTTTCCTACTACTACTTCTGCTTGGTTGCTTTACATGTAAGTGTATGTGGTCCTCCAGTAAATGAAACGTCGCTCCCAAGTTATAATTATGGGAGTAGGAGACATGCTCATGCAGCCGAGAAATGGGGCTTCATGCTGTAATCATGGGGCCATAATGAGGCCGGTGGTCAAATTAAGTGGGGGGTGGAAGGAGAACAGGGTTTGGGTTGGAGAGGATCCCACCCCATGATGCTGCCTGCTCTGCTCTGGTCCCATGCAACCACGACACAATTGGATTAACCGGTGTGGTATTAATGAGCCAAGACACCAAGATTCATCACCACCATGGCCCACCGGGACTGGGTTCATAGCCTCAGGAGGTGGCCTTTTTGGTAGATTGAGGAGTGGCGTTGGGTAGATATCATCATGGGGTTGCAACACGGGGGAGTAGAAAGAGGAAGCAGCAGCTTCCAGCATCACCTCAACGAGATGCCACCCCAAGTTTTGGGTACAACAGCTTGATTTGGTCTCTCCCTTTCCATGACACAATCATTAAGATGTGTGCTGGTTTTGTTGAATTGAATGTGCACTATCTTTCACATTTCCATATGAACCACATTTTTCCACTTCACTTGACCAGTAAGGAGCTTTACCTCTTACTAGGCCTAATGGGCTGTCTTCTTTAGGCTTTGCTTCATTATCCAAGCCCGTCACAGCCCAAATCCATACCAATCCATATACAATTATATATATATATCTAATTGTTGAGGAGGTCATTATTATATAAAATAAAGTTTTAGAACTTAAAAAGATCTTAAGGAGGACAGGAGAAGCTGATTTAGGATACATGGTTATTGGTAACTATGCTTTGGATGACAACGATGATGAGGATGCAGAACAAAGCTTCTCGTTTATTCCCTAACTTCTTGAACTTTGATATGGGAGTTTCGATCCTCACATCAACATAATATATCTGTTTAAGATAAAATCATTTTGGATTCTCCTAAAGAAATTTTTTTTTCTCAGTCCGAATGATCCTGGTTAAGAATTTATTTGAGCAAGAACACATGGGATATTCCTCTCATGCCACCGAGAGTGGATGATCCTCTATCAACACTCAATAGCCCTTGTAAAGTTGACTACTACTCCCGATGATCGATTGTGTTAGATTTAAGACATCGAAACATATAAGTTCGGTATCAAATAGTGAAGTACTTATATAGGACATCTTTGGTGTCTCAGGTCTAAGGACCAAATACACTATTGGAACTACGGAATCGCTGTTTGACAATAAGATATCATCAACCCATAAAATAAGTGTATTATAGTAAATTTTTTATATCACAAGAAATTAGATAAATTATATTATTTTTTATTTTTTCACAATGGCTCATATATCTTTTAAATATAAAATTATAAATTTATATATATCCAAAACCTATATATACCCTTGTAAGTCATAATATTAGATATATTTTGAATAGTAAATATGTTTATATCCTGTCCAACTGTCTACTTGCTCGTATTACCAATAGAAGAACTTAAAAATGATCGAAGGTATAGATCCGAAAATGAAACCAAGTTTGAACACACCTCTACTTATAATAAGAGTTATATGCAGATACGTTTATGATAAGAATTAATTTAAAAAAATAGAAATACTTTTGTTAATTAAAAGAAAATTAATTTTTTTTTATTTTTGATAATAAATATTAGAAAAAAAATGATGTGGACTTTCTTCTATCGGTGTCGTGGCGGCCTCCGCATTCTCGGGTGGGTCCCGCGTGAATAACAGCATGCACCGCATTCGGATACGGTCCGACACTTCTGGAAGATTCTTAATGGAAATATCTTTCCATCCTCTCTGACGCCTCCAGAAGGTACTGGAACATCTTTCCATCCTCTCTCCCCCCTCTAGAAGGAACTGGAACATGTTTCCCTGCCCTCACCCTCTCGCTTCTTCCAGAATTATCCCTTCCTTCTGCTATATATAACAAGCATCTGTTTGATCCCAATCCACCACAAAATCGTAACCGACGTCGAACGAGTTCCTCTCAAAGCTTTCAACCAACACAGATAGGGAGAGATGGAGAGCCCCTTCTTCTACTCGCTCGATCCATGGAGCGCCGCTGGCCCCCGGCGCGGGCAGAGAGACGTCGAGAGCCCCTTCTTCTACCCCGCCGATCCATGGAGCGCCGCTGGCCGCAACTACCCACCCGGCCCTGCGACCGTGCCCACCTCGAATCCTCGCGTCGTCTCCATTCCCGTCCACTTCGTTAGGTCCGAGGAGGCCCCGGCCGTCACGAAGCCTTCCATGGCGCCGCCGTCTGAGGCGGTACGGTCGTCAGCGGCCGTCGCCATCCAGAGGTTCTTTAGGGGCCACCTGGTGCGGAAGAACGTGAGCATCGTATCTCAGGTCGCGATGAAGGTGGAAGAGATCGATCGGAGGGTTCGTACGGAGGTGGAGCGGCTGAGGGCGGACCCCAAGGAACGGCTGCGGATGGGCGAGACGCTAATGTCGCTGCTCCTCCGTCTGGACTCCGTCCGCGGGGTGAGGGAGTATCGGAAGAAGACGATCCGGAGGGTGATCGCGGTCCAGGATTTCCTGGATTCGATCTCGTCCCAAATCCTAGAATCGTCGAATTCTCATTGTTCTGAACCACTGATTCCGGCGGAGACGCATCAAGATAACCGTGATCCGGATGCCGACCTTGAAGAGGCAGAGGAGCCTCCTAAAGGAGGTAATTTCGATGGAGAGTCAGCCCTCGACGCCAACGTCGAAGAAGCCTCGACTCAAGAGTGCCAAGACCCGGATTTTGCTGCTGCCGATGAAGCTGCCTCTCAACAGAGCCAAGATCTAGGAGTTGTCATCGTCCAAGATGCCGAAGCACAAGATAGGGAACGTGTGTCTGATGCTTCTGATGAGGGATTTGAAACCTTAGATTTCATCGATGACCTCGAGAAAGAAGAAGCGAAGGATGAAGGCTTCGTGGTGATTCCGATGGATGAAGCTGAAGCTACCGACACTTCTCCGACAAAGGCCAACTCGGAGGCAAAATTCCAATGCGACGAGGCTGCCACGGGCAAAGATGGCGTTTCTGATTCAATAGAGCAAGAAAGCAGGGAGACGACCGCTGTCCGCTCGGAGAATGCTCCGGAGGTCTCAACGGATATGGTTGACGCTTCAACCGGGGAGGCAGGATCGCACATGGCCGAGGACTCGATGCACGCAATGGCGGAACCCACAAAGGATTCAACGGACGCCTCGGGGACGGGGGAGGTGCTGAAGAAGGTGATGGCGGAGAGCGAGAGGCTGCAAGGGCTGGTGGCGGCGTTGTGCGAGCGGAGTGCGCAGCAGGTCAGTCTAATGGCAGGGCTGTTCGAGAGGGTCGAGCACTTGGAGCGGGCGATGCAGAGGATGGAGAAGAATAAGAAGAGACGTGCAAACCGCCCTCTTGCTTCCCCGATCGATAAGAAAGGAAGCCAAACGAAGCAGTGATTCCATCGTTTCTTGGTTTGCAAATGCCATCTCTGCTTTGCTTTGGTTTTGTTTTGTTTTGTTTCTTTGGTTCGACAATGTAGTTTGTTCTGAAGCTTGTAAGAGAATAGATGAACAAAGAGAATTCGTGTGGAAGAAGTCGAGGTTGCCTCCATGTCTTATTTACCTAGCGGGGAGTTTTTGATAACGTTATCAGAGAGAACGCTCCCTTCATCGAACCAAAGAAAAAGTCAATTACCAACCAGGGAGTATAAATCGAGATTTGCAGTATTCTATTAAATGCGAATCGAAATTGGTGTATTACAAATCCACAAGCCGAAAAACCAATTCCTTCTATCTTATAACAGATTTGAGTCTCGACCTTTAAGGCTTGACCTAAGCTCCGAACCGGAATTCATGGGGAGAAATGGTATGCCAAATCTCCCTCTCTCGTGAATCGTGGAGTTCTTGTCTCATTGAGTTCGCCTTTGAATTTGTTTTGCGCAATGGTTTTCTCTGATAGATTATTGTTTTCGTGGATTTTGGGATTAGTTGTGGAGTTTCGTGACCACGAATTGTTCCATCTGTTAGGCTCCTAAAAGAGGCAGAAGAGTGCCAGTCTTGGCGAAGAAGAAAGCGGTAATCTTTTTGTTATTGTCGAGAAAAAGTTATTCAGTTGGTCTGGGTGGTGATCTCTTGCTGCTGACTGCTGTGATGGTCTCTGGATGCCAGGAGAAGTGGCCGAAGCAGTTTGGGATAGGAGGTGCTTTGCCGCCGTAGAGGGGCCTGCACCGGTTCCTGAAATGGCTGAAGGTTGCCGGATTCGGAGGAAGAGAAGAATCCTCAAGCAGCGGCATTAGGTCCCGCCGGCACTGAACCAGTTTACCAGAACTTTGGACAAGAATCTTGGTATGTACTATCTATTAATCTTTTCTCAGCTGTTGCTTCTAGCTGTTTTTAATTCGATTAGTAGATTTACGAAAGAGAAACAGCGATCTTGATTCGTTTCGTTGTTCACAATTTGATTTTTTTTTTTGCTTGAATTTTTGAAAGTTTATGAAGACAGTAGAAAATATCAGTTAGCCGAAATTTAGATGAATAGAGAATAAAAAGGTATTATTGTAACATGCTTAAGTAAAAGAAAGTTTAATTTCTAACCTACATGTGCCTCTCTTATACCCAATCTAACATGCTCGAGAAACAAATACATGGATTCTTTAACCAAGATACTCTCATGAAAAGCATTCTCAAACATGAACTGAGCTTCAAAACTTTTGTATTTGAGTTATTCATTTGCTAATTTCAGTTATATAATGTAGGTTCTTATTTCCGTATAGATTGGATATCACAAATGATTCATTCCCCAAATTTGTCAGCTCCTTTAAGTAAAATGTAAATGACTACACATACCTTTTAAGTACAAGGTAACTCTGTTTCACCATTCCATGATCATGCCAAGGGATAACCTTCTTGAGAAAATGTTCCAACCAAAGCCTGCTTGTTAAGCACCACAACTTGCCATCATGACCTGATATGCTATTCCTCATTTTATCAGTCATGTCTTCTTTTATGTACTCTCATCAAGTATCTAATCTTTACTCAGTTTTTCTTGGTGCAATACAACTTATATGCAATTACCTTATAAACTTATGGTGTACTGCTGTTTGTTCAAGACCGTTTTGGTAAATGTTTTACATAATCCATGAAGAATTTGGCGTGTCGGAAGCCACTGTTGCATTATGTCTTTTTAAGTTGGCGAGCTAAAATGTGTTCCAAAGTGGCAATCCGAGATAAGATCTACATCCATTTAAATTTTGACCTCAAATAATAAAGAGTGCAACCAGATCTGTCACTACTACTGTGCCTTTATGATTTGAATATAATTATGAAAGAATATGTGGATTTCTTAGCTCAGTTTTCCTACTCATAAGGTTTGATGGTAGATCTTCTGTGACTGCAAAGGTGTTTTGATTTTGTTGTGTCAACTGGAATCATACATGTATTACCTGGTTTCCTCTCTGCATGTGTGGTAGCATTACTGTTTAGTGTGTTTTACTTTCTCCTTGTGCGTGTATATTTCAATGCACTGAACCAAAGTCTGCTGTTTGATTCAGGACTTAGAATGCTATAATTTACATTCCATCCATGAAGCTGAGTTTTAGGTGTATCTGCACCTACAAACCTGTTCAAGGTGCTTCTAAGTACCGAGCTGAAGACAAAGCTGCAAAGAAGGAAAAGCTTCTAAAGAGGGCACAAGCTGAGGCTGAAGGTAGGACTGTTGAAGTTAAAAAGCCTGTTGTTGTTAAGTACAGTCTCAATCATGTCACTTATCTCATAGAAGGCTGAAGGTAGGACTGTTGAAGTTAAAAAGCCTGTTGTTGTTAAGTACAGTCTCAATCATGTCACTTATCTCATAGAACAGGTTTTAAATCTTCACATTTGACTTCATATATCAAATGTATGAATCTGGATTTTTCTTTTTTTGCCAAATGCCTAAGAAGCATATATAGAAAAACATCACCACTCTCTTCTACTGTTGCAAGTATATACTTTTACACTTTCTATTTGTTGGCTAATAGAACAAGGCACAGTTGATGGTGATTGTTCATGATGTGGATCCTATTGAGCTTGTACGTGCCTTCTTCTGTACTGACACAATTGCTAAGCTTATTCTAGTATGCTGATATACATTTGCTGGCTGTACCGATTTGAATTTCTTCAGATTGATTGTGATTCCAAATTCTTACAGATCGTGCACAAGAAAACAACAACAGTCCTATGCTTGACCAGAGGATAAATTGGAGTTCAGCAAAATATTAGAAGCCATTAAGGTGAAGAGACAAAAGCTATAGTCATGCATAAATTTTTATCTTTGCGCTGTGAGCCTTAACCCCATTCCTTACCGACTCCACTTCTTCTTGCAGGCTAATTTCAATGATAAATTTGATGAGATCAGGAAGAAATAGCGTGGTGGGATACTGGGATCCAAATCCCAGGCCAAAACAAAGGCCAGGGAAAAGATGCATACCATCAGAGGAAGCTGCTCAGAGGATGAGTTAGATCTTCTTTCTGTGTTGTTAGTTGATGATAAATTAATTACCTTGAGCATATTTTTTGACTTCATTACGAACACTATTAAAAGGATTTTGTACTTGTTTTTAATTAAATGCATCTCTGATCAATTGATTGTAATCAATCCAATCATGAACTCAATTGGTGGACAGACAACAATCTTCGAATACAAATCCAACATTTAGCCCGCAAAGATCCTACTCGCTAGCTAATTCACCCATCAACCGAATCCCATCCGTCTCATCCCCAGATTCGTTAATCACGACCGTCCCTTTGCCAACTATATCCCATTCCCCCCCCCACCCTGTGTAGTCTCTCCGCCACTGGCAGACAAGCCACCCCCCACCCGCACGCGTCGTGAGAGACGAAAGTATGGCAGAAGGCAACGACAATGCCAACGGTTCAATGGCGCAGCAGCTCCTCTTCCAGCAGCACCGGCAACAGCTCTTCCTCATGCAGCAGCAGCAACTCCAGCAACAATTGCAACGTCAACAACAGCAGCAGCAGGCCGTCTCCCGCTTCCCCTCCAACATCGACGCCCACCTCCGCGACCCCAGCCTCCGATCCCTACACTTCCAGGCCCCTACGCCGCCGGCAGCGGCGCAGCCTTCCTCTTCACAACCATTGCCATCCTCCGTTCTCCACTATCCACCGCAGCCCCAGTCGGCGAGGCCCGCAGCGGTGGGCGTCGAAGTCGGGGTCGGGAGGCCCGGGAACCCCGTGGAGGTCGAGATGGCGCAGAAGGACGCCTTGATGGTCTGCAACCCCGACTTCAAATGCCCCTTCGCCTCCGTGGAGGATGCCGTGCTCAGGTATGCCCCTCTTCTAGGGCTTTTCTTTTTTCGGTTGGATCTTAGATCTGTAGCTCCCTTGCGATCCTAGGGTTTTGTTGCCTCTTCCCTTTTTCTTCAAAAAAGAGAATTTTGGTATTGGCAAAGAAAATAATTACGTTGGGGAAACTAGTGTCTGATCGATCGATAGGATAAAGGGAGGAGAGGACGAGAATCTGAGAGTGAACTCACAATGTATCCCCAGGTTTGTTCTTAACTAGCAGTACTATTTGCATCTTGTTCTGCGATAGGTAGGCAGATCAGAAGGAACAATGAAAGCCCGATTGCAAGACAAAAAAAAGTGATGTATGTAGATATCTTTCCAAATTCGATAAAGAAAAAGGGATTTTTTTCTTGTACTAACCAACATAGACAACCTTTGGTGCTACCACGAAGCTACTAGGAGCTTCAATTTTCTTTTCCTATATTCTACATTTCAGTTTTGCTAGTTTTCTTATTAGTTGCACCTTCAGATCAACAAACTTTGTTCTGTAACAGATATCATTCCTCTTCACATGAATTCTCTCAATAATTTCATCAAAATGGTCAACTGGTTCTAGGCTGCAAGATCCATGAGGAAAAAGTGTGAAGAAAAACATAAAAATCTCCATGCTCATGATTTCATCGAGAGTAGCGTAAGCCTTTGATGATCGATGCCCAAAAATATGCCTATGTATATGATGGTTAATAAGAATATATGTACTTAATAAGAGGCTACACAATAATATAAAAAAAATGTTTTGGTTTCTTTCATTCCCTATTTCTTTTTCCAATCTTGTTGAGTAACTTATTTACGTTATCACATATATGTTGAAGAGGTGACATCATCCACATGTTCCTGTTATTCGAATGGATGGCTGGCGACTAAAATGATACTTTTTTCAGTACACTATACTATAACAAGAAGTTCTTTTTGATTTATGGAAAACGATTATATACCAATGCAGTTTAATTGTCTAAGGTCAAGTAGCATATTTAAACCTGAAGTGTTCCAGGCATCATGCTAGATGGCTCAGTGAACTGTTGACCACAGTCCAAGGTTTTAGGCAAAGGTGCACATGAATCTAGGTTCGCCTCCTCGACAAAGTTGTTTTCCCTTAGATTCATGAGACCATACTGCATGTTTGACAAATAGAAAAGTTTCTTATGTGATTGATTGCAAATTGGTAAAACATTTTTCTTTTTGCAAATATAACTTCACCTTATGCTATGCCTATTTGGAATAAAGGCTTGCTGATTAAGTTCAATGTATTTAATATAATGGTCACTCTTCATGGAGACAACTAAAGGATTTCATCATGAATTATGGACTTAAGGATTTAATGGTAAGATTGAAGTATAGAATTGAGAACTAGAGTGCATTTACGCTTGTTCCACTTCAACTTTGACATGACAAAATTGCTTTGTGCTTTAGTCAGTACAAAACCTTCACAAGTGAAAGAGGCTTCAGGGGAAAGTAAGCAATTCTGCCTTGCTGCTTTGTGAAATTTGTCCATAAATTTTGAGCTTGATCTTGATTTTGATAGAAATCACATTAGCATCATTCTAAACCGAGAATAAATTTGGTTCTTCCATCACCAAGCAGTTGGTCAAAGAATTCAGGAAGATGATAGAAGAAAAAGATATGTTGTATCAATTATCTTGAGGCATTTCTGGTTTGTAAAGATCTGCTTGGTAACGGGCAAGGGGCCTTGTACCTTACAGACAATGTACCAATAAACCATCAGCGATGTGATTGGTTATATTGGTCGATGTGGGATCTATACTATAGTCTCAACTGCTATATGGCACATAATGGTCTGTCCTAGAAGAGTTCCATTATCATTATATAAAACTATAATCCTTAACTAGAGGACGATCAAGAATTAGAATAACTATATATCGGAAAGTATACATGGCAAGACAAAAAGTTGATCAAGTAATTTATTGTGAATTAACTTCTCATCATTGATGGTTGCATTACTATCTGCACAGGTTTACAGTGATTTTTTGTGTACTTGGAAGTCTAGAAGGATTGCTTTGTGTTTGTAACTACTGTTAGAAAGATTTGGAATTCATTATGCTTGCATGTGACTTACATTCTTGCACTTTATTAGCTTCTCATTTTCAATCATACTTCTATTCAACTAATTTATTACATTTTTTTATGGAGTGATTTATGGCATTCTGTCTAGAAAACTGCGTGACTGGATAAATTGGATCTTTCATGTCATGGAAAGTTCTTTTTAATGGTCTTCGCCATGAGCATGTCTTTATCAGATCAGATCACTGTCTTATCCTGAAATGTGCTGTTATGACTTATTTATATTTGCTTCAATACATAGTGTGGTTAAACTGACTTAAAATAATTAACTTTGCATAGCTGCATGGAGTTCATTGTACCTGTGTGCTACTTGTCTCCTTGTCACATCTTCCTGTAGCTTTACTGCTTAGCTTTTTTGTCGTTGTGGATCATTCCATGCAGTAGTGTATTGCTTATCTTGTGGAAATCACAAAACTTAAGATTAATTGATTATGAAGACCATTAAAAGGGTTCATTTCATCATTTGCTTCTGACTTTTCAGGCTGCTGCCTTACCATGTGGTTTCCGATTATGAAGCTGAAGAAGATGACAGAATCCTCGATGGTGATACCCTTGGTCATATTATTTCACAACTCCAGCAATGGGACCAAAACATTCTCACAAAGATTGCAGAGTTCACGACTACATTTGAGAAACAAGTCCTTGCTTTCAACATATTGTCACGGAAGAGAGCACAAGGAGAATTCAGGTCAGAGGAGAGGCTTATGATAGAGCAGGCTTTAATGCAAGAAGAGAAGCAAGCTTTGCTGGAAATAAGAGCAGAAATGGAATCTAGAGAGAAGGCTGGTAGGGAAGCCGCAGAGGCCAAAATGCGGATGGCAATGGCTCAGGCTGAACATGCTCGAGCAGAGGCTCAGGTCCATGCAGAAATGTATGTTCGTGCCCCGATGAGGGCTAGTACTGCTACATCCCTCGGTGACGAGGGTTCTGGCCATGATATGGGGCAGGAACAGGGAGGTAACATGGACGAAATTCATGGGTGGGGAAGCGCTCAAAGAGAGGATGAAGAGCCATCACAGGATTTTTTGAATGATGAGAACGGAACTGAGAATGTAGACACCAGAGCACAAGGTGAATGGCGAGAAGCTGGTGAGCTGGACCTGAACTCCAGGTGATATAAGGTTAAAGTTGGCTGCTCTTCTGTGGAGGAGATCCAAAACTCTTTCCAGCTTGCATTTAGTAGCTTATGCACAAAGTTGGTCAGTCACAAATTGTCAAATTTGACATGAGCAGATCTGTCATGTTGACAGAGATCTATTGCTGCATTTATTTAGAAAAAAGAAAAAGTTTCTTTTCAAAAGGAGAATACAACTCTATTGCTAGATCTAATTCGGCGACTATCAAAATGCAGCTGTGGATCAGATAAGTTGGAAGCCTGTTCATCATGTTAAGCAGCTTTTTATATCCTGAAGATTGATTTTGGGCAGAATGATTAGAAGGCTTGCATGGCTATACCTTTTAAGCATCTTTGTTCCTTAATAGAATGCTATGCTGCTGAAACTGAACACGTTACTTTCTGGATATATTACTAGTAGGCAGGAAATACTTTGGACAATATCCCTGAAGAATTAAGTTGCTATTGTTGACTGATTGTTGATTACAAACACCATGGTTGAAACTATATTTCTGCTTGGCATTGACTTGGAGATTTCTTGGTACCATGCAGTTCTGAGGCAGAGTATCTCTACGTTATGAAGCATTGGATCACTCGGAGACTCAGGTAAAATATCAAATTTTCGCCAAAATATTTGGATTTCTCTATACTAAGAGGATTCACAGCATATAGTCCTTGTTGTTTCATATTCCAACTTTTGTTTCTCCTACTTCTTGCCTTATCGTCTTTCCTCTAATGCAAGAAGCATCAGAAGAAAATAGGGTTTCAGAGACCACACCTGTAGACACAATTTTTTGAGCATCCCAGTTGGTCACTTTTATTTGTGGATAAGGAGACTTGTAGCTTCCTTTAAGTAAGTCATTATCCAATTCTGAAGTCCTTTTAAGATATTGACTTGCCGTATGGGTAACTCCTGCACACATAAGAGTAATATCATACATGCATCAATTACGTACAGCATCCACTTTGGTATTCTTTTGTTCATTATACTGATATTACAAGCAAATGGTTGGGTTGAATATAGCACCAGAATATATTCTTCTTCTAGATATTTCAGTATTAATAGTGACTCAACAAAAGCCTACTATTCCCTTTCTTCCAGAGCTTGGGCAGCACCATACCCTCCTGTACTCTGATTCCTTTTTTTTTTTGCAAAAGGAATCCTAAAGAAATCTCCAAAATAAATTGTTCTTAATCCTTAAACCATTGACATAAATATAATTCATAACTCAAATTATGAAATTATTTTCTTGTCCATGCACCCCTTTTTGATGCAGAGGATAAGTGTCATCTGCCCTCCTCCAAGGCATCCTGGCTTGATGTGACCAGATTGGTTTACAAGTAGCTAAGTAACACTAGAATATGAATATCGACTACAAAGCACGCTACCCATCTCAGACAAACAATTGTCATCTTTGTGATGGCCAAATATATATGTATATATACTGTTGGCAATCTTAGCAGTGCTGAAAGGAAGGAAGAGCATGACAAGCAGTACTTATGAATGAAACCCTAATCCAAAGGGTACAAGGTGGCGGTAGGATCCTTCAAACTCGTAACATGTTGTGATTGGTATGCAGATCGTCAGACTCTTGAAGCAGATACATAAAACTTGCATACACATCAGACTGGTATGTTCATACTGCAGGCTGCTTAAGAGTTCAAGGTAGTTATTCACAGGGTTCATATTGCAGCCGTTGTCTTCTTTGCATCTTCGGCTACTGGCACGGCCGGAATCGCCCATTGTCTCACCAGCAGTTCACTTGCAAGCTTGCAGGCGACATCCTGAAGGCCCTGTCCCATGCGTACCGGAACTTGACAGAGAGCGAGCTGGGGATGCCCTTCCCGTCGTTGACGAGGTAGCCGGTGCCCTCGCGCCGGAACAACTTGGGGTCGACCGTGGCGGAGCTGGCGAAGCCTTCCGACCGCAGGAACACGTTGGTGATGGTGCAGCGGCACAGGTTCTTCACCTCCACCTGGAACACCGGGTCGTAGCCGACCTTCCGCCCCGTGTTGGTCTGCTGCACCTGAACGCTCGACAGATCGCACCGCTGGCTCGCCACTGTCAAAGATCCCAACACACAGGACGAGAACAAGGATCACCTATGGGTCCTCAAAAAAGCAGCACCTCGAGATGGGAAGAGGGAGGGGCACGTACCTGTCGCGAGGAGATGCAGGAGGAGTGCAGCGGAGAGGAGCTTCAGGACAGCCGCCATCGGAATTGCTTCGTTACAATTGGGTGGGGAGCCTTGTACCGGTCAGTATATAGAAAGCGGTCGTTTTCCTTCGACTGTTGACAGATCACTTATGCTTTCCACTGAGCTCCTGTAAAATTCGATATCTAATTACTGGGTGGGGAAATCCTTTTACTTTGCCTTCAGCAGTGGGAAGCAAAACAGTAGTGTTCTGCTTTAGTCACCACCATTCTGAGCCACAACTTTGTGGCATGTTAGGCTGTGGGTTCGCTTTTACCCTCTCCTGTATTAGGCTTCCTTCTCCTTCCTTAGGCTCCACGCCATGATCCAAAAACTAAGCAGGAGACCAAGTCAGTATCGACAACATGAAGAGACCGAGAGTAGGAGTTTCTATGGTCTTTCATCTTCACTTCCGGGTCCTCCTCTAACAATTCTAATTCTTCAGAACGTCTGTAGTCTTCCATGCTACGAAAGTCGCCTCATCTTTCAAGACCTACTACTCTCCACTGAAACCAAACAGTAGATGGAGTTTGAAAGTTGACCTTGTGTCAGAATGTGGATCCCATGACAGGAGTTATATCTCATAGTGAAAGGAGAGATGAGGGTTCTAATGGTGTTGATCGGAGAAGACCCCAAACCAAGGAAACATGTTTGTGCAAACAATTTGAGCTTTCAGAAAGAAAAATAATGGTGTATAGATCGAGCTTGGGCAGGCTGATGTTGATGCCCACAGGAGGAAAGCAGAGAGAGAGAGAGATCAATCAGGGATGGTCACTGCATACTTAAAAGTCGGAAAAGCCACCGAAGAGGCCAATCCTTGCTGATGACCTAAAAGTCAAGAGATCCTATCAGATACTAAAAGCCGGGATTCATGATGATTCAGATGAGCTCCCGGAAACTTTATGCACCCCCCAGGAAGTCCCATGCACATTTTTATAATGCCAAGAACCATGAGACCTTATCAAATCGACAAGCCATGTGTCGATCTTAGATAATTCAACAAGCCTCGAGGAAGAAAAAGAATTTTTGATCACCAAGAAAACATTTAGAGAACGAGGAAGAGTGACACATTGCATGTCTTTTGAAGAAAGTACACCTACTTAGAGTTAAAAGCAGCGGAGTAGAATAGCGCCTCCACCAGAATGAACTAAACTATGGGAAAGCAGACTTCTTTTGCATGCTGAATCGTTCCTAACTTCGCATGATGTAGTGAACTTTCTTAACCTGTGTTAAAGTAATGGCATAATGCAGAGGGACCTACTCAGAGTTCTCCATGCAGTGGCAACATCAGAGTGTGGAATACTGAGCCTTGCATCAAAACATACCACTCTTTGTCATCCCTTGAGGAGTTGATCATCAGAAACATAAATGCAACTGAATCATGTCTTTTCTTTTTTTGTAGAATAGATTGTAAAGCTTAATCATATCATCAGGATCAAGGCATCATAAAGTTTAAGACAGCTAAAATCCCACTTGGAGCTTCGTGATTTGTACTGCAGTTGATTTGGGCTTTGTGGGTCCAAGTAAATGTGGGCCATGTAGCCCGGCCTGACCCACCCATTGACCGTAATATAGAAACTTGGATTTGGAACCCAACCGAGAGTCGAACCATTCGACGCCGGTTTCGAATCTATTAACTGAAGCTCGAGTCATTACTCTGGGAAGAGTGAATCGTATGATTAATCTGTAGACCATTCACTGCTTTTATTATTTGTTTTAGAGATTTCTTCCTGCTACTTCAAGACGAATCAACATAGAAGAAGCCACATGAATTGTAAGAGCAATGGACAGATTAAGCTTCAGTAAATCTACATTTGTACATGTTCTTTACAGACTGGGTGTTGTGTATACTGTCGTCAGATCTTTCTACGAGCGGTGATCAGGAGTGGGATCTGACCAACCTGAAGCTCTGCAAGGAAGCTTTGAGGAGATTACCGAAGAGGAAGCTGGCAACCTCAGGAGGCTTCGGAGCGAGAAGAGGAGGAGTCTGCTTCACCCTCACCACCATCTCCCCGAGCTGCCGACATATCGAATCGATCGTCTTGGCTTCCACCGGTTTGCCCGACATCTCCGAGAGGTAGAACGTATCCGATGCTTTCCCTCCCTGTGTCGAAATCTCTGCTCTTCTGATCGTCAAGCCATTCTCTCGGAAAACCCTCGTCACGTCTGAAAGCAGACCAGGTCTGTCTTCTGTCCTCAGCACCAGCTCCAACCCCTGGGTTCGACCGAACAATGGTACTTGAAACAGCGAGACAGAGATCATGAGCAGTTCGTAATGGCTGGGATCGAGTGATGGATACCTCTGTAGTTCGTCTCTCGATGGCTGCCTCGAGGCACTTGATCACACGCTGTCGCTCCGCCTCAGAGTTTATGGGGCACCCATCGACATGTCTGATGTAGTATTCCTGAGGTCACAAGGCTACCGATGCTTAGCGTGCATCAAATGACAGGGAGAAAGCTCTGCGATGGTGCGATCCTATCTTACCTGATAAGCTTCGTCGTCGTCTCTCGTGCCAACCGTGCCATGAAACACGACGTACTGCATGTCCGTAAGCGTGCACACGGTGTCGAACAGAAGCTTCGGCCGGTCTCTTGACCTCAGAATGACCACAGAGTAATCCTTCTCGGCGCAGTCCATCACCGCAACCTGAGGCCTGGGCTTATCGTCGCCGGCTCCCACAACCGTGCTCTCGTAGTCCCGGTCGCCGAACATCATCTGATGCAACCTCCTCTCGGTGTGGGTGCGATCCTTGGAGACCGTCATCCTACCCATCCTCGAATCGTTATCGCCTCGAAGAACATTGCAGAGGAGCTCCTTGATGATGGAGAGCCGCTCAGGGTCCTCGACCGCTGCGCCGGTGGACTCCTCGGTAACGTGTACCACCGCTGCAACTCTGGTGTTGTGCGTCCATAGCTCAGCTTTGGCCACGCTACAGTTTCGGTTCGCTAGCACGGCACATATTTCCGATAGCAAGCCGGGCCTGTCGGTGCCGGTCATTTCGATGAAGGTGTGCTCCTTTGAGGGCACAATATCCACTGAATTCCCAATTCTAGGGAAGAAGAAAGCATCTGATCCGAGCGACTGTAGACATAATGTTGTATTAAGCACAACAAAGAAGATGAAAATGCCATGTTAATAGCTGGAATCCTAACAGTAAAAGCTTACATTTTGTATGCAGGAGATTATCTCTTTGTCTCGTACTTTATTCCCATTTCTATCAGTCACATTAAATACTGAAGCCGCACAAACAAAGATCAAACTCAGCATAGTTTCTTCTCAAAAGAGGATTAGTTTTCTGTGAGAGCTTACCATCCATAAACCAACTTCCATCTGAAGAAATGTAAGCCTTTGTGATTATAAGGTCCAGATCAGTGAGGACTTGAATTACCTCTAGTAGAATCCCATGCTTTTTTATGCTATCCACCTTAAAGGAGAGAGAGAGAGAGAGAGAGAGAGAGAGAGAGAGAGAGAGCTTAAAGCTTTTGCAGATGTAACATGCGCAGCAGGATAATGGCTTTGTTGCATGAAAAGAGCTGGATACTTACTTTGATGACAGTAGCGTTATCACAAGCATCATTATCTATCACAACCCTGCACCCAAAACCATAAGATCAGATGTGACTTTGAGGAGGAGGAGGAGTTCATCAGCACATCTAGTTTTTGAGGGGAAAAGACTGAGAAGAGACAAATGGTAAAAGAAGGAACATGATGAATCTAAATAGTATTATTAAAGCACCAGAAATATTGGAATTCCTCCTAATCATGAATCAGTAGATTGAACAGAACATCCTGGAAAAGAGAAAACCCAAATAGGTCCTGATTTCAAACAACCAAGATCCAACAAGTGATCTATGAATCAAAACATGGATAGGAAAAAGAAGAAGAGGAAGACCAGAGTGACAAATCTGGTAGATGATTGTCAGATGCAAAAACTCTTATTCGATTACTACAATCTCAAAACACTCCAGAAAGTACTTGTCAACAAAACAAAGCATACAAGCCAAAAGCCAGAACACGGAAGATCTTTAAGCTGCAGATCTCAGCTAAAGACAAGCACTTCAGAAGCGAAAACACAGTCAGGCGCTAATCCATGCAACACAGCAAATCCAAAGAAGAGATCATTCGAACAGAATAAGAAACAACAGGAAAACGCTGAATTCTGCTACTCTCAGCTAAACTTGAGCTCCAAAGAACAAATCCAACCAAACTGGAAGAGGAAGAGGAAGAGGAAGTGGAAAAGAAAGAATCGATGCTGCAAGCTACCTTGGGGGGTTCATCCTCCTGATGAGCTTGGCATACTCATCATCGTCCACCTCCACCACTGAACAGCTCCCCATCCTCGCGGCAACACCCCCGCGTGCAGCAACGCCAAATAAGTAAACCAAGTCCAAGGAAACAGAGAGATTCCACCCTCGTCTACATCAAAGTAGAAAGTACACGCCAAGAAGAAAACAGAGGAGGAAACGGGAGGATGATGGAATAAGGAACGGAGAAGAGTGAGACCACCACCTATCTTGAATTAACGACCGTTCCTCGTAGACTGCTTCTTTACCCAATTTTTACCGACGTTTCATCTAGTGATTGGTTATTCTAGCTGTTTCGTGTAACGAAGGGATCTCCGTCTACTCTGATATTTGCACCCTTTTATATGAGGAGAAAGTGGTCATGGAGAGGGGGAGGTGAGACGAGGGGGCGGGATAAGGGGAAGATTGGGAGTTAGGGTATCAAGTCGGACGTCAATTGCTGGAGTGGGCGGTCCCACTTGGGGGCCGGACCGGACCGGGTGCCGGTTTACCCCACCTGATGTTGGATTAATGACCTGCTTTGTTGCATTGGATTCCAAGCACAAATATATATATATATATATATATATATATGATAAAAATGGAGCACTTGATCTGATAACAGGAAATTTTAAGACATGATAAAAATTGGATCTCATTGGACTAATTTGATAATAAAATGATAACAGGAACACTTAGATATTTTTTTTCTTTGTCTATTATAAAATATATTTAAGTTTTTTATTTTATTAAATGTATGATTTTATCAGTTGATTTGTGGGTTCAACCAATGATCTAAGACTCTATCGGATATTAATAATTATGCCTTTGGGTGTTATTGACATAAAATTATACTAAATAATTAAAAATAATAATATTTTATTATTGACTACTTTGATTAGACTATATAACTTAATTGCTAATAATTAACCATTTTACAATCTAATTTTGAAATACTTTATACGATAATGATCACCACCATGTAGACTAATTTTGTGATGTTTGAGAAACATATATTTGTATGCAACTTATAGACATTCATATATCATGATAAATAATTTTTATTACACAATATGATATTTCATCATTATCTTTGACATGATCGTCATCGTAATCATAATTATCATTCAATCTTATTTTGAAGTAACAAAATGTGGTTGGGACCATTACCATCATTATCTCATCATCCATAGCAACCCAAAAATATCAGGTGCGCATGGGTCCCAAAACATATCCACGTTGTTCTCGATGTGAGAAAAACTCATTTCTTTTGAGCAAATACTAGATGATCCTCCTCATTTAAAACCACATACTCTAGCTAGGGAGGTATCCAATTATGTTATTTCAATTTGGACCAATGGTGGGGGATCTTTTGTCCAAGGAATATCCATGCACAGGAGCTGTCATGGGACCAAACATTATGTGGGACTGAAATGTGGGATTGATTATACATTTAATGCACATGTTGGGTGGGAAGCCAATTAGGTCAAGTGGCCCAACTTTGTGGCTTCTTAGTGCAGTTTAGGTGGGTAAGGAAGCAACAAAACAAAGGAGGAGAGAAGACTTTTGCAAAGAAGATAAATATTTATTAGCCTTGTATTTGTAGATGTGGTTGTGTCAAATAAGTGATAGTCTATTTGATCCATCTAAACATGAGCAATTATCGTTTTATTTTTCATGATATATGTCTTTGTTAATTTAATATCGATGATAATTTTGAGGAAGAATTTAAAGAATATCTTTAAGAGTAAATATTAACATTTGATATGGTAAAGAAAGACTAATTTGAATAATCATGTACTAAGATGGTAAGGATTTGAGGATGGATGAATGCTTGCAACATAAATTGATTCTAATAATAATTTTAAAAAATAAGTACTACGATTAGATTGATCCACCCATCAACACAAAAAAAAACAACTCTCAATAAACAAAAAGAGAAAATATTTGATTTTCTGAGTTTTCTAGTCACTATGTGTAGTATATGTACACTTCAATTCTTTTCACTTCTTTTTCTTATTTCATCTCTATTGATTCATTTAGATAGACCAATAAATAAATAAATAAATAAATGAGCTTAAAGTCTCATGCCAATTTCAATAAAATAAATTCAATGAATAGGTCAAGTGAGACCACTGATTTCCAAAGGCTAGTCATGGCTACTCATGTGAGTTTTGTTCATTGATCTCCCTTCTCAAGATATCCAATATAAGCATCAGCTTATAGAATTACTTTGGCTCTGCAGTGAAAAAGGACCAGAGTCAAAGCTAAACCTTCACAGTGAGCTACTCAGATCAGCCAAATCTTGCAAGTTTGAGTTCTGTTCATTTGTTTTCTTGGGGTCAAAACATGAGGTTGTGTGGATGAACTGTTGCCCAATCAATGACTTTGGGTTTGTATGTATTCTTGCAGAATCAATTGCCCTTTTGTTGGGTTAAGCAGCCAAATCATACAAGACTTGGAGAGAAGTTGACAAAGAAGACAGTGCAAGGAAAGAAAGGAACATAAATCTTTTTCTTCAACAGTTGTTGCCTGCTTCCTTTGAATGTTTGTAGAGAAGAAAAATGGAGTTGGGGCTAAACCTGGATGATGAAGATTGATTAGGAGTAAGAGAGGACAGTGGTTAAGCCTAACTTGGAAGAAAAGGTTTTGATTAGTTCAAGGCAAAATAGGGTTGTTGGTGAAGTAAACAGCAAAAGATTCATAATGATGAGCAACTATCTGCACCAATATCAGTACAAACATCAAGTAAAGAAAGTTTTGGTTTTTTCTTCTTGCCGGAATTAATTATCTTTGAATCTTTGGGTGATCTTTAGGCAAATGGAAGTTTTGGTCTTTTGACATGGAAGGAGGCCAAAGGTCATCATTATCCTATCATAATCCATCCCCATTTTTAGGAACAAGTCAAAGGCACATACATTGTTTAGAGGCCAAATATTTCATATTCCTATTGCATGACATAACCAGTGGTGTCATGATCATCTAAAAAGAAAGGGGATTGACTTGGACAAAGCAAAGACCTCAGACTCAGACATAGGTGTCATGATCATCTGATATGATTTAGATTCTTCATGTTATTTTTAGGGTATTTCTTCCTTTATAACCTGTAAACTGCTCTTTGAATGTTGTTGGGCCCCAACTAATGGGCCACATTACTGGGCTTATTTGGGTTTCACTTCTCTCTCTCTCTCTCTCTCTCTCCACCAAGTTGGTTCTAATTTAAGTGGTCATGGAAAGCTTTGGGCGCCCGACAGTGAGAAAATCGAGTTGTGAGGTCAACACGTACACGAGCGTACATAATGGTCTCTCTGCAGGATCGAGCCGAATCTATGGGGATGATCTCAGACTACAGGAAGTTTCAAGCAGACAGAGATTTAGGAGAGATTTCGGTGGAGTCGAGCCAAAATCTTAGGGATCTGATTCAGATTTCATCCAAGTATCTATCTGTCTGCTGACTCGGTCTTACCTGGCATTGTATCCGATTAGAGCATGGGTGGGTCGTGGTGACTGTACGGTGTGGAAGCTTCTTACCCTACTAACATATATTGGCCAATTCTCGGCCCCACTACCTATGATTGAATCGGTCCCGGAGTATTATGATTCCAAGTGACACAGGATCCGTGGCAGCTGGTTGTGGGCTCACCAAATCTTAATGTCGGCCGACCCGATCTCCGTACGCCCACCCGGTTGCGGAGCCCAATAAATTCCCTCACCCACTCCGATGTGGTCATCGTATGAGCATCCTTGTCCTTATAACGGTTGCAACAGTTATGGCGGTTAATACGCATCTGGTCATAATGAGTTATTTGGTGTGCTCATAATAATATTATCGCACGGTGACCGGAAAAGCTTATTCGACTTCGCCCGAGCCGGCGGTTGGGAAATTAATGCTGGTGTTCGTCCTTAATTGTCAGTGGGAGCAGCTCAGAGGCTGTCCTCGAATTGCACGAGATGAACTCCATTGTCCCTTCGGTGCCTTATCTACATGGAATGAGAAAACAAATAAATAGATCCCATTGTCCGTGGGACCCACACGCCAACACGTCCGTACAGTCGCTCGCTCGCTCGCTAATAGAGCGCGTCGACAAAAATAATGACAGGAAAAGCTGAGCGACCATTTAGAGTTCGAAGATGTGTGATTGCTTGAGAATAAATATAGTTAGCTTATGTTATGTATCGTCGATCCAAAACTTAGGAGGACGAGAGAGAAAGAAAATCGTTGTTATATATATATTTTTTGTAATTTTTTCTTACATAGCATTCATTTTTTTTTATTTTAATATAATATTTTTTTTATTTTATAAAAAATAAAATTATTATTAAACTCCGTGCAAACTATTTTTTTATCTTAATGTATTCTCGCTTGTTACCTTGCATTTCTCTCTCCCGCTCTTCTCCTTTAAGTTTTTCTCGCTTATTTTCTCTTACCCACCTTAAGTGTCTATAACCCTTAGGCAAGAAACATAAAGGTGACTACCAATAATGGAAATTAGTCAACCCAAGAACGTTGCTTAGTAAAAGCTTATCTTTGTACCTCTAACGTTGAACCCTTTTAGCTATGGTATAACTGTGTATGGTTGTAGCTACATGCTTACGAGGGAACCGACAATGGCATCTCCTCTCCCATCTTCCTCCTCGGTCTCCTTAAGCTTTGTACTTGTCATGCTATCGTTGATTGTATCTTGTCGATTGATTATTATCGTGCTCTCACCTTCCTCCTCTGTGACTATGATAGTCAAGACGGTCTTTATCACTTTATTCATTATCGTAGTATGACACTTTGCATATTCGATCATTATTTCCTACTCGAACCTCTATAATTATTATATCTTAACCATTATCATCGATCGATAGAGGGGTAGAGAGGAGTGTGATGGAATAGAGGTCAGCGATGATAGATTGTTACAACGGGAATTAAAGAAACCGAGCAAGGTGAAAAAAAATAAAAAGGGTAAAATTTAAGATTTTTTAAAAATTTATATATTTTTCATTAGAGGGGGAGCAGCGGATCCAAGATGTGGCCGACAAGATCCCGGTGCAGCGGGGACACGCGGACACGCAACTGTATCGCTCGCACCGTCCGCCAACCGACCGGTCCCTTTCGGTGTCAGCTGTCCCCCACGCGTCCCTGCCCCGGTCCTCTCCTTCGGCATTTACACGTGTCGCCGCCTGGTCGGCCCATTTCACTGTTCCCAAGCCCGCTGTTCTCCACGGTTCTCAGGCAACGGGATCCGCTCCGTGGCGCGTGCCGGATTTCGGGGACCACCGTCTTAAACGCCTTGGACCGCCGCCCCCCAATTTATGCACGCCGTGATTGACTTTTCAAAGACCGGCTTCTTCATTCGGATATCGATATCGACTATGACATAACGGGACTCGTTCTCAGTGTAAAGAGTATTATGGCACCTTAAAACTATTAGACATACTCTTTGAACTTGCTTTACTATGTTTTCCTAACATTTCGATCCTACAGCCATGAATCCGATTCGAAGACAAAGGTTTATGGTTCGGCATCTCGGTCTCCATCCTCCTTTTTCTCCTATCAACTTGATTTGCAACTTGATTTGTCCAGCAGCTGGAGACAGAGCTCCTCAGGACCGCATAAGTTCAACGGAGATTGACGCTGCACTCGAGCTGCTTTCGGTAAAGCCGAGACAAAGCTTTCGAGGTTGAGACTTTGTGTCCGCTTCTTAGATTGTTTGATTCGCAACCAATAAACTATCGGATCGAAAGTTAATGATTTTTCTACTTTATTATTATTATTATTTTTTTGAAGGGAATCCCAAGTTTGGTCAAGAGAGAGATAGTGATGAGTAGGGAATGAATTGAATTGAAGTGAGGGACAAGAGTTGGATCTGATGTGGTGGAGGAGATGGGGACATGTGTTTTGTTCCATTAGACATGGCTATCTCAGCATCGGATCAGCGCGACCTGACCTCCAACATCATCCCCTCCTTGAATCCCTCACCTGTTTGTAGATTCACAGTATGCCAAAACACTACCGGAGAAGAACATTAATACAGTGCAGTAATAACGAAACGAATCGTGGTACATCTGCAGATGTCAATTGGAATGCAGTCAGAAGAGCAGCAGCAAGCAGCAAAACTATAAATGAAACAAATAATGCTGTTATACATTTCTCTGGTCCACCGATAAAAGACAACATAGAAAGATGTGAGCAAAGATTCCACGACAGTAATCCCATGACCTCGAACTTGCAAAGATTCTTATCGATCCAAACAATCATCACTTGTTCTCATGGTTTCTCGACTTCATTGCAAGTCTTTGCAAAGAGTTTGGGTGCCGTCACAAATCTGAAGCTGAAGACTAGTGCAGATTAGGCTAATCTGGGTTGTGCCAAATGGTATTAAATGACCGATGACAACACTTCAGGGAAGATAAAAAAAGGTTATCCTTCCTTGACTTCAGGGAGATTATCCAAATCTATCAGCATGTGCCGATGCGGCAAACGTGGAGCCATGAGGGAATATACTCGTGCAGATTCTATCATCTACTGCATGTGGTCAACAGTCACCGACCATAGATTCCAACAATTCAGTGAGACCATATGCTTTGTTTACACCTTGTCGGAATCCAAACCTTGTTCATCTCTTTTACAGCTTGACCTTTTCACAAACTTCACCTGTACTGGGTTAAGTTAAGCAGTCTCCTCCTGCCAGATGCCACAGATGCAGGGCTACTGCATCGGCACATGTGTAAGTGGTTGGACAGTGTGTTCACTGTCAATCAATGGCAGAGATCAAAGATAAAGAAATACGTCTCTGAAGATTCCAGCTATCCTTTGATTCTTATAGTATGCCAACAATCTTTGACCCACCTACTTCTTCCATATCCCTTTCAAATCCGTGTCCATTTCACGTTCCCTGTCGATTTGGTTCGTGGAAAATTGATTGAAGCATATACTAACTCGGCACAAACATTTCCAGATACAATAACTACATAAACTGGACCTGCTTCGGAGGATCGAAGAGGAGAAAGTGGAAGAAGATAAACTTTGTCAATGGACTAGATTCCATTTACAGCAGACAACAGCTTCTCATACATGTTATCTTCCACAGGCCAGTAGCACCCACTCAAGGCCAAAGTCATGGCGTGCATGGAGTTAGATGACAGATTGTGAGACAAGTAGATGCTACATAGACCGAGATTAGTTAAGAGGAAATGAGTCTCTTGAGCTTGATCTGATCAACCCTAAGTTGTGTAGTATCTTCTCTGATCTGGACCTGAAGAGGCTACCAAATGAGAATTTCCCAGTGTTTTCTGTTGAAGCATTTGGATTTGCCTCATCCTTCACCTGCAGAATCGTCTGCCCGATTTCGTTCCTCACTGCCTCAATCATTTGGCTGCAAACAGGATTTCCTGATGAATCTGTGACATAGAACACATTGATAGCTTGAGATCCCCTTGTAGTGACCTCAGCTCGGCTGACCGAGAGCCCGTTCTCCCTAAATATGCGAGTGACATCGGATAGAAGGCCAACCCTATCTTCACAGCATAGTTCAAGTTTTACACCCTGGTCATAGTTACGGAAGCGTACTGATATTAGACCATTAAAGTTAGAAAAAAAGGAACAAAAAAATTTTGATTCAGGATTCAGTCAGACCTCTGTATTTCCTCTTCGGATTGCAGCCTCCAAGCACAGAATTAGTCTTTGCCTTTCTCCTTCTGAACTGATGGGGCTTCCATCGACATGCCGAATGTAATACTCCTGATGACAAACAATTTAAGAGAATTAACAAACATTTCAATCACTCATGCATATATCCTGGATGCAATCTTGTTCATCATGATGCTGGATGGTATTAAATGATCATAATGAGTTGGCGCAAACCTGATATGCTTCAGGCCCTTCAGCAATGACAGTTGCATGAAACACCACATACTGCATATCTGTGAGAGTGCAGACAGTGTCAAAGAGTAGCTTTGGTCGATCTTTACATCTCAAGTTCACCATTGAATACCCTTTCTCGGTACAATTCTCTACGGTCACTACTGGCTTGCTCCTATCACTTGTGGCGTCTTCACCATCCGTGTCATCCTTGTCATAATCCCTATCAGCATACAACATCTGATGCAATCTCCTCTGAGTATGAGTAACCCCCACGGATATTGCAGTCTTTGCACTCTTGTCTCTGTCGCCTTTGAGTACGTAGCGCAGGAGGCGTTTGACCTTAGCAAGCCTATCGCTGTCATCGATTGGTCCTCCATTCACTTCATCTGTGATGTAAACAACCGACGCCATGCGTGAATTGTGTGTCCAGACTTCGGCTGCCACGACATTGCACTTGAGGTCCACAAGAACTGCAAATATCTCAGATAAAAGCCCGGGCCGATCTCTGCCTATTAGTTCGATCGAAGTGTGCTCTGAAGAGGCTTGTATGCCTACAGATCTTCTCAACGACCAGGAGCTTAGTGCCCTTGTTGATAGTGACTGCAAGGTGGACAGTTAATCATTCGAGCATGAATTCTAAAGCAAGGAAATGATGACTAAAATTTTCTCTGATGAATGTAATATTAAGAGGCAGCTACTCTCAAACAATAAGACTAGATACACACTCTACCAAATGGAACTAGTTAGTATCAAGTTTCCACTCATATGGGAAGATCATGACTTCAACTTGGTGTAATTACTAAAGATGAGTATTACTGAAAATAACAAGTTTTACATCTTTGACCCAACTGAAAGCTACAACTTTGGCATCTTTTCTATTCTCTGTTCTCTGTAAGCTTCAAAAATCTTATAGCAAAAGAGTAAGTATTTCAGCCTACTGGAGAACATGTCCAACGCACAGAATATGCTAATTACGCCAAAAAAATTGAATGGATCCAACTTCTGTCCTGCAAACTAAGCAGTTCATGGTTGATTCCCCCCTTCTTTTTTTTGTTGCAAAGCAGACTAGTGATTTCGAATGACAAATAATTTTAATATACATACCTGTTGAATACGGTCAATGACTTCATTATCATAGATTTTATTCCCACACTGGTCAACAACATGGAACACTGCAAACATTAAAGGAGGAAAACAAATGATATAGATCAAGGAGAAAGATGGTTAAGGAAGACCATACAACACAAGGGAATGGAGGAGCAGCTACCATCCATAAACCACTCTCCATCGGAAGAGATGTAAGCCCTGCTGATGCTTAGGTTGAGATCAGTCAAGACCTGCACCACATCTAACAAGCTCCCGTGCCTATTAGCACTGGCCACCTGCATTGAAGCACACAATTCAACCCTCAGAACACACAAAGCCATCAACAGAAAGCCCAGTCACCCAAAGGGAAAAGCCACAGCCGAGCAGCTGACCTGCACCAAGGTGGCCTTCCTGCTAGAGGTATTGTCCACCGTGACCCTGAAAGATTGGGAGCTTCACAAACTTGCAGAAACCACTTCAATTCAAACGAAATGTGAACGGACAAGGGAGAAGAGTTCTTTACCTTGGAGGGTTCAGCTGAATCACCAACTTTTCATACTCATCATCAATGTCAGCCAAAGAGCCACTGTCCATCATAGCTAGAACAGTTCTTGTACTTGTTCCCAGTAGCTGGAGAGGACTAGACTAGCAGGAGAACAAGAGAAGAAGCTAATGGAACAAAACAGGCTCCCCTTGTTCTTCCTCAACAGTAGTACTGTTCCTTTTCTAGTCATCTATGCTATCTCACTCACTCCCTCTGAAAGGCTATGCCTTTTTTATATTGCTGTGCTTGTGTGTTCCCAGTGGCCCTGTGGTTGTTGGTGGCCCTTGGCTCGGGCAAAGGGTAGGAGGGGGCAGAGAGAGAAGAAAAGGCTGAGAGGAGGGATAAAGAAAGTTTTGTTTTGTTTGGCTTGTGTTCCACAAAAAGGTGGCTCACCATACCACAACACATCATGTGTGGATAGGTCTGTGTGGGGGGGGGGAGAAGGATGGGAGAGGGTCCCGTCACCCGCCTTCCAAAAGTGGTCTTAGGGTTATGGCCAAATGCTTCAGGTGGGCAACTGTTTCATCACCAGAGTGACTCTTAACCATAATCTAACGCACCAGAGACTGATCTGGATTGTGTGGAGTAGCTCTCCTTTGTTTGTATGGATTCCATTCCCTTTCTCCATCCTTTTTATCTGGGTGAAGAGATTCTCCATCCTGTTTAACCTTTACATCATTCGAAGCATTGTCTATCGATGCTTGAACTACAAAAAGAAACCATATCTTTCCTGAGAGGATTGGAAGTGACAAATACAATAATCCATTTACATTGTGGAATATATGATGCAAAAATTTGTTGGATTAGGCCCAGAATAAGGTTTCTTACTTGACCAAAATTGAAGGATGTGACATCTGAGACATTAAGACAAATAATACTTCCACGGAATCTGACAGATCACAGAACACTTTTTCTTTTAGATACTAAGAAAACTATACTTCCACTATATCTAAAAGCAAACTATTCCTTTCCTTTTACCCAAGAATAAATCAAAAGAAACAAAGGTAGGCAGTGTCAAATCATGCTCCAAAATGAGGTATACAATATTAGCAAAAGGGAGTGGGCATGATCAAACTGTTTTTCCTAATCCAATTCTTAAAATAGGTTGTTGAAAGATTTTTATTAGATTTGGCAATCCTTGTTAACAATGATTGAGGAATGATTGTTAAGCACATCAGTAGTAGAACTCAGATGACATGTACTTCAAATCTGTAATTGTTTTGAAAGAGCAAGTGATCCCAAGCTGCCCTCCTGTTGAGCAATCCATATCCTACTCAAGATGGAAAGTGGATGTATCTTCCAATTTAATGATTTTAACCAAATATAATGAAAAAAATGGAAGTATACAACCAACCAGCAACTTTGTTAGCATAACAAGCATGCAGGGCAAGTACTGCAACCAGAGAAACAGTATCAGAGGAGGCCTGCTGCTACTACAACTATCATTAGGATGCTGTAACTATCATTTGCCACATTCTAAACACACACACACACACAGACAATTATTTGCCATTTCACCTTTGCAATACTTCACAACTGCTTTACTTTGATGGAATAAATCCACACTGAAAATTTATAATCTAAAACATTTAACGTTGTTTTAGATGAGTTGTAATTCTTGTAGCACTAGTTGTAATTTTGCATTGTTAAAGTTCTTCTTAGATTTATAGCTCATTCTTGAGCTGATAGATAAGTCTGCTATCAGCTTTGATTATTGTATGAATTCTTCAACCTTGCTGTCAAAGAAGGTTCAGGTTCTATGCAGAAGAAGAACAAAACAAGGAGGAGGCCCATGCTGAAACAGTTTACCAGCGATGAAATAGTCATCGGTAAGATCATCTTCTTTGACTTGCTTTAGCATCTAAAAAAATAATGCAGGATTTCCCTTGGTGTGATGCATAACAAGAAGCTAAAGACAGCAGGTATTTTGATCAAGAAAGGATTCACTGTCAGTGCTGCCTGCAATCTCTGTTTGGTAGAAGAAGTCTTTTGGTGGAGCTGTTTGACATAAGAAGAGGGGGCTGAGCATCTGCTGGTGCAGCGAGAATGAACAAGAAACATCCTGTAAGCTGCCATCTTCATAAAGATGCTTGGATCTTGTTTGGTTCATTGGGTGAGAGACCTCTTCTTTCCTGTTGTTCCTGAATAACATTTGTGCATTCTTTTCTTTCATTCAGTGATGGGATAGTAATACAATTTCACATCACAACATGGTAATTATTTGCAGGAAATGCAAGTGAAACTTCCCCATTTCATACTTCCAACCTTGCAGTATGTCACAGAAGGTAACCAGTTTAAGGTTTCTTCGTCGTGAAACAGCCACATCACTGGCTCAACTAGGAATTCAATTAGATCCAAGAGGTGGGTCTTCCCAAAACCTTGAATAAGATTAGAACAAAAGAATACTTATGGGCTTGATTATAATGATCCAGGAGAAAATGAGATCCTTGGTAAAAGTTTGAAAAGATGTATGGCAGTGAAGTGTGAACTTGTATCAAGTGTAGTATCAAGTGAAATGTAGAGACAAAGATATGATTGAAAATTGATATACGCTGTAACACCTGATATATTTAGATAAATATTCCTCAAGGATCCTAATCCTTCTTCCTTTACCTAAATTACATGAAATATTTAATAGCCAATATCAATGGTTTCAAAGCGAAACCTGCGAGTACTTCAAAACTGAGGAAATAAGAAGAAGAACGCAAGAGACTGCAAATCTTAGTCAACACCAATTAGAGCAGAAAGCTTACTTGCTGTTAGGTTAGAAACCGAGAGAGATCACATATCACTTCTTAATGGTTTATAAAGAGATTTCAAAACCCCTCTCGGCACAGTCATCTTGTCCCGCTTTTAGTCATCAAACATCCATCGGAACCTTCTCATGTTTATGCTGCTTATTCATCATTCCCCAAGTCTCCTTTACTAAAAACATATTACACTTGGAAGTTGGGAGTTACACGACAACCTCAGATAAATCACTATTAAATAAAGATGTCACTTGTTGATCTACCATGCTCCTCCGTATATTAATTTATTACCTTTGATACTATCTGGTGCAATGCAAGGAATCCACATTCAAGAAAAATAGGACATCTTTTGTGTTTGAAGTATATGTGATGTTGACAAGTACCGAACATCAACAATAGATTTGTTAGTTCTTCCATGAAGTTTGATGGATTCTTTTGTTCATCTTATTTCACACTAAAATTCAATGTTCTTGGCATCTGTTTAGTTCATTGTTAAAGATTTTGACTCCTCTTCAACCCTCCCTGAATGGTCTGCTAGTGTTCAACTTGATTTCTTATCATTATCTTCTTCTTTTACTCCTGTATTTGATGAATATACTTTATAGCACTTCCAAATAAATAGCGAAAGGTAGCTCCTACACTGCAAAGTGCAAACAAACATGCTCAAGAACACATCTAAGTTCGAAGGGTTTATTTTATTGCATGACTTTGGATCTATCATAAACATAAATTTCAGTTTGACCTGCTTCTTCCCTAATCAAATTTAGTTAAGAAATAAAATGGGGGTGGAAGAGAGAACAGACATGGCCTCTCTCAAGACATGCGAGCGCTGAGCAGTAGCAAAAAAAAATCATAAAAAGGATCCTCAGGTACTAAAGTGATGATATCAGAAGCAATTCTTATTCTTGAGGCAACAAAAGTCAATTTACCACTCCACCTAACCAAACAATAAAAATTTCCAAATGGTGCTTTGAACTTTACAAACAAACCTCAAGATAAAATCCTTACTTTAATTCCCTTCCAAGCATTTCAGCTGCATGCATCTGCAATCAAAACTGACATCTAATCATCCAAATTATTCTCAACTAATGAAATGGTTTCAGCAACTAAAGAATCAAGAGAGGACATTACCATTGATTAGGGGTCCTCTTGTGATCTCTTGCATGCAAAGTGGAGGCAGAACCAACTCTATGCTTAAAACCAAGTGCAGATAACATCAATCACCATCATCATCTCTCTCTCCATTACCTTTGAACAAACAAGAGAACCATCCAACCAACAGAACAAGAATAACAAAGGAATTCTATTATCTCCTGACAAATCTTGTGCATCTCTCACCCAATTCTCCTGCAAAACCCCCCTCCTATTCTGCTCTTCCTTACTCTGCAGACACCTTTGATTTTTTGTTAGGAGTAGGAGATTCTTGTTGCGGTTCTTGTTGCACCTGCTGATGCTGATGCAGATGCAAATGGTCACTGCCCTGCCCTATATGCTGATAGAATTGACTCAGTGCCTGAGGATTGAAAATCCTAACTTGCCCATGTTGTGATAATCCGAGCTCCAATCCGGGCATCGGCGGCCTCTGGCCGCCCAGCAATGACGTGAAGCTCATTTGATTGGGATTAGTTCCAGGGAATTCCAAAGCAGGAAATCCAATTCTCGGCAAATTCGATGCCACAGGCATCGCGGCTGCCGCCGAATGGAAGAAACTCGTGTCGAATCCGTCGACCGGCGGCAGCCACAGTTCTGGGTGCGGCCGCCCGAACGTGGCCCAGTTGACTCTGCTCTGTCCTGATTCTTGAAACTTGTTGTGGTGCAGGCCGGAGGACGCCGTGGCGGAATCGGCCAGATTGGTGCTGGCGGCTGCGGGCGACGACGTGAGGACAGAGGCCGGGATGGTTCCAGACCCGGTGGCGGCGATGATGGAGGATTCGGCCTGCTGGAGGAGCCACTGGATGGTCTCACCGTCGGATTTGTGGCCGAGCTCCCGGGTGAGCTGGAAGATGCGCGCGGCGCAGAGGGCGGGCATGCGGACCCGGCGGCCGCGGCCGTCCACCTTGGTGTGGCGGTCGTTCTTGGAGTTCCGCTTCGGCGCAAGGTGACGCCTTTGTTCACCTTTCTCTGCCGTGACCGCCAGGTGGGCGTTTCTGTTGGGCTGCGAGGTCATATCACTGCCTCGAGGACTCTGCCTTCTTCGTAGAGTCCTCTTCTAACAGACCGTAGCAGGCCCAGTGCCTAATGGAAGCTGCGAATTAGCAGAGGCTTCATGATTCATCGGAGACGGAAACAACTGCCGGGATGTATATGAAATAGAAAGCAAAGTGATGGAAAGTGTGGAATTTGGGTTGTCAGGGATGGAGATGAAGAAAAAAGTTCTTTTTTGTATAGAAGTTTAAGTATGGAGTGACAGAGATGGCGATGAAGAGGGGAAAACAAGAATGAATCTGTGCAAAGATTGCAGTTTGGGTCTGAGAAAGGCCTAAGAGGAGCAGAGAGGTCCAGGTGCTAGGCTTTCATGGGCATATTGCCTGGGAATGTCAATGCAGTCGGGGAGAAGGGGAAGAGAGAAGCTTACTCAAGGGAAACCAGATGCCAACGTCTCAATCTACTGCTTTGTTTGTCTCTCACTTGGTGGCTCTTCTTTGTCTGCTTCCTCGACTGTTTGACCTGATCGGTGGCCCGTCATGCCCAGCTCAACAGACAACAATGCCATGGATAAAATTCCCTTGATCGTTCTTTCCTGGAGACCTCGCTTTCTCTGCTGTGTGTTACAAGATGGACATCATGGCTGCACCATCTTTTCATGGTTGATTTCCTCTCTAAACATCATTATCTTCCAGGATTAGTGCATCTTCAGCACCAGAGGGTTCTTCTGTTCAATACAGATATTTTTAGACCCTTGTTGCCACTGTAGAAAGCTGACATTTTCCCAGAAAATGATGAAACTGACGACAGAGAAGAATGGTTCAAGGGAATGTTTTTTTGTGACAATTCAATGTTTTTTGTGATTTGTCTGTCATTAAGCCGGATCTTGACGGTATAAGAGATCCCATCTTATGAGTACTTTGATATCCAATTCAAACTTGGTAAAAACCAGAAATCGGAAAGATTTGAGAGAATGGTATCAAGTTTCATTGCGCGTGTGGAATCATTCACCCTGTGTTTCTCTTGCCTCTTCCTTACTGGAAGAGATGCATAGGATCTTAGGGACGATGGTCAGCATCAAAGACGATGACTCGATTTAAGAGGCTTCTTGTACTGTTCTGCAACTCCACTTGGCAGGATATCTTTGAAGATAAAGATGATAAAGACATGGAAAACAACAGACAATAAAAACCTTCTTTTCAATACAACTTTTACTTTCTGTCTCTATTTTCATGATAATTATTTTGCTAAGAAGAACAGACATATGTGTCTTTCTGATCATTCGATTGCCTCATCTGTTTGATTGTTGGATTTCTGACGTGATGTTTCAACTAGCTTGAATAGAAAATTAGAACCGAGATAGGTAATAAAAGATCATCTTCGTGAAATGTTTCTCCCTAAAAGTTATATCCATTCTTTGTATTTCTCCGCTTTCAAGTCACTGTAAACTTTCCGATCATGAATTAGTTCTTTCTGTGGGTGACATCCAAGTCAAAGGAATAGCCTTCGATCTTTACTCCACTCTCTATCATGATACTCGCGATATCATCAACTTGTTCTTCCCCACAAGTATAGCATCTATAAAGAGGAAAAACTCAAAATGATCACAACAAAAATAATGTATATAAAAAAGGATTTGGCGTCACTGACAGCTCCCCCCAGGCTCATCCTTTCTCTTCTTCTTTGCATTGTAAGATAACCTTTAGAACCTAACTGGATATTACAGTAACATGCAGAATGATGCTGACAACTTCTCCTTCTTCTTGTTCTTCTCTCTCTCGTGCCTTTACGTGCCTTCTTTTCCCACGCTGAGAACATGGAGGGCCTGCTCTACTCGAGAAACCATGGGAGGAGTAGGTTTGACTTGCCACTCGAGATCACATGACACCAAGGAATAAATATGATGGATCTAATTACTCGGTGAGGTGGAAGAACATTCTGGGTTGGATAAGCTTCACACTCCATCTGTAAGGTTGGAATGTGGAACAAGCTTCGGTAAGCTCTGTTTCATCAAAATGAGTGTTTCTGCCTCGAGATTCTCGCACGCGTTGATCCCTGGCAAGCCGCTTCCTGATACGGACGGCCGGGATGACGTTTGATTTGTCGCGCCATATTGCCGCGCGCAATATTGTGCACGACTGTGCTCAAACCGTGGAATCACCGTCCATGCCCTCCGGATTCGCAATTGCACGAATCGCAAAGCAGACTCGATGCTCCACCCGTACAAGCCACCCAAAGGGGAGGGAAACCCCAACACGCTCAAAATAATTCCGCAGGAGAATAATTCCAGAAAAGAAAGAAAAAGAAGGAAACAATATGCGGCGAAGGTATCTCCGGCTGCCGAGCTCCTCCGACGAGGACAACGACCTGCGACCCCAAACCCTCAACGATCCTAACCCTAATCCTCCGCTCGATATCTCCGATGATGACTTCGTCGACGTGCCGGACGACCTCCCCCCGCCCTCCCCACGCTCCGCTGAAGCCCGGCCCGAGGACCAAGGATCCGCCGCCGCCGCCACCGTAGAAATGGTGGAGGAGAGGGCTGGTTCCATCGGGCCGATCGATGAGTTCCTCCGGAAGCTCGGGCTCCGTCTCCGGCCGGACTGGCTGGAGTCGTGCGCCGACAGGTTGATGGCCGCTGGATCAGGATTTGAGGGCCTGGATGTCGCCGGGAAGGCCAAGAGGTGCTTCGAGCAGTTCCTTCTCTCCGATATGAATGTCTCCGGCGCCGGCGTCCTTCCGGAGAATGTGCACCTAATGCACAAGATCGAGCTTGAGGGGCCTTTTGTTGTTCAGGTAAGTGCTTCCTCCTCTAGGGTTTGCATTGTAGGAACTAGGTCCTATGAATGTAAATGCGCGTGTTTCCTTTATATTGATCTTCCGTTGAATGATGTGGTAAGAATTGGGAGAAAATATCCTTTTTGGTTACTTGGGGTCTGAATCACTGAATAGACTAAAATCAAATTAGTAATGTGGCCTTTTGGACCACTGGAGTCTGAGATGAGTTGATTTTCTTTTCTTGCTTTCTGCTTCTTCCTCTGGGTTGTATTGTTTTTGGGGCTGTTTTCATACCAAAGCAGGCACTAGTGGCTTGTATCCGAGGATACCATGGACTGTTGGACCTCACTGAGTAATAGGGTTGCGTTTTAGCTAGAGATTTCGTGGAGACATTTTTTTTTTCTTTTTTGGGTTCCCCTTTGTACTCTTTTGTTCTTGGGTTGCCGGGTGAGGTGGCTCTTGTCGGCAGATTAACGTTGTGTGTGTGTTATAATTTACTCATGTGATTCCGCATAGCCTGTTAGTGGGGTTCATAGTTTTATACTGTTGTTTGTATTTTGCAACCGGTTTGTGCCTCGGTATAATAGTCAGAAATATTAAAGGAAGATTTAAAATCTACACTGAATATATTCATCTTATTTGAATATGATCTAAAGACTCTTAAATTAGAATTGGATTGAGATATAATCTAGGAATACATTGCAAATCTCCTTGGTACTTGAGTTCTTGCTGGTTGAATATTTTGGACTAGCTTGTATTAAGATCAATCTTTGGTAACTTTGGTAAGTGTATGAGCTGGTTGTTCTCTGCTCATTTTTCTGGGAGTTGTCTCTTTCAAGTTTCAACTTTAGGATGTTACCATGTGTTTCTAATCAATCAATGTTGTGTATCCTTGGCCTCTGAATTGAATTATCTTTCAGTCTGCAATTGTTTTGTTTTCGCAAGTTGCGTAATAGACACCTATAGTTTGTCAAACTTCCTCAGAGTCTGAAGCCTTTCCATCGCCCTCTCAAGCTTTTTTAGCAATTAACTATCCACTTTGTCATCCTCTCCATCTGAAGATGATGCTACATAAGTCATGTTCAATGTAGAATTTTTAGTATGATGCCATTGTTTTGATGTAACTCATACTCCGGAGGCTTCATGAGTAATGTGGGTCAGCTCATTCTGAGACCAGTTAGGGATTAGTTGATAGATATCGGTAGGTTCAACTAACAGCTAAGGAATTAGGAAATTTTATAGTAGTCATTTCTCATTTGATATTACTTTCTTGTCATGGCACAGTAGTTTGGGCATGTGTCAGAACAAATTCCATTCACCTAATGTCAGGCTTCTCCTTTTCCAGGTTGATGAAATAGTTAACATCTCTGCTCCACTTCGGGAAAGATATCACGACATGCCTGCTGGATGCAAGAGATGCCTGAAATTGTCAATAACAGATGGCGTTCAACGTGTATTTGGCATGGAATACAGACCCATTAAAGAACTTGAGGTTCTTGCTGCTTCTGGTCTTAAGGTCTGCTATGAGGTTCTTTAGTGTCATCTCTTTCCAAGATTGCTTTCTATCTTGTCCAATCTCATTGGGCTATGATATGACCTTTTACATAAGATCTGGCTATGAATCATTGAATTCTCCACTGATGTCTTTTGTCCATATGATTTCAAAAAATGCCATTTGTTGTTGCTCGAGTTCAGAAATTGTCAAATACAGCTATTTTTGCCTACTATATAATCATTTTTATTGGCATGAATTGTTGCATCTCTCTTTACCATATCACACTTGGATAGAAATTCAGCATCAGTCAAGGGAGATTATGTTAGTTTAATGGATGATATTCAGAAGTTCAAAAATCTTGTGTTGCAACATGTAAAAGTATTAAAGTAGTTGACTTTTGAATCAAGTTATACTTGTCATTCAAGTTTGCTGCTCTATCCTATTCTCATTGTTTTCATCATTAAATTTAAATTATGTTTATGGAATTTGCCCTATCCATATATAAGGTTGATTTTACATCTGGATATTTGGTTAAAATATTTTTCAACTCATTCTCACATAAAGACAGTCCTCTATGAATCAGTGAATAGTTTCAGAAACAGTAACTTACACACACACATGGATTAATTGATATCAGTCATATTATCATCACGATTTAGAAAGGAGGATGGTTTTATCAAGATGGTCATTTTCCATTAAACATAGAAGAGATTCAATTTAACATGTTTTGTTGAATTCTGTCCATTTTGTGCAAGTATCAAGTTGTTCCCTGTTGGTATGTATGATGTGCAACTATTTTCTTGCATCCAGTAACAAGTCTGAACGATCAATTAAAGTTGCCCAAATTGGTTTTTTAGCTTTGTTCTTGAGTTTTCGACCTGTAGGCATGAGATGATTATTTTCTCTGGTTTTACTGCTTATCTTTGACAATCCTGTTATGACAATTTTATACAGTCTAGCTATACTTTTCATGTATGATACGTTTTTAGCATTCGACATTGACTTTCTTGGTGGATCGTTTCCCATGGATTCTCAATATCTCAATGGTAAATTGTTCTTGATGAATTGCATTGTTGAGGATTAAGACAGGATTTGGCAACTGTAGGTTGTTCTTCGTAATGTACACATACGAAGAGGACTTCTGCTGCTAGTCCCAGAAGCTTTTGCAATTCTTGGAGGGATGGCTGATGAATTAGATGCAGCACGGAAGAGGCTTGTTGCTGAAATAAATAAGCCCCCAAGAGGGATAAGGTACCCTAACATCTTTGAAGAATTTTATTGGCCTTGTTTTATGTGTTCCTCACAGTGACATCAAATGCCATACATGTCCATTTTTTTATTTGTATACTGTATGTTTTCTTTGTCTTGTAACTTCACTTATATTAACTTGTGCAGGAAGCATGGTAATATATCTTCACTGACCACCAGAGCTTCTCTTGCAGCTTGGCCATCTGATTCAATTAGTTTGGGTCCACAGACAACTTCGACATTGCAAAATTCAAATGAACCTCAAATATTGAATCAAGGTACTCTGTCTTGTGAAGGATTACTCTTTTTATGAATTTCATTTTGTTTCTTAAACAAAGTTCCCATAATCATAGAACAGACTGTGGAAAAATTAAGAAAGAAATTAGTTTCCAAATTTCTAAACACTGATTGTTTCTCGCTGCTAGAGTAAGAGTTTTCTGGCATCCATTGATTTGTTAATCTTCACAACCTTCCTTCTTCCTTTGTGATTTCTTCTGCATGTTCTAGTTATTTTGATCCCTGTGCTTGCACCTGTCCTTTAGCACGTTAAATTTCTCGTACTTTGAGATGCTTGAACAGGACTAATTGATAATGTGAGATTAGATAGTGAAGGTATGCTGGGAATAAAAAAGTCGTCACTAGTGAAAGAGTTCTTTACATGAGCTTACATGGAAAGCTGAAGGTCAGAGAAAAAGTTGTTCTTATGGGGACAATTTGACATGATGTAGCACAGCATGTATTGCCAGCATGGCATGACATTGCTATGCCTAAAATGATTCTTGCGAGCTGTATTCTGTTGCAAAAAGTTTCTTGGTATAAATAATTATGAAAACTGCTGCAATTTTTTAGAATGGCTTTATACTTGATCTGCTAGCATAAATAGGTGGGCAAAACTGTCTTTTCAGAATCTGTTAAAATACCACAACCTATGGCTCCATGTGAAGTAAACCTCGGTGAGTTGATATGGCGAGGTTGCTTCATTGGAACATGTGTTATCGGTCATAGCTGTAGAATCACTTTTTGTGCTTGCAGCATTAATGGCTAGTTTCTAGGGCCCTAGAAAGAGGGTGGAGCTCATGCCTTTGGCTTCTCCCCCTAACACAATATGTAGGTAATAAAAAGGAATTCAAATAGTTTAAATGAAAAAAAAATCTTTAGATGCCTCTGCTAAATCAAACCGTGATAGTCAACGAAATTTAAATATTTTACCTTATTTGGAGTTACCTAGAACTGTTTGTTCAATGGTATTCTTCATGACTTTGATAATGATGAGCTATCTCTGATGCTATCATGCCTGAAGAAAAAGTTTTCTAGACGTTGAAACTTGAAAGTGCATCTGCCTTAACTGAAATCTAATTTCTAGGTGCTGTTTCCAAGATCTTGTATATGTCTGTTTCAACTTAAAATTTGCAGTCATATTCTTAATTATGATTCATGTAGAAGTATGAAGAATTATTTATGTCACTTTGAGAGAATCAGTGTTCTCATACCAGATTAAATTTTTTCCTGTACATATTAAGATCATTTTGTAGTTCCTGAATTGGCTATCTCTGGGACTGGCATTGGAGGAACGATAACCGAAGGATTTGTTGATCCTAGCATTGGGAGAAACAACACCGAAGAATTTCCTACTCGGGATGTGAGAATTGTTGCTGCTGAAGAATCTATTGCATGCACTGAACAGAATATTTTGAAAGAGGCAGCTTATGACAGCAATTGGCCAGACACAGAACATATTTTAGCCCATAATTCTGCTTCAGATATGGAAATTGCCTGTGCTTCAGACGAGGAGGATGCAATTGGCGAAGTAGAACATCCCCTCATTCTAAGTGGTGACAATGAAATCCCTTTCACATATTTGGCTTCTTTATTTGCTAAATGGGCCACACAGCAGGACAACAAACCATGTGTTCAAGGGAGAATCAAGGTTCTTTCTTTTGCTCTTTGGGACTAGTTCTAGTTTTGTGTGACCCTGTATTTTTGTTGAAATCTCTCTGTATAAGAAATGCTTGAACAGCTCATGCATGCTTTAGATTTGTACTAAGCATCATGATCCGACTGATGACTCTTAACTTAAGAAGAGAACAGTGAAATTTCTTTTGTTTTAGAATCACAAACGGATTTGATGAAATTTTATGCTACTATGAATGGCATGATGATATGCTAAACTTCATGAGCAAATCTAATCCTGGATTTATAAATATAAGAAACCACACTGCTATCTTCATTCCACTTGTGTTAGTGCAATAGCAGGATGAAAAACTATATATCTAGCTGCAATTTTATTTGGGTTTGTCTTTAGTGGATCATCACTTATTGATTAAACATAATATTGACATGCAGTGCTTTTTGACTGGTGTAAAAGGATTTCAGTTCAAACAGCGGAGTACCTATGAACTTCATGTTTATGTTGATGATGGAAGTCTCATATCTGAGGTCATCATTGATCACAGAGTAATTTTCTTTTCTTGTCTGATTCTTTTATTTTGTTTTTGTACTTTCTGTTTATTTTTTTGAGTAGAAACATCCTTTGTGCTTTCCAGGTTGTACAGAAGGGTATCGGCCATTCTCCAGAAGAGGTTACTAGTGCACTTTCTTCCACTGAAAAGAAAACTGTATCAGATATGAAGGACACTTTGAAAACCTTCCAGCTTTTCTTGGCTAAATTTGAGGTAGTTTGGTTTTGTTGCTTGAATTTTCTCCGGGCCCATTTTTGTTTTACACTTGAGGTTATACAAAGTTTGTGAGCACTGCCATCAGTATCTATGTGATGCTTCTTGCTTTGGCAACTTTTTGACTAGTATTCTTTTCAGCTGATGCTGTGGTCTCATGACGTCTATTTATCACCATGAACAATTAAGTAGGAGCCTTCCAGTATGGAATAGTCATCCGTGATGTATGTTTGCATAATCTGGTGTTGAGTGTCATTGTTTGATACATTGATAACAGGCAAATGCCTGTCATGCTTTGGGTGATTAATGTTTAATGATTTGTTTTGTCACAAATCATATCATGTTTGGCAAATTTATACCTTCTAAATGTGAATCTCGAGTTGTTTTCTTTGTCAGTAGCAATCATAATCGGATCTTATAGAGAAGTTTATTTTTGGTGTTTGATTAGACTGAGTGTGCGACTTTATGATTAAATAGTCTGTTCTGGTACTAGTATCTAATTGAATATGTTTTGCATAGATTATAGTAACTTGCTAGTCTCTAGCAATCTGAAATATATGATTTTATACAACAGATATTTCATTAAGATGGTTTTGGCAAACCTTATGTGGTCATAGCTCACAATTAAAAGCACCATGTCTTAAGGCTGGCCAATTATCATTGACCTTCTATGGGGGAGGTTCCATGTCTCAAGTTAGGATATGCAAATCCTTGCTGCCTTATAATGGAATCGTTAGCTTTTTCACAGCTGAGAATTTTGCTTAAAATTTGGGGTGTTACATGAGCTGTTAATGAAGCTTGTTTGCTGGTAGTAAGATTTGTATTATATTGGATGTTCTTTTTAGGTATGGAAAGCATTTGTTTCATTTTTTGTCATATTTTTTTATTGTTTTTTTCACTTTATTGATTATACGTCAGATCGTGTTATTTAGCAGAAAACTAAAAACTGAAATCAATATGGTATTTCTAGCAAAATTCTCTATTGGTTTACTTGTTAGTTCCATGCAACAAGCATTACCAGTACAATGATTATTACACTGAGTTCTCTTTAGAAATATTAGTGCAGAACCGAATTATCCATTGGACACATATATAAGTATTAACACTACTACCACTCTTCATTTTAAATATTTTCAGATATTCTTATTAGAAAATGTTATGTTTGAACTATAGGGCACAATGCTTCTGGAGATGAATAGAAACTCTTCACTTCCTGTTGCCCTCGCAATGAAGCAAGGGGTTTCTTCATCAGCTCCGTGGCTGCTTCTTAGAAGACTGGCAAAGACTGCTGCACAAAGCTCTCAACACAACAATTTGAATCCCATTAATTTATCTCCTTGATGGATATGTTTAATTGATGGATGCGAGTGCTGTATGACATCGGGAAAGTTGTTGCTGGAGGTTAATTCTTTAAGGTATTTCTCTAGTCCAGGGTTTTGAACTATACTTGTAATGGATCCAGATCCTCTGATGAAATAACAAGGTTTCTTTGTCAGGGTCTCAAGCATTAAAGATATCATGTTATCGTTGCATCGAGAGTTAAGTCCATTTCCCAGCTTTTGTTGTCTCCAGTGCTTTGTTTAAAGGTAAACATTTGTCTGGTTTGTTTTACTGTTATAAATAAGTAATACTTAGCAGCATGTATCCGCTTTATTTTGTTAACAGTTGCTAGAACATAAGTTGCTAGGGCATTCACTGGCCAAATGATCTCCTAGATAATACAGATGTTGCTTCTATCCCAATTCCCAAGAGTATTTTCATGCCAATTTGAGTCTTTCTAAGATCTTCACTTCACAGTTTTAACTGGTATATATTCATAATTTTAATAATCTTTCTACACAATGGGTTTGATCTTTTTAAACCTAGCTAGAGAAGTCATTGAATATTAATTTTTATTTTGCTGATGTGATTGTTACTTCGGTAGAATTTATACAAACTGTACAAAGGCACTGCTCAAAGTTCTTCCATATGACTAGTTATCCAATGTATAATATAGCAATATTGTTCAGTCAGCCTTTTTTTTTTCCAAAATAAGAACTTAGATCAAGTGTTAATGCTGCTTTGTGATTGGGCTTCTGTCTATAGCAACAATGGGTTTAGTGGTGTGGCAATTATTTTTTCCTTTTGCAGTGTCATGCATGTTAGAAAGCTTTGAAGAAGAAACAAATTAAAGTCAACAAGCTGTTTAGATGGTAGAGTAAATGAGCTTCTGTTGTAAATGCATCTTTCCTTGGTGATTCTTTTAGGGTCTTTTGGCTCAGATTTAAGCTAGTGTCCTGATTGAGAAAAACACATTCCTATTTGTTGACCACTAACATACGGAGAATCATGTGACAATTCAAAGATATAGATGTGTTTTTCTAGTTAATTTGCTTGCATTTGACTGAAAAAAAGAACATTTAGATCTTCCTGTAGAAAACATCCTGTACTTGTTTTAGTTTACCATGACTACATACAACGCTAACTACGTGTGGCTATTTCTAGGGCTGCAATGTAATCCCTTTGAACAGACAGCTGCATGGAAGTTCTGTGCCAGCCACAAGGTGACTCGGCAAGATCATTTTACAGCTTATTGGCTTGAAGTTATGGAGCGCTTATGGAGAAAATATCCATCAAATCCTGTTCGCATTAGCCACAGCAGTTTCCTGGCTGATCAGCTTCAACTCATTTGTTTTGGGTATGTCTGCAATGTATGCATCATTGCCATCCAGGAAACAGCCATGAGGACATGCTTTCTCCTTCACAGATGCTCTCCATGATATCGGTCAGCTACTTGCTGGTGAAAAAGGAGGCTTGCTAAAGCAATTAAAATTGCATATGTTTGCCAGTAATGATTTTAATTGCAGATAATGATCTCATCTAATCTTTGCCTTCAGTTTTGGTTGTAAGAAAAGAAAGGAAGAAAACTTCGACCAATGGGCAATTTGGTTAGTTTGACAAGGGAGTCACATTTGGAAGGATGCTCTTTGGTTTAATTGACAAGTTGGGTGTTGATCATCACTATTGAGGCTTCTGACCGTTTGGTATTGCAATAAGTTATTGCCCCTCTAAGATTGCACCACAGATGTGAGTGATACTGTGTTATAAAGACTAGATTGTATCCCAAGATCTTGTGATGATTTAACAAGATATAGATGAGCTGGGTAGTATCTTCAGATAAAACTTTTGTTATACTAGCATGACTCATGCATTTTGAAGTTCCTGCATTGATAATTTATGTGCTTATTCTAATAAAGATGGGCATAAGAATCTTTCTTTTAGATGGTAAGATCACTTACATTTTACTAACCTGTCCTACTTTTGTTCCTACAAGTTGTGGCAAGTAAATACTAATTACAAGAAACGGATCACTATAGCGAACTTGAAAATGTGACTGCTACAACAAAAACTTTGGAGGCCTTAACTGGAGACCCTGATAACACTAGTGATGATCCAAGAAATCTACCACTGTGACATGTTCAAGTTTCCAATATGTCATCTTTCGTTGTCCAGCATTTAGAGGTCCAAGTCACATGTGTTTAAGATCACTGCATTGCTGCTAACAACTGGATTTGCTTCTTTACATGACATAATGTGCTGAGTCTAGTTTGAGTACATGCCTACAGGCAACATTATCGACACACAAACTATGACCAAGACGGGAGAGCTATCAACTGTAAAGATAGAATACAGTGGTCACACCAGAGAAAGATCAACCTATCTCAGACAGAAACATACTGCTTGCCATTGTGATGTCATTTGCAGAGGATCAACAGTCTCCCAGAAACATACTGCTTGCTTTGGTTCTCTGGATTATTTATTGGAGTCTTGTGCCAAAATGACAGCAAAAACATCGAGTTATGTGGTCTCTGATGCACTGAGGTCTCCCCAGCGAACATTGTAATTTGCGGCAAGGTAGTGTGCTCCGACTGGTCCGCGACTCCCATAAGGGTAGAGCTCAGGGCCTATCTTCTTCTCTTCCAACTCTTTGAGCAGTGGCGTGAACAGCTCCCAGGCAGCATCCAATTCATCAGAACGAATGAACAGCCTTCGTTCACCCTCAATGGCATCAAGCAGCAGCCTCTCATATGCATCTGGTATCTCTTTTGAGTATCTACCAAAGCCAGAAAAAGTTTCAGACTGATAAAAAAGGAAAGGAAAGACATTAAATTACCAACTTGGTACGAAAAACAAGTAACATTAGCTTTGATGATGAAAATAACAACCATTACAATTATGAGTGTCACAAGGCTCCCGCTGTAGAAACCCTTAATATTAACTCAGTCTATATAATTTATCTAAGTGAATTGTAATGGTCATGATCTCGAACATTTTTCACAGTAACTTACAAAATGTTGATTAATATGTGCCAGTGGTTTAAGAGAAAGTGAAGAATAGCTAACACAATTGTGAGTTGTCATCAGGCATTCTAGGAATTGGTATATGTTCCTTTAGAAGAAAATTTATTACTTGTACCTTGATGCATAAAGAAGATTCAGATTACTGCGGTCCAATCTCATCCCCAATCCAGGAATCTTGTTATTGATTTTCAAGTAAATAGCCTCATCGGGTTGCACCCTAATTACGAGTTCATTTGTAGCTCGATCAAGATCAGTTCCAAAACTACGCTTGTATAGATTGCCAGGGACATGGCGAAACTGCACTCTAATCTCTGTTCTGCAAATGGAAATTTCCAGTGCCAAGTTATCATATTAAAGTGGTTGAATTTCAAATGATACTAACCCATACTACATAGGAAATGCATAATTATTCATTTACAACCTACCGACGAGTGTGCAATGCTTTTCCAGCTTTCATGAGGAACGGAACTCCGTCCCACCTTGCATTATCTATAAAAAGGGCAGCTGCAGCGAATGTTGGAGTAAGGCTACCTTTGGGTACAGTCTTATCATCTGTATATCCAGGATATGTGACTCCACCCTTAGTGTGGCTCTTATACTGTCCTATCACCACATCTTCCAATTGCAATGGCTTCATAGAACGAAGAACTTTCACCTAAAATTGACAAAGAAACTTATTTAAGGAAATAAAACCAAAATATGTTCCACTACTATGCCGGTCTTCATCCAATCAAAGGACAACTGCACCACACTAGCCATGAATCTGAAGCCATCGGGTCACATCTAGAGCCAAAACTTAAAAGAAAAGGGTCTTTGTCATATTTCATCGCACAAACCTTTTCATTCCTGATATCTTCTGCATCCATGCTAACAGGAGTCTCCATTGCAAATAAGGCTAAAATTTGAAGCAGATGATTCTGCATAATATCTCTAATGATGCCATAGTTATCAAAGTACCTGCATAATAGAAGACAAAAAGTAACTGGAAATCTCACTTATACTATAAAATTAACTTCAATGGACTATAATGTAGTTCAAACCTTACCCTCCCCGTCCTTCTGTACCAAAATCTTCGGAGAAGATCAGCTGCACATTCCTGATATATTGCCTAGACCACAGTGGTTCAAAGACGAGATTCGAGAAACGAAGAATGGATAGATTCTCAACAAGTTCCTTCCCTAAATAGTGGTCTATTCTGTAGAATGATAAATAATCATCATAAGAAAGATTTTTTTTTTCAAGCATTGTCAAATATGAATATCTTTAAAAAGGATGTCATGCTACCTAAATATTTGATCTTCCTCCAGGTATTGTTTCAGACCTCTTGTCAAAGCAGCAGAAGATTGAGAGTCCCGGCCGAACGGTTTTTCAACTATCACCCTGGTCCAGCCATCCTTGGACGAACCTAACTGGCTTGCAGATTTTACAACATCTATAAATATGTCTGGTGGAATTGACAGATAAAATAGCCGGTTTGGTAGCCTCCCACACTGCACGCCAAATAAAAAATCCAAGACTTTTCACTAATTATGGATTTTTTTGGCAAAAAAAATAAAGAAGGCTTAATAAAGATATATATTTGATGATCCAAACAAACTCAAGCTAAATGTCATCATCAAGACCTTCATCATTAGCAACAAAGTCACGCTATTGTGTGGAGGTTCATGCAAATTTATAGTCAATAAAAAGGAAAAGGGTCATTAAATCAGCCTAAAAGGTGTCTTTTCACATGGGATACAAGTTTAATTCAAAATTCCTGTATACTATATGCAATTAAATGAATTCATGCAGAAAAGAACTAAAAATAAGAGAATTAAGAAGTGGAGGCAAGAAAGGATCTAAATTCAACCAAGTAAAAGAAGCCACTTGTCAAATGGAGTTTAAATAGCTGGATCATACTCAAATAAGCAGGGAAAGAAAACAAAGGAAAAACACCATATATTACAGATTCTAGAATCATTGGTCTCAAGATGAATGTAAACTCAACGAAAAATGTCCCAATAGGAATGTTAATTTCCTATTGGCCTAGAGTAATGTGGCTCGTGATTACTGTTTTGAAAAGGAGGCTTGCAGCTCCTAATTTTGAACTTCTAAAGTTATGAGGACGTCCTCCTTTTATGGATACAAATATTACCTCATGTTCTTTCAGCTTCTTGTCGAGCTCTGCAAAGTTTTCCTCAGAGTCATATTGACCTGAATGATAGAAGCATCTCTTTAAAAACTGCTCCATCTTCTCACTACAATTTTCGCTGACAAAAACCAGCAAGAACATTTAGCATCACTAGATTTCTGAGGCTAAGAAGCACTCAGAATCAATTATCCTCATGAATTCAAAAGTAGAATGTCTAAAACAAAGTCTAGCACACCCAATTGAGGAATTAACGTAAAAACCATTAATCACCTTTTGTCAATTCTGCATGTAAGTGTTTTGCTAACCATGGTTCTTAGTTCAGCATCAGTCATCTTACTTCGAGCATAACCAAATATAGTGAAATGCTGCATAGAGAACATAAAATTACAGCCTAGCACCGTGAGAATGAGCTATAAAAATAATGCTAGTAGCACCGCAATAACAAAACCAGACCTTTGGAAGGCAATCTTCATAATAAAGTGCGAAAAGAGCAGGAAATATCTTCTTTTTAGCAAGGTCCCCAGAGGCTCCAACCACGGTGATACTAACTGTAGACTCCCTTTCACTTGCATCAAGACCAATCGCATGTCCGTATTCCTCTGAAGATAAACCAAACAAGCCACCATTTTCCACATTCTTGGAAGGAGCTTCTTCTGCACTGCTGGATACAGGTACAGCGCCAGCTGCCGTGCAATCACCAAGAAAAAGGTTAGCCATCTCGAAATTGTAGATATAAGCAAAACAAATCAGGGAAAGAAAAACCAATCGTAGTAAGAAGATCTATAAAAGTCACTAATACGATAAAAATTAACGAAGAGACCCGCAAAATACCAAATTTACACAAGTCGAGAGCTTAATTCGCCAACCCAAGTAGAGGTCGAGCGAGACGGAACGAACGAGATTATGGGAAAACGGAAGATGAATATCCGGACCTTCTTGCTTGCAGACAACGCTCAAGTTCCAATTTTTGAAAGACCGGGAGGGGACTCTTCGTGCAAGAGCGCTGTTAGGAAAGGGCCGAAGGAGAGTCGACGATCTCAGAGAGGGGTGGCCGAGGGACAAGCGGGCGGCGGCGGAGGAGGAGGAAGAAGGGCATTTGGCGGCGGAAAGGGCCATCTTTCCTCCTCAGGCGCCAAAGGGAAAGAGAACCGAGCCGGTGGGCGCTTCAGATAGCGAGAGAGCTCGTGCGAGGCACTTGGAGCGAGCCCTGCAGGGGCAGCAGGGGAGAGCGTGTCGTCATCTTCGACGTGGACGGATCCTCTCCAACGCCTCCAGTTCCGATCGGACCGTCCAGGTTCAAAGCCTATCATGGCCCCACCTTTGATCGATCGGCTCCACATCTGTGAACGGTCCCTGATCCAGCAAAACGGAGCGTTCCATTTCAAGACCAGCCGCAGAAAGACGCGCATCGCCCCACCCTTGGAACCATCCAAGGGCTCCTCGGCGAGACAAACGAGAGAGAGAGGGGAGGAAGACGAACTTCGAGCATGGGAAGGGGCAAACAGCTCTTTGGGTGGCTGGATCGGTCGCTCCGGCTCTTCTTGGGTTAAATTAGGGTTCTGATCTAAGTGATTATTTCATCTAGTTGATGTTTATTCTTGCGTGGGACGTTTGTCACGTGATATACACGTGCCGATACGTTGTCGTAGAATATAGGAGACGCTGTGGCATCCACCTCCCGAGGCAATGTTTATGATCAGTCTTCACTGATGTATTATATATATCATACATAATTCATTAATTAAAGACCTCACCTGTAGACTCTGCATGCCAAGCTTGTGAGGGGCCAAAACATCAACATAACTATGTCGGACGAATCTTTTGGGTACCGAGAACATTTCGATCGATCGAATTTTGGCTTCACATCACACTAATCGCTTGACACGTTGACTGTGATCGTCTCATAAACAAGATTCGACATCCATATATGTTGACCAATACGAAGGATCCTTCAAATAGAGTCGACCATGATGACCACGTGGGGCTTTGGGATCCTTATCTTCTCAAGGGAGCGGCCGCCACGCCCGACGCGTCGGTAAGTCTACCGGTGAGATTTAATGAAGTATATTGATCGTACTTATGGTAGATAAATGCACCTTTGAAATGTAACTTATTTAACGATTTCGTGCCATTAATGAAGCTGTAGAAGTTTGCCTTTCTTAGTTTGTTTATGTATTAAGACTGTGCTCGATCCAGCGACGAAATATGGGCATCGTAGGATCGAAATCAGACGAACGTCTGAGCTCGAGTCGCATTTGTTAGCGTTTCTTACCTCGAATGTATATATGGGAATAAATAAACATTTCAGAACTTATTAGGTTAAGGAAGCGGTCAACTCAACTGCGGTGACGATACCCCTCCCGTCTACGGTTTTCAATCTCAGCCACTCGTCCGATCTCCTCGATATAAATACCTTCGCCTCAAATGTTCGCCAGCCTCTCGCTCGCTCGCTCGCTCGCTCCTCAGGGAACCCAGTATGGCCTCCTCTACGCCGGGGGCCGCGATCGCTCCCTCGAAGCCCTCGCTCTGGCCATTCGCCGCTGCATCCCGTCTCTTGGTCCCCTTCCCCAAGCCTTTCCTGTCCCTCTCCCCGAGCCACCGCAATGTTCGGCCCATCTCCGCGTCCGCGGACCGCCACCAGACCCCCTCCGCCGCCGCCTCCACCGCCGCTACCACCGCTGTCCCCCTCCTCCGTAACTTTGCCCCCGACGAACCCCGCAAGGGCTCTGACATCCTTGTCGAGGCCCTCGAGCGGGAGGGCGTCACCGATCTGTTCGCCTACCCTGGAGGCGCCTCCATGGAGATCCACCAGGCCCTCACCCGCTCCCCATCCATCACCAATCACCTCCTCCGCCACGAGCAGGGCGAGATCTTCGCCGCCTCCGGCTACGCCCGCTCCACCGGCCTCCCGGGCGTGTGCATAGCCACCTCCGGCCCCGGCGCTACCAACCTCGTCTCCGGCTTCGCGGACGCGCTCCTCGACTCCGTCCCCCTCGTCGCCATCACCGGCCAGGTTCCCCGCCGCATGATCGGCACGGACGCCTTCCAGGAGACCCCCATTGTCGAGGTCACCAGATCCATCACCAAACACAACTACCTGGTCCTTAACGTCGATGACATTCCCCGCATCATTAAAGAAGCCTTCTTTCTCGCCAGCACTGGCCGCCCTGGCCCGGTGCTGGTCGACATCCCCAAGGACATTCAGCAGCAGCTTGCCATCCCTGTTTGGGACCCGCCGCTACGCCTTCCCGGATACATCTCCCGCCTCCCTAAGCCTCCTTCACGTTGTCTGCTTGACCAAATCATCCGCCTTGTGTCCGAATCCCATCGCCCGGTTCTCTATGTTGGTGGCGGCTGCTTGAACTCCAGCGAGGAGCTTCGCCGGTTTGCGGACCTTACTGGCATCCCCATCGCGAGTACCCTGATGGGTCTCGGGGTCTATCCCACCGATGCGGAGCTATCGTTGAAGATGTTGGGAATGCACGGGACTGTCTATGCCAACTATTCGGTCGATAAAGCTGACCTCTTGCTCGCACTTGGCGTCAGGTTCGACGATCGTGTGACTGGAAAGCTTGAAGCTTTTGCTAGCAGGGCAAAGATTGTGCACATCGATATAGATCCGGCTGAGATCGGGAAGAACAAGCAGCCACATGTTTCATTATGTGCTGATGTGAGGTTGGCTCTGCAGGGGATGAATGCATTGATGGAGGAGAGTGGGATTCATCAAAAGTTCGATTTTTCCACCTGGAGGAAAGAGCTGGACCAACTAAAGAAGACATACCCATTGAGCTATAAGACTTTTGGGGATCTGATTCCTCCCCAGTATGCAATTCAGGTGCTTGACGAACTGACGAATGGGGAAGCAATCATTTCCACTGGTGTTGGGCAGCACCAGATGTGGGCCGCACAGTATTACTCATACAAGAGGGCACGCCAGTGGCTGACATCGGGCGGACTAGGTGCTATGGGGTTTGGTTTACCAGCAGCTGCCGGTGCAGCCGTTGGGAACCCAGGAGTTACTGTCGTCGACATTGATGGGGATGGGAGTTTCCAGATGAATGCTCAGGAGTTGGCTATGATTCGGATAGAGAATCTCCCTGTCAAGATGATGGTGTTGAACAACCAGCATTTGGGCATGGTTGTGCAATGGGAGGATCGATTCTACCGTAGCAACAGGGGACATACTTATTTGGGGAACCCAGCAAACGAGAGTGAGATATTTCCTGATTTCTTGAAAATCACAGAAGCGTATGGTATACCTGCTGCCCGTGTGACAAAGAAGAGCGAGGTCAGGGAAGCAATCAGGAAGATGCTGAAGACACCAGGACCTTACTTGTTGGATGTGATCGTGCCACATGAGGAGCATGTGTTGCCTATGATTCCTAGTGGCGGTGCATTTAAGGATATGATCCTCGATGGAGATGGAAGAACGCCACCACACTAATACATTTTAATTTAGGTAATCAGTTCTGTTCTGTTATGACTTCGAACTGTGAAGTCAGGAAATATGTAGTGCTGGCTTTCGTGTTGTTACAATGAGCTTTGGCTATAGTCACATCTGTGAACTTTGAGAATTGGTAATTAGCTTTGGCTTTCCTGTCTTTTTGTGCATTTTGGTAATTAGCTTTTCTTTGTTTTGTTTGCTATCACTTATTTGGTATTGTTGAGTATTCTTGCTGCCCACTTTATGGATTTTGCTACATGATCTTTGGAACAGTTTTCTGCTTGTTTAAGTTCCATCAGAATAGAATTTCATTGTTTTGCTTCCATTTCTTGATTCTAACTTAGGCTTTTACTCAATAAACATCTGAAGATTTATCTTTGCTGGCAGAAATGGTGGTTATAATGCTTTATTCCAGAAATTACTTCAGTTGATTCATGTAATAATTCAGTCTACCAAGTAATGAATTAGTTATCTCATCGGGCTGAGTCATGATAGGATGAATTTGTAGTTCAAGTGTACTTGCACCAATGAATCAATGTAAGCAAACGTGCAGGGAAAAGGTTTGCAGCTGCATGTGCTGCTTTGTCCTTTCTCTTTTTCCAAACAAATTTTCTTTTACTTTGGGTATTTATTTTACATGCTTTCTTAAGTAAACCTGAATGAATCTATGCTAAATGAATCTGAGAACAAAGATCTGGTCCAGGAAATAATGAACTATAAACAAGGTAGTAATCAAATTCAGAGGCATGGTTTTCTTGCATTTTTACAGACAAAGAGTAAGATTGTGTGGATACATAAAAGATACATAGTCTAGGATCTTTTTCTTAAGCTTTACATCAGTCTTATAGTAGTTGTTCTTGTTTTGCCCAATTCATGTTGAGAATTGGGTCCTTTTGATTCAAACGGAAATTGTCCTTTTTATTATATATATTTTTAAGAACATATTGGGTTAATGAAGGTTTTAAGTCAGAGTTGTTTAGGTTTGTATATATTTTTGTGTAGGATTCTGCTGACTGTTAAGATATTTAACTCAGAGAAACGAAAACTCAAATGTTCTCTATCCTACTGTTGTTTTTTATTGATGTAGTACATGCTCTTTCTGCTGTGGACTGAAATTTCCAGAATTGGTTTTGAAGCCTTTTCATTCAAATTTATTGTTTAGGACAAATCAAGTAGATCTTTAGATAATGTAAATTTGACCTATCAGTGCAGGCTAGATATATTCTAGTTCAAACTATTATAGATTCAGATCTGTGCGTGGTTTTATTTATTCCTGATCCAAGATGGATTGAACACAAAGCCGAGCCATCAATTCCTCTAATATGATGCAATAATTTAGTATGTGGAAATGAACCCTGCCACTTGCACCACTGTTCCATCAATTCTGAGAACTTTGATGTCTACCTACCTGGCTTTACACAGCTATGGCTCAGTTGGATGAGAAGGATGCAGCTCAGAGATCAAAATTGTGTGGTCTTGCTTGATCTTAGCAGGATATGGATTTGGGTGGAAGTTCTGAGTTGTCTTGGCCTCTCAATTTATCTCCTCATCTGAAAGAAACTGGGTCTTGGACCATCTGACTATGATGTCCAAAATTTCCTTCTTCCCAGTCCTTGTATGAAAATTTTGAGGCTTCATGTCCCTCATGCATTAGCACATGAAAGGAACAGTAGTTTCTATCTTTTTTTCTTTCACCAGTTCATTTTTCCTGTTACTATATGGCTTCAGCCTTCTTGTATTGTTTCAACATGTTGCCTGAGTTGTTTGTTTCTGGTTTAACATTGATCTTACTTTTGAGATGGAAAACTTGGTCGTGTGTATTCCTCAAGAGTCCAGGTCTCTGATTTTGTAGTAACATGCAACATTACTCCATAATGTATATGATCAGAAAAATCAATCTCTCAGGATCAGGTATGAATTCTTGTTCTTTCTGCATCTTGACCTTGGAGGAGGTCAGGTAATGTGTAGTGATAAGATTCTTCTCCTACACAGACACACAACATTTAGGCAATCACCAAGAAGAAAAACAGGATGATACAGTGTTTGGATGTTCTGATGTCTAATGCTAGAATAAAACCATTTACACAGTCAACTATTAGTCTTTCATCTCCATTAGACATGTCCTTGGCCTTCATCATCAGCCCAGTCTTGCCAGTTATTTATGCATGGCACCAGAAAGCATGAGCCATCATTTTTGTTTTTGCTTTATTATTCGATAAGAAATTAAAGGACTAGCATCAACACTACTCTTTTGTGATCAAAGACAATGAGGATTCCCACTGAAACAGGAAATCTGATTTTTCTTTTTATTTTCATGTTGTCATGATAAACAAGACTCAGTTGAGGACAAACCACTCGAAGCTTTTCGACTCCAACAAGAAAGATTAATGGAACGAAAAGAAAAACATGGATGCTTTTGCTATTTGAATCCTGCATGCTTGACTGTCCTAAACATTGATCTGCATCATAAATCCCCTTGAACTTGTTGCAGTAACTCAGACCAGAGTTTTTTAGCAGGATAACAAATATCTTCTTATTGATGGAACCAAGTTTGAGATTTATAGCCAAAATTCATCTAATACCCGTCAGCTAGACTTAGAACATCAGACAGAGAAGTGCATCTGCATCCAGTGATTCATCACCTGGTTCTACTTTGATGCCCAATCCATATGCTTAACCGTGTTTCTCGTTGTCATCTTCTCAGACTCGTTAATGGTAGAGAAGAATCAATTCGAGCACCTTTTTCCACAGCTTTTTCTCAGGTTCAGCTGACTGCTCTTTTAAGCTGTCATACACTCGTATTGTTTCTGATACACCAAATTACTGCACACACATGCATTCTGACAAGAGAATTAGCAACAGGAAACTGAAGAAAGATTATCTTCACAACTTCTTATTACTTCATATGAATTCCTGCAAGATTAATAAGAAGCAATCTGCTGCTTTTGTCCCCCCCCCCCCCCCCAATCTTTCGTACGAATAATTGGATGACAATGTGACTGAGTTGAGGAGGATGCCTTTTAGGTTGCATGACGCCTACATGGTCCTGTAATCTGTGGCCTCTCCACTTAATTATGCCGATGAAGAAGATCTACTCTGACGAGAGACTGATGCTCTTGTTAGGGTCAAGATTCTCACAGTTGCATCATATCTACTACGAAGAACTAGTGATGGCGGATCTAATGAGAACAAGAGAAATCAACGTGAGCTTTAGCTAAATCCAAAATGGATCTTGGTCTTTTGGAATTATAGCTCTCCTTAAGAACCTTGGATTCCTGTGCTGATCAAATCCTTTCGGTAAATCATGCAAGCGATATAGAGAGAACGAATATACATGAGCATGACATAAAATCTTAATCAACGGACATGAGCAATGAAGCAACAAAAACATGGAAGAGAAGCGACATGTGTGTATGTTTCTTCCTCGCTAGGAGCTGGGCGGCGCCGGGGGTGGTGCTGGTGGAGCAGCAGCATATCCTGAGCCATCCAACCCCTGACCAGTGCCGTCCTCCGGCAGCCCCTGGTGCCACAATGGCTGCCAAGCCTGCGCCGGTTGCTGAACGTAGATCGCCGGATCTATTCCGGCCACCGCAGGCTGTCCCATAATCACTCCTGGCCCCGGCTGTCCCACCGGAGGGTAGTAGTACGGCACGCCGGCGGTCGCGCCACCCTCGCCGCTTCCTCCTACCAGTCCCAGCGCCTCCTCCTTTATCTCCTCCCTCGGCACAATGTCGACGAGGAAATCAAATATGTCGGTCCTCGAGATGGCCGCGGCGATGTCGTTCTTCTGCAGGGTCCGGCGCTTGTTCTCCTCCGCGTGGAGCCACGAGCGGATCGTCAGCTCGAGGATGAAGAGCTCGCAGGCCTTGGCGAAGAGTATCGGGGCCTCCGCTGATATCATGCGGACGTCCTCGTCGGCTTTCATGATCTTCTTGATGCGCGCCAGGGGGAGCTGGTGGTTCTTGAAGTCGGTGGCGTGCTCGATCTCCTGCCGCTGGTAGTTCCAGAACATCTGGAGCTGCTGATGCTGCTGCTGGAGGAGGTGATGGAAGGGGGCTTGTGGATACGAGTGTGGCGGCTGGTTATCCATTCTACGCTCCTTCTCCGGACGTATAAGCTCAGAGGAGTTGTGTGTGTTCAAGCCTAGTAAGAGAATAAGCAATGGAGCTAACATGAGCTCTTCGCCAACTGTTGTGGGATGTCTTCAACATACAATATCTCAATTCTTATGGGCACAGAATAATCTTTCTTATATTAGAGTAGGCTACGGATAGGAGAGCAATTCTACCTTTATGAATCTTGAGCTTTATCTTCACACGGAATCAGATTCTTGAAGAAAGCAGCAAATGGAATAAAAAGTACAGTCTTTTACTGCTCATCATCGATTCTTCTGACAGAAAAAAACGCAATTAATCTTCGTAAGATAACAGATCGCAAGTGAAATCTGGACTCGAACTGGATTGGTTCAGAATTGGCAGGAGAGAATCTCTTTTACCTTGATATCAGGAAATAAGAGGCTTTCTTTGCTGCCTCTAGACTTGAATCTTTCTGCCTTTTCCCACCCAATAGCTTCTGTCTCTCTTACAGTGGCAAAGCTATGGAGGAATGGGTCAGCTTCAACATGGCGTCAGTGCTCTCTGATCCTGCAGATGGAAGCAAGAACGAGGTGTGAGCTTAAAATGAGTAGACCTCAGACTTTCAATGAGGTTGAGAAGGTGGGGGATATAGTGATAGGGGAAAAGGATAAGATGTGGACTGCTAAGAAGTAAGAGCCTCATCCTCCACAGCTTCTATGTGCAGAGGTAGACTAGAGATATTTTAGCTTTCTTCTTGGATTGTATCTGAGGAGATTTACTGACAAAAAGAGAAAATTATGAGTAGAATTGAGCCTAGTACTGCATGCTCCACTGATATCTTAGCCTACTGCTGCTACATCATCCTCATGTATGTGTTTAACAGCTCGGCCTCCATCTCTGATTTGTCCCTTATGTTTAGTTGCCATCATCTAAACAGGAGCAAAGCAACACTGGGTTACTCTGATCTGCAGTCATCCAACACAAGAGACGTGACTGTGAACAGCTCCATCTGCAAAATAAGAGTGGCTAAATTCCATTTTGGGGTGGATAGGATACCACTGCCTGTCCAGAATGAGAAGCTTCACAGAAAGTCCAAATACAAATATTATGTGTTGACTTCAAAACCACAGAAAACAATACTGGTCTACATTGATCTCTCTATTGGGAGAAAATGTGGCCAACTCTTCTTGCGAGCAGAAACAAACCTGACAAAAATCAAACACCCAGAGTTAGAAGAGTTTGAGATTAATGATACTGTGGTGTAGACAATCCCTGTCTTATAAATTAGGCTCAAGATAAACTGCAATTGCTTAAACCAAGGTTTGTGCCAGTAGGTGCATGCAGAACAATTTAACAGTTCCTGCATCAAAGGTGAAGAGCTTCCCCTGTGTGGGCATCTCTTCTTCTTGGCCCTGATAGCTCCATCAACAACAGCTGCAGCAGCAGCTTGGAATTGTTTTTCTTGCAAGCAAGCTATTCGCTTCTGCACTTTCTGATGTCGGAAGTAGGTCAACGTTCTCAACCTCACCGAGAATTCTTCTAAAGGTTTCTACTTGCCCCTTCCTCCGGAGGCTGACGCAGGAGGAACTCTTTGCACGAGATTCGACGTCCACATGGAGGCCCAGCAGAAAAGGCCGAGACTAGGCCCGACCTACGTGTTAATGGGCCATAGATAATACAAATGGGCCTCCAGCGTCGTGTATACGCGTTCTTAGATGAACTCAAATACGAGAGAGAGAGAGAGACAGAGAGAGAGAGAGAGAGAGTTGCCGTCCCTGTTCTTTGATTGGCGGTCAAGGCGGTGATGGATCCGGACGCGGTGGCGAAGGCGTTCGTGGAGCACTACTACCGGACGTTCGACAGCAGCCGGACGGCGCTCGGGGGGCTTTACCAGGACGCCTCCATGCTCACCTTCGAGGGCGACAAGATCCAGGGCGCGGCCGCTATCGTCGCCAAACTGTCCTCCCTTCCCTTCCAGCAGTGCGCCCACGCCATCGCCACCGTCGACTGCCAGCCCTCGGGACCCTCAGGCGGCATGCTCGTCTTCGTCAGCGGCTCCCTCCAGCTCGGCGGCGAGCAGCACCCCCTCAAGTTCAGCCAGGTTTCTCTCTCGCCCTCGACATTCTAGGCTTCATTTGAACTTTCGTCATGATTCGTTCTCTTTCAATGTTCTAATGTCCATGACGAATTTAGGGATTCTATTGGATTATATCTGGTGACATAGGCGAATGCTTCTAGTTTGTAAACATGCCCATGGTTCTAGGGTTTGATCGATGAAGATGATCTGATCGAGGGTTCTTTCTTGTCCGCGCAATTGTAGGCCAATGGTTGCCAAATTTAATCCCTTTTGCACCTTTTTCTGGTCTTTACACCAAGAGAAAATTATGGAGTTGGTATTATCGGATAATGAACCAAAGTTGAGTCTTTATGATCCGTCACCGATGCAACAAGATATGGGATCGAGATCCTGGAGGCTCTTTAGATACTTCTGCTCAATTATTTGAGAATCAAATGTGTTCTCAATTACCTTGTAAGGCAGACTGACATCTTAGTGTTAACTTGTATGGGTAATTTTTGCAACACGTTTGAATCGTCTTAGTGTTAACTTGTCTGAGATCTGAAATATATTCTCTGCAATGTAAATGTAAGATTGTCTTTATAGCCATTCATGTCACTGATTTTAGAAGTTCTATGTCCAGAGCAAATGCATATCTTTGTGAGAGAGATTCTTTGAAACACACCTTGACTTGATTTATTACAGACCATATGATGAACTTTGTGTGATATTTAATTTATAAATATATTGGTCATTAGACATCTTCGAGTAACTGGGATGTGTTCATTCATCGGTAAGCTCTTGTGTTAAGAATGAAGATTGACCATACCGAGGTTTGTTTTTGTGGGGGCCAATGGCAGGTGTTCAAAACAGCATTAATATGGGTATTTTAACATCATATAATTTCACAAACTGCTTGAGGTCGTCTATCTAAATGACCATTTATGTTCAATTCCAAAGAGGTAGACAATATGCAGTTACCATCTGATAACTATATTGGATGCTGGATGCTTTTTGATGTTGGAGTTTATACACGTTTCACACGAAGGTGCTTGATTCTCGATAAAACCTACCAAAGCACCTGTTAATAATTCTCTTCAACGACAAATTTGTCGCATGCCACTGTATTTGATTATTTTCTGTGTCTGTAGTTCAAACATGTTTTTACCTCTTGCTCTCTTTTCCTGCTTTCCTTTTTCTGTTATGCTGCTTTGACTTATTATTTGGAAGTGTTATGCATTTGAATATTTAGTAATAGGCTTGGTTGGTTTTTATTCTACTGCATGGAATTCTATAATATGTTTCTCTGCAAATATTATAATTCCTGAGTGGCTCTATGAACTTATTGAAGAATCCTTCATACAGTTGAGCCTAGTCTTAAAACCACCTTTCATTCTGATAGTGTTTAGATTATTGTTATTGTTTGTCATTGTTGCCTAATCAATGACCTGTTGCTGACTGTGGTATTGATTATAATCTGTAGATGTTTCATCTGATGCCGACTCCGCAGGGGAGCTTCTACGTGCTGAATGACATATTTCGCCTGAACTATGCCTGAGCAGATCTTTTATACCGTCTGGAGTGTGGTGTTTGGATGACAGGAGAAGCTGCTGCTTTGTGTAGTAGATCTCCAATTTAGAGAAGATTGTTGTTGTGAACATCGATGGTGGTTCCGAGAAAGGAACTGAACCTTTTCTACATAATCTTGCCTCTTCAAGGGGGATATTGTGTTTGTGATGAAACCGATGGATTGTGTTACTGTAGGATGAAAAATAAAACAAGGAAAAATCAATGTTTATTAAAATCATAAATAAATTGGAGTTTTGTTCACATGAATTCTTACTGATTTAACCTACTCATCTCTTATTTCAGATTCGTTCTCTTTTCCTTAAGGAAGAGAATAACAACTATAATGTCCTCTAAGAACTAATGTAGCCAAGGATTAGGAAGAAGACAACCCTCAGAATTTGTACTTGGATATTATGTGTTCAACCTTTCACAGGAACATCAAGATTTTTCTTCATCTTGAACAAATATATATGTAGAAAGTATGTAATCATAAATATTGTGCTTTGTTCTTGTAAATAAACCTTACATTATGGTCCGAAGTCATTACAAGGATCCATGAACAAGTTCACTTAAAAAGGACTACATTTGATTGCCCCAAGAAACTAAAGACCTCCTCAACAATGAATGCTGAGAGTATATTAAGGATTATATTTGGACCTTTTCTAATAATTTGAGTCATTGTGATTCATGATCACCAAATTATATCTTTAAGAAAGGACAAATTTTTTTCGAAAAAAATAATATCTAGAACATATGACAAGCAATTAATGTCTCATTTAACTTTTTCTTTGGAAGATAATGCAGACCAACTATTGGCTTGTAATATGCCTGCAGAATTCTATCAATCAATGTTTTTTGGACAGCCCAAAAAACTGTGTTTAAATTGATATGATCATTTTCAAGTAGAATAAATCATTGGTTTATTCTATTAATCAATGAGGTTTACTATTTATTTTGTTGTTCTTTTCATCCCATCCACCCATCAACTCAATTTGCTTTCTTATTTTTTACCCCATCAAAATGCATGCATGATTGGAACCAAAAAGATTTAGTGGATGGTTGATTCCCATTTTTATCTTCATAAATTGTCTGTCCATAAAATTGTTACTATTAAAATTTCAACATTAATTAGAAAATATTTGTCAACTACTCTGACACATCAGTGACATAATAGCATTTGAATTAATGTTTTTTACTTTTTGCATCAAGAAGAAAACAAAGATTTGCTATGTTATCAACAATGTGGATGCTTCCTAAAGATTTGTGCCCCTTGATCAGATTCATTTTTATTCTTCATATTCATGCTAGTGTATCATAGAAACATATTTCTATGGGCTATAAATTGGATAATCATATGATCTAAGTTGAACATACTATCTACATCTTGAATCTCTCACAGAGAAATTATCTATCTTATTCCTGATAATGATCATTATCTTACCACATGATAACTTTCGAGGTTCAAAGTTTGATCCCAACTTTCCTACAGTAAACAAGAAGAAAGTAAGTATAAATATCATTTTTTAAATGAATATTTTCATATAATATTAATATTTTCTAAATTTCTTCTTTCTATGAAGAAAGAGAGGAATCATATGTAAGTACTTTTTTTTTTCTCAAATAGTGATATTAAGATACTACTAGTTCAAAATCAAATCAAATAGAAGAAGAAAAAATCAAGACTAAAAAGAAAAACTATATTAAATTTCTCAAAAAAAAAACACTTACATATCTTTAAACGATTATTAGACTTTAGCTTTATAAATTTGAATACTTGACGCCTGGATAGATCTATAATGTCATCTATTTATAAATATAAAATATAAAAATTCTTAATCTCTACAACTCTATTTAATCTTATTTAAAAGGTAAGACATCAATTTGAAAATTTTCAAGAATTTCTTATCCTTGTAACTCTGTCTAATCTTATTTAAAAGGTAAGATATTAACACTTTTATCTCCTACATTTTTATTGAAAAAGAGAAACCTCACTATAATTTTCACTAAGAATTCCTAGAAAGAAGGGTGAGGAAGGTGACAGCTGCATTCTTCTTTTTCTCTTCAAAGGTTAGCAGAATTCTCATCTATAGTTTCTACTGCCATATAGTTGTCTTGGTCATCTTATATTAACATCATCCATTCATGTTTGCAGTCATTAAATTCTCCTTTCAAGACAAACATCAGATGGTGAATGACAACCTCCTCAGTCAACTCGTAGGAAACTCCAAACATTTTCACAGGAGATCCAGTTTTTGTTCTTGTACATTTTGAGCTGATGTGTACTCAGTTCTTGTGCTTTCTCCTGTAAATAATCCTTGAATATTTATTGAATTGCAACAAAGAGAAAGATAGTGATTAGCTTTGGGTATCAGCAACACAAACTTCCAATTCCATTTTTCTCACCAAAAGGAGAACTTCAATTCCACGACAATCATATGCTCCATTTGATCGTAAACTAGAATTCATCTCACCAATTTGATCACAATCATCAATGAAACTAGCAAGGACTTCAATTTTCTTCTCTAAATAAGGTTCTGCTAATGAAACTAACAGAATCCTGTAGAAACTCAAGATTCTTAATTTCTGTATAGATATGCATGTAGTCATATACAAGAAAAAGTTGCCACAGTTTGGCTGTTTGCAATGACTGTTGACAACTTGACATCATATCATCACAACTCTAATCTGCAAAGTAACTGTCCTCACCACAAAGTTGTTTTAAGTACATGATAAAGCATAGATTTTCTGTATCAAGTTGCTTGAGAAAAAACCTCTTCTGAGCAGGCAACAACAGCACTTTTAGTTCTTTAAAGATTGTTGATGCTTTTTCATCTTCAAACTAGAAGGCATGAAAGGAGAATGCAATTTGCATACTAACACAATAGGCAATCGACGATTATGTTGATATGAGTTTTGTCTGTACCATTACATTCGGTTCTTACCTATCTCAACAAAGACAACTTACTTGCACTGCAAGTACAAGATCAAAGGAACACACACACACAAATAAAACAAATAGTTGCATGCACTCTGAAAGACGCTCATGACCATCTCTTCTCTTGACTGAGTTAGAAGACAATCCTGAGTAGATGCAGGCCATTCTTTGTATAGATTGGGAGCATGATACAGAAGAAACACTGATATGATTGAAATTTTTTTCGGTCATGGGGATCTGGTTGTACGAGTCAGAGATGACCTCATATTTACAATAGCTGAACCATCAGCTCCTAACCTCATGGCCTGTTTTCCGGCTTCTAAAAATCTTGAAACAGCTCCATTTACATATGCACTGGCCTCCCTGACCTTCATTTGCTTGCTTGTTTCATGGCTGAAGCTGCTCAAGAAATAGTCGCCATTAAGGACGGCTGCTAACTCAGCCAACTCTCTCTGAAACTCAGAAAGCAACCTATCTTCTTTTGCATCGATGTTTCTCAGAGGAGGAACATCAGGTAATACTTCTGCAAAAGGACAAAAAAAGTATGAAATCAAGCACAACTTTTCTCTGTTGACATTAAGTTGAGCAGAAAGCATCCTTAAAAACTATTTGCCCATCTGCCCAGAATAGTCCTAGTTGTCAAATTGATATATTATTTTAACAAAGTATAATACTGTAAGCACATGTAAGGACTTCAACTTGCAGCATTGCAATACACTTGTAATTTCCCAATTGATAGTATATGAGTGAGTCAGTCTCATTTCTTCTTTGTCATCACAATGAAACAAGAAATGCTTTCTTTTTCAATTCTGAACACATAATAAGAAGTACCAACAATTCTTTACACCAAGGTGGAAACCAATTAGAAATTTATAATTAATTTATAATGATAACACTTATGCAGTGGCAAGGACTACAGTGCCAATCAGCATTGATTAACATAGGTTGGCATGTATCACACTAGGGATGATACTGACACGCTTCGTATCAAGTCTTGCAGAGGGCCAATACATGACTAGGCCAATGCTTGAACCATGCAAGCACAAGGGCATCACATGTCATTGCCACATTCCATAGCGGCAACCCTTACTCAACGGGGTGATATGGTATCTTCTCATAATCCGATACAAGAAAAGTTCAAAGAAAATAACCAAATGTTCATCTTGAACATATTGGAGTAATGATCCAATTTCCTTTCACTGGACAAGATAATATGTCTTAGAATAGTTTGTACCATGATAGAAAAGATCTTTTGTGGCTATATGACAAATCTTTAGTTCAATGCTTACGGGGCACAACAAGGAGCAAATTCAGATGCAAGAAAAGGAGAGGAGACAGAGAAAAGGAAATGTATGTTTCTGTAGCTCAAATAGCAAGCAAGATTTCCCTTCAATAGAGTAAGGAAAAAGAAGAAAGAAAAGGATTGTCACTCCCTTAGGCTCTCAACTTATCTCTTCTAAATGAAAAGGGCTTACTGGTCAACCTTATAATTAATAACATCTGATACCCTGCACTAGGTTGTAGTAATTTGACCAACATAACTTGTTGATTCTTCTAAATCTTCCCATTATTTTGTTTTTTATACTAGACTAACTAATTGCTTCTTGCTACTCTAATTTGGGGGAAGTGGCATATTTCGTGTACAAATCGTCAATTCAATTGCTGCATTCTTTAATTATGTTCTGTCTATTTCATAGTGGTTGAAACAAATATATGGAGATAAGTCGATCAGCAACTATAACCTTCATCATGGCCTCCAGAATAATTAAATAGAGGCAGAGATAATAAAACATAGCTTTCAGAGATGGATTGGACACCTCTTGCTAGATCAAGTGAATTTTAGCCATATCAAGAAATTAATTACTACTCTTAGCTTCTAAATTTCTATGTATCTTGTAAACAAATTCAGACTTATTTGAAAGCTGAAAATAACTGTTATATGCAGTATCAGAGGACCAAAAGTTGAGGAAATAAAAGGACATTTTAACAAACATACCAGGACAATCTGTTCTAGGCGAGGTTAAATGTCCCACAATGTCTTCGAAGGTGCCAGCCCATGCATCCCTCTTCGTCAAGAAATCTGATTTAAGTTTGAACAATTTCTTTATGGTTGCAGGAATCGATGAGTGCTCGAATTCTGAGGTTGAACTTGGTCCATGTGGTCTGCTCACCACTGCCCAAATTTAGACCCCCAAACTGTAAGTAGTATTCAAATGGCAAGAGAGGCAACCAAACAATAAATACCACTAATGCCATGAAAATAAGACATATCGGGACCATTTCACCAAAGTAAATATGACCTCCCGTGTTCATTTCACTCGGGAAAACAGATGATGGCAAACGATCAACTGCTTACAGAAAAAAAACCTTCTTTTCGACAAACAAGCAAATTACAGGTAGGTAACTAGCTTTCTTCTACAGAAACTACTTAAACTACGATACAGAGAAGAAAACACATGCTTTGCTCTTCTATTTGAGAATGTGGGATCGTAAATAGCCATAATATATCTTATTCAAGACAGAAGAGCATACCTGTTCCTTTCTTGATCCAAGGAGAAACCATAATTGTCGGAATTCGAACTCCCAATCTGTCAAACTTAAAGAAGAAAGGATCTGGTCCCATAATTCCATCTGGATTTGGAACACCCTCATAAGGTGTCGCAACATGATCATAAAAGCCCCCATGCTCATCATAAGTAATTATCAATAGGCTCTCATTCCACTGCGGGCTTGACCTCAGTGCTTCATACACCTCCTTCACCAACTTCTGTCCATTAGCAACATCATGAGAAGGGTGATCGTCATCCGCTGGATGCTCCAACAAATCAAAGTACCTCGGCTCTATAACACTCAAGCTTGGCAGCTTCCCTCTCCTCGCGTGATCCTTGAATGTCGAGAAGAAATGGAACTTGGAAATGTACTTCAACCTCCTCAAATTCCTGTAGAACAGAGTAGTGGGTATGTTCTTGAAGTAGATACCAAAGTCCAGTCCATCTTGTTGGAGCGAGTCGAAGATGGTCTTCTGTGGATAGCCCAAAAGTAGGTTGAACTTATCATGGCGTATCGCGCCGTGGGAGGTTGCCGAGTACACAAACAGCCTGTTGGGCTGCGTTGGCCCGGGAATCGACGAGAACCAACGATCGAACACCGCGAATTCTTGTACCAAGGCTGCGAAGACCGGGACGCTCTCGGGGTTGAACCCCTTCATGACAGTGCTCGACAGGTTCCGCGAGATGGTCAGCGCCTGCTGAACGAAACCGGACATGGAAGGAACGGCACCGGAGCCAAACACTTGTTGCACGACATCCTCGAAGGAGTGGCCTGGATCCGGGTCGACGAACTGCGCGTCGTCGGAGACACAGATGAGCTGAGACTTGGGGTCATCAGTGGAGTGAGGATTGCATTCTCTACCCGTGAGGCCGTCGATGGATGGGTTGATGGACTGCTTCATCCAGCCAAGCATGTGGTCGAAGGACCTGTTCTCCAAGACCAGCACCACAACGCTCTTAATTGGCTGCCTTGCTGCATCGGAACAGCAGGGGTGGTGGAGGAGCGAGGCGACGATGAGAAAGAGAAGAACGCGGAGCTGGTGCTCGGATCCTTGCATGGTATGGTAGCCTCTCTGCAGCTAGAGCAGATCTTTGAAATCTTGCCTGAACTCCACGGATCTTCTAAATTCTTCTCTGGAGGAGAGCTTTTCTATGCACCAAAGACATCTTGAGAAGCTTTCTCAGTCCTGGCAGCTTAGCAGAGTTCAAGATGATGGATCAGTGGCAGAGGCAGAAGAGATTGAGGGATGAGGAGAGCAGCATCAAACGAAGAAGGTAAAGTAGGAAGAGAGTGACACTACCGCAAGGACACGGTGAACGATACAGGGTAGGTTGCTTCTGCACAAATCGAGAAAGCCTAATTTTGGTTTCATGGAGTGTTACGAGCAGATGATGCCGAGGAAGAGGCCAAATCGTCAAGCCCACGAGGACAGAGACCAACAGTGAACAGTATGCCATTACAGACATCCAACACTGGGAATTGCATGACAAGATCAATTCTTTAGACATTAGATTTTGCTTGCGGTGAGAAACCTCTGCGGCCCACATGATTGTTTTGTAGACCACGGATTGACGGTGCCAGTGAAGGATGCCAATGTTCATGGAGGAAACTCCAAACTTGTGCCGCCCCACATCGGATGAGGCCAACTGTTTTCCCCTCTGATCTTTTTCCGTCACAGCCTTTCTGTACAGGAAGAAGGTATCTAACTAATTATTTCTTTACAAAGGTAAAAAATGTGTACATATATATATATATATTTCTTAGTCCGCCCATTGGAATGCAATGGGGAGGAGGATCCAAACCATTGTTTTAGAACTCAAACCACATGATGCAACATGGTTATAGTTGGACTGGCACTGACTCAGCTGGATTTTGTCCATGCCATCAGCTGACAAGAAACAGCTGTTCTGAAGAATGAAATCTTGACTAGGGTTCTTCGGAATCAATAAAATAATCTGTCACAAGCCTGCATCATATATTGGACATACAAACATTTTTATGGTATTTGGATATCATGAACTTTTAAGCTGAGGGTTTGGGTTGGGCCGTATATGGGCCCGTTATGGCCTCCTGGTTTATACCTAGTTGTTGATTGAGGTGAAGCTTTTATTCCTTGCTTGGCCCCCACTTTTGTCCGGTATCATCCATTTTACATCACCTTTTTATTTCTCTTCCCTAAATAGTACGTTAAGATACAAAACAATAGTTAATGTGGTTGAAGCTGTATAAGAACACCATCCTCATCGATGTATGAACAATTATGAGGCCTGTTATAGTGAATTATGTGATGCATTTATTCATGGATATTGGTGATGACAGGGAGTATAATAATGTTCATCGATCATAGTTCTAGTATCTTTTTCCATGAGTAAGGTGGTGAATGCAAAAGGAGAATATGGATTTCTTCTGGGTGAAAAATGCATGCATTAAGTAGGGTCGAGAGAACTTTAACTCGCTTTTGCAGTGCTCCCACAAGAGGAGGAAGACAAAGCGAGCCATGCAATTGCAGGTGGTGGGTTGAGACAACAATGGTGGAGAAGTAAAGCCAAGCAAGTGCAGGGAAGAACATGAGGTGGTTCGGTGAGGCGTGGGTGGTGACCTTGGTGCAGGGGTTTTGGATCTCTCCCCCAGCTGCCTTGATTCCATTCCCTTGAAGCTTTCCACCACTTTCCTCACCCCCTATCCCCCCTCATCGCCTCTCATATAGAGCATCAGCATTAGGAGGAGGAGGAGGAGGAGGAGGAAGAGATGGCAGACTGGGGGCCAGTGTTCATGGCAGTGATACTGTTCGTTCTTCTCACGCCGGGCCTCGTGTTCCAGGCCCCCGGCAAGAGCCGCTTGATCGAGTTCGGCAACTTGCAGACCAGCGGCATCTCCATCGTGGTCCACTCCATCATCTACTTCGCTCTGGTTGCTGTCTTCCTCCTCGCCGTTCATGTCCATATGTACATTGGACACTGATCCTGCGATGAGAGTCCATTGTTGCTGCTTCATATTTCTCTGCTCTCTATTCCATTTAATAATATCTTTTAATTCCTTCGTTGTTGCAATGACCGCAGTGCATGAACTCCATGCTTCTGACTTCATCTTTGTTTGAGTTAATGGAAATCCCCACCACGAATGCTTGAAACATCTAATGAGTGACTGCAGTGTCTCAAATTCTTGCTTCTGATGTCATGTTTGTTTGAGGGAATGGAATTCGTTGTTGGAGTTTGGCAGGAGAGAGAGAGAGAGAGAGAGAGAGAGAGAGAGGGTGGTGGAGTCGAACATGAACGTGATCGGGATGTTGGTGTGAGCCCCGAGGCCAGACGGGTTAATTGCACCAGTTGATTAGACGAACCAGTAATAAATGAAATGCATGATTACGTGGAGATGATGTCCATGATATGAAACACATGTAATGTGGACAACCTTTGAGGGTTATATGATATATCCGCCAAAAAATATTTCTTTCATTAAAGCGTTTTGCTTTCTAATTAGAAAAATAATTCTGAAAAATAATCCGTACTCCGACGAGTGATGCCGATTATAATAATGGCCATTTTTAATCGGTGAGATGAAGTGTTACATCGGGTAGTATAAATCATTAAAAGGATCATTTATTCGCAACCTTGTCCACCGCCAAGACCGTGTCGAGATGAGATCGCGACCGTCCATATATGTTTCATCAAGGTCCCTCCAAATCTTTGATATTGGTGGCCTGCCGCTTTATGGTGGGAGGCTACTTGTTCTCGGCTGTCAGCTATAAAATAGCAACCAAACGGGAATCGTATCTGCCGTTGCGGAATTCGGAGAAAGAATCGCCGGTTCGTCGCATCAATCCGACTGTCATCGACGAACCATGCGCATCCGATCGCCAAAAATTCAACCTTTGCCCGTTTTTTTCGAGTAGGAGAGGAGCTTCCCCCACTTGGATTGGATCAATGTAGTTGGGCGGATGAATATCGGGGGAAGTATCGTTGATCATCTGAACCTCAATCGCCATTCTTTCTGTTTCATTTGATCTCTATTGTATCTTTCTAGTTGTTTCCTGATCGAATTTCCGTCGGCAAATGGATTTGGAAGCAAATGACTCATTTTTTTCTCTTGATCTCGCTATAAAATATTAGGGTTTACTAAGATTTTAGTTCGATAAGCGTGAATCTATTGGGGATCTTTTATGCTTTCGTATGTAGGGTTCTTGAATGCCGATTTTTAGGGGTCAAGATGAAAACTTCATGTAATTTAGTTTACTTTTTGGCGAATCAAGAAAGGGAGATATATCAGCGATCGTTTGATGATGGAAAGCAATACACAAGTAGGTGATGACAAGGATACTGGATGGTTCGAGGTGAAGAAGGTACTGCGTTTCTCCTTCTATTCATCATTTTATATTTTGTATTCGTGTATTGCGGGATTTGTTTGATCTTCTGTGGAATTTTCTGACTCTTTAAATTACGAAGCTGTTTTAAATGGGAGTCTTAAGAATGATGCTTACGGAAAATAAAACAATGGAACCCAAGTTATCCTTGTGTATCTCAGCTGGAGCTTTTTGTGAATGGCTACTGAAATGTTTGCAACATAAACCCAAAAAAAATCCACATAATCCCAAAACAAATTTCAGCATATGTTAGGTGTGGCTGACCTTGTTATGTCAGTTCATATGAGTGAATTCAATGCTTTAGGATCCTTGAGAACATTTTGAAATTAAGATGTGAAGATAGAGTCACTTGACTTCTCATCATTATTATCACTTTTACAGAAACATAGAACTAGCAGAAAGCTTACGATCCAGAAAGCTACTGGAGGATCTTTAAACAACACCTTCTCTCCTCACTATTATTCATCCACCGATGACGAGACTGGGAACTCTGACAGCAGACTACAATTCTTACCATCTAAATTGGCACTTGATTGTTCTTTAAAGGTTGTTGCTGCTGTTGACGTTACCCCTTCATCAAAAACAGACCATGATAAGGTCTGCATTGATGAACTGGTTGTCCAGGAGAGCGAAAGTCTTGAGGTCAGAGCGACAGATTTCAAAGTTGGGGTTACAACAGTCGAGAAAGTGTCCACACATGAAACATTCAACAATGTTGCAAAAATTAAGTGGGGTGATCTTGAAGATGTTGCTTTAAAGTTGCATGACTCTTCTGAATATAGAAGTGCTCCTGTGAAGGCTGCAGGTGGTGATTCTGCCTCTAGTAACTTACAGGAACTTGGAAATTCTGAAATGGTCAGCGAATCAATATTACATCTATCAACCCACGATCCTCTTCAAGAGGGAAGGGTTATGGAGTCCTCTGCACACGTAGAACAACTTCCTGCACAAATTTTAGCTTCAGATATACACAGAGTACCTATTGAATTGACTTGGAAAGAGGTCAAAGAGTTTCCTTCTGAAGAGATAGAGGTGGGGATCGTCAATCGGACTGATGGTATTCATACTTTGAACATAAACCTTGATGATGTTGTCAAACCAACATGTAAAACTGGAGGTGACTTGGTTTCGAGTGATATGATGATTGGAAACTCTCCTGCATCACCTGTTCAAGGAGTTGTCCAAACGACACATCGGGAACCTCACCTTCAGTCCAAGGATGGGGTCTTTGACACATCCAAATTATCAGATACTAACATCAATGCATCCATGATACTTGATCTGGGAAATGGTGTTACACACCTGAAGAGTGGTGTTGAAGCTTCGGTGCATGTTCCAACTACAACTGTCATTGAAAGTCATAATGAGCTTAGTGATGGATTAACAGTCGGGACGGGTCTTGCTGATGGTGAACCTGGGGAGAGCAAAGAAAGGTTTAGGCAAAGGCTTTGGTGCTTTCTCTTTGAAAACCTGAATAGAGCAGTTGATGAACTTTACCTTCTCTGTGAATTGGAGTGTGATATGGAACAGATGGATGAAGCTATTCTTGTTCTTGAAGAAGCCACATCTGATTTTAGAGAACTGAAATGTAGAGTCGGGCATTTTGAGAACACTAAAGCCTCCTCACAATCATCGAGAGATGGAAATCCAATTATTGTAAAGGCTGATCATCGCCGGCCACATGCATTATCTTGGGAGGTAAACATGATTAGTACTCCATCTGACTATTTAATTTTGCAGATGATTGAAAATAATTTTCGAAATTTAGTCCTCGAGAACATTCTTTGCATGCACACTTCCTCGAGATTAGGGACTCGATATAACAGTAGACATAATAGTTATCTTGATTATATAATGAATGTACTATATTTGACATGTAGATAGTAATTAGTGTTGCATAGTGCAGTTATCTGTTCTGAACTTCTGATTAACAATATGAAAGCATAGTAATTCATGTTGATGCAAGCTTATTGTAGCTGGCAACATGAACAGAAGTTCTCTTATTTGTTGTCAACAGTAAATTGAACTCTAACCACAAAATTAAATATTGGGTTCCCTTTCTGTCAAATGTGCAGTCAAAAAGTTGAAGGGGGATTAGATTCTTCTTATTGGATTCGAAGCTTAATTATTTTTATTGTGTTTTTTTCATCATGTTTGCAAATCACTGAAGGTTGAAACATTCTTTCACAGTTCCATTTTTAGAATACTGTGGCTGGTTTGCTATGTACTTGAAATGCTAAGTTTTTAATGCTATCTTTCATTCGAGGGAATGCATTAGTTGATTGTTAGAATTAAGATGGCCATTAAACAAAAAGTGGTTTGAGTATTCTGGTGATCAGAATAGATTAAACAAACTGGAATTTATGGATCTTATGAGAACTAGAGGTTTTGTATGGTTTTTGGCTTATTATATAGTTTTAGTTTCACAACATCTGATATTATGATGTTTTCTATGTATAGTAAGTCAGTTGCACTTGTTAGGTATTTCTGTCCCATATTTGTTATATAATTATTCAGGGGAAGGTGAAAAGATTGCCACATTGCAGCACTGGGGAATAGAAAAGGGAGGTTGGTAATTCAAAGGGTTTTATTGGGTTCCTTCCTGCTACAGCTAACAATACAGAGTAACACCAATTTAACATAAAATTGGAAGATAAATAGGCTGCAGATCTTTAATGAAGCCTAGAAGATGTGTAAAGAAATGATTGGATAAATGCCTTAAGACTGGTCAAAGTCTACACTTATGATAAATTGAAATTTTCCTTCAGAATTAATGTGTGGAAAGTTGATACATGATAAATATTTGGCTATGAACTAAAGGGTGCCCCAACTAGATTCTACAATATTTTATTTATAGTTATGAACTAGATAGAGGGAGGATATCATGTCACAATCCAAGTCAGCAGCCATGTAGACTTTGCCCTGGAAAGTAGCCAAGAATTTGTCTTAGTGGTTGATGAGTCTGATGTCTTTGTGTACACTATGCTTTGCTTGAAAAAGGACAAGAGTTATATCTCACCCAATGTGAGACTGTTCTTGTACAATATTATTATATTAAATCCATGGCTCTCTTATTTGTTGTTCATCTTTCTAGACCCAAGGATTTTGGGGAAAAAACCAGGTGAGAAATCATAAATATAGCATTTCTAAAGCAACAACTAGGTGTGAAACACTTAAAATGGAATTACAAGTTATTGAATAATCTTCGCTCACTGGCACCATTCAGAAGTTTCTGCTTAATTTGGCCTCCAATCAATCCTTGCAGATTTGAAATTTTGAAGTATCTACATTCCTTTGTTTGTTGATATATCTATTTCTGAGACTTGTGATTACAAGCAGATGATCTTTGAAGAAATGTAGTTTGGAAATTTCATTCAGTATAATTTACACAAGTAGATGGCCTGCAAACGTATGGTTCAGGTTAACAAGCATAAATTTATTGTCTTATTTTGACTAAACCTTGAGCTTGTATTATATATCATCAGGGACTATGCCTTTATCTGCTTAACCATAGGATGAAATAGTAAAACATGCAAGCATCTGGAATTCTGCAGGTTCGCCGCATGACAACTTCACCTCACAGGGCAGAGATATTATCTTCTTCACTGGAAGCTTTTAAGAAGATTCAACTGGAAAGAGCTGCTAAAGATACAACTAAAGATGCAAAAAACTTGGGTGCTATCAACTCAAGTCATGAAGTTGCTAGCAGCTTATCCGGAGTAGATGAAGTATCCAATGCTAGATATCTGCATGTAAAAAAAGAAAAGCAGACCATCGTCTTAAATAATAATGGGATGAATATGGATTCAAATAAGCAGAATACAGACACAAATAGGCCAGGCAAAAGACATTTTGTACAAAATGGGCGCTTGTCTCCACATAGCTTGCCTGCTTCTGCATCTGGCAAGTGTAAGAGAGAACCTTTGGGACCTGTTACTGAAATTCAAAAGCAGGCACTTAAGAAGGATAAAGAACTAGCTGAAAATAGGATGGAGAAACATATAAAGGCTGTAGATATTGTTAAAAAGCAGAGTTCTTATCTTGACAAAGAGAAAGACAAGCAGAAATTCAAAACAGCTCATTGGAAGGTGATGGATGCTTGGAAAGAAAAGCGAAACTGGGAGGATATTCTCAAATCTCCAATTCACAGTTCTTCCAGAGTCTCATATTCACCAGGTATGGGCAGAAAAGTTGTGGATCGTGCTCGAGTGTTGCATGATAAACTAATGTCTCCCGATAAAAAGAAAAAGAGTGCCATGGATTTAAGAAGAGAAGCAGAAGAAAAGCATGCAAGAGCAATGAGGATTAGGAATCAACTAGAAAGTGAACGAGTGCAGAAGCTGCAGCGCACTTCAGAGAAGTTAAACCGTGTCAGTGAGTGGCAAGCTGTTCGTAGCTCTAAAATGAGAGAAGTTATGTTTGCACGCCATCAGCGTAGTGAATATCTCCATGAGGCATACCTGGCTAAGGTTGTAAAGAAAGCTGGTGATGAAAGCAGCAAGGTTAATGAGGTTCGCTTTATTACTTCATTAAATGAACAGAATAAAAAGCTGATGCTGCACCAGAAGCTTCATGACTCAGAAATGAGGAGAGCTGAAAAATTACAGGTAATCAGAACAAAACAAAAGGAGGACATAGCGAGAGAAGAAGCTGTGCTGGAACGTCGGAAGCTCCTTGAAGCTGAAAAGTTGCAGCGGCTTGCTGAGACACAGCGGAAGAAGGAAGAAGCTCAAGTTAGAAGAGAAGAGGAACGCAAGGCATCAAGTGCAGCAAGGGAGGCCAAGGCTGTGGAACAACTTCGGAGAAAGGAAATCAGAGCGAGAGCTCGACAAGAAGAGGCAGAACTCCTAGCTCAGAAGCTGGCTGAAAGACTCCGTGAAAGTGAACAGCGTCGAAAATATTACCTGGAGCAAATACGAGAGAAAGCTTCAATGGATTTTCGGGACCAGTCTTCCCCTCTACATCGCCGTTTTAACAAAGAAGGTCAAAGTAGATCACTCGGAACCAGTACTGAAGACAATCCAGTGTCAGCCAATTCAGAATCTGCTGAAAAGTTAGTCAATGTCACTCACCAGCATTCTTTGAAACGAAGAATTAAGAAAGTACGCCAGAGACTTATGGCGCTTAAGCATGACTTTGTTGAGCCTCCTGTTGGCAGTGAAAATGGAGGAATAGGGAATAGAGCTTCCTTGGTTGCTGCTAGAGCAAAAATTGGAAAGTGGGTTCAGGACCTTCAAAAGCTTCGCCAGGCCCGAAAGGAAGGGGCTGCAAGCATAGGATTAGTTATTGTTGACATGATAAAGGTATGTTTCTATATATGTATATGTATATATAATTCATCATCTGATTTCTCGAGTTCCATATGCATGCATACTCAGACAACATATTGCATGGCCAACTGCATAATTTTCTCAGCTACTAAAAGCATTTTCAGCTATATTGATGATCCAGGATAACATTTTCAGCTACTAAAAAATGCATTTTTATGTTGTATATATGTTTTCAGGCTCATGCTGTTTCTTTTTATTTTCCATGTCAAACAGTTTATTGAGGGAAAGGATGTGGAGCTACATGCATCCCGTCAGTCTGGTTTGCTTGACTTCATATCCTCTGCCTTACCGGCTTCCCATACTTCGAAGCCAGAAGCATGTCAAGTGACAGTACACCTTTTACGACTACTGCGAGTATTACTGTCACTTCCAGCAAATCGGAGTTATTTTCTTGCACAAAATCTTTTGCCTCCCATAATCCCTATGCTGTCTGCATCACTTGAGAATTATATCAAGGCTGCAGCATCTTCCAGTTCTGGAAGCACAAACCTTTCATCAAGCAAAACATCCAATGAGAATTTGGAATCAGTTGCCGAAATCATGGATGGCTTCTTATGGACTATAACCATGATTGTGGGCCATATACAATCTGATGATCGCCAACTCCATATGCAGGATGGTTTGGTGGAGCTGATAGTAGCTTATCAAGTTATTCATCGTCTTCGTGATCTGTTTGCCCTCTATGATAGGCCGCAGATAGAAGGATCTCCATTTCCATCATCAATTCTCTTAAGTTTGACCCTTTTGTCAGTCATAACATCAAGACCTGGTACATTTTCTGCCATTGATTGGGAATCTTGTGTATCTAAAGCATCAGCAATTTGTGAAGTTCAAAGGTTAAAAGATTCTGAAAATGTGGCTACAGGAGAGTCCTCTAGCTCCATTAATAATTCTGGAGATAGCACATCACATCCAACTTCGCACCAGTGTACTGAACCACATATGAGCAGATTTGTTCACTTATCTGAGGAACAGAATATACTTTCAAGAGGAAAAACTCTAGCAGATGCACCAGAAATTATAGATATGGAATCTGGAAGAGAGACCTCTGATACTTCATGTCGTCCAGAAATTGTTCAATCTGTGTTGCAGATACAAGAGAAAGCTTCATCAGGTGAATCCCAAAACCCTGTAGTAGAAGAGCATGCAAAATCATTGCCAGTGAAGAAGGATGAAAAGAACTCCAGTTGTTCTGTGGAGAGAAAAGGAACTGATGAGCACACCACTCGTAATAATTCTGGTAACAAGAAGGCGGTCAGCTTGAAGCAGCCCCTAGCATTTCTTATCTCTGCTATTTCTGATACTGGCCTTGTTAGTCTTCCATCACTCTTAACAGCTGTGCTACTTCAGGCGAACAACAAATTGTCATCCGAGCAGGTACTTTTTTACATAAACAAGAGAACATGCAAATCATCTTCCATTGCATTTCAACAGTTTTTTTCATATAAAGTTGGCTTTTGTGACCCAGCCAAGAACATCTTTTTTATATAAATACTATTAATTTTTTCTTACCATTCTTCTTTCTGAAGCAACAAGTAGCATGTCTGGGAGTACAATTGCTTTGTTGTTCAGATCGTTATTTGTTCATACATTCAGTTTCAATGCAGTGTTTTTATTCTCTGTCTCTAGTTGTTGGAGGTGTCAGTTTAACTAGTAAAAATTTTGACTACTGATAGCAATGTCTGAAGTGCAAATCTCACCTTCACCTTAAATTACTTACAAAAAAAAAATTATCTAACTAATAAGTAAAAGAAAAATATTCACGTAGGTTCTTGGAATGGCCTAAGTGTCAAATTCCCAAGGTCCTTTAGAAAAGAGGACTGCCTTGTGAACTTAGACTTCATGTTTTGATAAACTTTAATTGCAGGGATCGTATGTCCTTCCATCGAATTTTGAAGAAGTAGCTACTGGTGTATTGAAAGTTTTGAATAATTTGGCAAGCTTGGATATTGCTACTCTGCAAAGTATGCTGGTAATATATTTTTTTTTAGTCAGTGCCAATTCTTGGTGTTTTACAATGCCCAATTCATGAGTTTTAGTTATCCTTTTCACATAAATGGCATGATGTGTTGCATGTTTTAGTATCATGTCCTCATATTTATAATTTGTTTCAGGCTAGATCAGATCTAAAAGTTGAATTTTTCCACTTGATGAGTTTTCTTCTGACCCATTGCACGAACAAGTGGAAAGCAGCTTATGATCAGGTAAGTGCACGGTTCTATTATATTACAAGACGGATGATGTGCCTAATGATTGGCTAATTTGTTTTAGTGCAATTTTATATAAAATCTTTTAATCTTAGATGCAGATTACAAGGTTCTATTTTGATTCAGCGTCACGGTATCTGATATATAGGTGTACATGCAATTTTTACCAAATTACCAAGAAATGTATTGCCTATTCTCTGTGTTGCACCCAGATGTTATATAAAAAAGGCTAAGAATGCAAAATTCTCCAAACCAGTATGAAGCAACCTTTCTAAGCCTTCAGCTATTAGACTTGCAAGTCAATCAATCACATTATCGTACATGAGAAAAACTTATGATTCTTTTTCTGTCAATCAGTCATGAAATTTTAGTTCTAATTTACTGTTCCCTTTATGTTTTCATCAATTCCTCCCTTTCCCTTGAGTTTCCTTACAACTTCAGGGTGTTAGTTTAAGGGAAAATATAGCGACAAGCACCAAATCTGAACTGAAAGGTAATCCAAAGGGCTGGGGACAATGACCTGAATTTGGCAATTGTATGCCAGCCAAGTTGTATGTCAACAAAATTTATTTTTTTTTCCTTGTAAGACTGCTTTTTAGTGTTGCATTTGGTCAAAGAAGGCAAGCCTACTTGTCAACTGTTAGTCAGTTAAGGTTGCAACTATGCTACCTGGAAATCATGTATTTGTTGTCATGGAGCAGCAGTAAGATTATGCTATTGTCATGAGAACTTGATGTGTGCAACTCACAGAAATGTCCCCTAGTGATGTGGGTGCAAGACAAAAAGAAAAACAAAAGTGTGGGTGTAAGGCTACAAGAATATGACCTTTCCAGACCCTGCAACAGTGGAAATATCACATATGTTTAGTTTGAGTGTCTAGTCCTATCTGCAGATGCTATGGTTGAGTTCAGTTTGCTTGAGACTAATGTTCGCCTTACTAGCCTGTATAGATGTACCAATCGGCCATCGGTATGATACGTATCAATCTGTACTGATATATCGACACATGGTACGATGGGGCATACCAACAGATTGATATGTATCACCCATACCAGTCCCTTATCAGACTGGTACATATCGCCTGTACTAGGCGGTATGTCGTGATATGACAAGCCTTGCTTGAGACTACAGGTTTAGCTGCCTTTTGTTAACCACATTCAAACAAAGTATTTCAGATCTCAAGCTGGTGTAACTTTGGTTGGGTGTGGCTTAATAGTTGACTATTACATCTTTCTTTTTTATTTGTTAGTGCATTAAGGAACTTTCAAGGAGACAAGGACTAAAGTGAAACTTCTATAAAGATGCTTTTTGGTTCCTAATTGGCACCTAAATCTTTCTCCTATAACATATTTTGCTTATTTATGCATCTATTTAGGAAATATCCATAAAAATTTCACTTTGCAGATCTTCTTTTGTCCAGATATATATATATATATATATATATATATATATATATATATATATATATATTTTTTTTTTTTACATTTTTGTTGACAAACTTTTTGTGTCTTCGAGCACCATCTCCTTATCCATTGGTACAAGTTCCCCATGCATACATATAAAATTGGTAATAAGATTGGTAAAGTCCATTTCTTGTGCATGGAATGTTACAACTGTAGAAGCTGAACCTAAATGGTCCTTGCAAATTTGATGCCATAATTTCCGTTTATAATGCAGGTGTTCCCTAAGGATCATTGAATCTGATTTTATAGAGGCTTGTTCTTCCCTCTGTAGGCATCACATTTTACTGATCATTGCATGGCATTGTCTTTTTAATGTTCTGATAGTACAGGTGTTGTACATACTTTCTGAAGGTCTATCATTATGATTTCTTGTGCTTTTTAGGTCGGTCTACTTCTCCTGGAGTCGTTGTTGCTTCTTGGTTATTTTTCTTTATTTCATTCTGGGAATCAAGCAGTTCTCAGATGGGGAAAGAGTCCAACCATACTGCAGAAGGTAAATATCCTTTTAGAATCAGTGGATTTTTAAATATTTTGTTGCCCTCAAGCAAATCTAATTTGCTTATCAAATCAAAATAGGTCTGCGATCTACCCTTCGTTTTCTTCAGTGACGCAGATTTGACACCTATTTTGGCCGGCACACTCGTGGCTGGTTGTTATGGATGTGAACAGAACAGAGGTATTGTTCTGCAAGAACTTAGCACCGACATGTTGCTTTCTTTGCTCAAGTCCTGCAAGCAGGCATTGCTGTCAGTCCAACCTGATTCAGTGCAGTCAAATATTTCCGTAAGTGATGCAACTGATAGTAATCAGATGGTTTCAGATGCTAGAAAGCCCCAGAGTGAGATTCATGCAAGATCCATCCGTAAAAACACTCGAGCTTCATTGGGAAAAGGTCTTTCAAGCAGCACCACCAAAATTAACAAAACAAAAATCCAAAGGGATTGTAGAGGAACTAGGACTTTTGATGAGTGGGTATTCAAACACAACCTATCAAGCACAGAAGCTTCTTCATGTTTCATGTTGCATTGGAGATTTCCAATCTCTTTCCTGGATAAAGCCGAAGATTTCTTTTTAGCCGAGGCCCTAAGCCAGCAGGTGTAGCATGGCTAGTCAGAGTCAACATCCCACAACTTAAAAAAAGGCCCTGCCATAGCAAGTTTGTAATTGGGATGCTCCTTTAAGATTCAAGGAACACTTCTCACTTCAATTCTCACTTCTGCAACTGCCAGAAGTTCTTGTCAGGACTTCAAGCTGCTGCATCTGCACAGGAGAGGACACAGCATCGGCTGCCAAACAAGGTGTATTGGTACAGATCTATGTTTGCCTGATAGCTCAGTGCTTATCGCGTCACCAAGGAATCGATTTTTTCAAGTCTTTGGATGATGGCTACAGCAGGTTAGCATTAATGCTCTAGATGACTCAACAGGAATCCAGATAGCTGATACTGAACCATTATCGCTGACTGTTGGATTTTTAAGAGGTAGCTGATCGGTTATGCGGGAAAAGGAAATATTTTTTTTTTCTTAGAGAATGACCAATAGAGGCGCTTTACCAAAGATGCTCCTAAAGAATGTCATGAACCCAATCAGATGGGTGTTCAAGATGACTGTATAATAGCCAACCCAGAATAAGCCTACTTTTGATGTATGAATTGATACATCATGTTTATAACTATAGCTCATGTTTCTTTCAGAATTGCCCTGTTGTTGCCTATGGCTAATGCTTCTTTCAGAGTTACTGTGTCCATAATAAACAGCAGAGGAAAGCAAGCATGGAGACAACATGCATGCTGATCGCTGCAGTATTTTTTTTTTCCTTTTTTTTTTTTACAGCATGGGCTCATTTGTTTAGATTCTCACAAAGATTATGAAGCATTATGAACAAAAGAGGAACTAACATTCAGAAAAGAAAAAAAATGCATAAAATTTAGAGCATGAAGTAAAATCAACATGGAACCTTGATAATCAGAAACAATTGTAGTCACATTATACTGGGGAAGAACTGAGGTTGTCATATGGAATTACAGCTGTTCTTCAGCTAATTCACTGTGGGAACTAGGAAATAGGAAACTGATTTGATTTGTTACACAGATGGAAAGAGTAAAACACTGTAAAAGTAGTAATTGATTTCAGTGAAACCTTTGCCCTCTGCAGTAACCCAACACACACAATCAACCAACAAGGCTCCTGAGAACCTTTGTAGTGCAAGAGAAAAGCCATCTTTCCCAGCATCAGCTAATGCATTCAATGAACATTTTGGATCCAAGTTGGCTAAGGATAACACTCGTGATTTAGAATACATCCATGCAATGCACAAGCTACCAAAATCGAAAGCCAAATTTATCTTTAAGTCACAAGAACAAGCTACAAACATTATGCAGACTAGCACACTTATTATTCAAGTAAAACTGAAGCCAAATGCATGTGTATTTTGAGTATGAAAATGATGACATTGGTTATGAATTAGAATAAAGGATCATAAACCCCTTACCATGAAAGAAAGACATCATAACAAGAGTCACTTCTGAAACCAACAAAACCTTCTCAAACCAAGCCATTTTTCTGAACATAAAGTTATACATAACAAATATTCTTGAATCTTTAACGAAAAAAATAATATGTATTCATATATGCACACCATTTAATGTTGGAAAATAAACACATGGGATCATGAGTATTCAATTTAGCTATCACCAAAAAAGAAAAGTCACCAAACTGATCATTTAGCCTGTAGATGCTGGCTTGCTATCTTGAAGAGATATCACAGTTTCAAAGGCGCCAACCAATGCCTTCACCTTGCTCCTCCTGCTCTCCACTAGTTTACTTGCTGTTTCTTCGATAACATTGTTGAACAGGCCTTGGATGTCTTTCTTCTCCTGCATATCTTGATGTTTCAGCACAACACCTTTAGATTCTGGACTAGGATCACTAGCTGGTGCACCCATCTCACTCCTTTGGAAGTTCATCCTTTCGACTTGATCATCATCGGCACTCTTAGACATCAGTCTTCCTCTTCTGAATCTCAGCCTTCTTAGACCTTTGCATTCAGGTTGAAGTTCAATTATCTTACCTCTCCTAAACTTCAATTTGTGAGGTGTGGAAAGTTTATCTTCAGGGTGGACAACTGCATCTATTCTGGACCTTTTCTTCTGTTCATCTTTTGAAGGTTCATTTACTGACTCTGATTCAGATGATTCAGAAGAGGCAGACTCTATTTCCTCAATCTCTTCATCATCTGATCCTAACTGGGACGAGTGGTCATCATTGGGATTCAGCTCAAGGGAATCAAGATCGATGTTCTCTGGTTTCAGCAGCTTCTGCTCAAGAAAATCCTTATCAGCATTCCCTTGTTCAAGCAAATTCTGAACGTTAAGAGAATCAAGATCAATGTCTTCTAGTTTCAGCAATTCCTGTTCTAGAGAATCCGTGTCAGCACTCTTTGGTCCATGCAATTCCTGGTCGGTGGGTTTCACCAAGGACTCAAAACCGTTTTCTTCTGGCTTCAGCATATTTTCCCCTAGAGAATTCATATCAGCATTTTCTGGTTCTAGCCATTTTTTATCATCCGGTATCATTTCCAGAGAATCAAAATCAATGTTCTCTGGGCTCAGTGATCTCTGCTCTAGGAAGTCCATATCGGCATTCTTTACTTGGAACTTCTTTTTATCATCAGGTGTCAATTCAAGAGAGGCAGCACTAATGTTTTCTGGTTCCAGCAATTTGTGCCCCAGGACGCCCGTGTCTGAATTATCTGGCTTCAGTGATGTCTCCTGAAGGGAATCCGAATCAATATTTTCATATTTCGACAGTGGCTGTTCTGAGAGATCATAAACAATGTTCTCCACTTTCGATGAGTTCTGCTCTGCAGAATCCATATCGACTTTCTCTGGTATCTTATCAATGACATACAATGTTTTCTTCTCGTTGTTCCGAGCAACAAGCTCAGCGTTGTTCCCAACTTTCTGGTTCTTCATGGAGACTGTTTGTTTTCCATTTTTGTATTTACTTTGCTTTGAACTCGAGGTTTCATCACCAATATGCTTGAGCGATGGAGAAGCTGTGGATGGTTTCAGCATCTTCCTTTCTAATGTTCTTGTTATTTCCCTACTCTTATCATATAATACCTTCTTGTTTCTTTGCTCAATTGGTCCATGTGAAGGAGTAAGTGATGATCCTGATCCTTCGGTTGGACTTTTAATGGCTTTCTTAGATGTCACACGTTTCACTGCAACTTGAGGAACCTCATTATGCACTAGTGGCTTTTGTCCAATTTTTTGAGGTCCATCATGTGTGATGTCGCTCTTCGAAGACGTTTGCCTAATCAATCTCGGTTTAGTAGAGGAAGTGGCTTCTTGGAGAGGTGAAGAAATATTCCTCTTGATGGTACCTGACTTCTGACTTCCATCAATTCCATTGCCAAGAGAAGTACCCATCTGCTCACCAACTTTAAGCTTGGAAGAGAATGATTGAGACTTGTTTAAAGTCTTCGATTTGGTAACTTGTTTCATCTTCTGATCCCCTATGTTCAAACTTTTCACCTGAGTTTCTTCGTTCTGTGATGTTGGAGGACTTTCCGAATCACTAGATATACTGCTTTTCTGGATTGATGATGAAATTTGCAACTTCATGTCAGCATGTTGCTCTGGCAATCTGACCTCCTTGATCTTTGATGCAGCTTTCTGCTTACTGACTGCTGTAGTATCAGGAAATTCAGCTCTTTGATGAGATGAGGACTTCGGCTTAGTAGTAAGCCTCTTCCATCTTTCTTCTACATTTACACTGTTCACTTGCAGCAACTCTTCTCTAAGAGTCAACTTCTTCCCTGATTTGAGAAGAAATGGATGCTTAGCCTCAGCATCGGAATCATGTTTCCGTCCGTATTTACAAAAATCATGGCAGGAGCTTGTAGAAGCCCTTAGATAATTAGGAAGAGGTTTTTCGCTGCTTGTCGAAGAAACTAATGAACCTCCAGTACTTAATTCACCAGTTGAGGATATCCTCCTCTCTCGTTTTGTATCAGGGTTTACGGAGATTGCACGCGTATCCATCATCTTTTTGGTCATTGGACCTTGAGATAGCTAGAAGCTTGTTTTTGTTAAGCAAATCTGCAACATAAAGAAAAAGAAGGGAAAAGGGAAATAAGAGTTACAGAAGTTAACATTGATACCAGAAAGAAAAGGCCAAATTTAAACAAGTTCAATTGTGTAAGTTCTACTAGTTATCTTTCCTGTAAGAAATATCATTTCCATGCCTGTGCAGCATAGCTGAATGTTTCAACAAGGTTTTAATACTGCGATATTGGCATTCATTGTACCAATGGTAGCTGATAAATGGCTGTCAAGACTTCCAGTGATGTGTAATCAATCTCAGAGTAACTCAAGAAAAGTGATGAACAATTAAGAAAACAAGAGAACACCTCAGGCTAAAAGAACAGAGTTGAGGGTGGATGTTTCCTATAGACCACATCACCAAGGGCAATCTGATTGGATTGGGACTGATCTAATCCTGCTTCTGGTTATCATCTGCTATTTGTTTGTTTCAGATTGACGAAAAAAAAGAGACAAATAAAGAGAAAAGAAATCAAGGAAAAGGGTGAGACAGGAAAAAGGTATATCTAAGTTTTTCAGTTTTTCATTTGTTCATCTCTGCTAATATAAAGCAAAATAACATACAATACTAAGGAAAAACGATCTGATAACAATAATCCATGGCCTCCAATTATTTAATCCTTTCTACTACAAAGTTTTGCTAAATGCAATATCATTAGTCAACTCGAGATCATCAGATTTGATTGGTTGACACAGTTTTCTTTGGTCTTCCTCTACTTCAGCCTCAGGAAAGTAAGAAACATGGTTAATCTGCTTCAGGAGAAGAATTTATCTTCAGCAAGAAGAAACGTAGCAAATATGCAAATCAAGTTGCTATAACCTGAAACAAACAACTATAGATAAATCTTTGCACAACCACAGAATTATAAATTGTTTCTGAGAAAAAAAGAAGCATCATCTGAAGAAAACACGGTATGACGAGAGCAAGAGAAAAAAGCCACCCAAGAAACTTGAAGCCTTTTATTAGATGTCTTCATCGGCTTCTAGTTTCCAAGAAACCCATCAAGGCGTTACTCACAGATATTTCCGTCATAAGAAAGCCAATATAGAAGGCATGCTAACGTCAACGAATTGTAGCTACGAACTCGTTTAAGCCAAAAAGAGAACCTATACCAGACTTCATTTGGTGGTTCTACGCCTATCTAAATCGGTGAAGAAACACTAACCCCAAATCAAGTGAATAGAAACCGTCCGAGAGACAGAAGCCAAAGAATCCATCAAGATCGCGTCTTTTGATGGTTCTTATTACGAAAAGTTTCGATATAGTCTATGAACTAAATCAATAAACAAAAAAAGTTTGGTCATTTCCTTGGAACAAATCCGAAGAGACCACCGATCAAGATCACATCTTTAAGCAAAGGAAGAAGCAATCATCACGAAATCCACCAAAAGAGATCCATCTTTCGACCCATCAAACAGTAAACCGACAACCATACCAAACGAGACCGCGAGAAAGGATGGAAAACGAATCATGACTCGGAACAGAAGTCGCACCTTTCGGTGAGTCCCGTCACCAGAAAGCGAAGAAGCAGGCGCCGATTCGAGGACAACCAGTCTCCCTCCCATCAAGGAAGAAGACCTTTGGAGATCGTGCAAGCAAGCTAGCAAAGCAACGCTTATTACTTTAAGATGGCGTGTGTTACCTGTCACAGAGCATCACCAAACCAGGTCCCGATCACCTCACGAGGGAAACGGTCGGATACGACTGTTAGAAATACTTGGGATCGAAAGCGTCAAATAATTCTTCGTGCGCTCCCCAAGCCACTACACTATTCGACTCCCCTGTTTCTTGGGAGAGAGGGAGAGAGAGAGAGAGAGAGGGAGGACAGGTATTATATGGTTAGGGAAGGGAAGGAGGGATGAACGCGAGAAAAGGACCCGCAAAAGTGAGCATGGCTTCGAAGGAAGGTGGCAATCGAAGGATTTTGTTTAGCCATTAAGGAAAGCAATTAAGATATGGATTCTACAGGGGGTGTTACTTAGTAAGAGAATCTTGGAGGTGAGGAATGAGTGGCTTTGATCATTAAAGGAAAAAAAGTAAGAAGCCACTTTTACTCATGTAGGAGAAGTGACAATTTCAAATTAGATTGTTGGATCAGACTTGATTAGATTGATCGGAGAATAAAGATGAGATAGATGATATGGTTTTCAAAAATCAATAGATCGATATTAGTGAGGATCGAACCCAATTGTGACTATTATCTTGCAAATGTAACTAAAACATGTATAAATAATATATAATCGCATATGGTAGTGGTATTTATACCTACTTTTAAACAAAAATTCTATTTGAAGTACATGAGGTATCAAACAAATGTCTAATTTGCGTTTTTTTTTTTTTTTTTTTGCTAGTAAGAATGAAGATCTTTAATTTGCTAATTAAGCTAACTAACATTCAGAGGGAAAAAAAATGGAAAGGGGCTAGCAATTTAAGATGATAATTACTTGTAAAAATAAAAATAGATAGTAAATTTTATTAAAAGTTTTAGCTCCAAATGAGAGACATAATAAGTAATTTATGTTTTGCTCACTTTAAACTTTTATTTATGATTATTTATTAATTATATAGTTTAAAGTCAAATGATTTCAATGAGTGTGAAAAGTGGAGCAAAACATAAATCATCTAAGTATCTTGATATCTCTGGTCGCAAAAGACTAGATGATGATGAGTCATGATTAGCAAGAGAATGTTGTTCCGTACTTTGCTCGTCATCCGCCTACTTTAAAACATTTTTAGGTGGTACAAGGTTGAATACGACTTTCGAGTAGCAAGATAGTATCACTTTGCACTTTGCTTGTCGTTTGTCCGCTCGTGACTCACTTATGACTAAAAATGATCTATTTTGATAAATTTTTGGACTGTTTTTGTAATGGGTGCGACAAGTGAAGCAAAACATCAATCATCTCAATATCTTGATATCTCGAGTTTTAAATGACTAGATGCGAGTTGTGGGTAGCAAGATAATGTTGCTATATACTTAGCTCGTTATCCGTTAACATTATAACGTTTTTAGGTGGCACAAGATTGGATGTGACTTAGATTCAAACCAATAAATTATCAGTGGATCATATGGGTTGATAATTGATACAATCCTTCACATTTCTATTGAGTACGTATGTGGAGCACCTGGCAAATGTTCATGGCAGGTGTGCCACAATTTGTGGAGTACCAATCTAGATTTTAATTGAGTAGATGGTGTGGTACTCCACCAAAATAGGTAGATTCATTAAAGGTTTGTAAAATCTAATCTTCATGTAATTCACTTACGAATTGATTAAAAGAAAACAAGGTGCTGCTAGCCAGATCATCATGCACAAACCACAGTACAGTACTAAAAACATCCACAAGCACAGTTCAGGAGCTTCCAGCTTCCAGGAAACCAGATCCACAAGTTCTACTTGCTGTCCATGGCAGAAAATTCTAGTGGAAAGACTATTTCAACCAGATAGATACAATTTAAATTAGAACCTTTTGGAGAATCGCATGACATCTTGGCATGAATGTTCGTAGTGCAAATCCTTGGGCAGTAACAAGATAAACAAAACTAAAGTAGCTGCCGCCATTGTGGATATCTTCTACTCGAGGATGGAAGAGGACTCTCTGCTCAATAAAAGAAAATAAACAAAAGCCCGGTTCCGATCTTTTGGGCATCAATCGTAAAACAGCATCATAAGATGGAAACCACAATTTGCAGACAAGCCGACGAACAAGTAAACAAAATTGAATGCCAGGTATGAACTTCAGCTCTTCGTACAATAATGAATAGCTTACCAAATTGAACATCCAAAATAAATGAGAACAGCATGAAAGAAAAACAAATTGAAGAATACCATGAAAAACCATAAAATGGAAAGATATATGATTTGCCATGATGCCATACCACGAATGATATACACTAAAACCAGAATGTTTAAACTTTAAAGACCTTGCCCATTCAAGAACACTACATCTTTTGAGGTGGAACGTAATATTAAAACCTCTAACAATCTAAAGATAATGCCTTCCCAACCAACATATATTAGTTGCGACTACCACCATCTTCCACGAGCATGATGGCTAAGTGCAGAAATTTGAGATTAAAAGAAAACTATTGTACACAAATTACAGTCAGTAATAGAATTTCAGAGAATTAATCATCCATTCACTCGACAATTGGCAGCCATCAGTTTTGAGCTGCCTTGGCCAATAGAGAATATCATGTGAGGATTTCCCTGACAAGCCAATCCAAGCTAGGGTACGCAAAATACAGAACCAAAACGGATGGCACAGCAAACAGGATTGTGATCAGGATATACAGCACCAAGATGGCAGCACTGGCAGGAATGGCATAAAGAACTATGAGGAGGAAGATTATTACAAGTGGTATCTTAGCAGTCTGTTCAATAATGAATGCCAGAGACTTCCGAAATGTAGCATGTATCCTCTCTGTGTTGAAATAAACGCCAACAAGGTGGCCAAGACCTGTTTGGCTTGAGTTTGATTGCTCTGCAAGCACATGGGAAGATACTTGGTTGTGATGATCGTAACCATGATTTTGTAAGAGTTGGCTGCCGCTTGAAGACCACAGATTCTGGCAGATTGTGGACTGAGATCTCTGACTATCACCATTCAATCTCTCAACCATCCAAAGCAGGAAGTAGTTTTTGTGAGGAAATCTGAGGTTGCCCTTGTAAACCAGACGGAAGGATAAGATGTTGCACCATGGGCATGAGATGAACAGAGGTAGCCGGACGGGGACAGTTGGAAGTTTAACTACTGCCGACTGAAGCCCCAGGACACAATTCTTGCATAGGGTGTGGCCACACCACAAGACATAAGGCACATTCTCAACAATGTTAAAGGATTCCCAGCAAATCGGGCACTCCAAACCGTCTTCCTTGCTAGTGCATGAAGAAACCTCATCATCAGAGCAATCAGGATTTTGAGAGCTTGATTTTTTGGTACTTGTGCATAATTTTCCGGTAATTGCTTTCGATGCAAATTTCCACATCATGTGATAATGGAAAACTTAACAATATATGGAAGAGGTGTACGTGCTCACAACCACAAAGATTCGAGCAGAATTTATCACGATGACCACCAGATATTACTCTTCAATCAAGCTGGATTGTAAGAGGCCCCTCGAAGCAAACCTGAAATGAGAAGATTAAAGCAACACTAAGATCTGACTAAAAGACCCTTCACCATCAAGTTTGACATATACATTATATGCTTATTAGAAATTGCAAAATTCCAAAAAGATGATTAAGATTGGAAAGCGGCATATAAATGCAAGATTAGTTATGAATAATCAACTTCCATACCCCTGCAATATAGCATGGTAAACAAAAATTACTGCAATCAAGCCAAACACACTGACAATGAAGTGAATCATAGTGTTCCTTGAATATAACGAATACAACACATTTTAATAAGAAAAAAAAAAGAAATATATACGACAAAGATGATCAGCCAATAACAGATCCCACAGAAGTTACGACAAAATAAGAGAAAGGGTAATCAACTACGCGCACAAATTGTTGACAATGCAAAAAAACGAACAACGGCTATGCAAATCGCCATAGAGACAACACGCACGTTTTTTCATCCACTAGATATATGTAAACGTTTCATGATCCGTACAATCGGAATTAATCGTTTCCAGCAATATAAGTGATGCTCTCGCTCGATCTAATACGCTAATTATGACGATTTTTCCTTTCTTCCAACGAAACCATAAATTACGACAAAGAATTAGCTTCCATGGAAACCCAAGCCAAAAAACCATATATCCTTTAGTATATTTGTGCACGATCAGAGAAAACCTAAACTCCATATCAAAATCCGATAAATTTGTGGATTCACGATGAAATGGGGAAACGCATCACTCACAGTAATGCAACATAATTCACCAAAACTTCCTAAGAGAAGGACAAAACAACGACATACCGATTGCTCGATAATAACAAAGAATTCATCAAGCACGGACAGAGTCCACCGGAATAGACAAAACCCTGCGGTCAAATACGAAATTTCTACAAACCAACTAAATAAACATCGCATTTTTAGCGACCAATAAAAAAAACGAGATTTTCCACAAGACGATTTTTCCGCCATGTGAGAGAGAGAGAGATAGATAGAACGAGAGATCGATCGAGGAAACGATCTTACCCGGCAAGAATCAACAAGCAGAAACGAACGGGAGAAGGATGGCAACGGAGGAACGAAGAGCCGCCGCATACCCTCGGCCCTTTTCCGTCTCGAGCCCTGATCCCCAGATCAGGAATGGAGATTCCGAGCTCCTATGGGGCCCGCAACGACGGTTCCGTGATTACGAGATTGTGGGTATATGTCCTAAGCAGAGGGATACCATGAGTCCACCATCTCCTCCATCCATTTCAAATCTGACGGTGCACCGATGGCAACGGGATCGTATCGTGGTTGCCGGCTTCCATTCGGTCTACGTGGGATGTGATGTATGACGCGAAACATGACATGGCGCGTGTCATCGTCCACGCCTATGTACGACTAGAAATGATCTTTCCAGCGCAGACGCCCACATAACTCGATGTCGAGGAAGAGTGGCATGTTTTGATGAGAGCCATCTTTGATTGAAAAATCAAAACTCAAGTTAACTTAAAATTTTTAATAAATAATAAAAAATCTCCTCTTATATGTACTTAATTAATTTTTTTTTCATATGAGATCATAATCATAAGATGTCGATGATTTAATTATAAGAATAGTCATAATCGAATTGATCGAGGAGTGATATTCATGACGACATGTTATGATGTTTCATAACGACTATCGACTCATATCAATGTCCGTATGATAATGAAACATAAATCATGATATAATAAAAAATAAATAAATAAAACTTAAATATATCTTAAAAAGTAAGCAAAATAATTAAAAAAATTTATTTTGTGGATGTCATCATCATATTTTTACTTATGGACTCACTTTTAGTTAAATCCTAAATTTAAATTATTTAAAAGCTATTATAAAGTGCACTGTATCAATCTCTTCCTCACCATATTTTACTCCTAACCTTGTTAAAAAAAATACTTTTAATTTAAACCATATATTTTAAATCAACATCATTTTAAACCAATTAAGAATCCTGTGATACTTTCCAACTACATTCCAATTTCAGTTCAATTAACAAAAAAATATTATATTATTATTCCAAATTAGACTTTATTCTTAATTCCAATAAGAAAACTCTAATGCTAAATAAAATTCTATTCCTAAACCATTAAAAATTATTATTTTACTTTGGTTTTTCCTAACCATGTTCTAACTTTGTTCCTAATTCAATTATAATGTTTATCGGCTTTCTAATATTTTAGTTACCAAAATATTTTTGGGTTTTTTTGAATTATATATTATTTTTATAATTCCTATGGAGCCATTACCTTTTTACAAATATTCATAAAAAAGTATTTTTTAATAGAATTACGACGTCTTAATTCAATAACTAAAAATATCATATCTCACTCTTCTATTGTTGTCTTTCTTACCACAAATGAATACTTCTTCAAAATATATAAACATGAATCTAAGAATAAGTAAAAATTGATTAAAATATTTGTTATAATTTTTTGAAATACGTTAAAACTTTCGTAGTTTCCATCAAACCTCCTATTAAAACTCATATAAATTATTTTCTAAAATCTTAAAAGACATAATAAATCAAATAATCATGATATAAAACTAATTAAAACCCGCTTACAATATTAAGATTCATCAACATGATCGTTATAAATCCATTTAAAGATATTATAATCGACTCATATCTTATCTTTATCGTCATTCTTTTACCATAAAATAACTAAACATATAGGCCTAAATTTAAGATTGTACGACGAAAAAAACTTTTTTTTGTCATAATTTATTTGAAATGATATCGAAATATTCTTACTTTTCGTCCAAAGACACTGAATTCCCCATAGATTAATAAAAAATCTATAGTAAGGGTTTTGATCTAATTAATATTTGATTAAGTATTTTTTTGTAAATTTACAATGATTTAATTTGATTAAAAAATACTATAACTAGACGATGATCTCTCATTTTTTTAAAATAGTATCTACATATCAAATGGATATACATATTATAATTTTTTTTCAAAATATGTGTACTTAAATCTAAGGTCAAGTAGAAAAAAAAATTGAGGATTTATCATTCTATACTATCAAAAACCCATATAAATTATCTTATTAAACTTTAAGATATGTATGATAAAATTAATTCTCAAGATTGTGGGGATCTCTAAACATTAAAATTTGAACCCCAATTATATTTCAAAACATTATAACTAACATTATAACTAACATACCGGAATCGGTCCGATGTAATCGACGGATTTGGGTTTGAGGGAAAACATATATTTTTGATAGGCAGATATTTTAGGCATTCGAGAAAGATAGGAGTGTGTATTGGCATTACGAAGCACAGAGACAGAAAAAGCGAAATCGCTTTCTTTTTTTTCCTTTACTAGTTTGTTTTAATTATGACAAATATCGAATTCGAATAGACGATAACTTCGAGTGAAGATAAGCAAAAGGTACTGTAATTGTAACTATAAATCTCTCTCCCCCCCCCCCCCCCCTCTCGCGGAGTCGTCATCGCTCTCGTTCTCGTCTCTGCCCGCTCCACAAACCCTAGCTCGCTCCTTAATTCTCCCCCTCGATCATCCCTCGAACGCTGACCTTGACCCTCGCACAAGGGAAGGCCCCTCCGTACCCACGTCGTCTCCGATGGCGACCAAGAAGCCCCAGCGATCCGCGGCGGAGATCGAGGACATCATCCTCCGCAAGATCTTCCTCGTCTCCTTCGCTGAACCTGCTAAGAACGAGCCTAAAGTCGTCTACCTGGAGCTTACGGCGGCCGAGATCCTTAGCGAGGGCAGACCCCTCGTTTTGTCTCGCGATACGATGGAGAGGGTCCTTATCGATCGGCTTTCCGGTGACTTCCCCTCTGTCGACCCCCCCTTCCCCTACCTGGTCGGGTGTTACCGCCGTGCATGCGAGGAATCCAAGAAGGTCGCCTCGATGAAGGACCCCTCTGTCCGATCGGAGATCGAGTCCGCCATCAAGCAAGCTCGGAGATTGATCGCCTCTTATTGTAGGATCCACGTGGGGAATCCCGAGATGTTTATGCCCACGGGACAGGCTGGTGCTTCGGCTACGTCGGAACTGTTGTCGATGATCTTCTCGGAAGTTTCGACGCCGATGGATGGGTTCGCAGGCAATAGCTTGGGTGGCGGATTAAGTTGCCCGCCTGGTTTTATCGAGGAGTTCTTTAGGGATGGTGATGAGGAGAGCTTGGAGCCTGTTCTGAACGATTTGTTTGAGAAATTAAGGCAGAGTGTGGCCAAAGTATCGGCATTAGGCAACTTTCAGCAGCCATTGAGAGCGCTGCTGCTGCTGGTTAGCTTTCCTAAATGCGCAAAGGCTTTGGTGAATCACCCCAGGTGGATCCCGAAAGAGACTTACCTGTTGATCGGGGAGGGTAGGATGATTGAGATTGCAAGTATTTTGGGTGCTTTTCTTCATGTTAGTGCATTGCCAGATCATAAGGAGTTTAAGAGCATACCTGATGTTGGGTTAGTTTCTGACTGTTTTTCACAAATGCATTTATTCTCGTAGTGTAAAGTTGAAGGACTTTGTGTGCAATGATTTTTTATTTTTAATAACGTTTTATATAATTAAGATTATTACTGCCGTTAAAGATTAAATATTTTTAATTCTTCCAGGTTTAAAGTAAAGGTCCTTATGTTTGAAGTTATATGTAGCTGAATCTCCTTATCAATCATTGCATGTTTGTGATTTTCCTCTTCACTCCTAATTCTGGTCATACTAGATACAACGATTTGGACAACCTACTGGAAAGCCATTTGTAGGTCCACGTCTAACCTCTCTAGCAAAGGAAAAGAGATCTTATTTTGATTTGTTTAGTAATTTTAATTTTTCCATTGCATGGATATTTGTGCTGATCAGTACTTTTACATAGTAGTCATGCATTTATTCTTTGCAAACTGATGATGAAAGCATGCTGATTCATCCGTTGAATTCCATTTACATTTTGTTTCACAAAGATTTTTGGTAACTTTTACACCATGATGTTAAAGGTATGTCTTTTACCTTGGTGGTGCTTGTGAATGCTTCGTGAATTTTTCTGTTAGAACTCCACTGTGTAATAATAATTTGTCCTAGATTCCTTGGAACTGAATAATTTTATAAAAGTGGGATTCAGTGATCCCTTTTCGTGACATAACTTGAGTGTGCATAATCTTTGTAAAATGAAGTGTCCAAATGAGTGGAATACCTAAAATTGTTCTTATTTATGCCATTTTGTTTGGCATATTCCTTTATATTCGTTTTCTTCATTCTGTTTGCACTATCTCTAGATACTTAGTTGGTTTTTGTTCACTTTATAACTTTCATAAAAAAAATTATTTCTTAAAATCATAAACAGATATTATGTTTGCTTTTAATAGCGTCCATAACAAATGTATAATTATATATCGTAGAAATAGTGGTTGAGTTTTAAAGAAATATTTTGTATGGTACTATGGTTGCTATTATCTCAATATTGCATTTTTGGCTCTAGCGTGTTTTGTTTATTTATACACATTTACATATATAGACACTACTGTTCTCTTTTCATTTTTTTTTTCATGATATCACAGACAGCAATGCTTTTCAGAATCATCAAATCGGCGCCCCGCTGATCTGTTGTCTTCTTTTACAACAATCAAAACAGTAATGAACATTTTGTATGATGGTATGGGAGAGGTTTCCCTTACCTTACTTAAAAATGTGGATACACGAGAAAGGGTTCTAGAGTATCTTGCTGAGGTGATCAAGAGAAACTCATCAAGATCTGGCATGCAGGTAACTTATGCATATCCATCATATTTTCTTTTTATAAATATATTTTATTGCTTAATCTATGGTTTTTCTTGATCTTGTAGTAACCGACTTGCCGTGTTGTAGGTTGATCCATTTTCTTGTGCAAGCTCTGGCATGTTTGTGAACCTTAGTTCAGTAATGCTTCGCCTTTGTGAACCTTTTTTGGATGGAACAGCAACAAAGAGAGAGAAAATTGATCCAAAATATTTATTTTATAATAGTCGATTGGACTTCAGGTGAATCTACTGAAGACATTTTCATCTTTATCATTGATTAAGCAATGTTTTGCTTCTAATTAGTTTCAGTTTGTTGTACTAGACAATTGACGTCTATGCATGCATCATCTGAAGAAGTCACAGCATGGATAGAGAATGAAAATCATGGGAAGACTGACAAAGTTTTGGAGTCTCAAGAAGCCACAAGCTCTGGTTCTAATAGTGGGACTTCCATCCTTCAGGTTAAACCATTAAAAAGTTGTACAAAAAAGGAGAAGTATTCATTTATTTGTGAGTGCTTCTTTATGACTGCAAGAGTACTTAACCTTGGGCTCATGAAAGCAATATCTGACTTCAAACATCTTGCTCAGGTATGTCATAGAAGACTTTGCATCTTTGTTTTTAAATGTCTTTTGTACTTTAGTTTCCTAACTTTCTGATACATCTAATTGTTGGTGCCTATTTCTGTTATCGTCAAATTGTTGATAGCTTCCTACATTGGGAAGCATTAATGCTGCTGACAATGCTTTAATTTTAGAAGCAGAAATTAGACAATAAGAAATACCTATGTGACTTTCTTGTAAAAACTGGTTTTGTTTTGTATAGGTTTGTGCCTTAATAACTAATTGTAGTGACTAATAACTTGTAGCCGCTTATCTGACAAACCTATGTGGATTTAAGTTCAACTGCCACTGTGTTCAGACTTTTGCCTAAGCACATTTGTCATTAAAGCATCCACAATGATTATAATCTAGAAAGAGTTTCCGCTTAGATCTAGCGTCCACATCAAAGCATCTACTGGGTTCATCCTTTTTATTTCTTGGCCAACCCTATAAATCTTTAAGTGTATCTATTGGACATCATGAGTTTTATGTGATCACTGGAAAACAACAATGCTTTATGGACCGTTTGAGTATTGTTAAGAAATAAACTAAACAAAAATTTGTGCTGCTGAAGTGAGAATGCTGAAATGGATGGATAAAGCTATTATGAGAGATAGAAAAGGAAATATTTTCATTCGTGAACAACTAAGTGCAACTTCCGTAGTGAACAAAATGAGGAAAAAATATTTTATATTTAAGATGGTACAGACATGTGCTATAGATATTATAGATAGGGATTGAAAAAGGCCTTCGTAGAAACGATAAATAAAGATTTAATTAATATTAATTTAATCAAGGATATGACTTTATTTACCTATGTAGTTGATCCAAAATAGTTGGATTTTAAGACTTATTGTTGTAAATTTTGTTGATGTATCTGACTTGGTAGTTGGTACTGAAATTAAGCACATCAGAAATTCATATTTTTGAACTAGAGCATCAGGTCATTGCATTTGGAGGTCATTGTGTTATTTATCTGAATTTGTTAATACATGTTTGTTAATAACATCAATATGATCTTGAGGTAAGGTTTTGAACAATCTTTGGATGATTAGAACTCGCCAATTTGTTGCTGTCCTAGCAGTTTTTTGTCTTGAATCTTGAAGCCAATAATTGAAGTATGAATCATAGAATGAATAGAGGTTTTTAATAATGATGAAATACAGCATAAATATGATTAACCTTAGCCATACGGATGTGTCCTAGGAGTGTAATCTTAGGAAGGAAAAAAAGAAACATCAATAGGTACCTTAAAGTGACTTTTGAAGCATGGCCTTCTAAACAATTTTTGTTAACCACTTATTGTGCTAGGAAATTAGGGCAAGTTTCAGGATAATACATATGCTTAGATACTGAGGAGTTCTTAAAACACTTTGTGGCTGATCTGTTCTGCAGGATTCAAGAATAACTCGTGAAGCTTTATGAAGCAAGGAGCAAAATCTCTTCTGGGGTTTAAGCAACCAACTTTTATGAGCATCCTTTTAGAAGGATGAGTTTTTGGGCATCACTTTATATTTAACTCAGGGGGTATAAGTTTTATAAATGGTTTTAAGCATTTAATGTCATTGTTTAATCACTATGCTAAATCTGCAAGGGACCAAGTGGTGATTACCTAAACTTCACTCAGGCATAAAACAGGATGTGGTTCTACTATTAGGGACTTTTGAGTTTTCTTAGTTGTTTTTAGTGGTGTCCTTTCTCTAGTATAGTTATAAGGGCACAAAAGATATTACACCGCATCTACAACTACAACTGCACAAAAGAAATGACACCACATCCACATCTACAGGCACATGATAGTAAGCTACAGATGCACTTTCATGTACCTATTGTTACTTATGTACTTCTCTAGGAGTTGCAATATGTTGTGGTTTCTCACTAATATTATATTCTATTTAAGTTTGAGAATTCATAGTGCAATTCAGAAATATAGCAAATTTGGTAAACTTTCTTGCATTTTATATTTTACAGGAGTTGGCAAGATGTGAAGAAGATTTGTCTTCATTTAAAGCCATGAGGGAACAAGGAGCTTCTCCACAACTTGAGGCTGATATAAAACGTTTGGAGAAAGTAATTGAGATATTATCACAGGACAGGCTTTGCTATGAAGCTCAGATTCTACGAGTATGTTTGAGATGGATCATGAACATTTTCTTTAATCTTTGTTGGCATTAATTTGTTATTCTCATTATGTTATTCTGTTATGACAACTATTGCTTTATTCACTGTTTTTTTAAGAGTGGAAACTTTTCTGCTTTGCTATCAATTTCTTACACTGACCAACATGTTCTAGTCAGTATATTCACCAAGTGCTCACCATTTCCCGAGTTAGCTGACAAATTATTTAAAATGTACACCTCTTGGCAGAAATTTATGGAGTGCCTTATTGTTGTATGTCTCATTGTCCATCTTACCTTGTCACTAACTTCATTGACAGGCTTGTTTGTTTGATTGTCACTGGTACGAAATGACTTCCAATGTTAGTTTAGTTGAGTGATGAAACATAAACAGATGTGATATATACATGATTAAAAATATTGTGAAAGTTTAGTCATTTAATGCTAATTAGTCATATATGGGGTTCAGCTTTGGTCTTTGAAGTTTAATTTAATTAACTGAAACAGTTTAGGGTTTGATACTACCCAACTTATGATCTATTATCACTTTTAATTTCTCTTTTATCACTACTACAAGAGTCAAATTTATCACTAACAGGTAGGGATTTACACTTGTAATATGAATGTTTTTAGTATAGACATATTGTTTCCTTTTTGGCAATCCACTGAAACTTTTAAAAGTTGCATCTTATGTTTTTCTCTAGTCATAAGTTTACCTGTTCAGACAACATTGTTTCTTATTTTTTATTTTTGCTCAAGGATGGTGCACTACTTCAACGTGCATTATCTTTCTACAGACTAGTTATTATCTGGTTGGTGGATCTTGTTGGTGGATTTAAAATGCCTTTGCCATCAACTTGCCCTATGGAATTTGCATGCATTCCAGAGCATTTTGTGGATGATGCCATGGACTTGCTTATTTTAACTTCTCGAATCCCAAAGGCTTTGGAAGGGTTTGTGTTGGTAAGTCACAATTTTGCACTTAATTTCAATAAAATTTCCTTGTTTGCTATTGAATTTTATCAAAAAATTCACATTATGCTAATTCCTTGTCAGGATGATTTCTTGAACTTCATTATAATGTTCATGGCGAGTCCTACTTACATCAAAAACCCTTATTTGAGAGCAAAAATGGTTGAAGTTCTGAATTGTTGGATGCAACAAAGAAGGTTGATCAATGTTCAATTGATTAGATGTTAATATTTCAGTTTGACTCAGTTTAGATTCTTGCTATTGACTGTTCCAGTAACTTTTCTTTTTTCCAGTTCTTCCAGTGGATTTTCTGCTAGTGCTTCTCTCTTTGAGGGTCACCAATTATCTCTTGACTATCTAGTCAGAAATCTTCTGAAACTTTATGTGGATATTGAATTCACTGGTTCACATACACAGGTAATTATTCTGGTTGAACAATATGATTTGTTACTTTGGACATATAGTTCTTTGTGCTTTTCCATTTGTCCGATCTGCAGTCGCCCTTGTGTGTTGCTCAATATCATTCTTGTGCAGTTTTTTGATAAATTCACAATTCGCCACAATATTGCTGAACTTCTAGAGTATCTCTGGGATGTTCCTAGCCATCGCAATGCATGGAGACAGGTACAGTGACCCTTGTCATTGTGCTACTATCATTTTTATTTCAATTATATATATGTTTTATCATAAACAAAATGTTTTACTAATTGCATATAACTGCATATTAACATATGAAAATTTAATGTGCAGATTGCTAGGGAAGAGGAGAAGGGAGTGTATTTGAACTTTTTGAATTTCCTTATCAATGATAGCATCTATCTTCTTGATGAGAGTTTAAATAAAATTCTTGAACTCAAAGAAATAGAAGCAGAAATGGCGAATTCTGCAGAATGGGAGCGGAGACCAGCACAGGAGAGGGAAGAGAGGATGCGGCTATTTCATTCACGAGAAAATGTGAGTTCTCTTCGATTCTATTATGTAGAATTTTCAAATATGGACTTTTTACGACTACCAGGGCTTTCATTCAACTACGTGAGCTTCACATGGGCTTTATTGCAAGTTAGATGTTTCCTTCTCATAACCAATTTGTTCTTTCAGATTGTTCGTTTTGATATGAGGTTGGCAAATGAAGATGTTGGGATGCTTGCGTTCACATCTGAACAGATACCTGCACCATTCCTGCTTCCAGAAATGGTGAGACATTTATTCTGGACATTTCAATATCAATTGGATGACTTGAAAGATGCAATTGAACCCTTTTCCACTCAAATATCTCAAATCTGTATTTTTCTTGCTTGACAGAGCAACTACATATGCTTTATAGAAGCAAATAGGGAACTATAACTTAAGTTTCAGTCTCGACACATATCTCCTCAAACAGATGAGGCATACCTTATAGTTTGTAGTATTGAAAAAGTAACTGTCGACATGAAGAGTTTTTGTGTTGTACTGAGGTTGACTAGAGTATGTAGTCTTTCACTATTAAAATTTGTTGGCTTGCAAAGAGTTCTGAACTGTTTTCCATCTTGAGAAGGTCTTGAGATTGCTACAACTCTACCTTTATGTGGTCAATTTCAATCAACTGTTCTCTGTTTGATCAATGTTATTCAAAGTTTTTAATCCTATTTTTCAGGTTGAAAGGGTGGCTAGCATGCTAAATTACTTTCTCTTGCAACTTGCTGGCCCTCAACGGAGATCTCTTAGTGTAAAAGATCCAGAAAAGTATGAATTTAAACCGAAACAATTGCTAAAGCAAGTAAGTGCCATGGATACTTTAATTTGCTTGACTTTTATCTTTTTCATTAAGTTTAAGATTTGTTTTGTGAATGACTTTTGTAAAGATCGCCAAGATTTATGTTCATATTGCAAGAGGTGACAAAGACAATATATTCCCTGCTGCAATCTCAAAGGATGGACGATCATATAATGAGAAGGTACTTTTCCTACAAAAGAACTGTCTTGCATGGTGTGGATGTCCTTTGGACATACTTTCTTTCTGTCAGTACAATGTCTCCTGAAGCTCCGAAATTGAAACAGCTGTTTGCTTCTGCGGCTGATATTTTGTGGAAAATTGGTGAAGATGGAAGGGTAATTGAGGAATTCATTCGACTTGGTCTTAAAGCCAAAGCAGCAGCTTCTGAAGCAATGGATGCGGAGAATAATCTTGGGGAAATACCAGAGGAATTTATGGACCCTATTCAGGTACAGTTTCTTCTCTTTCTAAGAAGCAAAGGTTTAAGTCAACAAACCAAAAGAAATTACACCTCAGTGGATGTGAAATCCATGGGTTCCCAGGTTATGATCCCTCTAGCATGCATGGCTGCACCTGGATTGAAAAAAGTACTTGTAAAAAAATCAAGATGTTAGGGTGCTTGGCTTTCGTGTAGGTGCGTGCAGCATAAGCAAATATAGAATACTTTCAAAGTCTGCAAAGAAGATATTGTATTGTATTCAGGTGTTTGATTTTAAAGTTTCTTTTCTATAGAAATCCTGCACTGATGGACAATAATCCTGAAAGTTTAGATACTGAGTTAAAACTAATTAAGACCGAAGAATCCAAACAAGAATATAGAGAAAAGATGAGCTACATTCCAGCATTAGATACTGCACTAAACTTATCAAGACCAAAGAATCCAAACGAGAAAAAAGGGAAAAGATGAGCTACGTTGTAGACTAAAATAACAAATGATATTAGATCTTCTTTCTCCTTTCTCATACATTTTCTAGTCCTCTGAAAAAAACATTTTATGGAGGGGCTAAAATAGGTTAGTATTTTTTGGTTCTTTCTCCATTTTTTTTCCATTTTGCCTGTCATCTCTTCTTCTCATCTCCGTTACTTTCTTTGCACAAAACTTGCATATGTTGGTTATTGCCAATATGGGGCACTCGTCTTTACACTAACTTATTTGAGCAGCCACTGTTGCTTCATTTTCCTCGTAGAAAATGGAGCTGGTCAACTTAACCAATTCCCTTCCTCTATCGTCTTTGTTCATATTCCCTTGAAGAAATTGTTAAATGACAGATAGATTTAGCTTCTTCACTCATAGTTGGTAAAGCTTAAGCTTAGATGACAAATGTACCATTTAAAATGACCGTCAACTAAAAAGAGGATCATGATAATTAACCTTTTTCTGTTGGAATTGATCTTCAAGCCTATCTGCATATAATTGTGAGAACTACTGGTATTGCTTATTTGTTAATTGCTCTCCTTCTCTAAGATGCTGACTAAGATCTCTGTCTGATAGTACGAATTGATGAAAGATCCAGTGATTCTACCTTCATCAAGGGTAACAGTGGATCGGGTTGTTATCCAAAGACACCTACTAAGTGACAATGTAAGATCATTCTGTTGCAGTTGCTTTAGTATTATTTGATTGGCTAAATTTCTTCCATGACTAATGCTGAGAATTGCACGCAGACGGACCCATTCAATCGTTCACATCTCACTCAAGACATGTTGATACCCGACACAGAGCTGAAACAAAGAATTGATGAGTTCATCAGATCCCGCCGCGGAGGGCATGATGCTGTCAAGCCATCTAATGACGTTACGGATATGGTTGAGTAACCCCAGTAATTTTGAATTGGCCGATTATGAAGGCATGGATTTTATTAAAGCCAAGGTTTTGCAGACCGATCTAATCTTGTGTAGTACATACAGTCTTCAAGCTCATATTGTCGGACATATATAGTCTTAAAGGCAGAGCCATTCATTTCAGGAAAATGGGGGAGTGGAAATCCATCGTTTGGAGGATTTGTTCTTGTAACCATATATACTTTCATATCCTAATTTAGCTTTGTTTATTTGATCATTGTCCATCATAAATATTCGTGTAAATAAAATCCATTACTTCATTCAGAATCTGCATTGTCCGACCAGCCAATGCCTAACCTCCCTCCCACTTTGGTTTTGCCAGCACTGCATGCGTGTCATGGTTCCACGGTCAAATTGATTCAGTCACCCAAGTCATACTAGTTTTACATCACACACGAGATATCCCAATTGCCTGTTAGGCTGATAACAGACGAATCTGCATCATGCAAGATGATAACAATCATACAATCTGCATCATGCAAGAGAGATGATGATATAGAGAAAACCTAAATCTAAGACAATTTTCAATTTTCTTCATATTAGATGATAACATGCAGCGTTTGATTTGAAGGTTTACTTCATTCGTATCTTTGTTCTTCCGTCATTTCCTGGAATAATCAACACACTATGCGTGTGCTCTTCCTATCAGCAAATTCCAGAATTCCACATAACATGCACCAAAAAGTACCGCTAACTATATGTATATATATATATATATATATATATATATATATATATATATATATATATATATATATATATATATAGACGAGTGAGCTTTGAGGTTTCCGAAACCCAGTTTTCGTAGAAAGCAGACTATGCAAATAAACAGATGAAGGGCATCAAACCAATGTTACAAGGCCTTCGATAGAGATCCACTCGAGACTACGCCTTGAACAGACCATGTTCCCTAAACTCCATAGAACCTGTCGATAATATTTTGCAGGCCACCGTAATAATTTCTTACAGAATAGTTTGACATAATACAATCCACCATTGCACTGCAAGAAATTTTGTTTCTGACTAACCAAAACCAGCATTCCACTACAAGGACTCGTCTGACACGATCGAGAGCTGTTTGTGATCGCCTCCAATCCTTTAATTATTTTAATCCCTCGTGCCGTTCATTTTAATCTTCAGATATTTCTCTACTATTAAATCCAGCAGACATCAGAAACACAATCATGGAGTTGAAGTACAAGAGACAGAAATACATAACAAGTATTCAATAATTAACAGCTTACCAGTGAAACGAAACGAAAACCTCATTTGAAATAACAAAGAAATGATGACAAAGAAACAATATGACTGCTATTTATAGCAACTGACCTGCCGTGCAAATGAGAACCAAATCAAAACAATAAATCCACCAAGAAATATTTCATACCAAAAAAGGTAATATAAGAACTTATATGCAGAAAAAAATTCTAAAAAGGCCAAGAAATTATGATGGAAATGAATCTTTCTGAAAACACAAAGCGTCACTAGTTTCAGCAAACTGAGACACCACAAATGAGAACCAGAACCTAATCAACACAAATAATAACAAGTACAATTTAAAACATTTCACAATAAATTATAAATATAAGAGCTTATGTGCAAAAAAATTCACTAATAAAAAAAACACCATAATAATTATTTGCAGCAGACTGATCCACCTGAAATGAGAACCTAATCAACACAATACAATAACAGATCTAAAGCTAAATTGTAAAACTATAAATGAAACAAATCACATGACAATGTCACTAGAAGCAGGAAACCAGTCATGTATATCACAATCCCGGTGCATCTAAAGAACACATAAATGTATAGGAAAAACTCAGTAATGCATGTCAATCTATATAGGGCAATTTTTTTCAGAAAGAAAGCTGGTACATCAGTTACACTATTAATTGAGCTACAGTTAAACTGATCTGTCAATCAACCAGCAAAATATCAATTGACAACCAACTTTGGTAAAACAAAACTTCTTTTACCATTAATGTGACTTAAGAATGACCATTGCCAGATGTAACTTGTGAAAGTTGTGAATATCCAAACAGGACCTGTGAAGCTAAATTTCATATCAGTGATAGCATCCTTATTTGCTTCTAAACTGCATTTTACATTTTTTTCCCCAAAAATTAACTACTACAAGAATATGTACAACGAAAGGAATGGAAAACTAGACTGAAATAAACACTACATCCAGTTATGGTGAAGAAGGTTGATCTGGAGAAGACCGAGAACCTCCTCTGTGAAATGAACTATAACTTTGATCATATGGGCCACCTTCTGTGATTCTGTCACCCGCCCTAGGTGCTCCATTGCCACTAGACAGATGCACAGGCCTCAGAGAGCCAAACTCAAGTGGTTCAGCTGGTAAACCATAACCAGCTCCTTGGTCATATGGGCACATCAACACAACAGGAGGAACTGTTGGGTCAGAAGGACTAACAGCATCTGAACTAAAAGCAGTTTGTGGATACATGCCTAAGTTATGTGATGAATTTGTAGATGAGAAAGAATCGCCGTGACCATGGTACGAGGCAAGAGGCTCATGCATTTTTTATTCCCATTTTCTCACTTCTTGGTTTTTCGGTGCAGCCAGCCGGTCAGGCCGCATACTTGGTCTCTCAGCTTGGTTGCGCCCATGGCTGCGATCAAAATCTCTTGGTTTTGAACTGACCCAATTTGCTTCTCTATCCGCAAGATCATGACGGTCATAGTTACGGTTTCCTCGCTGGATTCTTGAACTTGACTGTCGATCTCTAAAAGGAAACTTCTGTATAAAGATAAAGATTGTGTTACTATTATCAATGACTTAATGATGCCAAATAAAGTAATATTCCTTCAGAGCTTTCATCGTAAAAGGATTTCCTCGTCAATAACTTATCATAAATTTGTGAAAATCATGAGTTAGTTCCATTTTGCAAAAGCCACCATCAGAGACTGCTGAAGATCAATGAAAAGCATCTAACTAAACAGATTCATGTTCCAAGGAGAATTTGCATGAAAAAGTTGAAGCACATTTACTTACAACAGAATTGGGTGCAATAACTGGTCCATGGTACAATTGACTGTTCCAAAGTTGACTTGGAAAGTAAATAAAATTTATCTTACCACTGCTAACACACTATGATATGCAATTTTACAGATCCAATAGACACAGGATATCCGCTAATAAGAAAAAGCTACATTTAAGACTGGACAAGCATTGTTAATGTGCTCAAGTATCATTAGCACCAAGCATTAGCAAAATTCTTATATTTTTGGAAGATCTCTGCTGTTAAGAGCAAACTAAAGCTCCCATCAATGAGGTATCAGAACTGGAAGATCAAGCTTTGTACCAGCTTTAAGCAGGCATTAGTTTACAGTAGGAACATCAAAACACAACAAAAAAAGTTTTATACTTGTCCAGTAATATAAGAATTGAAGAGAAACTATATGCTAATATTTTTCCATATAAATGATTATTAGCAAGCATTGTGTTTTATGGGAGGGGTTCACAAGCAGTGCTTACAAGGAATCAGCAAAGACTGCCTAAAAAATTAAAGCACTTGAACTCACTTTTGATTGTGCCTTCATAGATATTCATAGTTCTCATGCTTTGCAAGGTCTAAGAATAACGTTGATAAGATACATGGTATAAACAATTCCTCACTAGCTAAAAAAGAAACATAGAAAGATAAATCTCTAAGACAACATGTGGATTGCACATTAGACCAGTGATTTCAATAAGCGCTCGGAGGAGGCGATGCGCGGGTGCCTCGCTTCATTTACAGGAGACACACTTCAAAGAGATGTCGCCTGAGCGCTTTGGGCAAGGGCCCGGGTTAAACCAAGCGACCGAACCAACGTTTTAGGTTCGGTTCGGTCTCCGGTGCTTTAGTTGGTTCAATCGAACCAACTAAAGCACTGGAGACATTGAACCAACTAAAGCACCGGAGACCGAACCGAGCCTAAAACGAAGAGCCCAGGCGCCATGTGCTTCGGGCGAGGGCCCAGGTTAAACCAGGTGACCGAACCAACGTTTTAGGTCTGGTTCGATCTCCGGTGCTTTAGTTGGTTCAATCGAACCAACTAAAGCACCGATATAAGCCTTCCTCTCGCGACTTCCTAACCCTAACTCTACTCGCCGCTCCCACTCCCGCTGCTATCACTACCACTGCCACTGTCGTTGCTCGTCGCTCCTGCTGGTACTGTCGCCGCTCCCATTCCCGCTGCCACTGCCACTGTCGTCACTCGCTGCTCGCTGCTACCACTGTCGTCGCTCACCACTCCCGCTGCCGCTGCTCGCTGCTACCATTGTCGTTGCTCGCTGCTACCACTGTCATCGCTCGCCACTCCCGCTGCCGCTGCTCGCTGCTACCGTTGTCGTTGCTTGCTGCTACCGCTGCCGCTGCCACTGTCGTAGCTCGCCGCTCCCGCTGTCACTTCTCTCAGTCAGCAATCTCGATCTTCCTCTTACACTTGTCTCACTTCGATAGTATACTATTAACATTATATTAATAGTATACTACTAACTATATACTAGTAACAATATTTTTATTTATTAAATTAATAATATATTATTTTGATTTTAATATTATTAATTTTTATTTATTTGAAATTATTATTATTGTTTTGAATTTTGAGACTTTTTGTTAATGTGATATTGTGATTTACAAGATTTTCTTAATTTAATATCATATTTTTATTTGAATAATTATATTAATTAATTAATTAATTATATATTTTTATATTTTAGCGTCTTTCTTCGCTCGGGCAAAAGCCTCTCCTTGGACGTTTTTGGACCTTGACGTCTAACGCTTTTTAAATCACTGCATTAGACTAGAATGAAAGTTGCCTATTGACTAATTAGAGAATAAAAGATGCTTACTTAACATTCAGGTTTTCTTCTAATATGTAAAAGAAACTGTGAGAATCTTACAGGATTGGGCAGGTAGGTTCCGGTACCACCACGATATCTTGGTGCTTCATCTGCATGATGCTGGAAGACACCAGAGGCCTGATCAGGACCAGGTTGGAGAGGAATCACAGGCACAAGTCGAGGACCATGCCCCATGATCTGTGTATAGTTCAGATTAGATGCAAGGGGTCTGCCAGAACCATCCCACGGAAAATGACTGATAGGATAAATTGGTGGCCCTACAACAGGGGAAGAATACACGAAAGGTTCATGATAGGAGTTTTGGCAGAACCGTCCATATACCAGATTTTGCCAATGGCCGTTTAGGTCACTGTTCAGAATGTCAGAACTAGTCTCTACAGAGGATTCAGGTCCAGAATCTCTTGAAACAGTTGGGCTCATCAGAGCCTCGGACAGGTTGAGACTCTCCACTGAATCAATGTTCTGACAAGAAGAGCTTGATGGAAACTGATCTGATTCTTCCTCTTTATCAAATTGCCTTGCATATCCATCAGGATTTCCTGTATTAGATGTAAAATTACCAAAAGGAAACACTAAGTATGGAACTGGAGGACCTGTAGCAACAAATGCCATAGGAAGAATCTTAGAATAATCCACACCCCTTTGCTGGGAAGTGCCGACAAGCACTGGTGAATATGGAATAAATGGATCTGATTGAAATTGTGCTGATTCAGAGTCAGGTAGATGCTCACTTCTTGCATGTGAGGAAGCCAACGATGCAGATTCTACAGTTTTTTCAGATGTATCATTTCCCATGGCCGACAAAGATATCCAGCCTGAAGTGTTATCATCTAGTTTTAAAGAAACATTGTCAGATGAACCCTCAAATTGCAACCCACTGTTTTCTTTTCCATAATAAGAAGCTGAAACTGAAGGAGAGGCTGGTTTTCTCCCCCACCTGTCCCTTGCTGGCTTTGAAATGTTTGCAGCTGATACATCCCTCGGATTTTCTGATGCAGGTTTGTTTCTGGAAGAACTTGCCTGTGACAGAGAGAACCTTGAGTTTGAACTCCTGAAATTAGAGTGAATATCACCTCCTCTACTTGTTTTAGCTTGATACGAGCCATTATAATCTTCCCTTGTCAAACTCCTGCTTTCTCTACCAAACTTATTCTGTCCTCCTGGTAAAGAACCAGACCTAGTGCTTCTTGCTCCATGACTTGAGGTTAAACCACCTTCTAATTTGTGTTGCTTGTCATCAAGATGAAGAATCTGAGTACCACTATCACTAGGATTAAGACCTCTGGAAGATACAACATCATCTTCATGTAAGCTGCCATGATCATTATCCTCTGTGTTGAGTTGCATCACAGAAAAACCATCATTAAAAGACTCATTAACATCTTTAAAGTTTGAATAGGAAAGAGGAAAAGAAACAAGACTTTGAGCAAACTGCATATTGGGTCCCCAGGGAGGCCCGATAAAGGATATATTAGATGGTACAGCTCCAGCCAAATTTCTCTTGAAATAACCCATTGGAGTTGGAAATGTCAGAGGCAGATGAAGAGGAGCTAGATGCATCGGAAATTGAACCAGTCCATTGAGACCATGAATGTTGGAAGATCCCATCATATTCACCAAATCCTGTTCTTCCTGCTGCATCTCCAATGTCTCTGAAACAGAAGCAAGTTCCTCCCCAGTAAAACCAAAATCACCCTGATGGCTATTTGAAACACTGTTTGCATCAGAAGCAACATCAACGTTCTTTTGGGACGAAGTCTGCCTCGTTGATTTATAATCATCAAGAGAAGACTTTGAACTGTGACTTCCCATAACTTCAGAACCCAAGTTCCGTCGTCTGATACCAGAATCAAAGTTTGCAGGATTTTGGAACTTTGCTGTTTCTATTGCTCTGCCATGACTTCCTTGAGACAAATCAAAGGATGTCTCTGTCAGCTCAGGACTAGATCTTGTCCTTACAAACTGAAATCTACCCTGTTCGTTCCGGTCATATGCAGAGTAATTAGGTTTAAAAATTTTCTGATTTTTGTTACTATGATCAGATCCACCACTTCTCTCCAGCTGATCAGTGAATCTCAAGTTGATTTGCTTTTCGTTATTTATCTGGTTCTCAACATGAGAAAGTGCAGATACTTTGTTTGACCTATATACATTCTGGTCATTGCCTACCATTTCAGAGGTAGAATTATGAAAACCATGACCAGTTTCAGCCAGGTGCTCCTTGATAACCTCCAATACACCATTTTCAAACTTCTTTTCGACACTTGTGCATTTTGAGTTGTTTGATTCTTCAACTGGAACAGTTTTCAGAGGTGGCAAGTGCCGTAAATCTAAGCTAAGAACATCAGGACGATCGCCACTCCCATGTCTTTTCCACGTGTTCATAAAGAATTGATTGACTTCAGCAATTATGTCATCTTTTGGACATTCAATCAGCCTGGCCAATCTTTTGGCCCCAAATGCAAAAGCACTACGGATCCTGAAAAAATTGCCTAACAAAGAGAGTTTGTTTCAATTAGAGAGCATCAATAACACCAATACCTCCCTGGCCTCCACAATACACACACACACAAACTCAAAACAAAGGCAAATAAAGAATTCTATGCACTGATCCTATGCATAGCGATATAAAAATTTTATATGACCAAAGTTGTATTTCATGCATCCACATGATAGACCAAGGAAAGACAAGTTATTGACTTTTCCAACTTCTAAAGCAAAACACAACAGATGTGCATATATTACAAAATCACAAACAACACTAGGTTGAATGATGGAATATTGATGGTTAAACCAAGAAATAAGGACAAAATATGTATGTATATATGTGTATCTAAGTTCATTTTGGGGAGTCTAAAGTACAACAGCAATGTTTGTATAAAATATAAAAGTCCATTAAATTCATACGACTGAATGTGAACAAAGACTCGTATCTGCAGGAATGCCGAATCCTGTCTCCACTGACATGCATTATGGTTAACCAACAACAAGTAACAAAAACTTGAGCTTTCTTGCTTAAACCTTCACCGGACATAAACGCATGGATATGTTTTGATGACATGTTGCATAAATGCATCAGCTTCTGTATAACCAGATAGCTGAATGACATGTCAACATACCATGTGGTCACATCCTATTTCAGATGGTATGCAATGAGTTGCAACAATACAATAATTTTGATAAAAACTGATTGAGACGAAAATAGGAATAAGTTAAAACCCATCAGGTTTCAATTGGGATCGGTCAAGAAACTGAAGAAGCCCAAGAAAAGCCTCCCAAAACCATATCACTACCTTTCCATCAACCCTTTGTCCTGTTCTTCTGTTCTACCTCCCTCACACAGCCACAACTACAAAATCAGGTCAGCCATGGGTTTCACTAGATAATCTAAAAGAAACTAAGATTCAAATGAATAACTATCATCCTATAGATATTAAAAAAAATATTAACCCATAGAAATTTTGTTAGAAAAAGTTTCAGAAAAAACTCAATCATAACATTATTAAAAAATCCAAATATGCTAAATTGAAAACTAAAAATGAAACTCAACTCAAAACCAGAACAACCTTTGAACATCATAAACCACTTTTGGCAATTTGTGCCACACCAAAAAAAAATCCTGAATAGAGAGTAACAATAAGGAATATGAGAACATAGTCGACCAAACTTTAAAAAGTGTTATATTAAGACCAATCAAATTTAATTAATTAATCAGGAATACTCAACATGAGGACAAGATCAGTTAGAACAAGTTATCAGATAAAATAGCTACTCCCAATTGGAAAACTAATGTTCAAGAGTCAAACCTTTGCTCACACTGCGTCCAAGATTGTTGTTTCTGCGCAAAGGATCCACAACATTGAAATGCTTTGAAACAAAAGGTTGGTTGTGGTTTTCTTGACCACCTGGTGTGACAGAATATAATGCAGTACGGTTGTCAAGAAATCCCTTACTAAACAACAACTTGCCATTATCCTTTCGAGGAGGTTCCGCTGCACGATATTTAGATTTATAATGATATAGTATCAGACACTTTAGCTCCAACGTAGTATAGAAAAATAATCATAGACTCACCAGTCATATCTGGAAGTGAACTAATAGGAACCGGCCCCCATAGACTAATACAATAGTTATCCCAATCAAAGTTGCTAAAAAATTCTAGAAAACGATACAACACCTGTATAGGCAAAAATTAGAAATAATTATATAAAATTAATTTGACACGTATAGTACAAAGTCCACTAAAACAAAATTTAAGTCACCTCAAGTGGCCCAGCAAAAGAATTATTGAAGACATGAAATATGTAAAGAACCAAAGTCTCCAAGGCATATGTAGATATAAGTCCATGATGAGCACCCAGTATACGACTTTCATAGTAACACCAAGCCTTAATTAGTATAATACTTCGCTTGAAAAGATGATTTTGATTTATCACTTTGTCCATCTGTGAAAAAGAAGAAGGTTATGTGAAGCATAATTATACATGAGGTTAAATGATTCCAAGAGTGGTATCAAAAAGAAGTTCTCAAGCACCGCATGCTAACCTCTTCAAGGAAGCAAAGGGTGCATAGTCCACCAACTTGATTGAAAGAGATGTCCACAACAATATTTTCAACAAGACACTTTATGAGTTTTACCTGTACAGGTTGAAAATAATATCTAAAAGAGTGTACTGGAAAAAGAAAGACATCAAAATCATCTTTGAACTCTATGCACAGATAAGTCTAGCCACATGCAAAAGCAAAATCTGTATCAGAATAAACAGGAAGAACAAGGCAAATAATTGACAAGCCGGTTGGCCAAAAAGACTGAAAACTCTGTAAATTAAAGTTCATCATGAGAGCATATTGGTCGATTTGCACAAATACAAGTTGGGAGTTCTGCAATCAAATTAACAGCAAGATTATCTGAAAAACAGATTCCAATCTGAAAAATCCTAACCCAGATAACACAGCAAAACATAGAAATAATAATAGCATAAGAAAATACGATTAGGAAACGAGCCAGCATCCAAAATAGAATCATAAGAATAAAACAGGAGAAATTCCGACACACCTCTGCTTGGATGTATTTGACTTCTTTCACACGAAACTCGGCATTCTCACTCTTCTCTTCATTCTCTAATACACCGCAAACAGCGGTAGCCCATGTATCCTTCAAATTTTCATTATCACTGAATGCAGTCAGGTCAATGTCTCCATCTGGTAAGTAGGTCTTAAGAGGTACCGACCCGAATGTGAAAACCTGAAACCCAATGTTTTACAAAAACTGACAAAATATAAAAGAGCAGAACTTGATTTTCTTGAGCAACTATGATCTGAGCACAGGAAGCAAATAGCACGTGAGGAAAACACTAACCCGGCAGGAGAGGCACTCTGTGATGAGCCGTTGGACATAGTTGGCTACAGCGTTTCTGCACTCCTCGGATGATTGATTGGGTTGAATCCGGGCAATCAGCTCTGCAGTTTGCTCCTCTGCATTGAACCATCTGTCGGCATCAAGCACTTGGGTCACCTTGGCTGTTTCCTCAGGCAAAAGGCCATTGGGCGGTAGGCAACTGGGCGGTTCCCAGCTTCCATGATCGCCCATGTGAAGATTTTGTACAGTCGGTGCTCAATGCCGTCCTAAGTACTTCCTCACTCCCCTCTTCCAATGGAGAAAACTCAAATAACCGTTATGCGAACAAGTACAACTAAATGGAATGCACGAAGTAGCCACTAGAAATGAATTAGCAAAAAGGATGAGCCTTCTCTCAGATATTCAATCACGATGGAAACAGAAACAACAAAAACCAAGTCCTTTTGCCACAACACCAAGAAATCAGCATCTAAAAGCGAAATTGACCAACCATCGTCTGCCACCGAGGTCTGATGAGCCTCTCCTACTGGAAAGATTCAACCTTTAACTGTTCCACTCGGTAATCCAAGAAAGGTAAGTCTATCACCCACAGAATAGGAAAAAAGGAACACCTTCCTTCCAAATTTACTCCGAATACCACGAGAGCGAAAAGAACAGGACGTCAGATCAAACTAAATCCGTGGCAAAACAGATGAATTCAACTCCTCCCCAATGCCCGATCGAGCCACACCCTAAACTCGAGTGACGTACCGACCGCCAAGAGGGAGCGGTCTGCAGCGAGATTCTCCCAATGCCGAGGAACTCGGGCGGCCGACCAAGGGGCAAGACCGTCCAGCTCCCATCAACCGCACAAACCCTAGAAGCGGAGGGGAAAGGCCGGAGAAGTCCCGAGCAAGATCGGGGAGAGAAAAATCCGAGCTTTGGGGCGCGAAAGGAATCTGGAGGCCAAGGTTCGAGCGACGGCTCCAAGGATTTTGCAGGGATTTGAGGGAGGATCGAGGAAGCAAAGTGAGAGAAAGAAAGCGGAGAGAAAAGGAGAGGAAATGGGTGGAAGAGAGCGATCGGTGTTAGGGCACAAACCTTTTTCAAAACGGGGTTTTCATCTCGTTTACATATTTATAGAGAGAAAACAGTAAATGGTTTGGTGGTGAGCCTTTCGATCACCGTGTTGGGTTGATGTACGAAAGACAAATACTTTAGTCAATTCGACGTCGAATTAATGATTGAAACGTATATGCAAGACTTCCCGAAGACACCATAAGTGGACACCCCACCCGCATCAAACGGTGTTTGGGACGCAATGTGATGTGTGAATCGAGTGACTGATGCCAAAAAGTCGTGATTGAACGTCTTCGATGGGGACCCAACGTTTGCTCCACCTTTTTGTTATTTTAAGGTTTAATCTTCGCTGGTTAAGTTACAGTGAGGATTTTACGCATGTTATTCCCCATTATTATATGTTTTCATGCATTATAAATATGGTTGAGAGATTGGCTACATATATTCTTTCATTGTCAATTAACGACTTTTAGGTACGAGTAACCTAAGCCAATTTTAAGTAAATAATTAATGACTAAAAACTTTTAATATTTTATTTTCATGATGAGTTTAAAAATATTAATATGATATGTAGTCTCAACCGATAAAGATAAACTACATGCATATATAAGTAAATTTTGAGGTTACATATGTTGAATTAAAAACTAGAGGGATGAATAAAATAATGTATCTGATTTTATAGGAATAAATAAAGACATGCAAATTTGCCTTATAGTAAAAATAGAATATTATTTAATTAGAAAGGAAGACACTTTTGGGATGAGAGAGCTTCAGGTGCAGTTACAATGATCTAGCATTCAAATCAACCTGCTTATTGCTCAGAAGATGAAATCAAATGCAGAGCCTTCAACAGAAATTCTGCATCCAACATATGAGCTCCAAAGATTTACAAACACCTACTCGATTCAAAAGGCTTAATGGTTACATCAGAAAGTGACAGCGGCATAAGCAGGGCGAGCCTCTTCCTTGAAGCACAAACACACTTTTACATATCAAAACATATAGTTTTCCCTGACTATTTCTTGTTTGGTAGGAAGAAATCGAATGTGACATCAACAGTGCCGGAAGTTTCTCCAGTGTCTTTGTACTCGATGTTTGATATTTTTCCACTGTAATCTTCTTCAGAATCTTGGTACCCAGGCCGCACACGCCGGACTGGAACAGTTACAGAGTAGATGGTACCAAGGTCTGTGTCAGTGGAGATGTTAAGTTGAACTTTGTCCTGTGAGTCAATCTCCACAAATTCGGATAGGGCTTCGATAACATTGCTTACAATCTTTTGCTTTGCTTCATCGCTGATATCACACCTATCAGAGAACAGTATCATCTTAAGCCTCTGCTTTGCGATGCTTGCATTAGAATTATTTCTCTCTTTTGTCGTGGGAAATAATATCCTCCATGCCAAACTAAGGCGGTCGAAGAAGCTCATGTTAACAACATTTAGAAGAAAGCCTTCCGCGTCTTGGTTTACTGTTGGTGATAGTTTGTTACCTCCCATCCCATGGCACACTTGGCTGTGTTTTACTGTACTACTGGCTGGTGATTCTGCTCGTAGCCATTTCTGCACAATTCTGAGGTCACTAGCTCCATTAGGGACACGACCAAAACGTATCTGCATTGTAACGAAACAGAAAATACTCGTCGATTATAAAGGACTAACGACAGAGAAAGATCCAAGATATGATAATCCGAGGGCGCAGCAACTATAGCTCCACATAACTCAAAATTCACCATGCAATAATAACTTCACTATGCTAGGAAAGGAATAAACCAATGATCCCATTTGCTTGAATGGTACATTTTTTTTTATTTGAATTTATGATAATTCATAATACCATCAATGTTGGTCTCGATGGAAGGCTACATTAGACCACTAACAAACAATGTCAAATAGTGTTATACTTCATAAGCATAAATCTTAACTATTTGAGCTCAATGGTGGGTGAAATTTAACAAGCCAACCTTAAGTATTTGGGATTGTATGGCTTGTCATTCTTGTTGTTTATTTATGATAATGTACAGGCAGATTGATAGATAGGAAATAAATCAAATACTATATAAGTGTAGTTACAAGTGCTATTCAATGAAGATTTGCATGCCATTTTTCAGCAATTTTAATCAATGAGGATGTACATGCCAATTATCTCGTATTAAGCCCACAAACTTATGATAATATTTGTAATCCTTAAGCAGTTAGACATGCATACCATGCATGGCTAGGTAAATATCAAGACAATGGCCTAACAAACTCCAAAAACTGCTGACATGGAAGAATATTTATCAAGATTAGGAAATTGGTAAGATGAGTTGCCTAGTGGATAACTGAACCACGATGGCAATAAAATACTTTAGTCGCATCAGGTGACCATTTATTTCCATTTACTTTATAGTATCCATCAAGATTACAGAATTAACAAATGTTACCGAGGTACGCAGAAAAACAAATATACATGTTTAGAACTTGATGCTTAGAGAAGTGTGTTACAATTGAGAATATGCATATCAAGCATTTTAAGCAACAGGTCAAGTAAGCAAGAAAGAGATTTTGGGCATATATCTTGTTAAGGGGATGATGCTTGCAGTATCAATAACAAACAGCCTGGTCCAGCAGTCCAGATTGGAATAGTTGAAGTCTGACTTAAAAATACTCGATTTTGGGGAATCTAGCTGACCTCTGCCTATCCAGGTTAAGTAAGTATTAGCACCACTAGGGAAATTCTAACTAGTTCCAGTTGGAATTACTAATTCCAGATGACTTTCCAATGGAACCCATCATATATCTAGTTCTTTTTCCGAAAACCACAAACTGAATTAACCAAACCAGACTGAATTAAATCCTAAAATATGTCCAAGACATATCTTAACCCTTTCTTGTGGAACTTGAGACAACAACGCATATGTAACTTGTTATGAAAGATGATGCCTCTTCAAATATATAGACTTTCGTAGGGCAACATGTCGGTTGTCAGTTTATCAAGTCCATGAGGTAAACTCATGCCAACCAAACCAATAAAGATAGTCCTCAATCCTCACACATGCTATTTATTATGAGTTGATTTGAAGGAGTTGGGATCAAGAGTTTCCACCTCTAGATAACAAAAATAATGAGTTCTGGATGAGGATGTTTGAGTGTTGTTAAAAGAAATGATAGAACAATATTTTTATTAGGAAATATAGAACTCAAAGATACAAACAATGCACTAGTGATTAGTTGAAGGTAGCAACAGTAAAGGATAAGGAAATGTCAAGTTAGGTGTTCCAAAGGATCAGAGGGACAAAGAGAACTATGCAGTTGGTAAGTAATTCATATTAGGAAAGAAGTATCATAGGAGGACAGGTGAACCGAAGAAGACCTGGAAGAAATAAGTGAGGAAAGGAATCACAAAGATGGCAATTCTATCGCATGATTTCTAAGTGTTATGATGCATCCAAGTCAAATTCAATGGATTAGAGTCCCGCAAATATGGTCCCAAAATCTACATGTTTGATGCCATGCTTGCGAATATAAAAATGTATGAACCGACTATATACTTGTTTTTAGCAATATAAAGTCAAGATTACCATAATCCATAACTTTCAATCTGAAGGAAAGAAAGAACTCTGTTTTGGCACAGCATGCAAATGCAGTGTGTAAACAAGCTACCAAATGATTATGCTAGTAGGTAAGCTCTGCTCAGGGAAATTTTTTATGTGGATGTCAATACACTTGTATTTAGATTGGAATTAAGTACATTATGCAACAAGTGGGATGCGGAAGTCAGTTGTGGTCAGCTCAGTAGGATACACAATTACTGGTTAATATTGTAGTTCATTTACCAGGACAAAAATAATTTTCTTAAAAAACTTAGACTTCAATTTAGCTTGTGTCAATATGGTAATTATATTCCATTCACTTGATCGAACTAATATAGGCCCTCAGGTTGAATTGTCTAAGGAAACTATCTATGGACCAGTTATGGCAATCTCTAAGATCATGGAACTTGACTTCAGCAATTCAGCTCTCACCAAGCAGAAGTCAAAGTGTGACAGCCAGTTGGATCCATAAAGTGGAAATAGAGATTGGGTGAATTCAAAATTGTATGCTTTCAAATTTCGTGAATGACTTTATCCAAAACAAATGGCCTGCAGATCACCACTCTACCCCTCGAATAACCCACATGAGATGAAAGATGGGGATCATGATGAGTGACAACTTGAGGATGATGTATCAAGAAGTAATACAGACTCTACAGCACAACCTTAAGGTTGATAATCTATATTAAGAAACTAATGATAACTAGAAGACCTTATGATGGCAAAACAAGATTATTTATGTAACACCCCATTTATTTCCACATCGAAAGTGGATTAAGACTAAGATTGACTTATAAAAATATGATGAGTGTACTACCATTAGGCTATGCCTCACATGCACCGTGCTAAGGCTTGATAGGAGATTATAACACTCCGATTAGTCTCACATCCAAAGTAAACTACGACTAATATTGACTTAGGCTCAACGAAAGGAGATGTCACACCCCCACCTAGAATCTCCAATCGTCCAACATTATTACAAATCTACAATCGGCATCAATAGTTCGTTCATGAAATTTCTGATACTTGCAAATTCCTTGAATATAAACCACTAGATGTTCCACTTAAAATACAATGGCAATTAGCTAAAATGTTATATTTATCAGAATAACAGCCGGCTGCTTGCAGAAGATGTTGGCGGAAACGTCTAGGAAATCTAACACTTATCATTAACACTTGTACACGGTTCCCTTCTGAATCATCAAAGAGACAGAAAGACGGTCTAATCTTCACAACTTGTGAAGGTGACGGACATCACCATTTGAGGTCAGCATCAGCTCCTTTTCTAAAATGCACTCACGCATTTCGAATTCAACGAGTAATTCAGGAAATTTTAAATAAAAATATGTAATCGCAATCATTCTCACATATTTTTCCAGTAACAAAACCCAATCAGTAATTCGACATGAGAAACTAAACCTAATCTCAAGTAAGAGGTACTCACAACAGCACCACTATGAAAAGTCACAGATGTTATTAATTCGTAAAGCAAAAATCTATCAAATCCTAGGCATTTCAATCAGCAGAAGCAGAAAAGGAAGGGAAAACCCGACCTTGGAAAAGGGGACGGTGGGTTTAGGAGGGCGGTGACCGGGATGAGAAGCGAAGGCCCCGACGAACACCTTGAGATCTCCGGAGATCGCCATGTGCGACTGCCTCGCTCTTGAGCCTCTCCGGGGAAGACAAAGAAGCCGAGTGAGTGTCAACTAACGTTAGCCGCAAGAGATGCGTGAGTAGTCATCTCTCGTTCTCGGGTTCGGCGCCCGCTGTGACCGGTGGTTAGGTCAGATGGAGACTCCAATTAAGGATGCCCCTTTGCCGTAACCTAATCGACGACCAGTCAAAAATTGAAGTAATACCAATTACTAATGAAAATTTGAGAAAGGAATTCCTTTCAAACAAGATAATGTGTTCTATTTTAATTTATAATTTTTTAATATATTAAAATATTTATATGTACATTATGGAAATAGGGATGAATAAAACTATCACATCACTAAATATTAGGAAAATTGAATAATTTCATCCATATTGTACTAATTTAAGTTTTTGAATTGTATTAATGTCTAATTTGTATATATGTTAACCTAAGTAATTCAAACTCAAATTTCTTAAAATTAAAAAAAAAATACAAACAAGTATGTCTGGCTTATTTTTTTTATAAATCCTACTATTACAGTTTCATGTTAATAATAAAAAATGTTATATCAAAAAAATCATACTTTGTAAACATATCTATTGATATGAGATATATTGTCAATAAAAGCGATAAAAAATCGATTATCAAATATCTCTCTCTACTTCTCATACCCATTTCAGAACATTCTTATAACATCAAAATAATCATATATCATTGTCATACATCGGAAGAGAACATTCTTATAACAGATTAGATTGCGAATGATGTGAGGAACCAATGCATTCATTTATTTTATTATTCATTTTTTATTTTCTGAGGATTAAAGCGAGTTTACTACGACGGTAAGAAGACAGTTTTTTATTATTTTTAATGTGAAATTGTTGGAAGCAATGACAATACAATCTAAAATGACAGTAACATATAAAGCATCTGACAAAGTGGTCAGCGAGTTCGTATTGCACGTTGAACGAGGCAGGGATTGCAGTCCTGCAACAGTGACATCATGCAATACGTCTGGCTTTCATGAACACGAATGGTGTCATCGACTGACAATATTCAATGCATTCAAACCCATCACGTTTCTTCGCTTCTCAAATGAAAACCTGTTCTTTCGCTGCCATTTGTGTCTTCCAAACGGAGAAGCCAAAGCATGATCTGCTGCTACGTGATGCTCGAGATTAATTGTTCGAAGAAACACCATATAAAGTGATCGTATGAATCGACCCATCTCGAATGAACCAATTTAAATTCTTCGACAAATATTTACAGTATCAAATGGTGGTAAAGACGGAAGAGAAAACAAAGCATGAAATTTGAGCAAATTACTTGTGAATTGGAAACGAACAACTCCATGTACGATCAGATAAGTCAACTGCGACCGCTAAATAAACACGATTTAAACGACACCAGTTCACTACACGGTCCCACCACAAATCTATACTAGTCCTTCTCGATGATCTCATGAGATTAACAAAGATCCTGGTTAGATAGATGCTCTCAAATGTCAGGAACCAGATACATGCATATGGAGTTCACGATGCTTTCTGTTCTTCTTATCCTCTCCTCCATTTGTATTAATTTATAATGGTGATGTGCACCGCTTGCTACTTTTCTAAAACTGATGTAAGAGGAACTCAGTCAAAGATTCATGGCAGTCTCTTCCTGACGATGAAAGAGGACGTATGAAGGCACTCCACGGACATCTTCGTCTTTAGATAAGCACACACGTGCGATCTTTTGGACCTGGAAGACATTGGAGCATGGAATCCACGGCTCGCTTGCGCCCCGGGTAACTATGCGAATACATGGAAAGAGGGAGACGAGCTCTCGGCCAACTTATAGGGTTCCTTTGACCAAATCAGGATGCTGAAAAGTCCACGGAACATAGTCTGTTGTCGGGTCTTCAAGTGGGGTTTCTACGGAGCCGACCACGGTGAGATTTCGCTGGTTTCCTCTGAACTTTAAAGCTTGAGCCGGGGGAAACGTGTGCATGTGTTGGATAATGACCCACGTGAGTTGGACCGGGACTTCGGCATGTTTCCATTAGGAATAGTCCACGCTTCGACTTCCTTCACCAAGAATCCATCGGCCATCGTGCTAAACGTCGGAGATGTTGCAGATGCTGCAGACGTTCCGAGCAATGGCAGCTTGCCGTTCATGCCCTGTCCATTCACGGGGAGCATATGTTTTGTGTTGTAACTTCTGGATTCTGTTCATCTTCTTCCTTTGTTCATGCTATCTCCATGGAAGTGGTATCAGCAACACATCAATCCTTTCAACAGCAATTGATGTTTAAGCACGTCATCGACAAGATAAAAATGCAGATCACCTGCAGCGACCGTGGTCGAAGTAGTATGTCACGGAGGGCATCATCACAACGGAATCCTATAAAGAATTGTCAGGCTAATCAACAAAATCCCGCTTTGTTTCGTAACCCATGCATGGTAGACATTTCATGCTGCTTTCAAACGCCACCGAAGACCCATCCAGTCGCGTTCAAAAATGGCATGCTTACAACTCTATCTATCGCTTCAATAATCTGTAATTCTAGATGCTTACAAGGCATGGATTCGGCATGCCTAACACATTCATTGTCCAAGTGTCTCTCTCCTGACTCATGCAAAGCCTAATCTGACGGGAAGTCAACAATGGCGGCTCCCCGCTGCGGTAAAAGCTTAGAGAGTCAAATGGGACGACTAGTATGGTGCAGGTCACAAAACACATCAAGCTAAACAAGCAAAACGTGATTGTGACTCGTTGGAGATCCATGCTGGTTTTGTCATAGCTCTCGAGAGGCTGAAACTTCCCGAAAAGGGAGATATAATACAGCGGTAAGAGAGGAAGAAGGTACCGCATTATTCATACCTGCAGGCTGATGCCAATATTTTATGCACGATCACCTACCTGACTCCGAGGATCGTTCTAATTGGCAGGAAGAGGGAGGAGGAAATCTAGGAAGAAGAAGTTTCTGTGGAGAGTTCTGATTTGTTTATTTTTAGTGTGAATTTGTTCTTCTTCTCTTCCTTCGATGAAAGCAACCAGGACATGTCGGAGGAGGAGGTGAGCTTCTGTTGTTGTATCATCCTGATACTGTCCTCGGTTCTTGTCTCGAGTAATGGCCCTCTCCTTTCTTGCTTATTCCTTTTCCTGCTTTGGTTGCTCTGTGTTTTCTTGTCGAGAGGCATTCTTCTCAAATTGTTTCTCTCTTACAGGTCAGGCGACCTCCGGCGCCACGGACAAGGAGGTCTTGCTCGAGCTCAAAGGCCATCTCGAAGCCAAGAATCCGATACGCCAAGGCCCCTATGCTCGGTGGAACCAATCCGACCCTTCCCCCTGTGATTGGCTTGGCATCACCTGCGACGGTGCCGACCGCGTTGTCGGTGTCGATCTCGCAGAATCAAACATATCCGGCGAACTCTTCCCCCACTTCTACCTCCTCACCGAGCTCGCCCACCTCGACCTCTCCTCCAACACCATCAGCGGCCCCATTCCTGCCGACCTCAACCGGTGCAGTGGCCTCAAGTACCTCAACCTCTCCCACAACCTCCTCGAAGGACAGCTGAACTTGACAGGGCTAATCAACCTCGAGACGCTCGACCTCACGCTCAACCGATTCAATGGCAGTATCCGCTCCAGCTTCCCTGCAATATGTCTTAATCTTGTCACCCTCAACCTTTCGGCGAACAGCTTCTCCGGCGACATCACGGGTTGCTTCGACGAGTGCCCGAAACTCCAGTACTTCGACCTGAGCTCCAACCAATTCACCGGACCGATATGGCGAGGCTTTCCAAAGCTCAGGGAGTTCTCAGTCTCGGAGAATAACCTCACAGGAGACTTTCCGTCGAGCACCTTCACGTCCGGCTGCGACCTCGAGATCTTGGACCTCTCCGCAAACAAGCTCTCCGGGACGTTTCCAAGCTCGATCGCCAATTGCTCAAAGCTGACATCTTTGAACCTGTGGGGGAATGCATTCATCGGCGCAGTTCCGTCCGGCATCGGTTCGCTCTCGGAGCTCAACGCGCTCAACCTGGGGAAGAACTCGTTCGACCGGATCATCCCCGAGGAGTTGTTGAATTGCTCCAAGCTGGTGTTTCTCGACTTCAGCAAAAGCAACTTCGGCGGCGATGTCCAGGAAATCTTCGGCCGGTTCACGACGCTCGATTATCTAATCCTTCAAGGGAATCAATACACCGGGGGCATCGAGTCGTCGGGAATTCTCAGGCTTCCCAACCTCGTGAGATTAGACCTGAGCATAAATCGTTTTTCCGGCGATATCCCGGTCGAGATCACGAGAATGCGGAAGCTCAAGATCTTAATTTTCGCCTACAACGACTTATCCGGCGTCATCCCGCCGGAATTCGGCAGCATGACCGGACTTCAGTTACTGGATCTATCTCACAACAAGCTCACCGGATCGATCCCTGTGGAAATCGGGAATTTGACGTCCCTCCTCTGGCTCATGCTCGCGGACAACAACCTCACGGGCGAGATCCCGCCGGAGATGGGCAACTGCAGGAGCTTGATGTGGCTGAACCTTGCCAACAACCGGCTCTCCGGCAGCATCCCGCCAGAGATAGCGACGATTGGGATCGATCCGTTCCCGACGTTCGAGGCCAACCGCCGCCAGATCCTGGGAGGCATCGTCGGTTCCGGCGAGTGTTTGGCCATGCAGCGATGGATCCCCGAGAACTATCCGCCGTTCAACTTCATCTACATGCTGATGACGAGGAAGACCTGCCGGGTTACTTGGGAACGCCTCCTGAAGGGTTACGGGATCTTCCCCATCTGCTCCAACTCCTCGACCCGGGTCCGAACCCTGGCCATCTCCGGATATCTCCAGCTCTCCGGCAACCGACTATCGGGGGGGATCCCTTCGGAGATCGGGCGGATGAGGAACCTCAGCGTGATCACCGTCGACAAAAACAGGCTCTCCGGCCACCTTCCGCCGGATATCGGCGGGCTGCCGCTCGCGGTCCTTAACGTCTCTGACAACAGGCTGTCCGGCGCGATCCCGGAGGAAATCGGCTCCCTGCAGTGTCTCTGGAGCCTGGATCTCTCCCGGAACAACCTCTCCGGCGAGCTTCCGGCGAGCCTGAACAGCCTCTATGAGCTGAACAAATTCAACGTCTCTTACAACCCCCTCCTCTCCGGCGTGGTTCCAATGAGCGGCCAGATCTCCACCTTCGTTGGCGATAGTTTCCTCGGGGACCCACTCATCAGCTTCGCCTCCTCGTCGGCCGGCGGCGCCTCGCCGCCCGTCGGGAGCGGCCGCTCCATGCAGTGGCGCGGGCGTTGGAAGGTGGTGGCATTCTGGGTTTTCCTGGCGCTCTGCTCGGTCTTTGTCGCGTGCGGTGCCCTCTTCTTCACGCTCATCAGGCTCGGGGGCGCCCGCGCGGCAGTGAATCCGTACGCGGATCAGGAACCCGACCCGGAGGGGCTCCTTCTTGGCGGCGTGAAGCGGCGGAGTGACGCTGTCGGGTCATCGACCCCGACGATGACCACGACCACGTCATTGGCAGAGGCGGCGTCGGGCTGCTCGTCGGCTGACGGGGCGGGTGTGAGGGTGTTCCGGTTGGACAGGGGAGTTGAAAGGACGGCGTTTACGTACGGGGACATTGTGGTGGCGACGGGAAACTTCGACGAGGGTATGGTGGTGGGGCGGGGCGGCCACGGGGTTGTGTACCGCGGAGTGCTGCCGGACGGGAGGCTGGTGGCGGTGAAGAAGCTGCAGCGGAGGGGGAGGGAAAGTGGGGAGGAGGAGGACGAGGGGGAGAGAGAGTTTCGTGCGGAAATGGAGGTGATGGCCGGACGGTGCCACCCCAACCTGGTGGCGCTGCATGGGTGGTGCCTGGCGCGGTCGGCGCGGTTGTTGGTGTACGAGTACATGGAGGGGGGCAGTCTGGAGGAGGTGATCGAGGACTGGGGGCGGTTCGGCTGGGAGCGGCGTCTGGCGGCGGCGACCGGGGTGGCGCGGGCGCTGGCGTTCCTGCACCACGAGTGCATGCCCGCGGTGGTGCACCGGGACGTCAAGGCCAGCAACGTGATGCTGGACGCGCGGGGCCGGGCGCGGGTCACGGACTTCGGCCTCGCCCGCGCGATGGGGCCCGGAACGAGCCACGTCAGCACGGTGGTGGCGGGGACTGTCGGTTACGTGGCGCCAGAGTATGCTCGCACGTGGAGAGCGACCACGCGGGGGGACGTGTACAGCTACGGCGTCCTGGCCATGGAGCTGGCCACGGGCCGCAGGGCGGTGGACGACGGGGAGGAGTGCCTGGTGGAGCGGGTGAGGCGGGTGGCGACGGGGGAAGGGGGGCAGAGTTTGGCAGAGGCGGCGGGGGAGGAGGAGGGTGCGGCGGAGATGCTCGGGTTGCTGATGGTGGGGCTGCGATGCACTGCGGAGGCACCGGGGGCGAGGCCGGACATGAGGGAGGTGCTGGCTATGCTGCTGAAGATAGCCGACAGGAGTGGTGACGGCGCAAGAGAGACCGGAAGTGAAGGAAGCCAAAGTAGCGCTTCTCCTCCTCATTGGTCGCTGCAGAGCCACAATACATCATCATCATCTTCTTCCTCCGTGCAGAGTTATTGGGAAGGATTCTTTCGACAGCATACAGAACGAGACGTTTAATGTACATAGACAGACGTGTTCTTTGACGCAACATCGTTGTTTGATATATTCTTTTTTCTTCTTTCATTCCCGACACGAAAAATAATCGTATTATCGTTGGTTTGGTAATGTTATATATAGAGCTTGAGATTTTCAAATTTATAAATATAAATATACATATGTCTTAAATGGAAAAAAATGGCCGTCACTTATTTTAGAAGGATGTATAATTTTATCCATTAATCGCAAGTTTACCGGTGGAGCTCAATGCTTTTTGTCGGTGCTTTTACAAAATCACTGGTCGCTGTTAAAACGCCATGTTGTTAATGTGCGTCCTGTGGTTTAATCGGATCCTGATATCAATCATCAAACGGATCCATCAGTTGACCGATAGTTCGATAACGGCAAGTTTGTGACCTTTCGGCGCACGTTATATATCACGCAACACATAGCCGTCAGGCACTTCCCACGTGATCCGAGACCGACGAGACGGGAACAAGAGGAATGTCCCAAACAGGACAAACGTACAGGGGCACATCACCATACGTTACTCGTAATTCCCAGCATAGATGAGGGATATTTACGGAAGACGAAAAGACCTTACGGAGCTGCCACCGATGACCTCACGACTGCCTAATATCTTCCTATAGGCCGCCAAATAAACATAAAACCTGATGTAGTCGTCCAACGACGAGCTGAGTCGTGACTCAGGTCGAGGTCGACTGATGTGGCAACTCAACAACCATGTCCTCGTCATTTCTTTCAAGCTGCGCTATAATTGCCGGTGCCAACCGTGCTAACTTGCGCGACTCGATCAACCCGTTTAGATATCGAGCGATCAAGTCATGCGACTTGGCATGGCCGATGCGGTGTTCTTTATCTGGCCACGTAGGGTAATTAGCGGTTCGGATCATACAACTTTTAGAGGAACACATCATACAAGTAAAATAAAGGGAAAATAAATCGTAATGGCTAATGAATTGCATTGTTTGTGCAGGAGTTGAATGTCGATGATGTCCGGCATGATTGGTACACAAATGGGATCCACCTCGGGTATGATCATGTACAGCTTATATCAGTAGCAGTAGCAGTTGGTGAACTAGTTAAGAAAATGAGTTTGATGGTCTATTTTGATTCACATACAATCCCTGCAGAGATCAACAATGATCCTCCACAATTCAGGACCTCATTTGTACCACAAATCTTCAATCTCTCTTACCTTCTCCAAGGATAATGATGGTGCGGGATGGGAGATGGAGCCCCTCTTCACCTGCAACAGCGCAAGGTCGCCTGATTAAAGGCTGGTTGCTTTCGCCCCAAGGTTGGCAGAGACAACCCTTAAATGATCTATGAGCCCTTCATGTACCAATGGAATGACAGGTTGAGCTTTCCAAGCTGCCTCCTGCTCAGTGATTTTTTCCTTTTTTTTCACTCTCTCTCTCTCTCTCTCTATATGTATATATATAGTACATTTTAGAGAGAGAGAGAGAGAGAGAGAGAGAGAGAGAGGATGTTGTAGTTATAACATCCTTTAAGCATATTAAAGTCCATCCATGATTCCCCCAACTCCACAATGGGTTGAAGGTTGTCATGCACTGTGCATGACCCTAACTGAGCTAATTATAAATAATGTCTAAAAATCTTTTGGAATGTGGTCTGTGATCTCCAAAAGTTAACCCACCAGGAAAGCTTTAACCAATCTAAATCACAATACTAAAAGAATCTGAGTTGATAAAGTTTTGGTTTTTCTTTTGGGATCAAAAAAAGGTTAGTCCACTTGACCCTATGTTTAACTCTTAATCAATCAAGCAACTTCCCAATTCCAACCACAGCCAAACCCCACACCAATCTGGACTTGTTATTAAGAGTAAAACCTCAGCCCCACACAAACAAGCGCTGTCATTATAGTTATAATCTGATACCACTTCAAATCTTTCTCACATATATATATTTTTTGGGGGTGTATGAATGGCACATGGTTCATCTCATTCCCAGTCTGGTAATAATCCCCAAGTGGAGTGGCATTGCCAGTTTGCCATCAACTTTTGTTTAATCCCTGGGTGGCCCCACACCAGCCTACAATTCTAATTTGTCAATATCCACATACCCCATGGGAGTCATTAAAATAGTACAAAAAAAAATGGGCAGTGATGAGAAAAGATGGCTGGGTTTTGTAGATTTTAGGTCTGCTATTGTCCTTTTTTGCAGCACAAGAAATAACATCATTCCTTTTAGTTCTCCAGTTTTTCTCAGCACCAGGAAACAAGGAAGGTGGGGGAGAGAAGGAGAATCCCAAACTCCAAATCTATTTATTACAAAGATATTATTGTGAGGAATTTTGAGGGGAAGGAGGGGTGGGGGGGGTGGAAAAAAGGAGAGAGAATATTAAGACCAGAGGTTGACAAGTTTTCTGTCACTGTTGTTGGAAGGTCGTTCGATGTTGTGGAGATTTTCTTATCTGGGATCTCCCTCTCCTCCCGAGTTCCAACCTTTTCTTCTCTGTCCGAGTGCGTGCGCTTTGTGCCTTCCAATCTGATGGAGATCTGTAGCCTTTTTCTTCCTCCAATGGTCTTCCGTCACGGCTTCTAAATATTCTTTGCTGCCCTGTACCTCCTCGAGTCTCTCTCTCTCTTTCTTTTCCGGAATCACGACGCCTTTGTAATTACGGAGGTAAATTTGCCTCGCGTCGCGCCGCGCCGTATCTTCTTGTTCATGTGGATTTCGGGTTTTGCTTGCTTGTTGGGTCGTTTACTATCGAATTATCGCGTCATGGCGAGATTTTTGGCTTGGGGATCGTTGTCTTCAGCTCGTCTGTTCTATGTCGAGCAGTTCATGCTTTTGTCAGCGATCGGTGTTTCTTTTTGGTATCGCTTGATGGTTCTGTGGATTGAGGATTTGCATTTTATGATGCTTGTTTTGGCCTTAGATGGAGATCTCCCTTTTTCTTCGTCTAGGATTTTGCTTGAATCTGTGTTCTCAATCTAGAAAATGTTGTGCTTAGATTATGATTCTAATCACAATGTGCAGTAGATTTTGCGTTATATTTTACAGCTGGGCTTAAATTATGCTATTTAGGGGTTGACTTTGAGTTGTAAAATCACGCGTCAAGTCTAGACTCTTGTTCCTTGTTTCTGTAAACAATATTCATGAAAAGTATGTTGCTTCTGATCTGTTACTTAACATTCGCCGCTTTCGTCCATGAATGGAGATTTCTATTTTATGCCAACACTAGAGGCCTCACATTCCCCAGCACTAATAGCGTAGGGAAATTCCAAAATTGTTAATTCAGTATTAGGAGGTTGGTCCTTCAAGTTGACATTGTTCAAGGCTTCTTTTACTTTGATGTATAATGCGAACCAACCTTAATTAATGACTTGATGGGTAAATCTTGCTGACAATTTCTCTCTATCTCTGCCATATCGCAGCTGGTATATTCTATTGTTAGCCATACAATTATGTAAAGTTTTGGAAAACTACCTAGATATATCTTATACATTATTGAGATTCGGAACTGAAAGATGAACAGAGCCTCTGAATTGCCTTTTACATGTTATCTCATTCTCCTCAATCGTCATACTTTGTAGTATGTATGAATGTGCACTTGCACATTTCATAGTTTAAGCTATCTGTCAAACTACAAGGCGATCCTTTCTTTATATGTATCAAAGGTCATGTCTGAATAACTCATGCATGAACCACCTTTAATTGGCCATCATAGATTTTCCTTCATTAAAATTTTCCCAGGTTGTCTCTTAGATAACTTATTTCTTACAACTATGATTAGGAAGATGATCTTCACTTTGCACCTGGGTATATTCGCTGCGGTTATGTTTCAAATAGTTGTAATGTTGTAATTGTGAGTGCTGACAACAGGACCAACCATTTGGAGTTTCCTTGTTAAAATCCTGCATTACTTTTGCTTTTTCAGTCCCTAATCTGTCTGCTGGTTTCTAGCAATGCTGCTATTTTCAATTCTGAATATTGTAAAACTAATGCATAAACAAACTGTTATTGATAGCCTCATCAACAGACCCAGCATGAAAATATTGCTGATGACAATTTTCAGAAGATGGGTATGCTAATATATTCTTTAAATTTTATGCAAATTGAAACTGATTGAAATCAGTTGATATTTTTTTAATTGCATACTTTTCTGATTTCTACATAGTTTACAATCCTTTCACTTATTCATCTTTCCATATTCAATTATATGTTCAGCGTTGTGCATTTCTTACAAATAATTATCTTATGGTAGTTCTTTTGTAGGTAAATAGAAAATTAATCAGGTTTTATTGTTGTCCCAGGCGTGAAATATATGAAACTTCTGAGCTTACAATGTAAACAGCAATATATTGTGTTAATTCTCTAGCAGCTGAGCCTATTGGCAGATTGTTCTGCTGGACACTTTCTATTGCTAGTCTTCTTTAACTGGTAATTTGAATTGTTCTAAGAAAATTTACTGCTTATCTTTTATGTTTGTACCAACTTAATCCAGTATACGGCTGATGGTTTGCTTACTTGCGCTCTAGTCTTCAATATTTTTTGTTTTTTTAATATACTTATTTGAAACTTAGTTATGGAGAAGTAGTAGGCGTGAGATGCCATTATTAGTCTGAAGACCCTCTGCATTATATAGGTTAAGATGATAATGGTAGTGGTAGCAGTAATAACAAAAGTAGTAATATGTATTCTAACTAAATTAAGTTTGTCCATTAATATCACTTCGCTGCAGTACTCTATAGTAATATTTGTTGTGAAAATAGTGGTTGATCCTCTTGAAAAGCATCACTATGCCAAAATATCTGTTTAAAAATGTCCTGAAGATATTGTTTCAGCCTGTAAAAGAGCAGGTGAAATGAGTCCATAACAAACCAGTTCTCGATAATCTGAATTCAAGGCTATTAGTGAAACTCAACTACATTTAAATTGTCTGTTAGCTTTGTTTTTTCCTTGTCTATAATTTAATTAGTGCATAACCTACATAAATGTTAAGATCATGCTTTCCTATAGTAAACATATTATGTGAATATCTGAAAAGTAATGTAAGGGACATGTAGATAGTAAATATCAACAGATGCACAAATGCAGAGCTTATTTTGATACAGTAGGTCAACCGAAGACTAACTTCTAGGGCTCTATAATACTTTCACTAAAGCTCAGGTTCTTCATTTAACATTTCACTTAGATGAATGAAGAAGATTTGGTGCCCATAATTTAGTAGAGTTCCGAATGAACATTTGACAGCTTGTAAGAGTGTCCAATAACTGAGTCAAGATTTCTGTTTATCATACTCTAAACTAAGAGGAGGAAGTGAGTCACCAATCAGATCTTTTTTTAATGCTTACTTGCTACGTTACTAAGTACTTTGCTTGCTGAAAACAACATTGAAAATCAGGAATACAAGTCATTAATCTCATCACATTTTTTCTTCAGTATCCAAGTTGTTTGTTCTAAAAATGACTTCAGTCTCTCTTCATGTTAAAGAGTGCTAAGAAGTATGGGACTCCCATAAGCTTATCTAATATTCTTTTCTATACTTGTATCAGTCATTTTTGTGTTTGCTAAGAAGCATTGTGCTCATGAATCTCACTACTGCAATAGAAGTAACTTGTAATTTGGAGATCCTCAATCAATAGAACTTAAGAAATGCATCTCTTAAGATCTTGTTATAATTACTTCTTTTGACCTGGAATTTTCTTAGGAATGGGAACAAAAGTGCAATGTAAAAGCTACCTCCCAGGATATCATCCAGCAAGGAATCTAATCAAGGACAGAAACTTTAGTTGGAATCCTTTTTGTGAGGATAAAGCCTTGAACGATCAACTATGCAATAATTTCAAGTCAAGGGGAGTCAGTAGCTGGTCAGACTATGACAAAGAAACGTTGAAGCAAACTATGATTGAACATGAAGCTATATTCCAGAAACAGGTTTGTTTTCAAATCAATGTAAAATTTTGATTATAACATTATACTGAATCCTCGATGCTATCTTTCTAGATGTTATACATGCACTGTGAGCAAATCACATGTAATAGAGACTACCATATGGCTTCCCATTGTATCTTCATGTCTCAAGTTATTGTCCATTAGACACCCTTTGAACCAAAGAAACTTGTTAAAAACTTCTGGTAGTTTGAAGTATACGATGCTTCTGTTCTCTTTCTGTTGAAGTTACTGCATTGGTCCTTCAGGATACGAGGATGTATTTTGCTAAGATACTGGTTGGTCCTTTTCAGGGCAGGAAAATGAACATTTATCATTTATCGTATTTTTTTCAGCACAAACTGTTTTCTAACAGTCAAGTTGCACTTTTTGATCCAGGTTTATGAACTTCATCGACTTTATAGAATACAAAAGGAGTTAATGCATAAACTTAGGAATAAACAACCGGACAGATCTTCTGGACCAGCGGAGACATCTAAGTTGAGTATGTTTCTGTCTCAAATGCCTCCTGAATTTGGTGAAAAGATGTGGCATCTACCCCATCCTTCTCTAGCAAATACCAGTCACACTACAGCAAATGTCAGAGACAATGATGATGACAGAGTCTCAAACTTTCTGAAGGAAGGTGCAACACAGTGCAGTTCAACTAAAAGTGGAGGAAATTTGAAGGATGATGGACCACATACTAAGTTTAAGACAATTCCTAAAAGAATGTTTGACCTTGATCTTCCTGCTGATGCTTACATTGAAAATGAAGATATAGAAAGAACAGAAGGGGAAAATGTCTCTGAGCCATGCATCATGACTGCTGAAACTCTTAAGAGGATTAGTGGAATTAAGGCTGATAACAATGTCAAGTTGACTCTTGGCAATGTTGAAATCCATGTCTCCGGTAAAGATATTTCAAAATCAGATTTGCATCCTAGAAATGGTCTATCCATTCACAGGTTGGCTGATCTGAATGAGCCTTTTAAAGATTCATTTGAGGAAGGTGCTATAAGTTTAGGTTCTTATAAATCCAGTGGCTTGAATTCGGACATTGAAGAACTTCAACAGCCATGGAACCTGACAAGATCAAAAAGTAATTCTCCACAAAGGAACCTTTTCATGGATAAACACATAAATGAAGTTAGCTTGAACTACCTCGACACGAACAAAGTTGAAAGGGGACGTCAATGGCTGTTATCACATGGTGATTCTGGTAAGTTAAATGGCTCATATTTATAATGATCTGGTAACTTGTTTATATTGATGCAATTTCTCAACCACAGATACCTTCTAAATCTCAGACCTCAAGATTATTCATGATTTTAGCTTGTTGGGACATATTGTTTGCTGTTCTCCTTGATGACTATAACCACAGGTCCTCTACCAAGCGATGTCATATGCACATAAATTTTTTATTACTCACTTTCCACTGCATCTCTAATTATTTTTGTATCTTTTATTAGGTTTTAATGCTCCAGATGTTTTGTATATAATTCAAATTTTCAAAATATCTATTTTGTTATTCCCAGGTCAAAGCAAAATTGTTGTCAATTCCATCGATTCTGGCCTCTTTAGTGAGAAGTATCCAATGTCATCCGAGTCAATAAAGCTGAAACTTGATAAAGCTCGAGAAACTCAGTTGCCTGATCAGAATCAAGCAGAGATGTGGTTTGGAGATAAAACTACCCACTCCACTGAAATCTTTGGACGTCAAGATTATGTTACCTCGAACTATCCAGGATGCACATCTTCTCAAGTCAGCTCTGCATTGTCAGTTGTATCCCCTTTTCCCTGTGCAACTTCTGCATCTGCATTGACTCCTTGGAGGATGCCATCCAACAGTGTAAACCAGATTCCGATTGCAGTTCAAGCATTTCCATGCTTCAGTAGATCATCAACGTTGAATGGACAGGGCAAGAACTACAATGCAGCAAATCAAAGCAACAGGCCTGTTTGTGACAAAATAGATTTCAATGGTGATCTGCAGCCACATAAAAGACTTGATTATAAATCCTCCTCCCCTGTGAATGGTCATCATCATGGTATCCAAATGTGTTCTACTTCAACAGGAATACACCGTTCACCATGTAATCTAGAGAAGCCAAACCTTGATGCTCGTTGCAATACTTCACCATACAAGAACTCCAAAATTCATGAACCACTTAAGTGCTCAAGGGACTTGCAGTTTATAGATATAAACTCTGGAAAGGATTTGAATCTGAACCAGGGAATCCTTGGTGGTATTCAATATGGCTTCACGAACAGACAAAGTTTTGCCAGAAAGCATGATGAATCATCAAACGATGTAATTTGGCTTAGAGAAAAGCCTTCTTGCAAAGGTTCTGCTGAATGTGACATGTTTGTCAAGGATTATACCTATCCTTCTAAATTTCTATCAGAAAAAGCCAAGGATAAAGGTTCTTCTGTTTGTGCCTTGAGGCATTCTTTGTCATCATTTGACATCAACGAAAGCATAACTTATAGAGCCATAACAACTGACATTTTGAATGTCGAAGGAAATTTTAGTCCACCAGATAACTCCCATAGGATTTTTGACTGCTCAAATTCTGTTTCATGTGATGGACAATTGTTTGTCAATGATCTGAAGAGGCATGGGAAAGGAAAGGCAATTAGAAACCCAGGCTTAAGAAATGACATCAATCTGAACTCTGATCTCATGCCTGCTGATGGTGTTAGGTTGTTTGGAATGTCAGCGGAAGATGAGAGACAGACTCCATCATCACTTTCTCTGGCAAGGGTTGCTGACAATCTAACTAGTAAAATTGATTTGGAAGCACCAACTGATGAAATGCAAGAAGCAAATAATTTTTCATGGGTTGAGATCGTAGATATGAATTGCCCAGTGACACAAGTTGCAATGAAACAAGAGAAGACATCCTTTGGGGATGCTTGTGCAAGACTGGCAGCAGATACTATTGTTTCCATCTCAGTGGATGTTCGTGATCATATGCAGCCCCTTTGCCCCTTTGCTCCTTCATCATTTGATTCCTTGTATCTGTTGGCAGAGGCGGTTAAGTCCAATGCAGAAATTGAGGCTTCAGATGATGATGGTGGATTAGATACTTTTGAGTCATTGACATTGAAGCTGGAAGAACTCAAGCCAGATGAGTACTCTTGCAAACCATGTCAACAGGAGAAGCCAAAGGATGATGAGAAGTCCATGGCCTCGCTGCTTCTTCCCAGGCCTCGTAGGGGCCAGGCAAGAAAAAGAAGGCAGAGGAGAGATTTCCAGAGAGATATCCTACCAGCACTTGTGTCATTGTCGAGGCATGAAGTGACTGAGGATCTTCAGGCTCTCGGTGGAATGATAAGAGCAGGTAAGTCCCGACAAACCAGTTCCGCTAGGAGGAGCACAAGCCAAAACATGCCAAGTTCTCGATCTAGGGGGAGGGGACGGCCAAGGAGTTTGGCCATCACCATTGAGGAGGTTTGTGATGACAGTCCCCCTCGGTTACAGCCTACTCATACTGATTTGGAAAATGATGGGAAGAATATTATGACATGGGGAAGGACGACAAGGAGGTGTCATAGACAACGAATACCATTGGGTCATGCATTCGCTCCACAGGAGTAGTTCTTAAAGAAGTATACTTGTCAGGGTTGACGAAGTGATAGTTTTCTCAGTTAATCGCTAGAGTTAGACATCAGATGCATTGTACATGTTGGCTGTCGATTGAGCAAAGTACGATGTGCTTTTACGCGTTTGTAGATTTCATGCAATAATTGATGAACTATTTGTTCGAAAATAGAACTGTAAGAACCATCGGATTTAACGAACTCTTCGACTTCTCAAGTGTGTGATTGATATTTATCTTTATAAATGAAACATATTATATACCAGGGAAGAAGATGATCAATTCAGGATAAAGTTGTTTAAATTAGCTGATTTAGCCTCATGTTTTTGTCTCTTTCATATTTTTATGCCTCATGTTTAAAATAGCTGACTTCGCCTATGTTTTCCTCTCTTTCACATAGTTCATTGCAAGTATATCATTTTGTATAGGGTTTCAAACTTTGTTTCTTTCCGATTGTAAAATTCTACGGGATATTTCTTAGATGCTTTGTAAAATAATATGATTAAAATTGATTTATAAAGATTTGATGAGTGTATTATTATAAAAGTTTGATAATTGTTTGAGTAAAAAAAGGATTATTCATGAAAAACATAAAAAATTAATTAATCACTATTTCTTCAATTGTTTTTTTTTATTTTTTATTTTTTATTTTTCTCCTCTTCAATCGAACCAAAACGTAGAAATTTGGCTTAATCACCATTGCACGAGCAAAAATATGTGGACGGATTCACAGCTGTCCCATCCAAACCAGAGTACAGGATTTCGGATCTGTTGGGGTCCTCTTTCTTTATGCGGGTCCCAATAGATCATGTAGAGGTGTTGCGTAGGTGGCAAGTTCTTTCTGGATGCTGCATGGATACCGACAGCTGATCTGATTTCAGCGCATTCCCGGTATATTAAATAGTCTCGTCATACGTGTTCCTCCCCGAGGCTGTAAGCTGCCTGTTTTTGCCATCCCGAGGAAGGAATCGAACTCATGGCAGCAACGGTGAAATCCCGCGAGTTCGACGTAATCATCCTTGGAGCCTCCGGATTCACCGGCAAATACGTCGTCCGCGAGGCCCTCAAGTTCCTCTCCTCCGCCTCGGGCCCCCTCAGGTCCCTCGCCCTCGCCGGCCGCTCCCCCTCCAAGCTGGCCGCAGCCCTTCAATGGGCCGCCGCCGCATCCCCCCCTCCGCCCCTCTCCCTCATCTCCGCCGACGTTTTCGACCCTACCTCCCTTCTCGCTCTATGTCGCAGCACCAGGATCATCCTCAACTGCGTCGGCCCTTTCCACTTCTACGGCGATCCCGTCGTCGCCGCCTGCGTCGAGGCCGGAACCGACTACCTCGATATCACAGGTGAGCCCGAGTTCATCGAGAGGACGGAGACCAGGTACCACGTGCGGGCCGAAAAGGCGGGATCTTTGGTGGTTTCGGCTTGCGGGTTCGACTCGGTTCTGGCGGAGCTGGGGCTCATGTTCCATTCCCGGCAGTGGGTGCCTCCGGCGGTGCCGAACCGGGTGGAAGCGTATTTGAGCGTGGAGTCCGAAAGGAGCATCGTGTTGAACATCGGTACGTACGAGTCTGCGGTTGTCGGCATGGCAAACATGGGTCGGTTGCTGGATCTCAGGAGGTCGAGGCCGAAGAGTGCTCGGCCTGTGGTAAGCAACCTTCCTCGTTATAGATGTGATCTCTGACCTATAAATATTAGCTGAGAAAGGGGTTGTTTTCTTCTGAGCATGTCATGATTTGGTTTTTAACCCGTGTGATCTCAAATTCTTCTTCTCTGATTTGCATTTGTCGAACTGTCCAAGTGTTTAGCTTCAATCCACTGCACTAGATGAATGATGAATCCTTTTGGAGATCCTTGTCGCACCTGAAAACAGATTCTATGAACATTATAATATATTTTCTTTTCATAACAAAACACTTATCTTTGTGCTTCCACTTCCAAGTTGGTTCTAGTAATCTAGCAACATTCAATCTGTTCTCTGAACCCTGACGCTGGAGTCTGTTTGTACAATGTTCTAAAGAAATTTGAATTTATCTTCTTGATATCTGTAACCATGTTATTTCTCAATGTTCTGTTCAGATTGCAATGCTTGTCTCTCTATTTCATGCCCTCATTACAATCTTTTGATAATGAGGTCTTTTGATGCACAATGGTTGTTTGTGCTTTAGGATTTTGATGATGGCACTAGTTTGTTTCATTTCTTTGGTTCATCTTTGTGGTTAGTAACTTTAGACTACACATTTGCAGCAATTGTATTTGTGAAGAACATTCTGTCCACCTTTGGTGACAAGTTTGTTGATTGAATTAAAAACCAAAATCTCTGCACAAATGTTTGCTTTGTTTATTATTTTGATCAAACATGCAATAGACTTTGTGTAAAAAATAACAGGCAGCAAAAACCTTGTAGATTTGAGCAGTATGATTTTGCCTTTGGTAGCACTGCTAAGATCCCACATTGCAGATTGTAGGCCGCCCACCTGCCAAAGGACCATTGATCGAACATAATAAGACACTCGGGCTCTGGGCAATAAAGCTACCTTCCGTTGATGCTGCAGTTGTTCGAAGAACACATGCAATACTAGCAGAGCATCCTCATGGCCTTGCAGGCGTCAACGAAAGTGATGAGTGTGCAGAGAAGAGGAAGTTGTACTGGTCAACAGTGAAGCCTATCCATTTTGGTGTGAAGATTTGTGCCAAATCTATACTGGGCATTTTGCGGCTCATAGTAACTGGATTGTTCCTTGGGCTCTTTGGAATGTTTGCACTTGGGAGATCAATTCTGTTGAAATTTCCATCAGTTTTTTCTCTTGGGTGGTTTAGAAAGACTGGACCTACAGAGGAAGAGGTCAGAAGTGCTTCTTTCATTATGTGGTTCATCGGGCATGGCTATAGCGACGGCAACCTGGCTTCGCAAAGAGGTCGGAAACCAGACACAGAGATAATTACCAGGGTATCTGGCCCTGAGGTGGGATATGTGACTACTCCAATCATCCTACTTCAATGTGCTCTTGTTGTATTGAGCGAGCGTGACAACTTACCAAAAGGTGGTGTTCTTCCACCCGGAATAGTCTTCAGCCACACCAATCTTCAACGGTGCCTCGAAGAAAATGGAATTTTTTTCGACGTCATCTCTGTGAAACCTTCTTCACTGCATTGATTTCTCCGTTCCAGTTCTTGCAAACAAATGGAAGTAGCTTTGCTTTCTTTCTAGCCTGAGATCTGTATTCTTCCATGCTTTATAAGATACTGCTTTGCATCCAAACTTAGTTTTTTGAGATCGACTTTGCGGAAAAATAATGAGAATCTTTGCTATTCTCAACAAGTGTTGTGCTATTATGAAATTAGTAGGGAAATTTGCAATTTGTTCTATTGCTCTAGTATAAATTTGCAACTGAAGTGGAATGCTTGGAGTATGAGTTCATAGTTGTTTGTTGCTACAGCAAGGAGATGAATGCCTGAAAAGAAAAAGAACAAAAATAGATCTGCAACTGGTGAATACTGTTTGCTGTTCATATATGCAGCAAAGAAATAATAGCTGAGTTTGAACTCAGATTTATTATTTATGTTCATGCGAAGTTATTCTTCACATTATTTGGACCAATGAAACTAATTCTTACAATTATGATCTCAGGACTTCACTCGATGGTTTGCCGAAGCCTAATCTATTTGCTTAATGAGAACGAGATATTTTTTGGCATCACAGCAAAACTTGAGGCTCTCATTCCTCGCCTCTTCGACTCCAATATGTTCAAACGCATAAACAAGGCAGGCTTAAATCCCGCCCTTCATAAAAGCTCATCCGCATCTGACGGCTGGATCTGCTGCGGACGCGACGCGAGGATAGGGGCGAATTTAATCGAAACCCTAGGCCGCTGCTGGAATCCGGGCGGTCCTCCCTTTCGAGGCGTGCCGCTATTTAAGCCCTTCCGCTGCCCCTCGCCGCCACCACCGCTTCCCCGGCTTCTTCCCTGACGAGCGATACGGGTAGCAAACTCTAGTCACTTCGATCTCTTTTTTCGGTTTTTCGATTGCCCGATCTGAGTTTTTGCTTCTTTTGGATCGCTGGATCGGTCTAAATCTCGTTTCGTTTCTCCCTATACGGATATCGGAGTCAAGCAGCATGTCGGACGAGGAACATCATTTCGAGTCGAAGGCCGACGCTGGGGCTTCCAAGACCTATCCGCAGCAGGCCGGAACTATCCGTAAGAATGGGTACATCGTCATAAAGGGGAGGCCGTGCAAGGTTGATCTCGATCCGATCTGACCTAGTCTGTTTTACGTTCATTGGTTCCTGTTGCTTTGGTGAAAAATTTTGACTGTTTGATGGATTTCATCCTACGCTAATTGGTCAGGAGACGAGTTTTGTTGGGGCTTCCCCATTTTTAATGACATTTTGATTGATTTCCGGGTTTTGTACATTTCTGAGTAATTGTCGCAACCATTGATGTTTTTTATTTGCGTGGTTTATTTATAGATCTATTGAATCTTAGTTTATTGTATCTATTAGATAGATGTGGATCTTTATGTTTGTTGATGATAGGACTTCTGGGGGTCCTTCTCAGAGGAGTTGAGGTCTCATTAGGGCTAATGGTTTCATGCAAGTTACACTGTTTACAAGGAAGCCTTGTTTTGAGAGTCAACGCATAGTATACGATTCCAAAGCTTTGCATTTGGATCCGGTCCTGTAAATGAAGATCACTGAATGACAAACGTTGATTGCTTCAGCTACTTGTGCAGTAAGCAGTAGCATAATATGTTCTATTGCAATATTTCTTAGAAATATTTCTTGAACACATCTTGAATCAGCCAATCTTTTTTCCTGTATTTCATCTAATATTTTTTATCATGTTCTTTAGTGTGAAAATAATAGAATAGTAGAAATGTTCTGGAACGTCTTTTAGTGGGGTTATCGCCCTGGCTTGGAGGTGCAAAAACAGCCCATCTGTGTGTCTTCTGTAAGTTTAGGCCATCAACCTCTTGATCCCAAAAGAGTTCTTAACTGTTGTTGGATGTGGGAACTTCTATTTATGTTCTTTTTTGCAAAAGTTTGTTTTAATTTTGTAATATTAGGTCATCCTTGCAATGAAAAGATGAAATATTCTTTTTTGCATATCTGTGATATTTTGATGATAATGTTGGAATAATCATTTTTATTCTAGAATCTTTAAATCACCTCTAATAAATTTTCCATGATGATACATTTTCTTCACATTTTATCTCTCATTGATTTATTTAATATCTCAATTCTATAGACACTTCATGACAAGGAAAAATGCCTATCAAATGCTTTTTTCAATTTTTAATTAGCTTATAAAATAAATGTTATCAGGTTAACTTGATCTTTGTAGTTGTATCTTGAGTAGAATCCACTGATAGTTATCTCCCCCTGAATATTCATTTCACGCCTCACCTGTGTTCATGTGATCTTAGACATGGTGTTTAAGTTGACCATTAAAGTGGCCAAATGTATGTGCTTAGTTTACTTCTTTATAACTTTGCCTATCAAAACTAAATGAAAGAAAAGGATCAATCTAATCTGCCAAAAATCGTTATTGCTTCTCAGTAAGTTGGAACAAGTGATTGCATGATATGTTTATTTAATTTAAGCATCTGGACCTTTTTTAATTTATGTGCCACTGTTTGATACAAATTCTGTAATTGCTCTACTAGGTTGTAGAAGTTTCAACCTCCAAAACTGGAAAGCATGGCCATGCAAAATGCCACTTTGTTGCCATTGATATATTCAATGGCAAGAAGCTTGAAGATATTGTTCCGTCATCTCACAACTGTGATGTAAGTTATTTTTTAGTTTCCGTGGGTGAATATATATGCGTCTAGTTTCTCAACATTGTTTTTTCATTGGTTTTGCAGGTTCCCCATGTCACACGTACCGACTATCAACTTATTGACATCTCAGAGGATGGTTTTGTATGATCTGTAGATATGATGTTATTTTCATTTTTGGTTAGTTTATTGAACTTATATGTTTGACTCTGCCGCATGTGTCAGGTTAGTCTTTTGACTGAAAATGGTAACACAAAGGATGATCTGAGACTTCCCACTGATGAATCACTTCTTACTCAGGTTATTGCACTAGATGTATTTGCTTCTACTTATTGTGTGCATGCAACTGTCTTATCTTTTTTTTTTTTTCCTACTTAGTTATTAACTTTGTTTACATCTCTCATAGATTCTTAGAGTTGACTAGTGTGTAGCTCTGATTTGGTAAAGCAGGGAGATTATAGTGGACAGCTCAGTTGGCCTCTGTGTGTCTCTCAGTCTCCTGCATCTTTTTTCCACCCTTGTTGATTTATAGTCAAACCATATGTCCTATACAAACTTGTAACTGTGTTAAAATTTGCAACTGTACCTTAGAAGGCAATTAACATGGGTAAAGAACAAATTTTGTTACATTTTGTATACTGTTTCTGGGCATCTTTGATTAATTGTCTATATGATTTGAGACATAAAAATAGAGAATATTTAAAATAAAAATATATTAGATAAGAATAAAAAAATCAACCAATGAACTTCTTATTTAATTGACCGTTCTGTTCTATTAGGATGACTTGATACCTTAGGCATATGATATGATTTTGTTGTACTTGACGGTGGAAACATGTGGCCTTAGTATTTGCAGTATATGTTTGGTGATTGTTTGCTCTGGAAAAATAAATATGTGGAACACACTTTTAGCAATGTATATAAAAAGGTTAATCAAACTTTATATTTATCTAGAACAGAGATAGGTGGGTGCACCCACTATGACTGAGCTTGAAAATTGCAAGTAGTGATTTAAGCAAAATGCTTGGTCTTTTTCAAGGTCAAGAATGTTCTCAGTGCAACCAGATTTATTTCAATGTATCATGTGTGCAACTTACGTGTCTATTCAGGTTTATTTCTGATCAGCACTAGTGTGCAGGTCTTTTGTGGAAATAGGCTAAACTTAGTTCACAGTTGAAGTATATCTCTACATTTTGCTTGATCACTAGAACTATGGTTTCCATTGTGGTTGTATACCAATGGTCTCTCTAGAATTCTCGGGGAGCATTGACGTCGTTATCTAGTCAGTAGTCAATCGATCTAATCAGTAGTCAAGCGATCATTCCCTTAATATAAGTCTGCAGCACTTTCAATATTGAAAAGCCTTGTTTATATTAAATATCCTTTATTGCATGTTCCTGCAAGCTACTCACACCTATTGCTTCATTACTTTGTAAATCATTTGCAGTCTGTTCCTTCTTTGCGACACAAAGTGTGGTTTTTTTAAAACACTAAGATGTGCTAATTTGAGTATCTCTATGGTTGGTGCAGCTTAAAGAAGGTTTCGGCGAAGGGAAGGACCTGGTGGTGACTGTCATGTCTGCAATGGGTGAAGAGCAGATTTGCGCATTGAAGGACATTGGTCCTAAGTAATCTGCCGGCTTTGGTTTTCGGGGCAGTGGATCTGTAAGAGCATTGTGAAGCCGTGTGTGAACTCAAGAAGATATATATGCCTATATATCATAAGACTTTAATCCGTTTGATCGGGCTGTTGCACCCCCATAAACAAAAGTGCAACGAACGATATGGTGTTCCGCTATATTTGACTCGAGGACATGCTTTCTCCAACCGTATGCTGTCAAAAGCTGTACACATGTTTACAGTGTTGGCATTTATGTTAAATATCTCTCTTTATTCTTTGCCTTTTAATTGTTTGTCTTAGGTTTGTTTTGGCATTGTCGTTTTGAATGATCTCAGATAGTACGTATCCCATCATTGTCTTTTTCATCACATCAAAATGCTCTTCCGATTCATAGATATATTAACTATAGGTGGTATTGGCTCGTGAGATCAATTCCACCTTTATGGTTTGCCTTGCTCACTTGTTTCTGTTAATGCACCTCGCTAGTCCAACTGTAGACATACTCTGGCTATGATGTGGAGATAAAATTACATTTATCCCTGGGTAAGGTAGCCGATTGGAGAGAAAATTAAGGAGATCCGGTATTGGTCTTATGGACTAAGATTTGGAGTATTTAAGTTACTCTTTGGATGTAGATTGCAATTTGTCTATTTAGATTAAAGCCCAAATAATTGTTATTCTGGCATTATGTTGCCGCGATCCCAAGTACAAAAATCGTAGGAGGCAAACTCCAGAGGGTATTTCAACTCGTATATCGATCAAGTTTGCAAGCCATGGCCAATGTAAAAGTAATCGCATAAAAATATTACTCGAAATAGATGTGACCAAATGATGGGCTCATTCAATTTTGGATCTTCTCAGGATGGAAAGGCCTAAACCCAAAACGTCATAAAGCAAGACTAGTAGATTCGTGGGAGAGTTCGAGAGCGCCGTTGGGGGCGGAGGGATGAGCACTCCGTCGCCTCCTCGGCCTCGTCGCGAAAGCGATGAGGACGGGGGCAAGGAGAGGGATCGGCCGAGGGTCTTCGACGCCAAGGCCAAGGCTCTGTGCTGGCAGAAGGCGGAGGTGGTGCCCGGCCGCCACCCCGAGCGGTGGCGCAAGGACCTCGCCGGCAACGTCGTATGCAAGCGCTTCTGGAATTGCCACGGATGCATCTGCTACGAGTACGACCACATCATCCCCTTCTCCAAAGGTGATCCTGATGCGTCGTCGGCAGTCTTCGAGGAAATTTCTATTTTGAGAGAGAGCTTGGTGAAAAGAGAGTTTGCCTTCTTCGGCTGTGGTTTTTTCGTGTTGCCATCAAAATCGTGTTTTGAGACTTGTCGTTTCTTGAACCTACTCTTCTTATAATTTATTACCTTGATGCAGGTGGGGATACAACTGCGGAGAACTGCCAAATTCTGCAGACGAGAGTGAACAGGTTGAAGTCGGATAAGCAATTGGTGGACAAAGCAGAACTGGAAGGTTTCTCATGTGACGTCAAGTTCACCGGTGCTGTTTTCTTCCATCTACACGCGATTGTTTTGTTATCATGCTCCAAGAAGTTCCTTCAAAATCTATGTTTTGGTCGTGGATGATTTTTATGGTAACGAAAAAATCAAACTCGTTGAATTTTGATGATGACATAGTCGAACTCTTTTAGGTAACAATGATAATAGAGGTTTCGGATATTATGACAAGAATAACTGAGTTTTTAAACAAAAGATGCCAAAAGTTACATGGATGGTGTGGAAGCATCTACCTTTAAGTAAAAGACCGAACGACTACAGTGAAAAAGTTACAGCCAGATACAGTTTTCATCTTCTTTTTATTTAGTTTGAAACATGCATGAGACTTTCGTATCTCCGACGCATGTCATATTTGATTAGTTATTGATAGATGTTAAAGGCTATCCCATTCAATTTATCCTTTATTTATCATAGATCTCTTCATCACTAATTTTTGTTAATTTTTCAATCCTTTCCACATTACTTTTGTAAGAGCAAGTTTGAAACACAGAAAAGTATATCTTTCAGATCAAAATTCTTTATTAAAACTATTATATATATTATATTGGTTGTTATTAGAAGGCTTCTTATATGATATTGGATCTGGCTGGTGCATAGAATCAAACTTGGATCATGTACATCTTGCTGTTGGACGTATGGATTATATTTGTTTTGTTGATCTATATTATATGTTGATTCACATGCCCATTCTCTTTGGTTTGTTAGCCTTTTTGATTTGCAGTTATTATTGAATAGATAATTGGTCCTATCTGGACCCAATTTGAGGTACATTTACCTTCCTCTTTGTTGGTTGTTTGGACCATGCTTGTAAGGCCTTGTAGCTTGCAAACTTGTTAGCAAGTATGCCACCTGTTCTCTTGTTGTCTCTCTCTCTCTCTCTCTCTCTCTCTCTCTCTCTCTCATTATACATGTTATAAATAATATTAATATTGAATATTTTGTGCATTAATCTGTCTTTATTTTACTGCATACTATGCATTTCATACGAGATTTATTTTTCCATGAGGTTCTACTCATTCGCAATTAAACGTTGTTCTCAAAGAACTTCGATTTGAAGAGTCATATTGAGTGTCCTAGTCATTTTGAGTTTGTATAGTTTGCACAGCGTTCATTTCTTTTAAGTCGTAGATGATGGTGGAATCCACTAATTTCATGTGCTAATCAAACTCAAAAAGATAAGCTTTTGTAACAAGAATTTATTGAAGTACATCATTGTGGATTTATCATTATATGACTTTTGTTAAGATGAGTGTAAGATGATAACACATAAAATTCATTTTTGTGTAAGATGAGTGTAATAAGATAGCACATCAAAGTCATTGCTTATATCAATCTAAAGTCAGGCAAAAACATTTGTATTACATATATACCCAAGTTGTCCATTTCCGAGAATAACTTTATGCTTAAGTTTAATATACCAATCTCATTTAATATGGTTTTCCCACTAGCATAAATTTCTCATGCTACAAGATTACATGTATTCTATGTTGCATGGAAGTAATATTCTATGTCAAATGAAGCTTTCTTAGGGCCTTTTCCTTGTTATTTTCTAATAGTTAACTTTTATATAAAAAAAAAACTATAGTTTTGGGTCCTAGACTGCTCCCATGGACAAATCTCATTTCTTTTTTTTACAATTGAGAACTGCAACCAGTGATAAACCCGTTTATGTATTGCTCTTAGAGAAAACCATCTCAGAAAATTTTTGTTGAAAAGATTATGGATGTCTTGGTATATACACAGTACAATTTTGGATATTCATTATGAAGCTCACAGTTATAGGTGGTGTCAAACATTGAAACTTGCTTTACTTTGTGAGTCTGGATATTTGTTGGTCAAATTATGGCTTAGCATAGATTAAATTTTCTTAGTTAATGAATTGATGGAGAAATTTTGTAATCATGTCACCCAAGGATTGGAAGAGTGATCATGACCTTTATGGTTGCCATTGATGTATCCATAGGTAACCTTCACATTCTCATAATGTGTTGGGCATGAAAGGTAACTTGAAGAGATCAAAGATGGAACATGGCCAAAGGCTGCAAGGGGAAATATAGGTGTTTGTGCCTGTTGAGCTTTTATGAGGCTTTGAATCATAATGTCAAATATTTGGATTTTCATGACTTATGTTGCATGTACTCACTCCCAATAAAGGTAATTGATACGTGAAAGCTGAACTGATGGTATTGTCTTGGAGAAGGCGTCATCATGAAAGAGGAATGTTGGGCTAGGAGGGTGACATTGTTGATAGTGACTGATTCTTGAGTTTCAGAGTTTAATATCAACAAAAGATAATAAGGGTGAACTTTTGTGCTAAAGTAAAGTTGCTTCAAACATTACCTTGGTGTCAAAGACTCCAAGCCATCTGAAGAGCTTGCATTTCTTCACTGACCATGGCCATCATAAAGTCCAAGAATACAAACATGCATGTATTTAAGTTTAATAATATGATAACTAGGGAAGATGCCAGTTAGCTTAGTAGATAAAGATTTGACAGTTTATTGTAAGGTCCTGGGCTTGAATCCTGTTTTCATCACTTACCCTGTGCAAAAACATGATGAGTAGGAACTTATTGTATGTACATTATATATATCAACAATACAGACATTTTCTAATTGACTGCAAGTATCCCAAATGAGCTGTTAGCCTGTGTCATAAAAAGCTTAGAGCAGTTCAGCATGAACAGCTTAGGATATCCCATTATTGGTTTATCAGGAGCTATTTTTAAGAGCTATCTCTGCCAGGTCTGATAGTTTAGGTTATCAGGTGCCTAAAAGGCTGGGCATGTACAACCACTACTTTCGTTTTTATATGTGGGTTTCACTTTTTTTTTTTTTTTGTAAGAAGATTAGTTTTAGACTCAAGGAGAGAATTAGATTTTCTTTTTGGCATGGTAACAAGATCAGGTCTCCCTAGATAATAAATGGAATGAGAGGATGGGAAGTAGAGAAACTGCACATAACACAGATACATGTAAGTTCAGTGGATAGGTCTACATCCATTGGAGATGAGGATTAGGGAGACTTTCACTAAATAGAAGTATGATTCAACGTGGTGGCTTTCACCCCAAATCAAAAGTCTTTTGTCTCCAGTTGCCTCTTTTAGATCTCATATACAGATGAGATGGAGTTAGGCTTCTGTTTCTGATGTGCGAATGTGTTACACCATGAACTATTGTACACGTATTAGAATTATGGCTCTGAAACTTCTGTGATTTTCTTCAGTACCCTAGTATTTTAATTTAATTTATGAAAGACATTAGACCTGAAGGAATGTTGATGACAATGGAAATATTCGTCCATGCTGTAGTGATTTCTATTACTTGTTGCAAATAAAAATAATATAGCATTTTTTTTATTCCTGTTACAAATATTATGAGGCCAAAAATAGGAATCAGCAATCCATTGTGGCTTTTCCAATTTATATACTTTTCAGGAAATAAAATATCTACCAAATTGAAGCAACATAGGAAACAGTAGGGTTTCTACCTCAACAACATTTTCTACTGCATTTAGTAGTTAATTTATTCTTTTGTATGAGTAACAGTAACCTGAGAACCAACATGGCTCACAATTGATGAGAGTTGTCTTAGTGATTACATCATGCCTAAGGTGACCTATAGAGTTTATTGTCATCGTTGTTGCTACAGCTTATCATTGTAGTGATTACACTTGTCTTAGCAGTTAGTTCCACGTGGTGGATGATATCGAACAATTTGTTGCATTCAGCCCTTGAATCCTGATATGCTCTTATGTTGGTGGTTTTTAACTTAGCACATGAAATATATCTTGCAGACAAGGAGCTCGATATCATCGAGATGGCTGCCTATGGGGATGTTATTCGACCAGGCAATCAATGTCGTTGCAGAACTGTAGCAGAAATGCTGGGGAAAGTGAAGTTGAAGAACCCGTTGGCTGCTTGTGAACTGCCATACAAGGAAAACCAATGATATGCTATCATGAATGCCTCATCCATCTGGTACCCCCTTATTTCTCTGCAGTACAATGAAACATTTGTGTGATGAACTGCCATTCCGAACCTAAAAAAAAAAAAACTATGGTTTAATTATTGGTAACTTGAATGACAAACTAATTGCTTAGAACAATCTGATCATTGAGCTTTATCAATCATCTGTGGCAATTGACACTGGTAACATGCGCATGTGATCCATTTGCTCTTGGCTGTACTAATTTTGAGATTTTGCTTCCTAAATGCAGGTTAAAATGTTCATCAAAACTGGGATATGCATGATATCTGCGACCCTCTCCGCTCCCTATCCCCTTTGGAGCTTGTGTGGCGTTCAAGCAAGGTACTTGTCGACAAGGCAAGTCATTAGGACTTCTAATTATGAAACATGTCATGCCATTTGGGCTTTCACCATCGGTATTAAACCTCAAACATCATGATATGTATTTGCTTTGACCCCCTAGGGTGTTTGCCTATGTCTTATGACAGATTGATCTGCAACTCTTTTCTCCCTCGCAAGCACTCGAGCATCATGTTGCACTTGTTGTTAGACCCAGTACACGAGACTTCCGGCAATACTAAATTTTCGAGGGGTCATTGTATTTATTTCTGGACCACTAACTTAAATTGATCTTGGGCATGCATTTTTTACATTGTCATTATATTCATTTAAAATGAACGATTGACACCGACGGTTGTGACCACAAAAAGCCTCATCCCCAAGCTATATGAGCACGACAGTGGTAAAGACAGATCTGGATGCAGCCTCAGTCCTCAACCAGATAAAAAAGAAAGCCCATCATCTCACTTCAAGTTGGTGGCGTTGTGCATTTATTTTCGTGTGTGAGCAGGTGAAGTGTATCTACCTCCGTTGACAAAGCGACGACAGGAAGCACTCAATTTAAAGCAGACGATGAGCGAAATGCGAAGACTCTCATCGCCGCAAGTCATCGGATGCTATTACTGGTTAGGTGAGTTAGTAGCGTACTCCGCATTGGTTGATGAGCTGCAATACTAACTCCGCCCCGAGACATGGCAAAGTCTCGCAGTTGACCCAACTTGCCCTAATTGGACCGAAAACAAGCACGTCACCAAGGCACGAGATTTCATGATGAAATCACAAGTATATGAGTCAGGTTTCGGATCGATTCAAGTACTTAGGAGAGTAGTTCTTGTCGATTTGGGTCCCAGTTGGTACAATTTGGTGAAGCTTGAGCCACTTAATTATTGTACGGGGTCGACTTGGGTCGCACCTCGAACCCTAGAATTGCCGGACGTGGTCCATTATGAATCCACACGATGTAGGCTGGACTGGGAATGTAGAGGAGAGACGGGGACAATTTAGTCATTAGATGCGGTATTATATCTCTTGGCAAGCGCCGATCGAACCATCCGAAAAGTCAACGATCCTTTTTTCTTCAAATTTGGAGGGAGTTTATATCCTTCAATGTGTGTCGCGTGTTTTCTTCTCAAAATGTAAGAAAAAGAAGCCAAAATAAAGAGAGAAAAATCGCAAGTAAAAGGAGGAGAATAAGAAGTCAAGGAATTAGATTAAGCTCCCTTTCTGCCGGGAATCCAACGCCGTAGGAGGACGGGAGAGGTTGGTTTCGGTAGGCGGATGGCGGAGAGCGGCGCGGGCGGAGGGGCAGGTGGAGGAGACGGGACGTCTGCTGCGGCTGGAGCAGGGAAGCCGCCGCGGCCCACCATAACGCTTCCACCCCGCTCTGCACTGGAGAGCCTCTTCCATGGCGGCGGCGGCGGCGGCATCTCGGAGGTCAGCCCCGGCCCGTTGTCGCTGGTGTCGAGCTTCTTCGCGGACGATCCCGAGTCCGAGTGCCGCTCCTTCACTCAGCTGCTCGTCGGAGCTATGAATTCTCCGGCGTCGGCGGCGAGGAGGCCGGCGGGGATCACCGAAGAGAAGGAGAAGGTGATGGAGAGTGGCTCGGAAGACGGCGGGACGGAGAGAGGAAGCGGAGGTAGTGACGGAGGCGGCGGAAGTGGATTGGTTCGGTTGGGGCAGAACCGGCCGGCGAGCCTGGCAGTGAGCCAGACGCAGGCGTTCGCGATTCCTCCAGGATTAAGCCCCGCGAGCTTGCTGGATTCTCCCGGGTTCTTCTCGTCCGGCCTGGTATGGGTTCATAAATTTCGATCTTAATTTCTGATTTCGTAGCAATTTGAACTTGATTTTTGTTCTTGCTGCTCTTTCAATGATAGCAATAATTATCCTGGGAAGGAGGAATAAATTTTTGGCTGATGGAAATGATATTTTTATTTGATTTGACGTTTGAGTTAACAAGCTTGATGCGTTGATGTTGTGTTGCTTGTTGTAAGATTACACCTTTTGGTATATCTCGAGACAAGGGATCTTGTTACCAAATAAGAAATATTTCTATTTTTGCAGCAGACCAAATGGATTAGATTTTATTTACTTTGACAAAGAATCTGTAGTGAAACACAAATAGCAAGTCACTAGATCCTGTTTCCTATCAAGTTAAATTATTGTCAATATCAGACTATTTCAAGTTGGTCTTAAAACTGCTCTGCATGCCGAACATACCGATTATGGGTTGAAAATAGTATCGAGGATTTGTGAATAAGATACTTTAATGTAGTTTGGCAGAATGGAATTCAACCCTGATTCCTGTGCTGGGTATCGGCATGATCGAGCATGATGTAGTAGGGGCGACAACTAGTAGCAAGAAACATGATTGACCTTGACTAAATTGGGACTCATATTTCATGCTTTAAAAAGTTTCAAGAGTGAAGTTTGACTTATTGTGAAGTTCTAGTTTAAGCTAAAAATCTTCATGGCTTCATTTTTAACTCGTTTTAAACCTCCATTAGTAAATTTTATTATGTATTTCAGTTTTAATTATAACTGATTTTTGTTGTACCCTATGTGAAGATCTGATCCAATGAGATAACTGACACATTAACTTGATAGACCTACATCACTGATCTAAAATACGTCAACCCGGACTGATATCAGTGCATGCACGTGTGGTCTAACCCAACTTCACGACATGATATGCCTCTAGTCCTATCCAAAATACGTAGACCTAGATTAATATCAGTGGATGCACGTGTCGTCTAACTCAACTTCACGACATGATATGCCTCTAGTCCTATACATGGATAATGTTTCTCTAGACACTATCAAATTTTAGGTCAGTATTGACTTGATAGATTGAACCAATGGTTCCAAGTTAATATGATAGATTTATCTTAGTCTTATAAACTAATTCAATTCTACTCCCATATTCGATATGGGAAACACTGGTGTGTCACACCCTAACCAATGACGATTTTCTTATTAGATTGTGGAGTTAGTTTATATAGGTTAAGAGAACTTTCTCTCTCTCTTGCAGTCTTTTCAGTCATGCACCTACCAGCCCACAAATTAGTGTACTCCCCAATAAACTGTCTTGCTTTAGAGAATAAAGAGATTACTCTTTGTACTAAACTATTTACATATTGTCTTTCCATTCGAGTCAAGTGCAAGTCACCTCAGGGTTGTCCCTAGAAATGAGGTCTTAGTCAAATATCATGGTGCATTTGCTCTTCTGTCAGAGTTTGGTTATATAGAACTCCATGGTCCATAACAACTCCTATTATTGGTTTCATCACATCCAAATCGGATATTGACAGGGTACCTTTGGAGTGTCTCATCAAGAGGCTCTAGCTCAAGTCACAGCCCAGCCATCCCATTCTCAGTACTGCATGCTGAGTCAGGCGGAATACCCATCCACATTTGTGGCAACTTCATCATCACAACATCCAATCCAGGAGATTTCTACTCTAAAGTCAAACAGTACTGCATATGAATCTGCTGGAGTCCCTCATTCTGATCAAATATCTCAGCCTATGGCCATAACAGTTGATAAACCTGCAGATGATGGCTATAATTGGCGAAAATATGGCCAGAAAATGGTAAAAGGCAGTGAATATCCTCGGAGCTACTACAAATGCAGTCATTCAAATTGTCCAGTTAAGAAAAAGGTAGAACATTCTTTAGATGGTCAAATAACTGAGATAATTTATAAGGGTCAGCATAATCATAAACGTCCTGTACTAAATAAGCGATCCAAGGAAGATGGTATTTTTCACAGTGGGTCAAATGAGATTACTGAAAGTGTCAACAATCCTACTACATCTGAATCAGCTTCTCATGGTCATCTTGGGAATCTCAGGAGATCAAGTGGCATGACTGTTGCTACTTCATCTTCCAAAAGAGATAGAGAATCTGACTACAGTGCACCTCAACAATTATCTGGTTCATGTGATAGGGAAGAAGCATCTGAAATTCAGAAAGATGGAAGGGATGGTCACGATGCTGATGCCAAAAGAATGTAAGCAGTAAGAATATATTAAAATTATCATTCTTATAAATTTTTTTATTTCACGAGAAAATTTCTGCTGTTTGATAGGAATGTGTCAGTTTCTTCACAAACAACATCAACAGAACCTAAGGTCGTTGTGCAGACAACAAGCGAGGTTGATCTTTTGGATGATGGTTATAGGTGGCGCAAGTATGGGCAGAAAGTTGTGAAAGGAAATCCCAATCCAAGGTAGGACCTAGTCTAACAATTTTCTACTATTTTTCTTTGACAAAGTTGCAGTTGTTTGTATGGCATATTCTGATTGAAGCCTTCTTTCTTGACATTTGAGATTTTATCCTCATATTCAAAATTCATGAAAATGTGCACTGCATATTGTTATTAGTGTTGAATTGCAAATTCATGGCACCTTGTGGCACGCCATCGGAAAGATTGCATCATGGTACAGTTGCATGATGCTGGTCAATACACTCTTGTGCTAGCAGGCACAAGCGGATAGTTGGCCTAGCTATATATTGGTGCCTATGGCATGAGTATATATGGAGTCTGCTGACCTTTTGATCATGGTATGTTTCAACATGTGTCAATTGGCATGACAAACCTTTGTATAGTGATTTATGCACATGAGGTATTTATTAAAGAGAGAAAAAGCACTAGATTATTAAGGCCAAGGATCTCACAATAAAAAAATCCACCCTACTACTGTCATTTTCATCAATGTAGCAATAAGACAATGTCCTATATCCACTGTACCAGGATTCTATTTGTATATGATAGACCTGGATGCATAGACTACACAATTATCATGTCATTACGGCCGATTCTTCTGATACTATTCTATCACAGTCTAGCCTATGTCCTCAAGTATTTTTCCTATAGTGGATTGCTTCATTTACTCTGTAAAACATGGTGCATACTGGACGTAGGACCAAGGGTTCACATCCGATCATTATCTTGTTCACACACTCCCATGCCATCCCATGCCAGGTACTTACTGGACTTCAATTTTACCATTCCACTATCGAGTGATATTACAATACAGATGTACATCTTTTTATGATTTCAAGGTTTCTTTAGAACTTCTACATTTCCTTTTTAAGTTATTCTTTATCTATATGTCATTTTTATCTCCATTTTGCCTTCTCAATGAATTAGGCACTTCAATATGCTTTTCTTCATATACAGGTCTATGCAATGTTGATTTTCTCCTCAAGTGCCTAGGTGGTCATTTAGGATGGTAATGACATAAATCATAAACATGACAATAAATACTCGGTATGAGACTAAAGACTTGACAAGTCACAATTTACTGTGCTGCTATTGTCGTTCTTGATCAACCGAGATATAATATCATGAACCTGCTATAAACTTGCCATATTTTGCTTTTAAGCTAAATTGAACTAAGTATATAGTGCTCTGGTCGTAATCCAGACTATTAAACCCATTTTCAGACTATTCTGGGTCACTGACAGAGGGTAATTTGCCTTTAGTTAAAATTATTTCGATCCAAAGTGGCTTATTCGTTTTGACTTTTTTACTTTTTTTGACCAAGTGACTTGTCTTTATGACATAATACTCTTTTTTTTAAATTTTTGGTGAAAAATAATATAGCACTTTGGCACCAACTTGAGGATTTCCTCTCATCTAGAATTTTATTTGGCTACAGAATTTTGAATGTTCAACAAGCTAAATGGTGTTGATCTTCTTTCTAAGAAACACATTTGCATCTTAAAACCCAATAAACATACACTAAATCCTAAATGATGGTCGATTGAAGAATCAGCATGAACCTGACGGAAGTGCCAAAGTCAATATTTACTTTTTTATTTGATAAAAACGAGGTAATAATGGTACTTCAATAAATATGCAGATAGAATTTTCCTAGTGAGAAACTGGCAAACTAAGACCTAACACAAGTGAGTTTGATTGAATTGAAAAATCTGGCTTCATATTCAAGAAACTACACTATCATGATAAAAAAACTGTATAGGCTGGACCATGGATCGGTTCGAATCGAAAATGAACCGACCTTACGGTTCGTCGGTTCTAAATTGAACTGGAATTATCCTGGGTGGTTCAGTTTCGGATCCTAGGTTTGGAAAACTGGAACCATCGGTTTTGGTTTCGGGTCAAACCACCATTTTCATAATTTTAAAAATTTTTATTATTTAAAAATATTATTTTTTTAAATAAAAATAATAAAAAAATGATGGTTCGAACTAGAACTGTAATCAGAACCGCTGGTTCTGATTCCAAAACCGACCCTTGCCAATTTGATTTTGGTTCCTGGCTTTAGAAAATCAAAATCACCGGTCCTAGAATTGTGATCTCCTGACTAAACTTATATACATGCGTGTTTTGTGCTTGCTCAGGCGTTGTCATCATGATGATGTTCATTTTTATCGTAAGATCTTAATGTTGTGAAATTTGTCTAAAGTTCTTGTTCACTTTTAATCTTACATCTTTGGTTAAATGTATTTTATAGCATATGCCATGCAGAACTTGATATATCTCATCTCAATGTGCAGGAGCTATTACAAATGCACTTATCACGGATGCAATGTCAGGAAGCATATTGAAAGAGCTGCAACAGACCCCAAAGCAGTCGTAACAACATACGAGGGGAAACATAATCATGATGTGCCCTTTGCTAGGAACAGCAGTCATAACATGGCAGGAGCTGGTGCCGCTTCCAGCACTGTGCAATCTAATAACCAAGGCTTCTTTAGGACCACCAACTTCAGAAATAACGATCAGCGACCAGTTGCAGTTTTGCAGCTTAAAGAAGAACATGAGATCACTTAGTTTATTGGAATTTGCTTCAAGATCTGAACCGAAGCTCATGCGACAGTATACTGTATTAAGTGGATTTACTGATGGATAATACACCAACAAGCCAGCAGTAATCTCAGACTTATCAGATGTGGAAGGGTCTTCACTTGGCGGGGCTGTTAATTAGAAGGCCATCCTCCTACATTATCTGGTAATGTCCTTGGTGATATTATTCAATCTCTGTATTCATTTTAGCTCCCAAAAAGGTTTTTAATAAAATTTGTTTGCATATACATCACCATGAACAACAAAGTGTGTATTGTTCTCTTCTGTGTGAAATACAAGAGTACATGATTCAGTAATGGCTTCCACACTCTGTAGCTATTGTTTTGGCTAATAAAGCAGAACGATTAGACCTGTTTTAATCATATTCTTTTCATTGTAACAATGAGACTAATGCTACTTAGATTTTGATGAGACCAAATAAGCATGAGCAAAATTGTTCAACATGAATGGAGAAACCATGCTTTCTCTCACATGGTGTGCTAACCCAAGCTTTTTGCCTTTTCTTTTCTTCCATCAATTGAGGGTTGTTCTCCTTTTTCTGGATGAGATGATTCAATGGTTTCACAGGTTCATCATTCACTTTCACCCAGCTGTTGTCTTTGTGAGCTAGTTGGCAATGGCCATACAACAACTAGCATACCACTGAGGTAGCTGACATGATTGGATGGTGGGATCTTTGCATCCTTCTTTTTCCTGCTCATCCATCTTTGCATCTTTGTTTCTCCATGAGCTTGCCACCAGTTGTTGTTGGGACATCTGCAGCATCGACAAGTATGAGATTTGGATAAGAAACAATCATCCACTACAATTTGTCGAGCAATTGGTGATTTGGTTGTCAGGACACAGATATCTCTGTGAAATAGGACGCTACATCAAAAGACAAAAACAATCAAATATACTGTTCCAGAAAACCAGTGAAATAACAAGATTTCATATATTATTATAGGTAAGTTTGGTGTGTCATGTGATGTATATAGATGATATCCAATACAGATAGCATTAAACTCACATCAAAAATTTCATGCAACAATATAATAGCAATAGTATAACAATAACAAAAGATCGGAAGATGAGAGTCTTTTAATAGTTTGGACTTTTTTTTACACTGTTCACGTGAAAAAGTAGGGGTTGGACTCGAGAAACCATACGACCTGTTCTACTTAGCATCACATGGCTTGAGCTCCTCCAGACTACTACTGTCCAACTTCAGCTGCCATTTCTTCTTCGAAACAATAAAAGAAGAACACTACTAAGTATGTTGTTGTTGTCGGCCAGTAAGATCTTAAAGCCTATGCAGAAGACTGATGAGCAATTCTATATCTGAAGTGTTAAGGTTGTCAAATCATACAGAATCTCCTCTCAAGACTTGAGCCTTTAGATGGAATGATGTCAGTGATCAAATACAACAACAACAACAACAGCAACAACAACAACAACAATAATAGAATCGTAAGTTTTAATTATTTGAAGTCGATTACATAAATCTTTCATCGTCATTGATCAAATAATTAAAGTAAAAAAATATTATCCTCGAGAGTTTTGGATGCTAAAGTTTCTTCCTCTCCTTCTATCTCCTGAAGAAGCTGTAGACGTAAACTTCCAACCTCTAAAAAACATTTACAGAAGCAAAAGGTGCAGCACATCTAAATTTTCTGTGACTGAAGTGTTTAATGAAATGAAGAGGGAAAAGAAATACTGGTGATTTCAGTAAAGTTAGAGTGGACAAAGAAAATGAAGGTAATCTCCATCAGGCTGTAGCATACTTCTATGCATCTTTTTTCTTTACTTACATGAAAGTGGAGGCCTAAAATAAGCTCAAGAAAAGGGGGGTCCTTTAACAGAGCAACTTGGACAAAGAGTTATGTGGAGTGCCTGACATAGAAGTTGTCTATGTGATGCATAAGTGCAGCAATTAATGATTTTTGGATCTGGTCAACCTGCAGCCATGTCTGTCCTCTGAGTGCACAAATGTTGACCATCAGTGTTGGCCCACTCCAATCAGAGTACCAATTCTGTCTTGTTTGAGTGGTTCATACATGAGACCTTCTCCAGTTTTAGGATGAATGAGATAGACCCAAATCTCTAATTTTGTATTTAAGTTACATCATCATCTAGTTCTCACCACTACACATTCTTGCCCCCACCAAGGAAAGATCAGCATAATATCCTCAAGTTCAGCAGAAGGCTTTTCCTTGGTCATTGCACAAGTTCTTGAGATGTGTCTGTCTTCTTTCTGGCCAGTTTTTCTTCATGTATTTACCACACACTTGTCAGAAATGGATCACCAAATGCCATTAATGTGGGGAAGTCAGCTTTGTCAGATAGCAGTAGAAGACAGAGGGAATTCAGACACAGGTATCCTTGCTTCTGTAGTGCTCAACTCATCAGATGCGTTTTAAGAACTGACAAGAAGAGTCCAAGAATCACAGCTCACCGAGGCCTAAACAGCCAAGAATGGAATAAGACTCACCCTCATGTTCTTTTCTCCTCCAAGACAAGGCCATAACCCCTCTCTCTGTACTCTTTCCAGCAACACATTCTCAAAGAATGCATCTCTCTGCTAATCTCAGAACTCAGATATAGAGATTCCAGGATTCAACTTGCAGCATGGCTGGATGCATGTAGAGCCTCACACGCAGAAACAAATCTAAATCCCTCGCAATTTTCCACTATTTTAAGGGGGACATGATTGGCAGAGGAGTCATGTCTATGAATAGGCATTTGCAGTCGCAGGGATACAAAGTCATCCCTGTAGTAGTATTTGTTCTCAAATGATTGAAGAATAACCCAATACTAACTCCAATATGCCAATTGGTACCAGGACAAACACAAGGGGACCATGACCAGCAGCAAGTCTTCCACAATTACAGGCTTTTTGGTGCTATCTACATGGAAAAGGTGGGCAAAATAGGACCAGTCTGGCTGAAGCTTGGACTCACATTAGCTTCTTTTAGGTGCTTAAACCTTTTCCAGAGGTTTGCTAATGGTGGATTTGGCTTCTTTGCTCAGCCAAAAGCATGGTGACATGCTGATACGTAGGGACTAGTGCTCCTCGACCCATCAGGATCCAATTCATATTTATACAAAATGAGATGACAGCTCTGTCCATCTTCTTTGACCAAAGCAGCACAGCTGCCCAAGAACTTGTGTGTGTGTTCGCGTGAGAGAGAAAGAGAGAGAGAGAGAGAGAGAGATTGTTGAAGGGGGGCTTATGCCAACAGGGAACCACACCACACTATCCTCTCAACATCTGTTCTCACCTCAAAGCCCCACCTCTTACCTGAGGAGAAGGGCATGTGTTTCAGGTAATTATATGGTTATGCAAGGGTAAAAGAAGCACAATCCAAGCCAGCGATCATCTCAATCTTGATGCTATTTTACCTCAGGCACACCAACTAGATCTTTCGTTCATTGGGAAGAAAGGTTCACAGGACAAGAGAAACCCAATCTTGATGCTTTTCCCCAGACGTCCGAGCCTCACTGGATGTATGGTTCCTGAAGCGACACTCCTCCTTCCCCCTTCCTTCCTCCTCCTCCACCTCCCAGCAGCCGCAGCTGTTGCCACATCCATTTGCTTTTCACAGAGAAAAGAGATTTAGTGGGAAAGAACACATCTTGCCCATTTTTCTTGCGTGGATTCTGGTTTCTCCAAGCCAAAATCTTCAACAATCGCTGCTCGGCACCACGCCTTACAACCAGGAGCTGGGAAATGAGGAAGCATGGGTGGCAACTTCCTTATCATCCTCTTCAGGCATGTTCTATTTGCTGTCCTTTTTCTCCTTCTCTTTCCTTTGCCTCGACGGAATCCGTTGCGGTTGACGTGCTTTTGTGACTGTAGGTGGTGGCGATAGCTGTGTTTCTGGCGCTGGGGTTTGCTTTCTATGTGTTCTTTGTCCCATTTGTTCCGACAAAGCCGTTTCAGTATGTGGTGATGGGGCTTTACACTCCCCTGGTACGCCATTTTAGTAACACCATTGTAATCCGTGTCTACCTTTGCTTTCATCTTCTTTTGTTTGAATGCTACAATTCTGTACCTATCTCTGTGCGACTTTCAGTCCTTTTTCTCCACCAAGAAATTGGATTGTTCCATTGATTTTAGTACAATGTTCGTCTACTTTTCATCGGGGATTTGTTGAACATCCTCTATGTTCATTGAAGTGCATCAGTTTTTTGGTCTCTGCAATATACATTCATGTCGCATAGGTTGAATGATACGTGACCGGAAAGAATGTGGGCATTCCCCAAAATTGTTCTCTAAAGTACGATTCTTCTTCCTTTACTTCTTGTAATTCTCATTAATTTGCTCTAGCATTCTCAACTGTATAGGGGTGAACTGCAGGACAAAACCTATGTAACTAGCTCCTCATAGATAGATTTTATAATAGTGATAAAAAAAACCAATAGCGTATTGTCTTAGTCCAAAATGCACTTTGTGTAACAGTTATTCTTGATGCATGGCATGAAATGTTAAAAAGCTTTGGAGAACCAGTAATTAGATAGATGTAAATGCTCTAGCTAATTAAGTCTCTTAAACTTACATGTATATCCAATTTGAACAGTACAGGAACCTTGATTGATTCTGGAACCATTAATTTGAGCTTAAGAATTGGGTCATTAGTGAAAGCATGAGTGATTCTTTGGCCAGCATTGTACCTTTCTGCAGCTTGTTCTTGTAAAATAAGAGGAAACCGAGTAAGAGGGTTGCGTAAGTTAGATATTGATATCTAGAAGGTTGCTAGGCTCATCAACTTTCTCATTCTTGCTTTGCTATGAAACTTATTTTGTTTGACATTTGGTCATTTGGAATTTAATCTAGCATCTTGTAAAGTGCATTAACATTAGCCACCAGTGGACTTGGTAATAAGGTACTGTATCTAGTATCCCTGGAGGAGTCTAAAGGATGCACACAGTAATGGCATAAGACATCAAGATCGTAAACAGAGTAAACCCGAAGAGATGGCTGGTCATCATGGCACCTACATTTTGCATACTTAACAGGGCTGCGTGATTCTGTTGTTATTAACAGGATTGAGCATTGCATGTTGATTTTGTTTCTTTAACCACTTTGGAATCTGTTCAATGATGTAAAATTTGTGCAATATTTTTTAGAAAGCCAGAAATTTCTTGACTAAATACTGTTCCAGAGCCTACTATATATTACCTGCATAACATGAAAATGCATGGTGTATAATGCTCTTTAACAAAAAAATCTGTGGTTAATTATTTAATGATTTTTATATGAAATTAATATGTCTAGTCTCTTATAAGTTTTGATCTGGTAGATAACCATGCTATTTGAAAATTTTTATGATTCCATGCATGACTCGAGATGTATAAAACTTCATACGATTTATTTTTTCAAGATCAAATTGCACACAGAGAGAGAGAGAGAGAGAGAGAGAGAGTTGACCACATAGAGATACTGACGTTTTTGGTGTTTCTTGACAGGTTACATGTGTCTTCTGCTTATATGTCTGGTGTGCAGCAACAGATCCTGGTGACCCTGGTATTTTCAGATGTAAGAAGAATCTTAAAGTAGAGGGCTGCAGAGAACAGATTCTTTCCAAAGAGTCTAAGCAAGAAGGTTCAACAAAGCAACTAAATGTTGAAACAACAGCCCAAAAGCAATTTGAAGGGAGCAAAGATTCTGTTTATACCAGGGGTGAATTACATTCCAAACATGAAAGTGAGAGATTGCCTTGCAACAGTGTACCTTGCTTGGCTGTTCTTTTGAGCTGGTGTGGTATGTCTTGTATGTGTAACTGGTGTCAATCACATGAGCAATCTTCTGAACAGCAAATGGGTGAGGAAGGGATGTTCTACTGCAGTCTATGTGAAGTTGAGGTATGTCAAAAATGCAAAAATATACACAATCATGTCATTTTCCATCCTTTTGCATTATACTTCTTCCTTGAACATTCTCCTGAAATAAGTTTACTAGTCATATTGCTAAAGCTGCTAAGATCAATTTCATTTGGTTTGTTGTTTATCTCTTGTGTGTTGAAATACTAAATAAAGTTGAAAATCATTGAATAAAGGACACTTTAATTCTCTATGTTCGGATCCGATGATTCTTTAAGCATTCAGGTCTTGTCAACACACTGCAATCTGCCTTCGCCTCTTACTTCAATCGATAGTTGTTGGCATCAAACATGTATTTATTTTCCCCAGTGATTGTGTTTATCAGAGTTGGTGATAGGAAGTTATGCATGCTGTGTTGCAGAGAACTGATACTGACCCATCATCTCATTCCTTTTTTACACATGAAAGCATTTAGTAAACTCAGACTTATGTTTGAATTCTTAATTGTTGCATGTGTACTGACATTCAGTGGCCAGTCTATGTATCAATTTTTTTCTTCGCTTTCAGCTACATCCTTTGCAAATTTAGGGATTCCATAGCTGGTGGTAAACTATGCCCTCATAAATAATTCAAATTGAAGTTCTAATGGTGGATTTTCTGGATAACTTAATACTTGATATTCTGTTAAGACAAAACCTGCCATTTTGTCTTGTGCCTGAGCTTTTCATGACCAAAATTTTCACCTCTATGGTTATCACCTTTTCTTATCCCTTCTGCTTAATTATATTATCTTTCTTCACTTTTTTCCACTTACATTGTTAGGATTGTGCATCAATTAAGAAATTATATAATTGTTGATGATAAGTTGCGCGCTCTGTTGTTAGCAATATTTAATTAAACAATTTAACAAGCAAAGTTGAAGATAAGAACGAGAATGATTCTTTTCATATAATTGATTAAGAAGGTATATCATAATAACGTCATGAAAATTAGGTTGTTTTAAGATGATTCTGTAACCAGCCATGGTTGATGAAACGGAATGTTAATTATCTAGAAAGCAACAGATACAAAGCTGACATCAGGACCTTGAGATGGATGAACGATTACTTCATCATGAGAAGTCACACATCCCTTTCATGACAATGATAATCAAAAGTACTTCCCAGTAATTTGACTCCTCGTTCATTTGATTTTGGGCTATACATTCCGCAGGTGTTAAAGAATAGTAAGCACTGTAGAGTTTGTGACAAATGTGTTGATGGCTTCGATCATCATTGCAGGGTGAGGCTTTTCATACCTTCAAACTCTTTCTTCTCTTCTTACAGTGATGTGTAATATTAAATATCCTGTCATGATCTTGTAGTGGATCAATAACTGTATAGGAAGAAAAAACTATAGAAGGTTCTTCATCCTCATGGCATCTGCTCTTCTCTTGGTAAGCACAAGTCCTTTTCTAGTAATCAGTGTTTGTATTCGTAAGGAGCTTTACCATTTGTCTGAACATTAGATGCTCTTGTCAGTGTGTCTAGTGTCACCCCAGAAAACACTACAAACTGCACCATGGACCTGATATGTAGCATGCATTTTATGTCGGGTCCTGTTCATTCTGATTGACTATTGACAGGTCTCCATGCTTTGTCCACCTTGGGCCAGCTTATTCTGCAGTGGTTGATTGGGATCCTAGTCCTGATTTTCTGTTTCCTTGAACGAAAGCATTTCTCTGCCGAAATCATCTCAAAGTTGGGAAGCAGCTTCTCTTTAGTACCCTTTGTTGTTGTGGTGGTGAGTCTACAACTTTTTCTTTTCTGGACCATACCATTCATTTAATTGCTCTAGTCAATAGTAAACATGGCTAACAACATGGCTCTCCTAGACTTTGCCTTGTCTAATAGTGTGATTCTAAATTTGCAGGCTTCCTGTACTTGCTTAGCTATGGTTGCCACTCTACCACTTGCACAACTTTTGTTTTTCCACATTCTTCTAATAAAAAAGGTAAATGATTGCTGAATTCTCTTTCTTCTATTGGACCAGATTTTGCAATATGGTTCCACATGCATACATATGGACAAAGCACTATACTTTTTTTTTGCCCTTGCTCCTAATTAAATGCTTATATGTGACATCTACTTTTTTTGTAATTAGCTGAAGGGTGCTTTTTGTTCTATGTTTTCAAAATACAGATGGAGCTATTTGGATATTATAGTTATTGACCATGCAATGAATAAATGCACTATGATTTAACACAAGATCAGCTAGTTCACAAATATCTGTTGAATATCCTTTTGGTGGTAGGAAAGATCTGATATCAATCTTATATGCACCTGCTAAAGTGATTTAAGTTATCAGAAATGTTTTTTGCACTTGTTATGAGAACAAAGTAACATCCTTAAGTTGCTAAATTTCTATGCAGTTAGAATCTTGAAATTTTAGCTCATTATCTGTATGATTTCCTTATGGCCAACTTGAACAAAAACTTTGATGTCGTCATAATTTACATTTCAACATCTCATTTTTCAAGTTTCACTTTTTATATTGAACCACTTGGTAAGTTATCAATAATGTTTGCTTCAGCATCCAACTAACTTTTTTACAACTTGTAATTTGAACATAATAACTCTGCCATCGAGGAACAAAACAGGAATAACAATTAGCTGGATGATATTGTGTCGCCGATTTTACTTATGAGCCACGACTTGGAAATATCATCAATTTGAACCACCTCATGATGGCTAACATTTACAAATGATGTGGGCACAGGGAATCAGTACTTATGATTACATCATAGCTCTGAGGGAGCAGGAGCAGGAGCTGGAGCAACATGCTGTTGGTGAACCGCAAAGTCCACAGATGTCCCAAGTGAGTTCTTTCACTGGACTAAGCAGTGCCAGTTCTTTCAATGCGTTCCACCGAGGTGCATGGTGTACTCCACCAAGATTATTCCTGGAGGATCAGGTACTATATGAAATTTCTTATAAAAAAATTCTTATTCAGAAAAGATGACTAAAATGAAGAAAGAAAGAAAGACACAAAAGTGTATTTAAAACCTTTTGGCAAACAATTTTAGCAGATTTATCTATTTAACCTGGTTTTTCTCTTTCACTTTTCTGGCCGATCAGAGATGTATTTCAAATCTTGTTTACCATGCTATCTTTCTTCCAATATAATGTGGATTCCATGCAATTGCATATTATGAAATTTCATATGAAAAAAATTATTACATTAATGTAGGTTTAGCTTAATTAACTTAAACCCTAGTCTCTTGATAACTGAAATATTATCTTCTCGTATTTGAACTGTGAAGTCCGGATGCATTTAAATAATTATTTCCCTGATTGATAATTGCTACAAGATAAGATTTGCTACAAGAAGCAATGCCAATCCCGAAGGCATATATCTACAATTCAGCTAATTTAAGAAGCAACACAATTTATGCCCACATTTTGAAGAATTTATCTATGTCAGGGTATCTAATGGCTCTTGCAGTAAGGAAACAATATTGTATAAATACACATTATTAGTATGTGCAACATAGCTTCTGTGGCTGTTAGAATAGCTTTTCTTTAGTTTACATGCTACCTTTAAGAATGGAAATGAGAAGGCAAATGATGCTTTGTTTGATAAACATCATAAAATCCCAACTGAAGAGTCTCTCAACAATAATATAGTCTAGAATTCAAACATGGTTTTCTAAAATTTAAGAAGTTCTTCAAGTGGTAGAAAGGAGCTTATTCTGTTCCTTTTTATTTTGTGTTACTTGTTGATCATTGACAAGAGGTTCCATCTTTTCCCAGTTTGATGTTGTACCCCCAGAGACTGGCACATCCATGAATCACATAAGCAAGAAGATGATGGCAGAGGAACCAGTCAGGAAGAGAAATGCTGGAAAAGTGAAAATTAGCCCGTGGACCCTTGCACGTCTTAATGCTGAAGAAGTTTCAAAAGCTGCTGCACAGGCAAAGAAGAAGTCTAAAATCCTGCAGCCAATTGTTAGACGAGAAATTCTTCTTGGGCATGACACAGATGGTAGTATTGGCAGTAGTAGTGGCAGAATGATCTTGTGGCCTGATAACCGTAGGCAGATGAACAAAATAGGGAGGATTCCAGTGGACCTTCCTCTCGAACCTCTTGCAAAAAATTCTGATAGTGCAACTGACAGTAATGTTGGTGACCTGGTTCCTGAGACATCCACCAGTTTAGCACCTCTACAGCTTGAAGCCAGGAGTGCTTTTAGGCCTAACATGCCAATGTCATCAGCTAGAGTTGTTGCTTCTTCTCCTGATAGCAGTTTGGGTTCACCTGATCTACATCCATTTCGCATCTCTTTGTCAGGAGCTGAGGAAGTACAGCGTCTCAGTTCTCATTCTGTGTCGGGCACTGTTGCACCAAAGGGGATTCAATTATCAAGATCAACCAGTGATGGGTATGAAGCATCTGGGGGCGAAGACAGTGACCGTATTCCATCCAGGATTGTGCACCGATCTTCCAATTGGGCTAGCATTGCCCGCGGTGCTGAACATGGTCAGATGGAACATGATTTGAAGTTCACGCCGTCTGCTAGCTTGCAATCATACATGAAATCACAATAATGCAGCATGCAGCCTGGACGTTATGTTTTAATCTCCTTCATTCGGACATAAAAGATCGAAAAATGGCAATTGGGAACTGCTGAACAATTGCTCTTCTTATGACATATTGACTGGGAACTCCATCTGACATGGAGACGGCAGTGGCTGGAGACTACAAATTTGGAAGTATTTTGGTATTGGAACTTGCGGCTATTGCATAGAATGTGCATCACCTGGTCACATTTGTTATCAAGGTTGACCAGATGACAGATTTGCTAAACTCTCTGGTTACACTTGCATTGTTATACTCATTCATTTGCCCAAGTGTGGCTTGTTGCGGATGCTTCGTGTTGGCATTAAGTTCAACTGAAGTAGTTTTCAGACTGACATTGTTGATGTACTCTAAAATTTGATTATTAACATGAGTTTCTGAAAGTTATATCGTCACTGGCAAAATATATCCAGCTTTTTCAAAGACTACTATAAATTAAGTCATGATCCTTGTTATACAAGACTAGATATCAAAGATTGAGTTTGTGCTGAGACGAACTGACTTCTCTGCTGATGATCTTTAGGTGGCGGCAAATGAACAAAGGATAACACATCATTTTTTCGACCACATTCAACGTGATTACTGGCGTGAAGCAATCTAATCTGCAGATAGACAGGTATATGGTTGACATTGACCAACTCCTAATGAAAATTTAAAGAGACAATATTCAAGGAGGGACCTTTTATTAATAGACAGTGGCAATAAATTGGCATCTCTTTTGAAGCTTTTGACGACATTGACTGCTGTGGTCGTCAAGCAGCAAACACATTATCATCGCTGTTTTGCCTGCAGTGTCATAACAAACAAATAATATGCAAGAAGCAAACATCTTGATTCAGTATTCATTTAGTTTGCCACGTTTGTAGCTTCTCCGATAGTTACAGTGAGATTGCAATTTCCAAGTACTTAAAAAAATAAAAATAAAACTAATTACCATAGACAGTTTTGAATGATTCTGATATATCGCTTTGGGTCGATTCTAGATCCGGAGTTAATGACCACCTCAATGCATATGAGAACTGTACCAAGTTGAACAAAGATGGAGAGAACAGAATCACCAGTTCAGGAGAGAGAGTGTGAGTTGGGTCAGGTTGATAACCAAGTCCACCATGCATGTCAAGGACTCATTATGGTCTTGCAATTATAAGATAGGAAGTACATGTTATGGTGGGAAGTGGCTCGAAATGATGGTGGGGTTCGCATGGTTCCTAGAATCGTAGCAAGCCACTTGACTCCAGCAAATGCTCCAGGAACACCTGAAATGAATCATTCAAGTTCCAAGTTGAGGACAAAATAGTTATTGGATTCAGTAGATCAAAATTGTCAAATACATCGAGCAATCTCAGAACATATCATCTACCTTGGTAAGTACGAAGAGCAAACTCAGAAGAGATGTATTTTCTCCAGGTACAGCAGTTGCTCCAAAACTGCAAATTTAACTACTCCAAATCATGTAAATGCTTCAAGCATTAGATGAACTCAAGGAGAATATTGGATGTTCATGGGACAGCAGGATCTTTTGTCCTTGGCTCCAATAGTTAATTGTCTAGTTTGATAGATCCGAAATGACAGGAAATCAAATTTGAAGAATTGATGCCGCTTGTGTGGCTGGTTGATTACTAATTAACATGCTCCAAAACTTGTTGCAGAACCAACCACCTATTTAGTGAAGTAGACACTGGCCAAAACCAAGGCTCATTCTGCATCTTGATCTAGCAGAAGATAAGTAGGAAGTGGTATACCCACTATACCGCAGAATGGAAGACCTTGGTCCACTTCTACATGACATTTCATGGCAGACTAGTAAGGCAATTGGTAAATGATCAACTTTTTGATGTCTGACATCTTTCTATGCATCTGAACATTTAGGTTCCATATGTTTGTCCCTGAATATGCTAAATGGGTACAAATAATGTAATAGAGTCTCTAAACTACTAGAGACCAAAATCAAAAGTCCTGGAGACTCCCTGCCCACCATCGGATCATGTGATTGATGTTGGTGACTTGTAAATAATGTGTTCAAGCCTAAATCTGGTAACAGGCATTTGTCTGCATCATCTATATATGACATATCATTCCTATGGAGAGTAGATACTATGATCATAACAAGGCTAGATGAGGTTTAGGCTCATGTAGCAATTATTCTATCACCAAACTTGTACAAAATTACCTCCTCTTTGTTCATGCTTCAACTGCCATAAAGCCAAAACATGAGCAAACAACGTTTAGGTTATGTTTGAATTATTTACGGATAAGGGATTCATTCTAAGTTGAATATTAAGCAGAACACTAGCGGCTCTCGATCATGTTATTAGCTGACAGGCTTACATTCCTAAGACTTGCTTCAAGGAAAAAGGACTTGCTTCAAGCTGTTTTCTAAACCATGGTTGAAGCTACAAAATCTGTTCAAGCAGAAGATTACCTTCATAACAAATAATTCGATGTCAATGGAGTTACATCAGTAAATCCTTTTTCTCTTGTTGATTCTTTTTGCTTAATGAAATGTTATCTAAAAGTTTCAGAGTTGCCTCCTCATCCAGTGGTGCTATTTATGCAGTTTGGACTTGGGGTGGAGCTCCATATTCTATTGTCTCTTCTATGTAAACCATACACATTCTTCCTTATCTTCAAATTTGAAACTGGAACAATGAATCTTTTAAAAGCATTAAACTCTTTTTGCTTCCTATTTATAATTAGTGATAGGAGACTATAACAAAAGATTAGCATGTTAAACATGATCAGATTCAATTACTATTCTAAAATGAACCGTTTCTGTGCTACCATATAAAGTATTAACTTGTCCAGTCACCATTATCCAAAAACTAGTATTTTTAACATTTTTTATACTTCTCAAAAAATTTTACCTGTTGATTGCCTCAACTCCCATATGAAATCTATCTCATTCTCTTGGATTCCTTTTAAACACCCACAAGTTGACATAGAAAATTTTTATGCCATCTAAGATATTAGAGTCATCATACACAAACTACATATATGTAAAATATTTCATTTGCACAATCCTTAACTCCATAGCAAAAACATGTTGTATCTGGGTGAACTCACTCTTACACATCCAATATGTATCATGATTAGAATGAGGACAAATCTACTAACATGAATGACATACACTATGGTCTTATCATGGAAGTACGTGGGATTTTAAACATCGGAAACTTTGATGAAATAATGGAACTGTTTTCAGCATAAGATACCATACAAAAAACAGAAGTTGACTTATCTTTAATTAATTTAATAGATGTATATGTATCATTAAAAACTTGACCTCTTATTACGATATACTATGATTAGTGGTAGATATTTCTCCAATACAAAGCACAACAGGAGAACTATCGCAATGGTTAGTTGCATGATAAAATAGTATGAAAGCTGGTGCCTTATGACAAAGCAACAGTCACAAAAAAGCGGAGCAAGTTCTTTTTGATTGTTAAACAAGAACCTGAAACACATGAGACACCTTCAAGTTGGTATGAGATAATGAATAGTTTAACTAACTAAAGAAAGCATCACATATCTTAATTTGTACAAAAATAAGCATTCATAGGTGTATCAAGTTACATACCTTTCATTCTTGATCATCAATTTTTTGACAGCAGACAGACTATGGTTGGGGATTGTGTAACTCAAGACATGGATCGTAACCAAATCATTTCCACGGCGATCCATAATTCCAAAGTTTCTGTATTGTGTAAGCAAATCATCATATGTTAGCCTGGAGTAAGATACCTATCTGGTCAGATTGGATCTTCCACATCTAGAAGCACATAAAAAAACTTTAGTTTTGTACTTGATCACAGAAAATTGCTTGTCAACAACATGCAAAAACTCATTTTGATAATGTCGCATCTGCGAAGTAATATATATGAGAAAAGCTCTAACAAGAACTTGCATAAATAACAGATGACACCTCTCCAAGACAAAGTAATCTATGTTTACAACAGTGACTGATGTACTTGAGATTGACATGCCACACAAAGGAGTTGAATTGAGACTCTCTTGAAAGTTTGGAGGCACAGTATCCCATGTCAAAAGGTTGCAGTTTCGGGTCGAATTGCAGGCATCAATTCTCATACTTCTACAACAAAACCTTTCTAACAAATTCCATGATTTGCCAGATTTAATGATGGATACATTGCTGGAAATTCCATGATTTGCCAGATTTAATGATGGATACATTGCTGGTTCTTCTCTGACAAAAACGAAGACTCCTTACTGCATATTATTTGAATCAAAGTGATTGTTTGAGAAGCTTTCTTTCGACGATTCTGCTCACTTGATATCGGTCACTTCAGTAGAAACATTCTCCTTTTCTTCGAGCTCATGGACATCCTCATCCGTTTCTTCGATGATAGAGGATCTACAGGTAAAATAGAAGACTGCGCTCATCATTGAATCTACTAGTACAACAAACGAATACATGAAGACGAGAAGTGGTCCCTCCCACAGCCGCGATGAACCATCTCCGTAGCTCACCGTCTTCACTCTATGCTCGAACAACCCCTGCACGAAACCCATGCCAATGGTCGAACCAAGAAACATCAGCAGCCCCACCTGTCTCTTCCCCCTAATCAGTCTGACCGACCTGAGGAAAGCGCGTAGGCCAGAGATCTCTTCTAAGACGGAGACCACGCCCGCGAGGTTGCAGACGATGATGGTGTGAGCGTAAACAATTGAGAAGACGAGCACGACAAGTAGCGCCGGGTAGACGATGATTTCGGGCGGGTAGCCCAATATAGCGCACAGATTGCAGACGAGCAGGAGAAGGGCGAGGAACAGAACGACGCAGGCAGAGATGGCGGCGCAGATCCAGAGGTAGGTGAAGAGAATGCAGCGCCAGATCGGGCGCACGGCGGCGAAGAACTCGACGCGGCGGACATTCCTTGCGGCGTAGGAGCAGGCGACGGAGTAGGCAATGGAGGAGCGGGCAAGGAGGAGGGCGGTGACCAGGAGGGGGAAGCAGGCGGCGGCAGAGAGGAGGATGGCAACGAAGTGGCGGCAGAGCTGGAAGAGGGGACGGGCGGGGGGGAGGCCGCTAGCTACGGCGAGGAGGGCGAGGCGGCGGGAGAGGAGGGCGGCGGTGGCGAGAGGGACGAGGGCGCCGGAGAGGAGAGCGGCGGAAACGGGGCAGATGAGGGCGAGCGCGGTCATGAAGGGGGACGGATCAGCTCGAAGGATCCGCACGGTCTCACGCAGGATCTCCAGCGCTCTCGTCGGCGGCGCCCCCCCTCCGACCCAGCCGCCGATGGCGTCCATTTGGATCTCTTTTCTCCTCCTCCCTCCTCCTTGAAGACCAAGATGCGTCGTCGCGGTGTGAGAGATTTCAACAAGTCGTCACATTTATCCCAAACCACGACGGCGAGGAGGAGGAGGAGGAGGCGACGAAGATAGAGAAAAGACTTGCTTTTGGGCGGAGTAGTATTCCTTGCCCGACGACGTTGCGAAGGGAGGCCCGGGGGAGCGCGACCCGGGAGAGGGTGCTTGATGTCCGGTTAAGATGTGATGCTGATGACGACGCGACTTTTAAAGTCGCCACCTCGACCTCCACCTATTTTTTGGAAGTCTATCGGGCTGGGTTTCAATCTGGAAAGCTTCGCGTGTAGATACGCTTGTTCGATGCATCGTGATTCGTGAATTCCTCTCGGCTCTCATATCTTACATTGAACCTACACGAAGCGGAATTGAAGCTTTTGTCTTGTTGATGAAATTGAATTACCAAATACGATCCAAGAACAACAAAAACAACGTAGGCGAGTGATTTCAGGAACAGGTGGTGCTGATTTGTAGAACAACCAAAACCCTCAGTCCTCGGTGTCGGTGGTGACTTCGCCCACGCACGGACGACACCTGCGTTGTGCACAGTTGGGAGGACGTAGCCAATCTGCTGGTTGTCGGGAAAGATTGGATTCACAAGCGATGTCTGTCGGTGACGGTAAATTAGTGATCGAAACGCCTGGAGATCTCTCACTCTCTCTCTCTCTCTACTCCATCAATCTGCTGTAAGTTGTTTGTGCATCAAACAAGGAAAGAAATCGTCAGCATTGAAATGGCTTCCCATCCGACCCTACTTGGTCAATGCATGCAGGCTTGGTCGACAAGAATATTCTGAATCCTACTCAGATAACATGGAATTTAACTGGCTAAAATACAGTCAGAATCCTACAAGAATTAGTCAGGAATCTAGTGAATAAAAATACTTCAACCTTTTTCTAGAGGACATTTATTTCTGCATCATGGTGGATCAGATAATCTCAGTTGTATCCAAAAATTGCCAACCAACAACATTATCTAGTTTGACAAAGCAGAAAACTGAAAAAGGAAATGCTACTCATCTTAGAGGGAAAAATACAATCTCTCTGCAAGATAAATTTGGTATGGTCCACTACTCCATAGTAATCGTTACCCAATCTCGGAGGTCGGAGAAATGCCACTTACCCAAAGGGGTATGTCTTCACGCATTTTAGATGCTTGTTGAATCTATAAATGTTGCCACAAGAGAGAGTGACAGTGGTTACATGTCCCCCGTAATGCAATCTTCTGATGGAATTTATGTTCCTAGTCCAAAACCAGGTTTCATGGAGCTCCCCTTCTTTCCAGCGGATGTTAACAGTCGTACTACCTCGTGCTTTCAATCCTCTTACATAACCTGAAGGCCACTTGTCCCGTGGGAGTGCAGGGAGTAAATACAGGTCATGATCGGTGCTTTGTATGAGCATTTCTGCAATTGCTGCTGCAAAGCTGAAGATATAATAAATTAAAGTATGGTGTTAATAAAAAGAAGAAACTTCCTTTGTGAAAATAAATCACAACTTGCCAGAATTAGAAATCTTAACACACTATACATCTAACAGTATAAACATTTATACCCGAAATTTGCATCGATCTGGAAGGGAGGATGTGCCGTGAACAAGTTGCTGTACAATCCTCCTTCATAATTTGCCTCATGATCAGGATCAACCAAGATAATCAACTGCTTGATCATGCTGTATGCATGCTCGCTGTTGTGAAGACGAGCCCATAAAGCCATCTTCCATGTAGTTGACCATCCTGGACCAGCATCCCCTGAAACAATTAACCAAAGCTTAGTCCAAGGAAATTGAGGTCGACATGTCATATCCTCTAATGATCATCATAATTACATATTTTTTTGTCAATGTAAAAAAGATATTCTTCTAATCTTATGCTTTTGAATGGTCAAATTGTATCTGATGCAATATGAACATGAAGCATGCTATCATGATGTTATAATTAAAAAATCCATCCTGCAACACTTATATGTATCGCACGATTTTTCATTATGCTTTCTAAATTTTGTTCCTTGTGCTATCAAAGACAAGTGAATATCGGTTATAGATGGTCCAATTTTTGCATAAAAGATATGTTAATTTCCTTAATCTAGGTAACATAGCATGAGAAGTTGGAAACCATAACTTTCATAATGTTGTTTCAAGTAGCATATACTGACCTTTAGTGACGATGATAAAAATTTTAATTTTGTTAATTAGCTATATGCAAGTTAAGAAATAATTCATTGTATCTGGCAGGCAAAATTTGAACAGAAAACTGTCATGGTGTTCTATTTGTTTTCACCTCTCTTGTAAAGGCTGTTAGCAGCAGCTTTACATAAATCAGGTGTTTTTCCAATTGTTATTGTATGGCCAGGGAAAAGACCAAATAAGTGTGAGACATGACGATGGTGGACATCTGGATCTTCAAAATCTTGGGCCTGCAATGGCACAAAAACATGTAGAACCTCAAAACCTGCATGAAACTTGCAACACAAGAATAGATCATTGCAAGAAACACAATGCAAATGCAAAGCAATTAAACTAGACTTCTACTTGCCCATTCCATGATTGAACCATCTCTAGCAATTCTAGTTGGGGGTAGCCGTGAAAGTGCCTTCTTGATCCGCTGGACAAATTCACTATCAGAACTCCCCAGTACCTGTGATTACGGTGGAAAAAAATCAGTATTTTTTGAAAGGATAATAGAAGAAAGATATACACATGATAGACCAAAAGTTGCATCAATAGATCATAAATGTCCTGGTGACTTAGAGGTTTCAAGTCATAATTACCTTATCGGAAGAGATAACCGCAGAAAACACTTCTTTTATGATGGCCATATCCATTGTTGTTGAATAGCTAACACTGGCAGTCTTACCATCTGGAGCTATAAAAGAATGCTCTGGAGACGTTGAAGGATTAGTTTCCAAATAACCTCCACGGCCTTCGATCAGCCAGTCCAATAGAAAGGAAGCACATCCTTTCAGAAGAGGGTATGCTGTATTTTGTAAAAAGTCCTAAAAATACATGGAAATAGTCAGTGAACAGAAGAGCAGTGAATAATCAAAGTCAAACAACAAAATACTACTGTTTCCTTGTTGGCTATACTGACTAATATGCTGTAAGATCTTGGCACTCTTTTCGATTTTTCAAATGAGTAAGAAAATATCATGGAATTTCTTTTTCTTCAATTTATGATGACAACTGGAAATAGCTACTGCATATATATCAACTCAAACAAATTGAGGATTCAATGTTGGTCAACTAAAAATTTCAGGCATTCATGAAATATAAAGAGGAATATTATAACTCGAAAAATGAAGGACACAAGTTATCATACTTTAGTTTAGGTTGGCGAAGTAAACTCAGAAAACAGTTAGATGTCCATAACCTAGCATGGAAACAGAATAGTAGTATAACAAAATTAAATTCTTTATAAATTTACTTTATCCATTGAGAAGCTGTAATGCTCCCATAGATGTGTACAAAGCCAAGCCCCACCCATCGGCCAGAGAGCCCACAGTGGATCGCCACGATCAGGTGATGTTTTTGCCCATATGTCAGTGACTTGATGAGCCACCCAACCACTAGCTTCATAATTGACCTGTTTGGACAGATTGAGAATTGACAAGTAATTACATTAAAAATAAATTTTGGTTCAAGAAAACAGATGATTTGGCAGGAGTAAAAGGGCCAAAATATTAAGTGATGCTTGCAAATTTTGGTCTCATGCTTAGTTACCAGCTTAGTGATTTCCAAATACCATGAGTAGTATGCAAACTAGTTACATCATAAATATCCTACTAAGAGTAAGTTTTGCGAACTATTCAACTTTAAATGACAGCAATTACTTTAAGGCCTAACATGATTAATAGTACAGACCAATGTTAAATGACACATTCAATAATTTCAGACATTTGCTGGACTCAGAATTCTTATAAAATTCTAGACATTCATCAATGCAATTGTTAGCAAGTAATCTCAATAATGTCTGTTACACAAAAAGCCATATTATCATATATAGCACCACTCCCTGCTCAGCTGAGCCTCAAAAGAGGAACATGCTAATAGGCATGATCAGGACACTGATGTTTTCAGAGGGGAAACACAAGGATCAGATAGTCTTGGATTTTAAACTGAGCTTCACAAGGAGAACCGTGCTTTGCTGTTCTACAATTAAAATCAAACTTACTGGTGGGAGGTGATGGGAAAAGGCAGCACAGGTAATAAAACTCTTTTGTTAGTGTAGCTATAAAGGGAAAATCTTGAAACTCTGATATCACTTAGTAATCTAATCAACATTCATGATTTTTCCTGTTGCATTTTGACAAGTCATGTTAATTCAGGCAAGGGAAATTAATACAATGTCTTCATTGGCAAATCAGAAAAGTTGTGAAAATTGACCTTGTTTCAAATCTCTCTGATCCAAGAAATACTTTGTTATTTAAGCCAATGTCTGATCCAGCAATATCAGCTGAAATTTTAAAATCTACAGCGTGTATATATATATATATATATATATATCAATTAAGCAAAGTAAAACATTATTATCATTCTGATCATATCAATCAAATGTTATCTTGACATTTAAGTGAGATACATTACAGACATTCCAAGTGTAAGGTAGTGTCTCCAAATATACCACTGAAAGTTTATCCAGAAAAACATTTCATTGTTCAACCTAATGCTGCTTTTCAAAATACCAAACCATGCAGCTTCATATCAGGTACAAATTTATGATCAAGAAAGACCAGAAATCTTACTTTAGCTGTTTTACTCCCATTACGAACAAGAGAAGCTATAAAATCAAACAGCGGTTCTTGGCACTCACTAAGATTGCAAGGAAGAGATGGCCAATAATTCATTTGCAAATTGATGTTCAAGTGAGGAGCTCCACTGTAGGAAATAAAAAGGAAAAAAGTCAACAGTAAGCTTTTTAATCATTCATGGAGCAAAGTTGGTGAACAGCAAATCAGGACAGCATCTCTAGTTGACTTGCACATGCATAAGCCAATGTCAATATATTAGACATCAATATTCAGTAAATTTCTTTGTCACAAAAACTAATAAATTGTTCCGTAGCTCATTGATACCAACATTATGACCAAATAATTATGTAAATACAGATGTGACATACAATTACAAAAAACAAAATCAGCTGAATGGTAAGTTAACAAAAAACCATGAGTGCAACTCTAAGCAATTTGTTTGACTTTTATTAATCTGTTTCCATGTACTCCCCAAGCTGTGAAAGAAAATGGTCTGACGGACTAAATAATTTTTTGCATTCTGTAAATTTAACTTTAGTTAAGTCTAGTGGCAGTAAAAAATCAGAAATGCAGCATTTTCTGATGTGCAAATTAGACAGCACATATTATCAATGAGCAATCTAGCAAGTTAGCTGCGATGTTTAGTTCTTTTTCGTCGCCTTTTAACTTTAACTCTACTCTGGTACAAGAAAACAATAATTATGTGCGATTGTTTATCAAGTTCGTCTAGTCAGCTTTGGTGACAGTTGATTCCGATGGCAAAAGAGGATGTTCACAGAGTCAAAAGTGAGCCAACAGCTTATGACATATAACTCTATTTTTGTGCAAGCATATCGAAGTACTTGTAAGAATGAACTTTGTATGGTACCCTAAATATCATAAGTTCAGATGATAGGTAAAACATAGCACAAATAAGCACAAAGACAACAGCAAGACATACTCCCATGCTGGCTCAGTATCCTTGTTCCATATTCCTTGTAAGTTTGCAATCTGAGTTCCAGGCCTCGAACAAGAGATAAGCAAATAACGACCATAATGAAATAAAAGATCTACCAAGGAAGGATCTTCATCATTTTTAAAAGATTTCACTCTTTCTGCTGTGGAAATGGTTGAAGAAGCAAATCTTGATGAATTTCCTTTTTCTACTTTGGGCACATCTGAATCCGTTTTATGACCTTTCTGAACCGCCACAAAATTTTCTTCTTCAAGTGCATTTTTAGATTCTTTTGACAGTTGCAAAGTAACACGATTAAAAAGACTTTGATAATCATCCAAATGATGGGTATATAGCTGTGTGTAAGACATGTTCCTAACAGAATTTATTGTATTCCAGGCAGCCGATGTAGGATCCTTCTTTGAATCTGAAGGATTTGTGAACGGCCCTTCAAATGAGGAAGAAGCTGCAAGAAGCAAAATAACCCAATCTGCACCTTCAACTTTCAATTTCCCTCCATCTATTACCTGTACCTTACTACCAACACCACCACACTGCAGATCAAGAATCGCCGAGAACTTAATTCCACTTGATTTCTCAGATTTAATTTCGCCACTAGAGATTATTTGCCTAGGGCAACTACCTTCCATGACTATCTGACTTGTCCCACTTATGCTGGAGTGATGTTGTAATTTGCTGTCTAAATATACTATAAAGGAAAGCATCCCTGCTTTATCTGCAGAAAACTTCGTGACAACTACTTGGTGAGGATTTGAAGAGAAGTGTTCCCTCGTATATTCAACATCTTCAATTGTATACTTGACATTTACTGTCGCAGTTTTCAACTCAATATCTCTATAATAAGCACTATATCTAGTATCTGAATCTCCAAACACTAGATTGATGTCGCCGAGAGGCTGGTAGACCTGCAGTCGAAAAGAACAAATTGAGCGAGGATTATTGACAAAAAAAAAATCTTTTTATTTCTCATCAAGCACACATGACACTCAGGCAGCAAAATTTAATTCTGGCCACTGCAACCATGTTTAACAGCACAACACGAGCAATTAATCCTCATATCCGACAACACATTCTGCTGCTTGATCTTCTACGTCTGATTAGCCATAGATATCTCTGTTTAGAATTAAGATGACTCTTACCGGAGAAAGTTGTCCACTTTTGTTCATCAACAATCCAACATACAAGCAGGGGAAGCCGTAAACACCAATAAACAGAATGCATTCCCCATCATAATGCTAAGGTAGAACGATTAACGTACACCAGAGTGGAGACCAGATAAGCCAAAGGCAGCGGCTGTAGCTGCTGCATAATCTCCAATGTCCACCAGTTTTCTAACTTTAGCGAGCACGGCAGGCGCATCTGGATTCGTATAATCGCCGGGCACGCCCGTCCATAGCGTATCATCTGCACAAAAGATCCGCATCTCCCTGGTTTCAACTCTATGATCAACCAAATAAAAACAAAGAAACTCATTTTTTAATGTGTAGCAATATTTCAACCGTAGATTATTCTGAGAACCGCAGAAGCCAAAAGAACATAAAGTTCATCACGTTCTTTGCTTTTCGATTAATTAGCTTCGTTAACCTGCGGAAAAAGAAAAAGATAAAGGCTTGAGAGAGGCAGGTTACCGTTAAGTTGGATGGTCTCGGAGGCAACGCCGCCCCACACCATGGCGCCGAGGCGGCCGTTGCCGAGTGGAGCCGCGTCGGTCCAGTGCGCCGCCGGCGAGGTGAACACCACCTTGAGCGGTCGCTCCACCTCGTCCTGGAGCCCGGCGGCTGCGGCGGCCCGCCACTCCGCCGCGTCCGCCTCCCCCGGCCGCCCCACCCACACCCAATCCACCTCCTCCGCTCTATCCATCGCGACACACGGAGACAGAGAGAGAGAGAGAGGGGAGGCGGGATGGAACTGAATTGAGAGGGACAGAGGCTGATGGCAGAATTGATGATTTTGTTGGGATCGTCACGTGAAGCTATGCAGCGATGAGAGAGAGAGAAGAGAGAGAGAAGAGAGAGAGAGAGAGAGAGGCTAACAATCAAACTCGTCGTACACCTCGCCGTTCGAGTTCAGCCTGACGCCCGTCTCAGCATCATTTGGCACTACGCGGTTAGTGGACTCGTTGCCAACCCAGTTCATCGTCCTTTTTCTGTTTCTCGCAAAGTCTTTTAAGTTACCAGCCTACTTTTCTGAAAGACTGCGAGACTGGCAATCTACTAATGCAACGAGGGATTCAAAACAGGGCCTCGTCTAAAACCCAGTGTCGGAGGAGCACGCCGGCTGCATGGTGACATCGAGAACCGCGGCCGGATGCGGAGCGAAGACTTGCAGTGTTTGGGGGCGAGAAGCAGAACGTAATCCTCGTTCGGCGTGCGCCCTCCAGCGTTGCGTTTGGCCCATTCGTGACAACGAGAACACGAAGCGGGGAAGCTTTCTTTTATCTTTTGCTTTTAGTTTGGGGGTTACGTGTAAGCTGATTTATACGCCGGGAGAAGCGTGGTGTGTGTACTGAGGCTTGATCTTCTCCTGCGGTCCTGCTGGATTCCGATGTGATCCCGCTCGAGTAGAAGTTTCCCTTTCATCCCCCGTTGATGCCGGATGTTTTTTTGGATAATGAGAGGTCGGTCCATAATCATCGATAATTTTCTTTCTTAATATAAATTAATTACTATAAATAATATATTATTTTATTTAAATTATTAACTTATGTATTTATATAGTATGATTAAGAAAATAATTAAAATTAATTTTTTCCCTAATCATATGAATAAATAAGTAACTTTATTAATTAATTAAATTATTATTTGATTTATTTCCTAATGAGTTATGTGATTTTTAGGAAGTAAATAATTTATAATTTTTTTTTATGAGTGAATCATGAGAATATCTAGGAAGACCGTATATATCTCTAAAAATCTATATATTCATGAGTGAAGATGAAGAAGGTCAACTGTCCTCCTCTCTAATGGTAATCCAATGAAAACAATCCTAAAATCGCTACAAAAATCTTTTTTTCATATATATGGGATCAAGAAGGGATCGACTCTTCTTACAATCCACACGTTTCAAATAAGGGCTGCTAGATGAGGAGGAGAGGGGGAGAGGAGAATAAGATGTGATAGTAAAAAAGGTCTAGCATATGGCTCTTTAGTTCTCTCATATTTATAGAGGTCTCCTATCAACTTAGTCATAATGGTTCCTACCCTATTCGATACTAGATCTTCATCCAACTACAGTCTTTTAAATTAGTGGATATCTATACAATCATCTCTCATTGGCTCTTATTGAATCTTATTTATAAGATCTAATAATTTAGGGGGCTTATTGGATATCCAATAAGATAGGGGCTCAAACGGATATCTCATATCCGAACCTCTACTCATCGCAACACCTAACATATATGTGTGACCTTCTAAGCTCAATCTTGATCTGGCCGTGAGTCATACCTATCAAAATTATTATCTTCATAATAATTCACCCGACTCATCAACTATTGATGTATTACGCCACTACGCCGTAGTCCCCGTACGATATAAAAGAATCCAATCCATTGAATATATTTATCCTTAGTTGTCGTGTATATATAATCTCTCATTCATCTAATATCTCAAAGATTGTATTTTAGATAGGTGTTGTTAGGCCTATACGGTTTCTAGTCAAGCCTTGCTGTAACCGGATTTTCCGGGAGAACCCTTTCTCTCTCAATCCGAATGACTTTGCCTAGTGATTTGCTTGAGCAAGATCATATAGGATATTTTTCTCATGATACCGAGACCGGATGATCCTCTATTGACACTTTATAACCCTCATAAGGTTGCTATTACTCTCGACGATCGGTTGTGCTAGATTTGAAACTTCCAAGTCTACAAGTTTGATATCGAAGAGTGGAGTACTCATATAAGATATCATTGATATCTCAAGTCTAAGTATTAGATATACCACTAGAATGATGAAATCGTTGTTGTTGAATCTCGTATTTTGATGATGAAACTACTTGATATATGTTTATGATTTAATCTGCGTTTTGAGTGACGCAGGATGCTTTGATCAGGATGAGACAATTAAAGCAGGAAAATCATGTTGTGCCGGAGGAACATGTCAGAAGATTGGACGTCGGGCCGGTGGATCGGTCGACGTATCGACAGAAGGCTTCGGGCCGTGGACTCGGGCATCGGGCCAAGTAGAGCGGGTATTGTGCCAAGGATATCGGAGTTGCGGAGTCAACTGGCCGATTGGGCAATAGGCCGCAGGAGAGGACGATGCGCCGAAGAATCAGACGAAGCGTCGAGGGACCAATGACATGCCGGACAACTTGGTTAATTGCTTAGGATTAATTGTCTCGATAGAAGTTTTGTTTTAAGTGTGCAGGATTAACTACGATGAAAGATAGACAAGCAGCAGGAGTTGCGCCGGAGTCAAGTTCATGATCACGTTGGGAGTTCGAGAGTTCGACGGAAGTACGGACGGTCGTCGGAGGTTCTGCGAGAACAGATCCGAGAAGTCCAGAAGCTTGCCAAGCGAAGCTCGTCGGAACTCGCCAAGTGGATCGTCGCAAAGTCCAGGAGTTTGCCGGAAGTCCGCAGAAGCATCACCAAGGGTTCATCGGATGATCGACGGAAGTTCGCCGGAAACTCGCCGGAAGAAGCGATTGACGTACCGAAGCAAAGCTGCAGAAATTGTCTTAGATTTAATCGTAGTTAGCACGATGATTAAGTTAGAAATGGGAGGTGATCCCATTAGCTTAATCCTGGGGCAATTGGGCCCCTGAAGAACTCAAGTTGGGTCGAATGGTTCAACCCATTCGAACCCAAGTAGCTGTGGGAGGTGCAACCGCCCAGGCAGGGAGGTGCCACCGCCCAGGCTAAGTCTCCCAGCGAGACTGGGCGGTGCAACCGCCCCAGCCAAGAGGTGCAACCGCCCAGGGCTCAGTCTCCAAGCGAGACTGGGCGGTGCAACCTCCTCTGTCGAGAGGTAGCACCGCCAGAGCTCAAGTTCCGAGCTCTGGCAGGCGATGCAACCACCGAGCTCGGTCTTCGAGCTCTAGCAGAGAGCTGCAACCTCTCTGGACAGGAGATGCACCGCCTGAGCTCGGTCTTCGAGCTCTGGCAGAGTGGTGCAACCACCTCTGGCAGAGAGGTGCAACCACCTCTGGCAGAGAGGTGCAACCACCTCTGGCAGAGAAGAGAAACTTCTCTGGTCAGGAGATGCACCGCCTGAGCTCGGTCTTCGAGCTCTGGCAGGAAGGTGCAACCACCCTTGACAGAGAAGGTGGAACCGTCCGAGCTCAGTCTTCGAGCTCTGCCAGGCGGTGCCACCTCTCCAGTCGAGAGGTGCAACCGCCTGAGCTCAGACTTCGAGCTCTGCCAGGCGGTGCCACCTCTCCAGTCAAGAGGTGCAACCGCCTGATCCCGGAATTCCGGGATTTGATCGTTTTGAGCTCGAAATTTGAATTGGGTTGGGGCCTATAAATACCCCACCCATTCAGCACTGAAAAGATATAGACCTACACCGAAATCTTGATCTTTTCTGTGATTCTAAGAGCTCAAAAGTGTTGTAAAGCCTTTAAGTCTCCTCCTTCTGTTCTTCAAGTTTTCAGTTGTAAAGTGAGGAAAGAAAGGTCTGTAAAGGTTGTCTCCTGAGCCTGTCAAAAGGAGAGAAACTGTAAAAGGGAAGTTTGGCCTTCGCCTATTGAAGGAAGGCCCCTAGTTGACGTCGGCAACCTCGTCGGTGGAGGAAGCCAAAAGTGGAGTAGGTCAAGGCTGACCGAACCACTCTAAATCTCTGGTTTGCGTTTATTTTTGAGCACTTTATCATTACTGCAAACCTCCTCCATTACTACTGCTCTCTGCGCTTTCACGAACAAGTTCTAAGTGCTGTTCTTCCGAATCTGCATTCAGACGTAAATTCGTATTTTCGTACATTACAGTTTACGTTTACGTTTGATTCTGCAGAACTGTCTTCGGTGCTTTTACGAAAGAGTTTCTTTGCAGTTTACACTTACATTTTGATCCTATTGATAACTGCAAACTGTCCTCTACAATTTTACGAACGAGTTTCAACATTTAGACGTAAAACTGCATTTAGACGTAAATCGGCTTTCCTCTCACAATCATCAGTTCTCAGTTCACGTTTACGTCTTGATTTCAACTGCATACTGCTTTCTGCGAGTATACAAACGAGTTTCAAAGTTTAGACGTAAATCTGCGTCTAGACGTAAAACAGCGTTTAGACGTAAATCTGAGTTTAGACGTAAAACTGCGTTTAGACGTAAATCTGAGTTTAGACGTAAACTGCGCTTAGACGTAAAACTGCGCTTAGACGCAAACTGTGTTTAGACGCAAACTGCGCTTAGACGCAAACTGCGCTTAGACGCAATCTGCGCTTAGACGCAAACTGCACTTAGATACAAACTGTGAATCAGCTTTTGCATCATAATAGTTTCTATCGAACGAACGCAGCTTTCGGTTTTAATCGCTGTAAAATTTCCGCTGCACTAATTCACCCCCCCCTCTTAGTGCTCTCGATCCTAACAGTTGTTTGACAATGAGATATTATCAACCATCTAGTATTCCGTGAGTGGATCGATCAATGAACTCATTTCCCAATCGGCACCTTTGTTGTATCCTTAGTGTCCCCACATGAACAACGCATCAGTTTATTCAGTTATCTCAATATCACTCTCGAGTAACTTATGATTATGATTATTTAGAATATATGTTTAAAGATAAATCAATCTCATTATCATGATCTCATTGCGATCTGATTCTCATTACACATATATATGGACATCACAATATATATAACGAGCAATATCAAGTAAAAAAAAGGTCAAATATATAATAAGCAAAAATAGTGTATATCATGTCACATATGTTGTCACTCTCATGATTGGCTTGCGGGACACCTATGACTAGCAACTTGTCATATGCCAAGGCCTTTTGATCTTAACTGTCTTCTAAAGTTGAGTCATCTTAGTTCTGCTTTCAAATGTTTCGTTGAGATAAGGTGCATATATCTCGAAGCACCGTTCAATTTTGGCATCATGTAGGATAAGTTTGAGAGACCCATTGAATAATATGATCTCGATCTTATATTTGCAAAAATTCAAGTCATTGACATCCGTCTAACGAAGGTTTCGTGCCTCTACTCTATGTTTTATCTTCTATGTCGACTCCCTTCATGCGGTTTAGGCACTTTATCAAGTTCCACCCAAATTGGTCCACTACTTGATTTGCATTGAGTTAATGGTGGCCCTCGCACTCCTATTCTATGGGTCAGCCCTTCGTTGAGTCTGATCTCTACATCGACTCTAAGTATGTTTTCATTTAATGTTGTCTTATGTCGCTTTCTTACTTTATCTTAAAATACGTTTACCAACGTAGTACCTCATGTAAGATCATGCGATAACTTCGTATCGCTCATTCAGTTTGTTGAGCTGTATCAAATTGTTGTCTTGAGATTATCATCATCAAATGTACAATTTGTTGCACATGATTCTCCCTTTAGAGAATCATGATTTATACCTTTTGAATATCTGTCTTGTTAGAGCAACTTAACACAAATAATTTATTTATATTAGAATAAATGGTTCCTTCATCCGCCATAAGGAGGAACATGTTCTACTTGGATAGACAAGAAATACCACTCCATCCGATGTTGAAAGTGCTATATGGGTTCTTTCCATTCTCAATAAAGAGAAATCTATCCCGTACAGTATAACTCTTCGTTCGCTATCGGAAGAAAATGTCATCAAATGCGATGTACGTAATTATTATATGACTATTATTATTATTATTTTGATGCATAAGTTTTATAATTAATCGATATATTATTATTTTTATATTAAATTATTAAAAATATATATTTAATTAATATTAAAGATTATTTTTATGATTTTTAAATATTTCTATCTAATTCTTGATATATATTTTATATTATATTTATTTTAAAAAAATTATTATTTTATAATACATCTGAGTCCGGATGAAAGAGATTTTTGGTTACTTACGATCTGATCATTTTTTTTAGCTTATAAAATATTTAGTATGATGAAGACATATCTTTGAATTAAGAATAAATAATAATAATAATAATTTATTATTAAAAAAAAAAAAAAACCAAAGATTTGAAATGCACTCGGTCCGCCATTAATTCTCCCGACATCATCACTACACGAACTAAAAAGCAACCAATGGACGCTTGAAGAGCCCAATAATTCTCTCAGCTTTACCTTTCGGTGTTCGAGCTTGGTTATCTGATTAAAATTCTTAACCAAATGAACAAAATTATTCTCAGCAGACGGGATTGGCTGGTGGTGACATGACTTCAAATCCAAGAAATACTGACAATGATGAGGATCATTTCTAGTAGTCATAGAGGTTTCTGAAATCATTATTATTGTCAACGTTTCCTTTCGATATGATAGAAACAAGGCAAGGGCATGTGAAGATAATTTTCGACTGAACCAGATCCATCATTCATGTTTGCCACGAGGAGAGAGAATGCACGTACTTCACCCACAATGACATATTTGAGAACTTAAATGTTGCTTCATTTATTAGATAAATTTTTTTCACATATCATTAATTATGAAGATAAAAACAATAATAAAAAATTAAGAGTTCAACTCTAAACTTGGGCTAATTATATATTATTATTTATTTAAAAATATATATTAAAATTAGTTATCGCCTTGATATCATTGATCGGGGAGTCAATACGATTTGATCTTATCCCGAAGGCATAAGCTCGTCCTGTCAGCTCATGTGATAGTCATAAGAGGTGGTTGGAGTGGAGGAAGGTCCTGTCGAAGTAATCCCGATGTGCTGCTTGTACAGCTAAGGTGGATTCTAATCGAGGTTATCTAAGCTACCTCGAGATTTTGGGGATGTGCTGAGGTGTATTTTGGCTTTGAGACTGTAGCAAAGGGGCTCGATGTACGTCATTTTGTTAATTTGTTAGGTCGAGGTCAATTAGATTGGAGTCTTTGATTTTCATATTTTGGACATATCTTATTTAGTGGGCTTGTTGTGATCAGACATATAATGTTGGTTGGATTTTTCAACTTACGCGTTTCGAGCACATTACATGCTTTACCTAAATATCTTGACATACGATTATCTTTGTGATAGTAGACCTTTGTCGCCACTACAGCAGGTCAAGTGCTTCCACCAGAATGGGCCGAAGCTCTTGTCGTGATGGCTTTTCGCTTACATTGGGTTGATGACTTCATCATAGCAGGTCAGGAGCTCCGTCATAGCGGTTTTCTCTCTCCATCGTAGCTGGCTGTGGGCTTCGATGTAACGGGCCTAAGACTTCTGTTGTGGGCTCTGTCGTAACAGGCCATGGGCTAAGCTGAAGTGGGCTGTGGGCTTCGTCATAGCGGGCCCAGGCTCCCGCCGTAGCGGGTATACGCTTCCGCCGTAGCGGGCCATGGGCTTCGTCGAAGCGGGTCTTCTACCCGGTCTCCGACAATCCGATGATGTTTTCAATCAGGTCGGGAAGTCCTTGCCTTCTTGCCTTCCTCCTCCAGTTCGAAGATTTGTAGTACAACCAAAACCCTCGGTCGTCGGTGTCCGTCGTGACTTCCCCACGCACCGACGGCACCTTCGTTGTGCGCAGTTGGGAAGACGAAGCCAATCACTGGTAGTCGGGAAAGATTGGATTCACGAGCGACGTATGTCTGTGACGGTAAATTGGTGATCGAAAAACAGATAGCTGGTTGTCTTTCTCTCTCTCTCCCTCTTCTCAGTAATTATTATACGGTGATAGCTGTAAGTTGTTTCTGATTCAAACAAGGAAATTAAACGTCACCGTTGAAATAGCTTCCCATCCGACCCTACTTGCTCATCGCGGACGGTATTGGCGAATGCATGCAGGCTTAGTCGACAAGAATATGCTCTGCCAGAGATTTCTGAATCCTACTCAGATAACATAGAATTTAACTGGCTAAAACACAGCCAGAATCCTACAAGAATTAGTCAAGAATCTAGTGAATAAAAATACACACCATTTATTACTGCATCATGGATCTGATAATCTCAGATGTATCCAAAAATGGCCAACAAACAACATTAACTGGTTTTACAAATGGTCCACTACTCCATAGTAATCGTTACCTAATCCGAGAGGTCGATGAAATGTCTCCTACCCAAAGGGGTATGTCTTCAAGCATTTTAGATGCTTGTTGAATCTATAAATGTTGCCACAAGTGAGAGTGACAGTGGCTACGTGTTCCCTGTAATGCAATCTTATGACGGAATTTTCCTTCCCAGTCCAAAACCAGGTTTCATGGAGCTCCCCTTTCTTCCAGCTGATGTTAACAGTAGTACCACCTCGTGCCTTCAATCCTCTTACAAAACCTGAAGCCCACTTGTCCCGTGGGAGAGCAGGGAGTAAATACAGGTCACGGTCGGTGCTCTGTACGAGCATTTCTGCAATCGCCGCTGCAAAGCTGAAAATAAAATAAATTACAGTATGGTATCAACAAAAAGAAGAAACTTCTTTTGTGACAATAAATTACATCTAACAGTATAATAAACATTTATACCCGAAATTTGCATCAATCTGGAAGGGAGGATGTGCTGTGAACAAGTTGCTGTACAATCCTCCTTCAACATTTGCCTCACGATCAGGATCAACCAAGATAAACAACTGCTTGATCATCCTATATGCATGGTTGCCGTTGCGAAGACGAGCCCATAAAGCCATCTTCCATGTAGTTGACCATCCTGGACCAGCATCCCCTGAAACAATTAACCAAAGCTTAGTCCAAGGAAATTGAGGTTGACATGTCATATCCTCTGATGATCCTCTAATGTATCACATGAATTTTCATTAAGCTTTCTAAATTATGTTCCTTGTGTCACCAAAGACTAGTGCATATCAGTTATAGATGGTCAAATAATTGCATAAAAGGTATGTTGTTGTTTTCCATAATCTATATAATATAGTATGAAAAGTTGGAAACTGTTACTTTCCTAATGTTGTTTCAAGTAGCATTATACTGACCTTTAGCGACGATGATAAAAACTTTAATTTTGTTAATTAGCTATACGCAAGTAAAGAAATAATACATTGAATCAGGCAGGCAAAATTTTAACAGAAAAAACTGTCATGGTGTTCTATTTGTTTTCACCTCTCTTGTAAAGGCTGTTAGCAGCAGCTTTACATAAATCAGGTGTCTTACGAAGTGTTATTGTATGGCCAGGGAAAAGACCAAATAAGTGTGAGACATGCCGATGGTAGACATCTCGATCCTCAAAATCTTGTGCCTGCAATGGCACAAAGACAAGTAGAAACTCAAAACCTGCACGAAACTTGCAATACAAGAATAGATCATTGCAAGAAACACAATGCAAATGGAAAGCAATTAAACTAGACTTGTACTTGCCCATTCTAAGATCGAACCATCTCTAGAAATTCTAGTTGGGGGTAGCCGTGAACGAGCCTTGTCGATCCGCTGGACAAATTCAGTATCAGAATTCCCCAGTACCTGTGATCATGGTGGAAAAAATTCACTAATTGTTGAAAGGATAATAGAAAAAAGATATCCACATGATAGACCAAAAGTGGCATCAATAGATCATAAATCTCCGGGTGACATAGAGGTTTCAAGTCATAATTGCCTTATCGGAAGAGATAACCGCAGAAAACACTTCTCTTATGATGGCCATATCCATTGTTGTTGAATAGCTAACACTGGCAGTTTTACCATCTGGAGCTATAAAAGTATGCTCTGGAGATGTTGAAGGATTGGTTTCCAAATAACCTCCACGGCCTTCAATCAGCCAGTCCAATAGAAAGGAAGCACATCCTTTCAGAAGAGGGTATGCTGTATTTCGTAAAAAGTCCTAAAAATACATGCAAATAGTCAGTGAACAGAATAGCAGTGAATAATCAAATTCAAACAACAAAATACTGACTAATATGCTGTAAGATCTTGGCACTCTTTTCAAACGAGGAAGAAAATATCATGGAAACTCTTTTTCTTCAATTTATAACAACTACCGGAAATAGCTACTGCATATATATCAACTCAAACAAATTGAGGATTCAATGTTGGTCAACTAAAAATTTCAGGCATTCATGAAATATAAAGAGGAATATTATAACTCAGAAAATGAAGGACACAAGTTGTCATACTTTAGTTTAGGTTGGAAGAGTAAACTCAGAAAACAGTTAGATGTCCCATAACCTAGCATGGAAACAGAATAGTAGTATAACAAAAATAAATTCTTTATAAATTTACTTTATCCATTGTGAATCTGTAATGCTCCCACAGATGTGTACAAAGCCAAGCCCCGCCCATCGGCCAGAGAGCCCACACTGGATCGCCAACATCAGGTGATGTTTTTGCCCATATGTCGGTGACTTGATGAGCCACCCAACCACCAACTTCATAATTGACCTGTTTGGACAGATTGAGAATTCACAAGTAATTACATTAAAAATAAATTTTGGTTCAAGAAAACAGATGATTTGGCAGGAGAAAAAGGGCCAAAATAATAAGTGAGTGATACTTGCAAATTTTGGTCTCATGCTTAGTTACCAGCTAAGTGATTTCCAAATGAGTAGTAATGCACACTATTTACATCATAAACATCCTCTTAAGAGTAAATTTTGCAAACTATTCAACTTTAAATGTACAGCAATTGCTTTAAAGCCAAACCTGATTAAGAGTAAAGACCAATGTTAAATGTCACATTCAATAATTTCAGACAATTGCAGGACTCAGAATTCTTATATAAATCTAGACATACATTAATGCAATTGTTAGCATGTAATCTCAATAATGTCTGTAACACAAAAAGCCACATTATCATATAGCACCACTCCCTGCTAAGCTGAGCCTCAAAAGAGGAACATGCTAATAGGCATGATCGAGAGGCTGATGCCCATTAGCATCAGTCTGATCATACATACATACATACAAAACATTATTATCATTCAGATCATATCAATCAAATGTTATGATGACAGTGAGATACATTACAGACATTCCAAGTGTAAGATAGTGTCTCCAAATAAACCACTGAAAGTTTATCCGGAAAAAACATTTCATTGTTCAACCTAATGCTGCTTTTCAAAATACCAAACCATACAGCTTCATATCAGGTACAAAATTATGATAAGAATGACCAGAAATCTTACTTTGGCTGTATTACTCCCATTACGCACAAGAGAAGCCATAAAATCAAACAGCGGTTGTTGGCACTCACTAAGATTGCAAGGAAGAGATGGCCAGTAATTCATTTGCAAATTGATGTTCAAGTGAGGAGCTCCACTGATGGAAATAAAAAAAAGAAAAGTCAACAGTAAGCTTTATAATCATTCATGGAGCAAAGTTGGTGAACAGTAAGTCAGCACATACTTAAGCCAATGTCAATATAATAGACATCAATATTCAGTAAAATTCTTCGTTACACAATCAATAAATAGATCCGTAGGTCATTGATACCAACTTTGTGACCAAATAAAAATCCAAATTCAGATGCAACATACGATTACAAAAAACAAAATCAGCTGAATGGTAAGTTAACATAAGCAAATTGTTTGACTTTTCTTAATCTGTTTCCACGTACTCCGGAAGTTGTGAAAGAAAATTTTCTGAAGGATTAAATAAGTTTTGGCATTTTGTATAATTTAACTTTAGTTAGTCTAGTGGCAGTAAAAAATCAGAAATGCAGCATTTTCTGATGTGCAAAGTAGACAGCACATTTTATCCATGAGCAATCTAGCAAGTTAGATGCGATGTTTTCTTCTCCTTTTAACTTCAACACTATTCTAGTACAAGAAAACAATAATAATTTGCGGTTGTTTAGCAAGTTCATCTATTCAGCTCTGGTGAAAGTTGATTCCGATGGCAAATGAGGATGTTAACAGAGTCAAAAGTGAGCCAACAGCTTATGACATATAACTCTATTAGTGTGCAAGCATATCTAAGTACTTGTAAGAATGAACTCCGTATGGTACCCTAAACATCATAAGTTCTGATGTAGGTAAAACATAGCACAAATAAGCACAAAGACAACAGTAAGACATACTCCCATGCTGGATTAGTATCCTTGTTCCATATTCCTTGTAAGTTTGCAATCTGAGTTCCAGGTCTCGAACAAGAGATAAGCAAATAACGACCATAATGAAATAAAAGTTCTACCAAGGAAGGATCTTCATCATTTGTAAAAGATTTCACTCTTTCTGCTGTAGAAATGGTTGAAGAAGCTGATCTTGATGAATTTCCTTCTTCTACTCTAGGCACATCTGAATCGGATTTATGACCTTTCCGAGCAGACACAAAACTTTCTTCTTCAAGTGCATTTTTAGATTCTTTTGACAGTTGCAAAGTAACACGATTAAAAAGACTTTGATAATCATCCAAATGATGGGTATATAGCTGTGTGTAAGACATGTTCCTAACAGAATTTATTGTATTCCAGGCAGCCGATGTAGGATCCTTCTTTGAATCTGAAGGATTTGTGAACGGCCCTTCAAATGAGGAAGAAGCTGCAAGAAGCAAAATAACCCAATCTGCACCTTCAACTTTCAATTTCCCTCCATCTATTACCTGTACCTTACTACCAACACCGCCACACTGCAGATCAAGAATCGCCGAGAACTTAATTCCACTTGATTTCTCAGATTTAATTTCCCCAGGTGAGGATACTTGCCCGGGGCAACTACCTTCCATGACTATCTGACTTGTCCCGCTTACGCTGGAGTGATGTTCTAATTGGCTGTCTAAATATACCGTAAAGGAAAGCGACCCTGCTTTACTAGCAGAAAACTTGGTGACAACTACTTGGTGAGGATTTGAAGAGAAGTGTTCTCTCGTAAATTCGACATTATCAATGGTATACTTGACATTTACTGTCGCAGTTTTCAAGTCAATATCTCTATAATAATCACTGTATCTAGTAGCCGAATCTCCAAACGCTAGATTGATGTCGCCGAGAGGCTGGTAGATCTGCAGTTGAAAAGAACACTTTTGAGCCAGGATTAATGACAAAAAAATAATAATCTTTTGATTTCTCATCTAGCACACATGACACTCAGGCAGCAAAACTTAATTCTGGCCACTGCAACCATGTTTAACAGCACAACACGAGCAATTAATCCTCGGATCCGAGGACACTTTCTGCTGCTTATCTTCTACGTCTGATTAGCCGTAGATATCTCTGTTTAGAATTAAGATGATTCTTACCGGAGAAAGTTGTCCACTTTTGTTCATCAACAATCCAACATACAAGCAGGGGAAGACGTAAACACCAATAAACAGAATGCATTCCCCATCAGTATGCTAAGGTAGAACGATTAACGTACACCAGAGTGGAGACCAGATAAGCCAAAGCCAGCGGCTGCAGCTGCTGCATAATCTCCACTGTCCACCAGTTTTCTAACTTTAGCGAGCACGGCAGGCGCATCTGGATTCGTATAATCTCCGGGCACGCCCGTCCATAGCGTATCATCTGCACAAAAGATCAGCATCTCCCTGGTTTCAGCTCTATGATCAACCAAATAAAAACAAAGAAACTCATTTTTTAATGTGTAGCAATATTTCAACCGTAGATTATTCTGAGAACAGCAGAAGCCAAAAGAACATAAAGTTCATCACGTTCTTTGCTTTTCGATTAATTAGCTTCGTTAACCTGCGGAAAAAGAAAAAGATATAGGCTTGAGAGAGGCAGGTTACCGTTAAGTTGGATGGTCTCGGAGGCGACGCCGCCCCACACCATGGCGCCGAGGCGGCCGTTGCCGAGTGGAGCCGCGTCGGTCCAGTGCGCCGCCGGCGAGGTGAACACCACCTTGAGCGGTCGCTCCTCGTCGTCCAGGATCCCGGCGGCTGCGGCGGCCCGCCACTCCGCCGCGTCCGCCTCCCCCGGCTGCCGCACCCACACCCATTCCCCCTCCGCTCTATCCATCGCGGCACACGGAGAAAGAGAGGGGATGGAACTGAATTGAGAGTTGCTTTTGGCCCGTTCGTCGACAGCGAGAACACGAAGCGGGGTAGCGTTCTTTTATCTTTTCTTTTTAGTTTGAGGGTTACGTGCAAGCTGATGATTTATACGCCGGTAGAAGCGTTGTCTGTGTTCGGTATCTGAGGCACGATCTTCTCCTGCCTGCGGTCCTGCTGGATTCCGATGTGATCCCGCTCGAGTATAAGTTTCCCTTTCAGCCTCCGTTCACGCCGCATGTTTTTTTGGAATGATGAGAGGTCGGTCTTTCTTAATATACATTAATTATTATAAATAATATGTTATCTTATTTAAATTATTAACTTCCTTTTTATATAGTATAATTAAGGAAATAATTAAGATTGATTTTTTCCTTAATCATATGAAAAATTAGTAATTTTATCAATCAATTAAATTATTAATTGATTTATTTCCTTATGAGTGATGTGATTTTTAGGAAGCAAATAATTTAAATTTTATTTTTACGTGTGAATCATAAGAAATGAATATTACATTTCTATTTTTTATGTGAAATTAAAATAAAATCAATTTTAAAAAATAAAAAAGATAAATTATTATTTGATTTATTTATATAATAAATAATTAAATAATAATAATTAATTTGTAATATTAGAATGATTATTTGACTTTATATCATAATATTTTAATATTATGCTATAATTAAAATGTCAATAGGAGTCTTAACTTTGCATCAAGACATTTATGTTTAGTAAAATATGAAATCGACGTGTGATGTGTTTCATTCATCATAATATCTCACAAAAAAAGGTTCTCTTCTCTTAAGAAATTAGCTAAGGATATAGAAAACTTTTCTTATTTGATTTTTAGAAAAAAATGTCAAAAAGAAATTTCAGTATAACGTTAATTGATTTATTTCCTTATGAGTGATGTGATTTTTAGGAAGTAAATAATTTAAATTTTATTTTTACGTATGAATCATAGGAAATAAATATTATATATTTTTTTATATAAAAATAAATTTAAAATAAAGAAGATATATTATTATTTGATTGATTTAAATAATAATAATTGATTTGTAATGTTAGAACAATTATTTGACTTGATATCATAATATTTTATTATTATGCTATAATTATAAATGTCAATAGGAGTCTTAACATTGCATTAAGACATTAATGTTTGGCAAAATGTGAAATCAACGTGTAATGTGTTTCGTTCAGCATAATATCTCATATAAAAAAAAAGGTTCTCTTCTCTTAAAATTAGCTAAGGATTTAGAAAACTTTTCTTATTTGATTTTCAGAAAAAAATGTCAAAAAGAAATTTCAGTTTAACATTAAATATTAGATATTTTTTTCTCTCTGAGATAAAAAAAAATAAACTTCTTCAAGTTATTTTTGATGGATTTTAGTATATTAAGGTAAACAAAAAAATTACCTTTTCATATCACGTTTTATTCAGTTATTTTCATTATGATCAAATAACATATGTTACCTTTAGACTTATGTATGACAGTGCACTAATCGGATATCGCAAAATTATTATTATTATTATTATTGATAATAATAATAGGACCGTTTAACTTGTTTCACTAATTTAATACAAGATGTAGAGGGTCAATGGGCCAATGGACAGGCTAAGCTTTGACCGAGTCTTTTCAAACCATATCTTTGTTGGGTTGAAGTGATCATATGAATACAAAAGAAGAAATATTACTTAAAAAAAAGGTCAAACAAATGTGATAACTATATTATATGAACAAAAATTGTGATAAGTGATAAAGAAAAATCTGGATGGTGCAGATAAGATGGTGCAAAATCTTCTATATTGAGAATTTAGATAGGTGTCTGGAACATAGTTATAAATTCATTTATCATGAGAATTAGGTGCCTCAAAAACCCATACACTACTCTACTTTGAGTTACCACAATAATCCATCTACTTGTATAAGTTTGATGTGATTTTTATTTAAAATCTATTTATTTTTTCAAAGTGGTTATTGAGACTAATATTTTGAGTTTCTAGATGCATACAAGATGTATTAATATACAAAAATTATTATTTAAAATATTCTATCATCATTCATAGAGTTCTTTTAAGGATCCATGATTTTAAGTATATGATATTTCAATATAACTTGATCATAGCCAACGTTATGTGATTGACATCTTAGTATCATATGGTCGACACCTCAATATAACTTGGTTGATACCTAGTGCTATGTGATTGACACCTGCTGCATTATCATAGATTTAGCTAGTTTTATATAACTCGTGTAACGTCCTTGCGTGTCCATCCACAAATGATCAACCTTCCTGAAAACTCTTATGATGCCTTAAGGATCTAAAAAAAAGAAGACATATTAAATGAAATGTTTAACTTGGGATCTTCCAAGTAATTATTTCATAATATAAATTTCAAACATAGACTTTATAAGCTTTGAACGATCATGTGATCACGACTAAAAGTCACGATAAGTATCTATATGATATTATTATGGAATAAAACAATGAACTAGCCTTAGACATTATTCCAAAAGCTAATCCAATCATGTGTCATCAAGTAGCTCTTAGGTGCTACTATGATATTTTGTACTTATCTATGAAGCTAGAAAATCTCCAAAATGATTACTTATATAGTTTATTTTTGGGTAGTTTTATCTCTACGCGATGATTGCACACAACCTGCATTTACATATCTAAAACAATCACAAAAGCCAAATAAAATGAGGCTACCAAGCCTACTATAAATCCTTTATATGTTGTAGAAAGCATAAATAAAACCGAAAGATATAGACATACATGAGCACTACATCGAACACATTGTTTATAGCTTTATTGCCTATTTCATTTCTTAATCAGATACTCTTGCATTGACCTAAAGTCTCATATTTTTAGTTATTTTGATGAGAAACTTATTGACACTAGTGTTACGAAGTTTTATGGCCTCTACTTTTAAGTTTTGTCTCAGTACTTAGAGTTTGCATTTGTATTCTTCACCTCCTTGACCTTTTCTTATGACCATATGCTCTCCCGTAATGAGAGCAAGAGATCGACGACTCTACGAAAGTCCTACTCTACAGTACCATGATACTACCATACCCATGACTATATTATATATCATCTCACATATATATTCCTTTCTTTGTAATCGATTAATCTGCCTCTATGGTGTTATTACACTTCTTTGAGTCCACCAATATTTTAACCGATGCTTGGTATAAAGTAGTTAAGTCCCTCTAGACCCATCATCACTTCCTCGTCTATTTCGACCACTTGCTTTGATATCTTTATGTTCTTCGAGTAGTTTCCCTTGGTCGATGGAAAGATAGACTCTAACTCTTACATATCGTCGATGGAAAGATAGATTGTAACTCTTACACATTGCCTTTACCATCATGTTATAGGGCTCATGTCAATTTTGTTCTCTTTTGCTTCATTGGAAGTAATGTTTGTTTATTTGATATTGTCGTCTGATTTGTTGAACTCCCTTAAATGAATGAGCTTTGTCGCTAGGGGTTAATGCTCCCTAGAGCCAACCTGTGTAGACTTTCTCGAAACTGGGGCAAATGGGCTTCATTGCTAAGGGTCAGTGCACCCTGCGATAGGCCTGTGCAAACTTCCCTGAAAATTAGGGTTGGTCGGGGGCAAAAGGTTGCTTCTTTGTCGCTCGTTGTCGCTCGTTGTAAGGAACGAGAGGTGTGCAGGTTCCCCTACCCATGTCATCGTCTAGGTGGCAATAGGTTGTTGGGTGAGTCAATGGGTCAATGCCTATGTTATTATTTTCTCTATCATTTGTTTCTCCCGAAAAGTGTTTTGGGACTCCACACGTCTTTCATCCATTTGTTCCTGTGCTTTGGAATATTAAAATTATTTTTTTTATCGATAACGTTGTTAAAAATGAAAGAGTCATTGAAATTATCTTTTTGTCTATCATTTTTATATTGATCCTACGTGGTGATGCCATGTATTGTGTTTTTCGTTAATACAATTGAAGAGGTTAAGACAAATAAAATTATTTATTTTATTTTTAAAATTATAGAGATCTTAATATAATTTCTTTTAAGTATAAAAATTACTATACTAATAAGATCCAAGTAAAAAGGTAATATATAATTAGTCGATGTTGTTACAATATTATCATTAAGTGCGAGAAATTTGATCGACTCTCTGTTATCCACAACTAAGTCGGCCGAGCTTGAGCTCTCACGGACAAGGATCAAGCATCTGGTCTGCAGCACCTTCCACGGCGCTTCTCGTTCCCCAAGCAGCCGCAGGAGGAAGCCATGACATCTCCCGCCGTGAGCATTACTGTCGCAGAGGCCGTCTGGGAGCAGATCAAATCCTCACGATCAGGTCTTAATTTCTTTTCACCTCCTATCTCCCTATTTCCCAATCCGTCTGCAAGCATTCTTCTCATCCTCCTTGGGTTGTTTCCGTGACCACAGCCTCGGACGATCACCTGTCGATGTGAGTTCGCCCTTTTCCCCTCTCTCATCATTCTCGCACGCATTTACTCCATGAACTAAAGGATTTTTTGTTCTTCTTTACCACGTTCCAGTTTGCAATTCCTCTTCGGCAGGAACTTGGAGCGCGCCACAAGGATCGTCGACCAGGGCGGCGTGCGTAAGGTCTCCGCCGCGCCCAGCGGCCGCTCCTTCTTCCTGGTTCTGTCCCCCCCTTCATTTTCTCTCGCTTATTTTCTTAATAAGATGGAATCCTTCGACTGTTGTTAAGAGAGAGGAAGGGGATTTCAGGTTGTCGGGGAGTCAAAGAGGAAGGACGAGTATATCTGCTTCCCGGAGCACCACTGCACTTGCTATTCCTTCTTCTACGACGTCGTCAATCGTGGGGAGCAACTCTGCGTGGGCTCTCTTGGAGATTCTGGGTTCCAATTTGATGGCTTGGTTGTGTTAAATTGCTTTGGTCTAATTTTTGTCGTTCTTGTTTTAGTGCAAGCATCAAATAGCGGCTCGACTGGCAGAAGCCGTAGGCGAGGTTGTGGAAGTGGAGGTGTCCGATGAGCAGCTAGCAACGATGCTCTCGAAGCTCTGACAAACAAAGCGCCCCCGAGAGTGGATATACTGATGGATGCTACTGGTAATGTATCCTTGTCATTTTGAGGCTTCTGTTTTATCAGTTGTTTCCAAGGAAGATTACGAATATGTGATTTTCATTTGTTCCAATTGTTCTATTACAAATTACTTCAAGTGATTGTTACTTTAGTTTACAGATGTCTGACGCATCAGAAGTTTGGATCCAACCCAAGTTCTGAGTCTAAGCTTGTCACAAATCCGGTGTCGTGAAGATGGGATTTGGCTGGTGAACCTACAAAAACTGCATCAGGATGTATCCAACAAAGATCTTAAGTTAATCTATACCCGAAGGATTCGAGAGTGGAAGTGTATGATTTTCTCAGATAGGTTAGAGGATGCACCTGGGGGACTAGGTAACCGCTGAAACTGAAGTGAGTTGTTAATTCACGAGATGGTTACGCGAAATCCTCAATCATCATTCAGCTGTGAAGGTGCATGTTGAACTATTAGATGTATCAATTATAACATGATTGCTCATGCTAACTTCAAGGAGTCTTGGTTGATGTGCTAAGAATAATAAACATCCTCATTGGCGATCATTAGACCCATAAGGTGACGTGTCATCGGCTTGCCCATTCACCCTTATCAGTGGTGATCAATGACTTTATTACCTTCTTATACGAAATATTTTTCTAGTCATGTGACATTATTGTATCATTCCATAATATCATTAGGATCAATGTCATCTGTCTTTAGCACATGATGCAGCAGTATTCACTATAAGCTTTTAAGTTATGAAAGGAAAACATATGACAGGAAGAAACATTATGGAGAAAGTTAGTATCAAAGCAGAAATACAAATGGTCCATGTTCCGGTAGGATCAATCATGTATTGTCTGTTCTCCAAACACAGGAAAATCATATTGGTGAACATATGGTCATGGTTCGATGCATGAAAGAGGGAGAGAGGAGAGTTAGATGCAGCCAGCCTACTGTGATAAGTTTTATTGTTTGGATCTTCATCAATACAGTAAAATAGTAAGTTTATATTCATACCAATGTGCTAAACATGTTCCGATCTTTCTTGATTTTGAGTTAGATAAGAATTGATACATCAAGAAATATGTCGGAAAGTAAAATGATTATATTCTTTTACAGAGTCTACATTTTTTAGAAACCAACAGGAGTAGCTATTCAATGGATCAATAGAGCTTCAAATGCATGTTTGTATGTGTGTTATACTTTCCACCTAATTCGCTTACCTTTTTCTTTCATAATATTTGGTATCCTTTTAACTAATTGTCTCCTGGGACCTGCTTTTGTTCTCTGTTCTGGAACTCATCTTTGATGTTGGTAATTATGTCCACTTATCATTACCATCCAGAATATGATTTAAGTTTTTTATTGAAGAATGTTGCAGAAATATGAATGACAGTTATTTGTAATTTGAACTAGTCTAGCTTATATATATATAACTGAAATAAAATAGTATAGTTGGATGGGTTTCAATTGGATAAAAGCTTGTCAGTATGGCTGCCACACAAGACTTTATGGGTGTCCATTCTGAATTGGTTGTGCACTGTTGGTTTACTTTTATTGTGAACTTTCGTTAGTTGGCACCAGAAACAATGCTGCAGGGAAAGCAAGGGCAAAGGGCTGGGTTTCTTTTCTACTGCTAATGCCACTTTCTTTTCCTATCTTTCACATCTATGGTTGGCAGATAAGTGCCTGTGTTCTCAAAAACGGTTGGTTGGTTGGATGAATATTAATTTAATTTCAACCTAAGGTTCTTGTTTGAGACTTGGGTTTTCTTCGCCAACCAATTTCTTTTGGCAATTGCCACCTTCTCGGCTCAAACAGCAAGGTAAATGGGCTTAGGACTGGTGAAAAGGAAGGCTCTCAGAATTATTCCTGCTGGTAAATAAGACAGTTTTATTTAATTTGTGACATTAATATCTGTTGTGAGATTCTACCTGCTAAACGATGTTATACATTGTTAGCTTTTAAAGGTAATATGGGAGCTCTCATTGAGGATGTGTTTCCTATCTGCATGAGCACGGTTAAAAGGCCTAGGTATAGATGTGGAAGTCTCAAACCAAGTAATAAATCTTTTATTTTCTCTCGTGGGCTAAGAGTGGTGTTACATTACATTTTAAAGTCGATCTAATTATATTATTCCAAAGGAGGGATCACGAACTTGACACATTCAGGAGACAATCAAGTATTTTCAGAGTCTAACCTTAGATAATCATTATACTCTTGTTGACATTTCTATTTAAATTGATTCCAATCTAATATTTATCCACAATTGTTCAGGATCAACATAGGCTGAACTGCGAGCTCGAGATCTGCAAGCTCACGTGGACACCGAAGAGGATGCTTGGTGGTGCTTACTATATGCCGGTGCATTGGTAGGCTGCCCTAGAAGAAGTGTTTATGTTGAAAGAAGCTCGAGTTTTGCTAGCTCTAGAACGATGTTTTGATATCATGGGAATAAAAGAGTTTCACATTGATGCAATGAAAATGTTGACCTCTTTATCTGAAAACAGAAATATTTTCATATGCTGCCTATTGTATGATTAAGAAAGCCTGAAGCTAATAATTTGGATGTTCCCAATTTTTGAGCGAATTTAAGAAAGTCTGCATCTTTCTAGCAGTTGCTGAGTCTCTTCGTCTTTGAGATGACCATGGTAGGTGCAATAGACCTTCCTCCATGAGTTTCTGCATTGACATGCTAAAACCTTAATCTGTTTTCTCTCTCTTCTACTTCTTCCTGAAACTTAATATTCTTAATATCTGTGTGAAAGAAGACATCATCCTATAATCATTTGTTCCTAATGCATATATTTATTTAATATTGTCTGATGATGTCGGGATATAATTGTTCTTGGGTAGGTTGATCGACTAATGTATTTTAGGATAATTGTTGTGAATAAATCATTGCATCGATGCACATGTTTACAAACATAATGGCACGCCCATGTCTTTCTCAGAATAGATTAACAAGAAAGCTTTCAGTTTGGCACTAATGTGTTTGTTGTAGCAAATACTATCCGAACTGAGTTCCATATATCCCTGCAAATGTCAATTGGATGTAACTTTCCAGAGGTCTCATCGAGTACAGGAGCGATTTCATTCCAATACAACAAGAAACTCTGTTCCCCATGCGAACTTTAGATGTCCGTCTTATTGGTGATGGAGAAAAGGCCATGCGATCTCATGTTCATTTGGATGACAGAGGTGAAACCTCACCATCACATTTGCAAAAGCACGAATGAGATGAATTTGTCAGCAGGGATTCAACGGTGGTTGTTGCAACAAGCAGATTTGCATGGCAATAATTCCATCTCGAGACTGGTTGTGCGCTTGTTTCTTTCACTTAGACATTGATGGGGGAGAACAAAATCATCAAATGATCCACCTTTGAGATTCTTTTGATCTGTACTTATCTCTGACTAGGATCAGGTGGTCCTGCACCACATTATCCTCCAAGTTGGCACCATCATTGTGCTTTTGTTGGATCTGGTGAAATTAGTCTGCCCATAGGGTTAAATTCCATATCCAGTGGATTCAGCAGCACTTGAATAACCCTAGCCAACAGGAAAGAACCAAGTTTGCAAATCAAAGATTGACAAACCTTGAGTACTGTAGATTGCAGCTGACAAGTAAAAGGAAGAGTTCTAGTCATGTACAGAATGTTTCACCTTCCTGTCAATCTTGGAGTTGGAAAATCTATCTTGGCTCTTGTTCATGAGCAGCACTCCCCAACTCATAGAGGCCTTCTTGGTGAAACAGCGGGCTTGGGCAGGGCAAGAATCAGGAGAGCTGAAGCCTGAAAGAAATGGTTATGATTTGTTCTCTGGTCACTTGCTGACAGCCTCAACTCCTCCAATATTCTTCCATGTGAGGAGGACCACATCAAACACTTGGAAGGAATGCAACCAAAAAGACTCATTATTGAACTTCACCTGAAAGATAATGGGCGCATAACACTTCCTTTCCCTGTAGCTTGGTGATGGCAGAAAGCCAGAAACCACCAATGGCATTGCCACTTTTTAGCTGGTGGCCACATCCTACCCCTCACACATCCATTTGGGCGCTAGAACTCAAAAAATCTGTCTTGAGAACCACTTCCTTTCTTTCACCTGAAACCACTTGCCAAATTATAATGTGGTCCCATCTCGACAGAAATTTATGCTGCAATGTGTGAAAAATTTGCAAACAAAAAGAGAAGACAGAAGAGATAGCATAATAATGACAATCAATAAATATCATAAGCATTCATATATTCATCACAGAAGAACATTTATACGAAATTATGACATTCAAAATTACCAGGTAAAACCTCTTAATAAAATCAAATATTGCGGTATATCAGACATCTGTGGTCAATTTTATCAAATATCGACCAACGTAATTTTTCCAATGACAGAAAATATCAGAGACCAATTATCCTATTGTGTGCACCAGAAAGCCTGTAGCCTAAGATTGATTTCTTGATATCATAGTCATAGATTATCACCTGGCCGGGTATTATAGGAACTACTGAATGGATGTGATTGTATCCATGACTAATATGTGACCTAAAACCTGTAATATAGCACGGCCATTGTCCATTTCTCCTGCATGCATGTGGCAAAAAAATTGTGAAATAGAAGCTCTTTCTTTAATCTGTATGGATCAGACTCTCTGACTCATCAGCCAATACCATAACTATTCTACCACAAGAAAATAGCATCGTCAAGGCTTGCATCATCACAGAGCAGAAAGGAACATATATGCTTGGCCTTTCAGGGGAATTGAGTCCCCCATTGTCCTCTTAACAGTGATATGCCACTAAAACAACACGACTTGCAGTGAACAAGTGGTCCCTAAAGTACTTCTCCTTGAACATCCTCCACTCCCAGAAGTGCAAGCAACTTCCATTGGAACTCCTCCATCCAAATATTCCACTAAGAAATAACAAATTAACATTAAATGCAGCACTCACCTCTGACTAAGCTTTATTGCAATTATTGGTGGACCTTAAGATGCAAAATAAACAATGATAGCAATGTAATGGCATCTCCACTCAGCTCAATGCTTTCATGAAAACCTGTAATGTAGCCATGGAATGAAATAACCATTTCTGAAAGGCACACATCCACAGCTACAACTAGAAAAAGAGAAATTTTAGATGAGCTATAGGGTAGCTTTCACATTAGAATTTATTCACAATTTGAAGTATATTGTGTGCTATTGAGCCTGTTCTCATGCTTGACAGAATTCACTAAAATGAAATTCCAAGTTCAGCATCATTTTCATGGTATAAGACCATAGCTTCAGATAAACAACACAGCACAAAATTTACCCAAGTGAAGTAAACTCTGAAGGGAATAATTGATGATAAAGAGACTTCAAATTGTAATTTTCTGGCCATGGATCATTCAAGAAGTGGATGTATACTATGCATGTCATTGATAAGCTTATTGGAGGATGTTGGAGGATCAAAAGATACATTATGAATAAATCTTTTTTATCTTCCACCAACTGAAGGGAACCATTCTTTAATGCAACACTCTTCCAAACAACTTCTCATAAAGATAATGGATTACAAGTCATTCAAAATATTTTCAGCATAGAAAAATGGAGAAACAAATTATGATATGTCAATGGATAGTGTTGCCGTTGGACTGACAACCTAGTATTATACTTTCACAGAAGAGAATCACGTAAAGTGGACATGAACTGGTAAGGAAAAAGATGGAGTCTAAAAAATTGACCTTGACAACAGTAAACAAAAACAAACTTTGCCACTTTAAAAACACCAAACGTGGGTCACTCCAGTGCCACTTCTGTTCCAACTGATAAGCATTCCCCCTTACAATTATTCCCACTTCTGACCACATTCTGTTTCTTTAAAGGAAAACCAACACAATCCCGACAAGGGATGTACGACTTTCGATCCCTTTGCTTCTGTAACCTCTCATAACTTTTTCCTCTTCAACACTAATTGACGTACTTCCAGATTGGAAAAGGGAGAAATGGAAGAGGAGGAAGCAAGAAATCAGAAGCCAAGGCAACAAACAATTGATTCTGATGGCAAAGAAATTTTAATTGAAGATCGTCAAGCATGGCTGAATCTGACGCTTGGTGGGAGAACCTCATCAACTGATGAAAGCTCTTCTAGTTTGCAGTCAACTCCAAGCCGCAAGATGTTCTCATGCAACTTCTGCAAGAGAAAATTCTTCAGCTCACAGGCCTTGGGGGGTCATCAAAATGCACACAAGAGAGAGAGAGGTGCCACTAGGAGGTCTCACCAGTCACAAAATATGGGATTTCCCCTCTATGCACCTTCTCTCAAATCTCTTATGGTTCGTTCTCATTCAATTGTTCATGAGCAGCATCCAGAGAGAGGTATGTCTACAGTGGCAAGATGTTATCACAATATCTCTGACATCCAAGAGACAAGGTTACCCTTTGCACTTGATGAAGTTAGAAATACAAAGTGGCCAGGAAGCTTTCAAAGGGATTCTCAACCTACAAATCAACCACTGGAACAACAAAAGCTTGACTTGAGTCTCAGGCTTTAGTAAGTTAAACCGTAACATGCCATCTCCAGAACAGGTAATTGTACTTCTGTTCAGCTCAGATTTCCTCCTGAATCAATTATGAAAAACTAAGTTGTTTGGGTATCATCTTGTCATTTATACTTGATTTCCAAGTCAAACATTAGATATCATGATGCAACAGAAAGTGTTAGGTGTCGTCCTTTTGCTGAATATAGTGCTTATTGGTTGCTACCACGTGTTATATTTCAAACCCACCAATGGCATCAGAGAATGTGGCTTTCATTATTAAACTCGTTTTGATCAGTAAAAAACAATTTCATATCCTCCTTAAGTTCTCTCTGAGTTCAACTCTGATGTTATATACTAGGAATTGAGTCTTGCAATACTGGTATAAATCAAGGTTATCTCATGCAAGAGTCACACAAAAGAACTCTGAAATTAGCAGCACAAAGGGAAAGGAATGTATAATATACACAAATCTTATTGTTAATAGTAATGGTTTGCAGTTCAAGAACAAGAATATTATGTTGTTGTTCAACAATCAAAACAATTAATATCATTTTTCCACATTTTAGTGAACTTCTGGTTTTCAGACAAAAAATTTGCATAATTTAGTAAATGCAACAGGTTAGATTGTTTACAGATAAGTGTGAAATCCTACTGATCTGTGTCTGATAGCAGCACCGGAAAGCATACTTCTAGTTGTGTTCATGACTTCATTCTACTAGCAGCCTCAAGTAGTTCTTTCAATTACTAGGTAGAAACAAAGGAAAAATTATATCATTAATACTCTCACCATATGCTTCCTCTCTGTCCATGTCTTAATGAGAAAAGGCACCTTTCTCTACTTCAATTTTTGACCCGAGCAAGAACGTGATTGACACACAACCAAATCAGCACTGAAGGATAGCAGGAAAAGCTAGATCATATTATCCAATTTCACATGTATACTTGCAACGAATAGAAAAAATGTGAAAGAGCACTGACTTTTGGCATCTGGAATTCCATCTACCTTGTAGGTTCCTACCAAATTAACACCAAATGCAAAACAAAAACCTGTGTCAAAGCCAGCATACGAACATTAAATATGACTAATAAGGGCAGACAGTCAGACAAGACTTTTGCTTCCATAATTGTCAGGTCAGGGGTGGATCAAACATATGCAGTTTTATCACTGAATACGGTGATTTAAGACCATTACAGAAAGATCCTTATATTGCATGGCAAGTCTCAGCTAAAGGCTAGCAAGTTTGTGCCATTAGCACAACACGATAAGCTATTATGCTGACACAAGGGTACCGGAGGAAGCTAAGAAAAAAGAGAAGACAGAAAGGGAACAAGAAGTGAAAAAAGAAAAAAAAAGGGAAAAATAAATAAAAGAAAGAAAAAGAGAGAGGCTTTAGCTAAGGTTTTAAATCTCAACTATACCAGTTGATACAGACCAGTATTTATTGGTTCAACCATGTGTCGAAACATATAGTTTAATACCGGTAGAATAGTATTCATTTTTTATTTTCTATTCAATGATATCAGTGACAGAGATCAGTATACTGGTACCGTATTGGTCCAAGAGGTTATCTGAATTGATATTATTTTGATATTTAAATCCCTATGTTTAACTCACCTAAACTTCTTCTCCATTGGAGTCACCCTCTCTAGCATCTCGATTCCATCACTCCCTTGATGGTTAGCTTCTCCTTTCATCCATCACGCTCAGAGCATAGTAAGGTGATTGATTGCTCAAGTCTTGACAATTTGATCCCTCTACAAGTAAATTTGTAATGGTAAATGCATCTTGGTTTGGTTATGAACCAGCATTTAATCTACTTCTAGTGTTTGAAAATTTTTTAAGCTTTTTGAAGGAAACTACCATGTTTCTGTTCTGCTTCTGAGCTGCACCCAAATCCACCCTTTAATTTTCATCTTTGGGGCAGGTATGTTAAAGGTTCTTCTTATACACAGTGTTGAAAGGACAGAGGAACAATAATATGATATGGATGGGGGTCCAAATGTTCTACTTGGCAAGGAGAAGAGAAAAGATATATGGAAACAAACAGGAGAAGAAAAAAAAAATCATAATACTTATGTTGCAATTTTGTGAAAAATCAAATACTGGAAGTGCAACAGAAGCCTAAGCCACTGAACAATATTCCAAAATGTGGTCTATCTAGCAGTAGACACAACTCCATATACCTTTGTGGTTATATGAATGCCTCACATAAGGGTATGTGGCATTATTGTTATAATGTGAAACCTATCATGAATGTGAGGCTGGTATAAGTATGAAAATGAAATCACATATGTGGTATATATTTCCACCTAATAAGTATCATTTTGGTTAATACTATAATTTTTGGCTAATGTTATAAGTGATCCATAATTAGATGATATTCATAATTTATACTTTTACTCATTTCCTATAATTCATCATTTTAATCGGTTCTTAAGTGAATGTCAATGTCATAGCATAATATTTTCTAATTTGGCCTTATCATATGTTTACCTATTAATACTTTATATTTGATTGTATAATTCTTTATATATACTTAATTAAATATTATCTTAAATTTTTAGTTGAACACATATGCAGCCACATATGTCATGAGCACCAAGATAGACCTTGATCTTCCACATAACTATGGCTGCTTTTTGAACATTAAGCCTTACAAACATAAAAAGAACCAATTGTTATAGTTCTAAAGCCTTTAGATATTGTAATGGTAAAATTAAAGAGTTCTATAAGCCTTTGAATCATTGTCAAGTGAATATGTATCTGACATGATTTCTAAGTCTGAATGTTAGAGTCCATGTAACACAAATACATTTCAAAATCAAATAGCCCAAAAAATGAGCTCAAGCCCATGAAAGAAAACATATATGAGAACACAAATTTCATGAAGGGAAAAAGAATAAGGCATTGCACTTTGCACATAATATGTTAACTAAAGATTAAAACATGGTAACACTAATCATAGCCTTTAGTCCCTAAAGAAAATAAATTATTTGTTGTTCCATGCATCACACTTAAGAACTAAAATAAGAATCACACTGTATGTTGGATCTCCTTAAGATTTTTGGTGCTGGCAAAAATTGTATTCTGCAGTTCTCGCACAAAAACTTGAGATCCCTAGCAGGAGCATCTAGTCATTTCCCATAAGGAGTTTTAGGTCCTCATATCATCTTAGAGATCATATTTGCTTCTCCACTACCTTAACCATTTAATAACCTTAAACAAGCCCCTCTTTTATTTCTCTTTATTTTCTATCAAAGAATGTCACATGAAAAGGTCACATTTTGCAGTAGGCTATAAAGTTTCCTTCTCTTTTATATTATTTCATCTGTTATGCTTCACTAATCTCACATATCAATAAAAAAATATCAGTTTAATATAAAAATATGCGTCTTGCAAACCAAATAATTTTAAAATATTTTTCTGCATCATAAATAAAACATTAGAAACATAAATGTTCTAAGTCAACCCACATCTTACTGTGGACTATGGAGTACGGATGAAGATTGAGGTGCCAGGTGACGACATTTCACATTCAAACACAAACAAGATGAGTCTAAAACATCAACCTCCTGGAATTGCACAAGAGTGACTAGTGACTGTGTGATTTGTTGAATTGGATTTGACTATTCAGAGGTTTGTAAGGATCAATGTATTAACATTCTGGAATTGCACAAGTAAGAAAGGCATATTACAGTGTGGCATATTTCACAGGTAATAATCATAAATCAAGGAAAGAGCAAAAGAAAACTAAATAGGAGAGTATACCTTAAGTTCTGGAGTCAGCCACTAATGCTAAGAATTTCGACATTACAAAACCAGAAACCGGAGATGCCTTGAGCTATCCGGCTTAATTATACCCAAATTTCATCAAGACGAGAATAACAGAAGATCTCCACGATGATTACATGCTGATTATACCTAGTAACTTATAATTTTCATTTTAGTGGGAGTTATTTTCTTTACATTTAATGCGAACCCTTCCCGGGCAAAAGAATGCCATCCGATGAAATGGTGAGGTAAATGGTGTCACCGGAGAAGTTGATTCGACCACCCCCAAAACACATTCCCGCCCCGCGCTCCCTTGGGTTCCACCAAAAAAAGGGAAATAATCATGAACTTTTCTCAATCGGAAATAAACAGAGATTGAACTTCTATCACGAAAACTCAAAACCTGAAATGCAGAGACCTCGTATCCATGAAAAGCTGGAATCTTTGACATCGGAATGGAAGTTAAAGTTGGAGGGGACGTCCAAACGAGGCGCTTTTCGCGATTCCTTCTATTACTCGGTATTGGATCCTTGCTGTTCTGGAACTGAAGGGAAGAAGTGCAATTGAGACGCGAAGCGGCAGTGGCGGAGAGGCATGAGACCATAGCCAAGCCCTTGTCATTCTACTTCCGGCTCTCGTACAGGGAGACGGCGGCCGAGCTTGCATGGTGGTGTTTCTCATTTTCCCTTCCGTGGTGGGTGGGGCTTCAGATCGGGCCGGTCAACCCCATCCCGAACCAAGCCAAGTCGAACTCACGCTTCGAATCCCTACGATGCTCGCGCGGTCACGTGTAAAAAGAAAAGCGATCTTGGAATCCCAAAGTCGACAAGAGAATTCGATGATTTCAGTTACACGTCCCCTGCAGCGCATCCTTAGCCGTAGGATTAATCCAGGTCCTGCTCGTCTGCAATGGTCAGTGCAAGAGCAGCATACAAATCGGTTCGGCAACTTAAACAGCGGGTGGGGCCCATCCCCCACCGTGTTGTCGGCAGAAGATCAAATTAACCTCGCAGCTCATCCCATGTTTCCAATCCCAACCTGCCCTTTTTATTTTTTTATTATTTATCATTTTTTCTCGTTTATGTTCCCTTCGTTCTCCTCCTTCCCACCCAAGTACTGCAGTTGTACCGGTCGCTCTTCCCTCCTCGCTCGTCTCTCCCTCCCGCCCTCTCTTTTGTCCGCTTAGATCTCTATTCTTCTTTGCAAATCCCTGGAGAAGTTGTATAACATTCCAGCCCCTCAAAATCCTCGACGAACAACGGCTTCTCGGCCGTAGTTGCGCCTACAAATTGCGCTTTTAAGTTCATTCTGCAGACCAAGCTTCGCAGGTAAGTCCATGGAGAAGGAGCAGGGTTTCTTCTCGGCTCTGAAGGAGGAAGTGGTACGGGGGTTGTCTCCTGCACGGTTGCGGGAGAGGAGCTCGGGGAGGGGCCAGTCACCGGTGGCGGAGGCCGCGGCGATGCTGCTGCCGCGGCGGAGGAAGGCTCATGGTCGCCACTCGTCGCTGACGCTGGCCCCGGACGCTGCCGTGCTGGTTGCGAGGTCCGTGAGCTTTCGGGAGACCCTTGCCCCCCTCATGGAGGGCCCCGACGATGGAGGCGACGGAGACGTCGGTGGCGGCCAGAGGAAGGAAGGGTGGGGCCGCTGGGTGCGGGACCAGCTGTCACGGGCCCCCTCCGTCACGTATTTTCCTTCCGCCGCCGCTAACGCGTCCACCTCGTTCCGCCGCTCCGACCTCCGCCTCCTTCTCGGAGTCATGGGTGCGCCGCTCGCCCCCGTTCATGTCAACTCTGCCGACCTTCTGCCTCACCTCACCATCAAGGATGCTCCCATTGTAAGCTTCGCCTTCTTTTTCTTCCTCCTTTACTCTGTTTACATCGCTCTTTCGGCTCCATTCTTCCGTTCCTGGGCAAAAGCTACTTCTTTTTGGTACTCGCTATATCAGAACATTAATGGGGTTTTCCAGTTTGGTGCTCTCCGATCCCTTGATTTCTTTCCTCGTTCGTTGATATCAAATTCAACATTTTTGGAAGAAAAGCTACAAATGTATAGCCCACCCGCATGTGTCTATGACCTCTGTAGTTCCGAAATGGCATGTTTATGCATTTCATTCGACATCGATGCATCTGTTCCTTTTGGACTCAGTTTATTGTCGCCTATACTTCTATTTAGGAAGTCTCGTCGGCTCAGTACATACTGCAGCAGTACACGGCGGCCTCGGGGGGTCTGAAGCTCCAGAGATCCATCCACAACGCCTACGCCATGGGGAAGTTGAGAATGGCAGCGTCCGAGTTCGAGACAGCGACCAAAATCGTGAAGAACCGTGGCAGCTCATCGCACTCCCCCGAGTCTGGTGGCTTCGTCCTCTGGCAGATGGCCCCAGGAATGTGGTACGTGGAGCTCGCCGTCGGCGGCAGCAAGGTCCACGCCGGCTCCAATGGCAAGGTCGTATGGCGTCACACCCCCTGGCTCGGCGCCCATGCCGCCAAAGGCCCCGTTCGGCCCCTCCGCCGTGCCCTCCAGGTACAGGAACACTTCAATTTATAACATTGGATGCGCTTACGTCTCACATCATCTAGTAATTCTAGAATTGCTCGAGAAAGACGCTATCTTTCGATTAATTCTGAGGCAATTTTGCAAGTAGGGTCTTGATCCATTGACCACAGCAAGCATGTTTGCCAATGCACGTTGTATTGGGGAAAAGAAAGTCAATGGGGAGGATTGCTTCATTCTCAAGCTCTGTGCCGACCCACAGACGCTGAAAGCTCGGAGTGAAGGTCCTGCAGAGATCATTCGGCACGTCTTGTTCGGCTGCTTCAGTCAGCGGACCGGGCTTCTCGTCCACATGGAAGATTCACACTTGACTAGAATCCAAGCCAATGCCGGAGGTGATGCAGTGTACTGGGAGACCACCATTAACTCCTTCCTCAGCGACTACCGCCCCGTTGAAGGTATAATGGTTGCCCATTCGGGTCGTTCCGATGTCACTCTCTTCAGGTTCGATGAGACGGCAATGAGCCATACTAAAACTAGGATGGAGGAGGAGTGGAAGATCGAGGAAGTGGTCTTTAATGTCCCCGGCCTCTCCATGGACTGCTTCATTCCTCCTGCTGACATAAGCTGCGGTTCAGTCAGTGAAAGTTGTGAGCTTCCTCGTGGGGATAGAGGGAAGACCGGTATTGCACACCAGAGAAAGGTTGCAGCTGTTGGGAAGCCACAAGATGCGAGTGATAAGATCATTTGGAGGGTCAAAGTTTAGTAGTGTTAGGGCCATGAACAAGGCGCTGATGCTATTGTTCATATCACCACATTTTCTTGCGCTTACAACAAAGTATAAGTTATTTGATGCAAATTTTAGGTAGCACTGAGAGGCTTGGTAATAGGGGTTGTCCTATGTATATAAGAGCATAATTGTTCACAGGTCTTAATTCTCATCGGCCTGGCTGAATACTTATACTCTGATTGCAGTAAGTGTCTTAGGATTGGTAAGATTGAATTGGGAGAGATGCTTTCTTCCTATATTCTCAGGTTCAACTACATTGTCGCTATTATGCCTTTCTGCTTTTTGATTCTGATACTGACTTGGATTTTGGAATTCCAGTGTCCAGATCTGCTTTCAAATTTGAGATATTTAAGGCTTAAACTTTTCTGTCTTCAATCTCTTCAATCTTCAGGATGATCATGCAAGGACTGGCACCTTCAAATTATAGTTTAATTATTGGTCGAGTAATTCAAATCTATAGATGTTATGTAGTTCTCCACAGATACTAGAACTCCTTGTCGATCGTATTCAGAGATCTTCTAGGGTTGTGTACTTCTGCTAGATCTACTGGTAGAAGTTTTAATTAGCTCATAAATCAACTTCAATTACATGTAAGTCTCTTTACCTTTGTGTGTAATTTATATTGATCTCTAATTTCCAGGCCTTGTGTCTCATGCTTTGATCATCCTTCTATCTGATGGTCTAATCTTTCTCTTGTTGTGGGACAACACCTGAGAGTGTTGGTCACTGGAAAAGAGGTCCACTGGTCATGTCCAGATGGTGCCTTGGGAATGGTGGCATTTACCAGTCTTTATTTACCTTTGTTGACCAAGACCCAGAACCTTGTGCTTTGCCTTGGGCCAGGGTAATGTAAAAAGCATCATTGCATCAAGGACATGAGGATCTCAAGGCCATGTGGTATCCCATCTCATTCATTGCCTTGTTATTTTTCACCCAGATCTTTGGGTGAATCTGATATGTTCACTACCTCTGCAGATGCTGTCCATCTCCTCCCTAATCTGACCATATGAGATGCCTCATATTTGTTCCACTGGGGGGATCTTGCACTTCTTGATGCTTCAAGGTGAAACTTCTCCCAGAAATAATATCATTGATGACCAGAAAGAGGATTGTAATTAAGGAAAATAACATATTGCATCAAAGATGTGAACTTGATGACAAAGATGCACAATTTCGTCAGCATTCTATAACAAGGATCAATGTAGAGGACATTATTAACAATAGTAATATGGATCTTAACACATGAACTGTCTAGTTGTTTTACATTACCTCTGTGAAATTTAGCTATTATATCTAATTTGGTATTTATTATGGTGCAGCTGATTCTTTTATCTCCTAATCAGTGGGTCTACACAAAATTCTGCAATATTCAGGTCTGATATGTGTTCAATACTGTCTGAATCAATTATTACAGATTGATGTGGGAGTTACTGATTGGCCTTGCCCTCAATCAAGCTTAACTTGTTTATTAGATAGATGGGACCCGAACACAATTATGAAGGTTGTTTTCTGCTTGAATCCAAATTGACAGGAATCATTTGCTTCAGATTTGATAAGACTCACCTAAACTAATGAGCATTTTGTTTTCCAATGACTATAAATTTATTACTTTTGTTCTTTTTACATCTTAAAGTAACAACTTTAGCATGTGTAGACAACAACTGTTACTATCAAACAATGCTTGTCTTTTTAGCTGCATTAAACATGTAGGCCACACAGGGTTTATGCCTCCTGTATTAACCTGTAGCCTTCACATGCATATTCCTCTCAAGTTTAATTTCTTTCTTTTTTATTGTTGAATTTGCAGGTATTTTGATTCTTTTGAGCTCATGCCAGTCCCATGATCATACTGTCACAAGTGAGTACCCATCTTTTAGTCTTCCAAGGAGTCAAAGTTACAGTCACCAAGCATGTACTGGAAAACCCAAAAAGAAAAAACTACAGAAGAAGAATAAAATACAATGGTTATGCCCAAGTGCCCAAGTACCAGTTAAAATGTATATAATTGGTAGCGTGGTATCAGCCAATTAGCATTTTGTAGCTACTGACATATCACACTGACTCAGTCCCGGTGAACTTTCAGCCATCTTTGACAGGCATTAACAGTGGCACCTATATCCCCATGTGCTTCGTCCTCCCACAGTTGCACAAAATGAATGACACAGGAAAACAATGTAGGCAGATAAAGTTTACCCTCCATCGGACAAAGTATACAGTCCTGCAATGTATCGAGGTACTCAACTATTTGTGCAGATCACTGCAACCAAATTAAAGCAAAAAAAAAGAAGCTAAGATTTGTTCCTTTGACAGTGCTGAAGAAATTGACACTGATGATGGTATGTTGACACCTTTTCCTCTCAAATCCCAAGTGAAATGCTGATGGGAATGCTTGTCTTTATCCTGGGACATACAGTAGCAAATTAATGTGCGACCAACTCCCTTTGAGATCCGACCATGTTGGTCTCATTGTCATTGTATTTTCTTTCTTCTTTGGTTCTTGTGGGGAGTTCTTGATTGGACTTTGATGTTGACAGGGAACTGTTACGGATACTAAGCTGCAAGTCCCTCACCCAACACTGATGTTTTCTTGAAGATCAACGAGGCAGATCAGCTTATAGGATTTGGGTGTTCATCAGACAACAACTGAAACTTTTGAGTTGATCGGGAGTTGGAAGGTAGGAGACACGAGTGCGAGGAAGATTGCGAGTTTCCCTGAGCTAGAAAAGATCCTTGATGTGCTGCGATGAGAGTGAGCTTCATCCGGTCAAGGGTCTACAAATTTCAACGCCATACACACACTTCTGTTGATGCCGAGATTATGGACCGGAAATGCAAGGTGGAAGATAAGTAGGAGATACAGACAAGACGTATGTACTGTTTTCCCTGCAAAGTTTCGGTGGCTATTGCTTCTGCTGATCGAAATTCTAGTACTAACAGTGACTGATATCTGTTAAGCTGAGACATCCTCTGCTTCTGCAGCCCCATCTTAAGCTAATGTAAGTTGATGTGCATGCCTCTATTCTCAGAAGATTAGTGCCATCTACCTTATAATACTGAATAATTTGTCAAAACATCCATCATCATCATCATCATCATCTGTTAGACTGTGTTCAGAAATAAACATAGTGCACTAATTCTAATGAAAATGGACAGCATAATTGTAAGGGAATTGAAGTTTTTATCCATGAGCAAACTTGGAATTGAAGGTTTGTTTTGCTAATGATGCTCAAGTGCATTAACATAGATTAGAGTTCTGCTTACCTTGGAGAATAAAGAGAAGAAATGCAGCTTACTTCTTGGGTTTGTTTTGCCATATGTTCTCTACAATTCTCTAAAAGAAAATTATGCCCTTTATTATTGTCTTTTAATTCTCCTCATCTTTTTTTTTTTTTTTGGCCAATGTTTATACTAAATTTCTCCACTTTTCAAAAAAGAGACCAAATCGAGTCATCACCCGATGCGATGAGAGTTAGCGCAACTCAGAAAACATTCAAATAATTATTTACAGTATAAAACACAGCCCCGTGGCTTTGCAGCATTCATCATCACTACATATTTGCTCACAATCAACAAAAAGTAAAACTTGATGCTACCGTGATTGTTTTGTTCACATAGTTTCACAACAATCTTGTGAAAAGTTTGGAATCTCTTTGAGCCGATTGACAAGGTTTGTGTTCAGCATCCGATGCTCGTCTTGGAAGAACATTTGGCGACTAGTTTTCCATCTCAAACATAAAAGAGGACTGTCAACGTGAGAGAAATTACAGTAAGACAAACAACTATAGATGGGAGTTCTGCTTACCTTCAGAGATAAAGAAGAAACGTAGCTTAATTCTTAGGGTCGTCCTCTTTTTTACCATACTTTTCATGCCTTATCGATGCACATAAAAACCATTTTATGTTCATCTTTTTCTTGCCTCTCGAGAGGCAACATGGAATCAAACTCTAAACCTCAAAAACCATCATGTAGTAAAATAAAGAATCAAGACTCATGGCTTGATTCCTTCTTAACACTATTGATAGAGACTTGGTTCTTTCAAGTTTGGGAACACAATTTATAGTCCAAATCACTCTCTAATTCATTGTATATGGAGATTCAGATATTATATATATATATATATATATATATATATATGGAATATCTATTACTATATCACAACGGAGCACAAATTGCCTCTAGCATTGGAGCAAAACAAAGCATGTAATCAAGAAGGCCACTCCCCTCTTTAAAAAATAATAATAATGAGATTAGTCAACCAATTGATTATCTCATTTTGTCGTTGCCCATAGTCATATTGGAGATCAATTGATGGGCAAAGGCACGTGCATGCATGCAAGGATACGTAGTGCATGAATATGAAGAGTAAATTGAGTATGATCAAGGTGCACAAATATTTACCAATAAATCGACACAAAGTTATGCACAAGGGTGAGCAAATCCTTGTTTTAATCCTAACTTTCATCGATATAGAAAGCATTTAAAGAGTAACACACTTTATTAAAAAAACAAAAATTAATCATGATAATTTTTCTAAATGGTAAACCACCAAAAATTTATTATAATGTTACCAAGTATCGATACACACTCTTGTTATTTTTTGTTTTAAGCTATAATGAGTTATTTACGATGACAATATCGATTGAAAATTTTACCTTTTTTTTTTATAAAAGATAATTTTTTCAACTATACGAGGAAATCTCTCTATTCTGTTGAGGTCCTCTATTCTATTGAGAGAAATCTTTCCTAATATGTATAAATAGGAAAGGAGCTAAAGTACTTCAATAAATTTTTTTTAATAATTGTTATGATATTAGAGCAGTGAGAAAAGCAAAGCTTCGCTCTTGTCTTGTCGCTGTGAAAAGCGAAGCTTCGCTCTTGCTTTTGGCCAGCGACCAACGTCGCTAAGCTTCGCTCTTGCCGAAGGGCAGACTTAAGGGGAACGAAAGGAACCCTTACAACAGCAACCGCAGTAGCAGCAGCAGATAAAGTATTTCAATAAAGCTTTTTCACTTCTTCAATAAAGCTTTTCAATAATTGTTTTTATCTTCTATTCTTTTTATCACTTTTGATATGAAGATAAAAATATTATTTCTTTTTTCTTCTTTTCGGGAGTCCAATAAAACATGAAGAAAATGATATGTTATATAATTAGAATTCGCTAGAATGGCTGGGCCTCAATTTGCCATCATTTAAACGAACTCATGCACTTAATGATAAGTTTTAAACGATAAAACATGGCTTAGCCTCTCTTCCATGGTAAGGTGCTTAGATATTATTTTTAAGGTGATTGGGACCAATCATGTATATCTTTCTTACTTCAAGTGAAATGTCGTAAAGCCATCAGTTGTCATAGAAATCTTATGGGTTTACACCACAATAGTGACTTAGTGATTGACATTCAAATGCTAAGAATAAAGATATTTATGTTCGTTTCATACAACGGATAAGATTGCTTGACTTGGAGATTAGGGTTTAACTCTTGAAAATAATATTTATTGACCCTTGAGAGCATCATGCACTGAATTTAACTTTCTAGAGATGAAAAAAAAGGAAAAAAAAAAAAAACTTCTTAGAGATAAGCTTTTACAACATCATCACCACTTTTGCTGATGCTGAGATTAGTAGTCTTCCCCTTGCAAATCTTTGGTGCTTGTTACTTTGTTCTCCTTAGCATAGGAGGCAGAATTATCCTATAACTACATTTTGTGAAATGGATAGGAAATATGAAACCAATTAACATCGAGTAAATACTTTCAGCTTGGGCTAATACATGTTGATGTTTACATCCTCATAAGTTGCCATTGGTGATGTCACACTAGCACTATACAAGTTGCCATTGCTTTTATCATCATTCATCAACCTGTGTTTAGAGAAGAAGAATGAAATCCTTGCTAGTTTCAGAACCAGCTAACTTTGTATTGAAATGGACAATAAAATGGATCACATGAAATGATGGATCCTTGTTGTAACTTCGGACCAAGTACAAATGAAATGATTGATACATGTTGTGAGTCATAATTTACAAGAGAGAGCACAAAGCACCAACACTTTGCAATATTCAAATACATATTTGCTCCAATCGAATCGACTAAATCTTGATAGTCATGTGACATATCTCGGAAGACAATCTCTTGAGCCTTCCTGTTTTCTTCCAGCTACAAAACATGGAAGACTATTATTAGCATAAGATCATAATAAGGGTAGAGCTAAAGCTGATGGAAATCGTACAAGGGAATTTTACTTACATTATGGCCCCTTCAGGAATTTCCTAGGGGACATTATATTAGTTAATCTCTTTTCTCTTGAAAACAGAAAGATGCTGGAAGAAGAAGAAATTGAGTGCAAAATATTTATATACGAAAAAAAAACATATTCATAATAATAACTATAAAATATATTTAGGAGAAAGATTAAATTCAAAATAATTTTTAAACGTACTTTTCTTTCCCTTCATGATGGGTGAGATGGGATCAGACTTTGAACCTCAAAAATAGAGTGGTAGGACGATGAGTGGTAGGACGCGTCGTCGTAATTTCTCCTCTAATTTTATGATGGAGATGGAGATAGATTGAGGTTCTTCGAAAACATGGATGATTTATAGCTAAAAAAAAATTTTGATTCATTGAACATGGTTAGTAAAGCAAATCTAGAAATAGATTTCTATTTATGAGTAAATAAGAATCAATGTATATTAATAAAACATGCACCAATGTTTACGTAACCCTTCTAACATGACAAGTTATTATATCGATAATTTTTAATTCAAATTTGATCCATCATACATCGACTAATAAGATCATTTAATTTCTAAAAAGATTAAAGTTCTCAACATATGTTTTCTAAATATTCAAAGCTACCCAATTGTATTTGTTCATAGATATATCATCATTTATTTGTTCATAGATATTTGTTCATAAAAATATGTTTTTTTTTTCGTCCCTATTATTCTCTTTCATTATACCACAAAAATTATTTTTATAATATTATATGTATTATTTTTACGGTTTTAAAAATATTAGATTTTTCACTTAGACTAGTAATTTGACAATCCAAAACTTGAATGAATCTCTGGTTATTTAGGATAAAAATATTTAGGTTAAAATTGTGGAAGGTAGCTTTTTGTTATTGGCTGCCATTAATTAGCAAGCCAATAATTATTGGTTCATCTGAAAAATGAGAAATGGCTCACTATTATCTGAAGAGAATAAGCTTATCAATAATACCATTAGACTCTATTGGGAAAAACCACTTGTAGGATGATTTAAGCTAAACACTGATAGATCCTCAATTTTGAAGGAAGGTGGCTTGGGATTCATCACCAGGGAGGGATCACGAAGGAACATATATATATATATATAGCTGCTGGACTTCAATATCTCAGAGGCAAAATAGACCTCCAGTGTGAAGCATCAACAAATAATTGAAGCATCTTCTTGTAGAGATGAATTCTGAAATCATAAAAATGCAACAATGTCACTATAAACAACATACCATTCAAAATATCTTTCATCTGCACACTGCTACAGACAATACAACCTTTAGTGTCATGCAAGATGAGGATTTACATGTCTAAATCCAATTAAACTGGCTACTACCCATCTTTCTGCCATCAGACTGCCCCCAATTGCCACGACAGGTCAACTTCCAAGTCCCATTTGGCCATTGGATTCTGCCTTCTGGCAAACATAGATAGATCTGCTGCTGTCCATTGCAAAGGTGGTGGTGCAACTTTAAGAACAAGACAGAGAGAGATCCACGTGCTTGGTTGGGATCAACAACAACTCATCCTTCTTTATGTTTTTGTTGTTGTCGAAGTCAACAAGAATTATCCTATACAGTGTTCTTAAACGCCACCCTTTTCATTATTTATTTCCAACACTGACGAGTTTCCAACTTCCAGAAATCTTTGATTGAGATTTGGGTCGAACGATTAATCTTTCCCCCCCAAAAAAAGAATAAATAAATCGAATTATATAGCCAAATAGCAATAACTCAAGAAAACACAGCAGGTATCGTACCACCCACGCGCCCAAACAATCCAACCAATCTCTCGAGACTGAGTTCGATCTGACCGACCGCTATAACCACCACGAGAACCATCCTCTTCTCCCTCATAAATATCTCTCTCTAAAGTAGCTGCTGCACCTCCTCAAGCTATCACACAACCATGGGAGGAAACCCCCGAGTGTTCGACCTCTCCCATGTCGCCCTCCACACCACCAGGAACGATTGTTGGCTTGTCATCAATGGACAGGTCCTCTCTCTCTCTCTCTCTCTCTCTCTCTCTCACACACACACACACACACACACGCACACGCACACACACACAACGATGACATGTTCTTGAGATCCTATGTGTATAGGTGATAGATGTGACAAAGTTCCTGGAAGAGCACCCGGGGGGGGATGAGGTGCTGCTTGAGGCGTGCGGCAAGGACGCGACCAAAGAGTTCGAGGCCATCGGGCACAGCAAGGCAGCAAACGGCCTTCTGCTCAAGTACAAGGTGGGAGTAATGCGGGGTTTCAAGCACGCCGATGCTGCCCCTGCCGAGGATGACGCCGGAGAAGGCACCAAGGCGCGAGCACATGTGATGACCGGTTCGGCCATCAAGGATGACAAAAAGATCAGATGCCTTGGGGCGATCGAGTTCGTATTGCCTCTCGTGGTTGCTTCCTTTGCTTTCTGGTATCGTTATTCTGCTGGCCTGACAGGGATGACCAAGTGAAGTTGGAACCCCTCACTCGAATAAGTGCTCTTTGTCTACCGGCAGAACATCTTGGAATCGTTGTGTCGTATCAGTGATGCTTTGTTTGGTTATCATCTACTTGTGTTTCGATGGATTTAGATTGAAATTTAATCGAACAGTTTCAATATCCTCCACCAATATCTGTATACATTTCAATCTGGAACAGGGCAAGAACATGGAATATAAATATATCTACTCTGAGATTTAGTCTCAGGAACAGCACTGGACCGATGCACAGCTTCACATACAGTAATTGAAGTCGCGTTACCGATATGAAGCACAGCAAACTGTTTGATTTGGAGATATTAAGCGGATTATATATCCAAACACCCTGACTCAAATAAAAGATCACGATTCCATGAGAAAGAACAATCCCAATGTTCTCCTTCTTTCAACTTATTGCTGCTGCATTCAAAGAGAAGAGGAAGAGGAAAAAGAAAAAGGCTTAATAACAAGAATCTCTGTTTTGAAGACTTTTCTTGATCCCACAAGGATTTCAGAACCAAATACCGTCTCAAAGGAAGACACAGATAAACCACATTGTTGGACATCCATAAGTGCAGCCCTCGATCCAAAGTGTTTTATGCAATTAACAACCTGATTTCAGCGTCCAATCGGACTTGTAATTTGCCATTTCGTCATGAATTGATGATGGTCTCACTGCTATGAGAAGCAACGAGCTTGCTCGTAAACTAAAATCATCATCCTCGAGAAAATTACATCCAGAATATGAACCTTGATTAGCTACTTGATAGCTTTCTGTCAACATGTATAAAACAGCACGCCGATCATCAACGAAAAACAAAGATCCTGGAACAGGTTGGTATCCATTTAAATCATGAAAACAAACTGATTGTAGATAATGTTACGAGTACAAGCACTTTGTAGCATTACAAATCAATCTAAAATGTTTTACAGCGAAGAGCACAAAGAAGCCACTGAAACTAAAAGCAAGAGATCGTGTGATTCATTGTAGTTATGAAGAATCGGATTCTGTTCCTAAACTGCAATGTCATACCGTATGTGCCTGAGAAGAACAGGGATGACAATGTCTGGAGAACTAAGCTGGGGCAGATGGCCCTCGGAGGACATAACCTCGACGATTGACTCGCCCCCAAGGTTCCTGTGCAAGTACTCAGACACCACAACAGGGACTGCAAGATCCTTGCTGCTCTGCAGGATATGGCACGGTACCATAACAAGCCCAAGTATCTCCCTCAGGTCACTCTGGAAGATTGTCTGAGCCACACACAAGGCAATGTCAGGGCGAATGTTGAAAAGCGTTCTGCTGAACTCTTGGACTGCCACGGAGTCCATATCTCCGCCGACAGCTAGTGGTGCAAATCCAGAGACCCAAGCCTTGTAGTTCGATCTCATGGCATCAAAAAGTTGGTCCAATTCTTCCTGTTCAAAACCCCCAAAGTAGTCCACATCGTTCAAATACCTGCAAATTCAAAAAAGTAGACTGTTTAAGATATAATCACCGACCTGAACAATGAATTAGAAGAGTATGACTATCCATAAGCAGAAACAACCACATGCACTTAAGAATTGAATGCTGCGTCACGATGTTTTGAGCCCAGAATATTTAGCAACACAAACTCTTCAAAATTAAAAGTTATTCTTGAGTAATTAGGCTGCAAATCAGAAGAATCATGCATGTAGATGCTATTCTTTTGTTCATTATGGGGAACTTTAGCAACTCACAATTCAACTTTAAAAAGCCATAGTAATGTCTGCATCATAAAGTTCAATTTTTCTATAAAGCATGTAACCATCATGCAAACGCTATGCGCTTACAAGTTTCAGCTTGAGACCACAAAGCGCTTGGGTTCTTCAGGTTCAGTATGAATTTGGTAGACCACAAACCATAATGGTAATTGAAGTAGTCAAAAATTGGACTTTTGGTCATTTGTTGGTTCTTTGTCTAATCATCTCAATCCTCCAACAGCAGAACCCAAAATCTACATTAAATTTTATAACAGTGGAGGTCTGAATCGTCTAACGTACTCCCCTGATTCAGATCACAAAAAATTAGGTCTAACATGTCCGTTCAAATCACTGGATCATTCCATCAAATTATAAAATTTTCATGTTCTCTCTGAGGTCTTCACTCCAAGAAAAAAAAAAAAAAAAAATATATATATATATATATATATATATATATATATATATATATATATATATATATATATATACTTGAATCTCAAAAAGAAGTTAGTCAATTAGCTGTTCCAGAGTCGTCCATCATTATTTCAGCCCCTTCTCCTGCTAGACTAAAGATCAAACTTCTCAAAGTACTATCTAAATTATGGAGATATCCAAGCAAGATATGGAATCCTCATGTTGAAGAATCCCAATATACAGTACCTTAGTTTAAGATCTTCTGAAAAAATTGGAATGACAAGAAACAAACCCTCACGCATCTTTTATTTCTTCTAAAAATTTGATTTTGTTCCACAATCCCACAAAGAAAATAGTAAACAAACCCTCACGCATCTTTTATTTCATCTAAAAATTTGATTTTGTTACACAATCCCACAAAGAAAGTTGTAAAGTAGGAGTTCCAGAAGCCTGTCTTCTTGATTCAATCGTCCTTGTGTCTTTCCCTCAAGAACACTCGTTTGGGACGGAGATATCCAAGCTAGAAGTGGAACTTCCATCATGAATAGTCCCAATTTACAAATGATGTGTTAATTTCATTCACAAGATTGCACAAACAAGCCGATCACCGTTAGAATTAGAGAAACAAGACGGAGGTACACCAGCATAATAGTCACGGATTAATTAGACAGTAGGCGGCGGCCGCCGCCATCATAAGTTCCTCCCAAACTTTTCGCGGTGATATCAATTAGGTATAGTGTATGGTTGCGTAGGAAAAGAGACCCAACAAGAATAAAGAAGGTGAAAATACGATAAGGGGCGCACGCACACCTTGGGGAGGCGCTGAGCATGACGAGCTTGGAGAAGAGGTCGGGGCGGGAGATGGAGGCGATGGCGCCGATGGCGGCGGAGACGGAGTGGCCGACGAAGATGCAGGGGCCGAGGCGGAGCTCCTCGAGGATGGCGAGGAGGTCGAGGGCGTAGCCTTCGAGGGTGGTGTAGCGGTCGAAGTCGAAGTAGTCGGGGTTGGTGGTGCCGGCACCCATGTTGTCGAAGAGCACCACCCGGTACTCCTCCACCAGGTGCGGCACCAGGTGCTTCCACACCGACTGGTCCGTCCCGAACCCATGCGCCAGCACGATGGTCCCCCGCCCCCCATCCGCTCGCCCGATCACCCTCAAGTTGTGCGCCTCCTCCACGATCCCCATCTGCTCTCCTCCTCTTCTGTTTCCCTCTTCCCTTCCCTCGCTACTATGGTACCCTCTTTAATCTTTCAGCTACCTAAGTATCTTCTTCTCGAATAGCAAATAGACCAAAAACCGCAATTTGTCTATGATTCATCATTCGACCACACGCATCGCCATCAGGACACGACTCCCTCGAGGCACAGGCGACGGTCGGTTTGGCTGCGTCGCACCGCACCGCACCGATCTGACGATGAGAGCCGCCAAGTGAGTGGGGGTGACATCTGGAACCCTACGGGTCCCACCGAGGGATCAACATTCCTCCAGCCGCGAGGCGGGTAGGTTCTGTCCACGTAAACAAAAATCTGGTGCCTGTGCACGGACGAGGAGGAGGCAACGTGGAGCGTTCCGTGCCGTTCAGATCAGCGTGACTGAGATGAAGCCACGCGGTCGTCTTACCCGTACCCATTTTCGTGAAAACTCGAACTGGGCCCCCACCGCGTTTCGCGGCACGAACGACCAGCCCGATGTCTTGAGGATGTGGATATCGTGATTAGATTGCGTCGAGTTGGGTTCCCTCGCACGTACCACCATGAGTGCCGATCCGGCACGTCGGTCGAGCCAGCAACGCCGTCCCGCTACCGGACCTCGCTCCGGGCCGGCCGTCGCATGTGATCAGTGAGCACCGTCGCCACACGTACGGTGACTGATCGACATGAGGAGGGCGTCCGTCCGTGACTTGCACACCCTCCGTTGACTACATCGAACACTGGACCCCACCCGCTACTTTAAGCACATGACATCCTTCTTATGATAAGACATTATGCTCATCGAGTGTCAGAGACCAAATGGGAGATACAAAGCTCGGTCAAGAAAAATCATATCACTTATACATTAAAGAGGCAATTATACCGAATAAGACAAGTCGACGCAAGAAACGACAGGTCCTAATACATCGGACGACTCACAGGAGAGACACGAGAGCCGCTGCTGTGCCAGACTGTAGCGGTTGGGCTGCTACGTCAATATTTAATTTGCGGCCCACTTATGGAAATTAAATCTCCATTATTGATTGCCATATGAACAATAAGATAAGCATTCAAGGAAGCATCTTTCAGAACCACCAGCATTAGAGAGAGAGAAGAGAGAGAGAGAGAGAGTATTCATGAATATATATATAAATATATATTTAAGAGAATTTAACTTAAAATTTGATAGGATTCAATAATCTATATAGAAAAGATGAGGGAGAAATATAAGATAGATAAAAAAGACTTCCTACCTTATAGTCACTCTCAACCGTGTCATTTGGTGCGTCATCATTTGAATTCTTTTCTAATTAGATTATCGAATCATCTTCAACTCAGTTTCTGATTCCTAATTTTCTAGTGCGTCAACATTTGGAATCTTTCTAAGTACAACAACAAATCATTTTTTATTCGGTGTCTGATGAACCGTCCTCTATTTTTTTTTTCTTGAAAAATTAAAGAGTATTTTAATCATTGTCATTTCTTTGATTTGAGTCCCACCGAAATGCTAATTTAAAGGGAGAGACATTTCCTCTATTGAGAGTCACATCGAGCATCTCACAGCTTTTACGTAGACATGCTAATTTAAAGGGCTCCTCATAACCAACTTGAACATTTCAGTACTCGGGAATGGCAGCATAAAATACTAAACAATCATTTTGAGGAAAAATTTACCATCAAATAAAGGTCAGTGTTGTCTTTCACAGTATACATTTTGTAGTTAATCACCATCATGTTTAGTCTAATCAGTAAAATGGGTAACACTTTTTAAATTTAAATCCTTCCAATTCTTCAGCATTTAACTTGTAAAACCACATTCAACTTGAAAAGGTCATCACTCATAGCATCTACCACTAGTAAATTCCTTCCCTTGGCTAACTTCCCAAATTTACATTATCCAAGGATCACATGTATGCCATGAAACCAACAATACACAGGCCAAATTTATTTTTAGAGATCAAGTTTAACAAATGGTCCCGTGACATGGCCAAAACTTCTAGATCATTACCATGAGAAACCTCTACTGAGCTGCAGATTGATTGCACAGTGAAACTGCTCCCAAAGTCTGCAGCAAATTTTGTCCAGAAAGTGTCAGCTTCAGTTTTGTACCACAGAATGCTGCAATTAAGAAAGCAGTGTTTAAGGAACCACTGAGCATATAAATTGCAAAACGATGCTTTAAAGAAACATAGTGTTTTGGGTGTATGTGAGTGAAAATCTAAATATCCACATGCTTGGTTAGTGCATTGCTGCACAAATAATAAATAGATCTTAAGTTCGCATCATGTACATCGTTTAATATAACGAAATACTTTTTCAATTAAAAAAAACCTTTTTTCTTTCTTTTTATCTCTCTTTTGGAAGGGACACCAGTTTTGTTAATAGGCCTCAAGTTCGCAAGCTTGGAATAAGACCCATTTGAATTTATTAAGCCCACTAAGAAGCTTTTGATAGTATTCATCATCATGCATTCAAAGTCAACATGCAAAATTGGCTGCAGAACATAAGAAAACTTTGCCTGGAAAAGGGTAAAAGCTTGAGTGTAAAATGCCTTCAGGTGACTCGGGTTATCTAAAAACACTATCCATGCTTACGAGGAGTCTAGAAAAGGTTCAACAAAGAAAGCAACATACAAGCCACCGCTGAAGCATCCAAGTCGCATGTACCAGATCCAAATACCATTGTGCAATCACTAGCCAATATACCGCACAAAAGTCACTGCACAAATGAGTTGAGCAATTGATGAAAAAGCAAGAAACTAAAATCATTATCAACAACAGTAAAATAACAATAAACCGTTATTTGGAGTCTGCTAATTGTCAACAAAAAAAAGAGAAGTATCTGCTTAATAAAAACAGACAAATCGCACAATTGATGATCCATTTGTTTAACAAGTATTCTAGCCCCTTTCTAAATATGACATTTCTAGTTCTAATAGCTTCATTAAGATCCTGTTTACTGATAAAGCACTATCAAATGCATACAAACCCAGGAATATGTATTCTCATAACAACTTCCTAAATAGCATAAAATAAGGAATATGGATCTTAACCGATTTAGAAATAGAGATAGGCCGTCATCCGAAAGTGACGTGAGGCACCTTTACCACATAAGTGTCCCGAATTACAAATTGTGGGTTAGGTTGCGCAGAAGCAGCCCATCATATCAACACTCAGATGTGGTGCCAAGTAGGCAAAGGTTCTCTCATTGTTTTGGATCAATGGGAGTAAAGAATTTAATCCGAGAACAAAAAGTTAGATTAACAACTTGGAATATAGGAACACTTTTAGGGAAAAGATTAGAATCGATAAACACTATGATCAAAGAAGAATAAATATTATTTGCTTACAAAATACTAAGGCAAAACTAGAGAGATTGATAATACTGGATTTAAAATTTGGTATATTGAAAAAGTTAAATACAAAAATGACATAGAAATTGTTGTTGATAAGGATCTTAGAAGATTATTGTAGATGTAAAAAGATTTGGAGATAAAACTATAGTTCTAAAGGTTATGAAAGGACAAGATGTTTTGAATATCCTTAGTGCTTATACCCCTCGAGTCGGATTGGATGATCAAACCAAAAGATAATTTTAGGAAAGCTTAGATGATATCATTCAAAGAATACTTATAACTGAAAATTTTATAATTGGAAGATATTTGAATAGTCATGTAAGGAAAATATATAATTAATATAAAGGGGTGCATGAGGCCTTTGGTTATAGAGAGAGAAATGAAGATGGTGGTATGATTTTGAATTTTGCAACTTCATAAGATCTTATAATTGTAAATACTCACTTTAAGGAAAAAATATGAACATTTAATTAATTACAAGAGTGGTCAAAACTGTAGTCAAATAGATTTTTTTTACTAGAAAGGTAGATAAAATTAATTATAAGAATTGTAAAGTTATACCTAGCGAAAGTTTAACGAATTAACATAGTTTGAAGATATTATATATTTACTGTAGAAAATAGAAAATAAAAAGATAGTAAAAAAAGTTACTAGGATTAGATGGCGAAATTATAAAGATGATATAATATAAACATTGTTAAAATAAGATGAAAAGAAAGATAACTTGGAACTTAGATGAGGATAAAATTAATATTATTTTGACTACAATAGTTAATAAAATTAAGAGCTTAACAAAGGAGATTCCTGGTGAAACTAAATGTAAAGGTGTAATCTTAAGAAAAAGTTGGTGATGGTGTGAGGAAGTTCAAAAAATAATTTTTACTAAACGATGATATTTTAAAGATTGATCATGGGATACTTATGAGACTAAAAGAAAAATTTTATAAGACAGTTGTGAGACCAACAATACTTTATGGATCTGAGTATTGGGCAATTAAGAAAAAACTTATAAAAAATGTTTATGTTGCCAAGATAAGAATGCTGAGATGGATGTATGAAGTTACTAAGAACTATAAGAAAAGAAATACACTTATTCGTGAACAACTAGGTACCGTTTCGATATAGAATAATATGAGAAAAAATTGTTTAAAATAATATAGGCATTTGCTGAGAAGACCTCTGGATATGATAGTTAGAAGAAGTAAAATAATTGATACTAGTGGAACGAGGAGAGATAGAGAAAGACCAAAAAAAACTTCAATAAAAACTATAAATAAATATCTAAGTACTATAAATTTAACTAAACATATGATTTTTTACCAATCTTAATAGCGATAAAAAATCCATGTAGCCGGCCTCAAATAGTTGTGATATACAGTTTTGTTGTTGTTGTTGTTAATAATGATGTTTATGACAATCATAATTGACTAAAGTGGACAAAATTTTCAAATGGTATACAAAGTAAATCACAACATAAAATATTAGTCTTTATACTTATGCTATTAAGTTAGTGAGATTTTAATATTATATTATATTTAAAACAAGCAATGCTTTCATAAATCCTGGGAGTGGGAGCATATCTAATCAAGGGCATTTCTTTTACGATAATAGGAAAGATCAAAACACTTATTTTGCCTTAGTGACACCAATAATAGGTAAATTTGCTGGCTGGAATACATGTGTTGTCAATAAATTATGTTGCTGATGATGCACTTTAATAAATGCAAAATTGTAAATGTTTTGTGAAAATAAAAAATAATATGCATTCAAAACTATGAAGTAATGACAAGTCATAGTGCACAACTATTTGGGATCAGCAAATCTTAATCTATAGAGATTAAAATACAACTTCAATATGTTTGATGATTTTTCCCCTTTTCTTGCTTTGATATGAGAATACATATAACAAAGTCCACTATGTAGGTCATCAATGATCTTTGGGGTGATGTCTTCCATATATAATCATATTATTCATAAACTAGATTTTTAGAATTATTGAACTTGGTGAAGTCCGGATTTTTTTTTTCGTTCCAATTTTTTTCATAATAGTCCAGTTACCTATAATGTATTCTTAGTTTCTTAGATCAAAACAAGTGGCTAAATATAAAAAAATCCCATATAAGAAAAACCTAGTTAAAGTTTAAGATCACGAACTCATTTTAAGCATCAATCCAAGAGACAAACAAGATTTTGATATGTATTACGTATATGTACTACAAACACATCACCGTGAAGTTAGGTTTTATCCTTTTCTTCATTTTCTTATGCACTTCCCTCCCTTTGTTTATTACTCCATTGCAACATAATCATTGCATATTTCCATTATTTTTTGATAGTTTTTATCGTTATATCATTACTGATTTCTATGTCATAAACTCAAATTTTCTTCCTTTATCCAGTTCAACTCAATGCAGTCTGCTAGAACAATTAGAAAAACTCCTCATTGTGATCAATCCAATTGATAAATACAAAAAAAAATAAAGAAATCAAAGAAACTCACCCATCAAGGTAACAACAAGTGTTGCCCAAAGAATAATTTGGATAGGACGGCCATACTGAATTTGATACTGGGACCTTTGCAGTTGTCTCTGGAAAGCTCCAAGACACCCATAAAGCTGCTTATCATTAATATCCTCTCTACAGTATCTTAGGCAGCTCTTGCTTCTTCCGTAACATGCATTGATTTCCTATAGCAACAACCAAATTAGATGTTCTAAAGCAAACTGCACCTAACATCTAAAGCAATGAACATTGCGTAATTAAAGAAACACAACAGGATTTGCTTACCTGACCTAATTGATCATTTTTCAATGGGATGTATCCCACCAAACTATGTTGAAATCGACCTCTCCAATTCCCAAGTCCATTTCTAAGCCACCTCATCCTAGGTGTTGATTCCAAAGCGTCTGATAATGCAGCAGAACTAAAAATCGCTCGGGATACGAAATTAGGTCTATCATCGGGTAATCTCCCAGGTGTATCCTCACCCTCATCAGGGATCCCAATGGCCCATGATCCAACATCAGTTGTGGCACATGATGCATGACCATGCAACCTCTCATCCCTGGTCTCCCGTCTACAAGACTCACTTGATTGGCAAGAAAAATTCTTCATACAGTCAATGGAAGCCTCTCCATTCATATCAACAGTACTGTTCCCGACTTCAACGCCACCAAACGAAGAAAACTTGGGCACATCTTCGGCTTGCAGTGGACCAGATAGAAAACGTGCAAGCTCATCCCTTTCTCCGTCATTCAAACGGACCCACGCGACAGCAGTCTCACCCAGCTCCAAATTGGACTGCCTCAAACAATCTTCCACCATGGATATCTGACTCCGAATAGCCACGATGAATTTGTCATGCCGAACTCTCGTGTCTTCTCCCGCTGAGCATGCATCATCATTCGATCTCACAGCCCGTTCCAATTCCTCGAGCTGCGTGATCAAGAAGGGGTGGATAAAAAATCTGATTTTGAACATATCCAGTTTCGCAGGAAACCCTAGGTAATGCAACCCAACATGGACCAGAAATCACCTGCCACTTTGCGGTCCCAAGAGCCGTGCGAAGCTCTGTACGGAGCTCGCCGGATGCGAATTCGACTCCCGTGGTAGCCTTTGCTGCGTTATTCCGCTCCTGGATGTACAAACGGTAAAGCGACTCCATCCTACAGATCGTGGAAGAAAAGAAACCGTAAAACCCCATCAAATTCAAGGAAGAAGAAAAGAAACCGACGGAAGATACGTTACCTATCGGCGGATTCCTGCACCTCATCGGCGGCGGAGAAGAAAGGATCCTTCTCCCATTGATGGAAGCTCGCCGCCATTTCAAATCCTCCCCGAAATCAAAGGTCGAAGCGGATCGAGACGTATATTGAAGGCCAGAAGAAATCCTTTTGTAGCGATCCGAACCAGCGCCGACCGCAATCCCCGAGCCGAAAGAATCCGGAGGTTCAGCTTTTGTAGCGATTTGGCTTTTCGGGAGTCCAAAAATGAAGTAATTCGATGACGCGGGAGGGGACGCGATCTTGACCAGCGGAAGAAAGAATTCGATGTTGACTGTCGGATCTTGATCGGACGGTTTGTGAAGAGGTGCGTATCCCGACGTCGCGGGGACTTTCGACGAACGCATTCGGGACACGGTCAGCTAGTTTGGTTTGACCGGAATACAGGTGGCATTTGCTTCTAGATCCAACGTGTATTAGTTGGTGGTGGGACCCTGCCCACGTAATTGGATGACTTAATGCTACGTGCCTCGTCAAACCTTCTCACCTGACGCAGACTAGCGAACAAGTTCACCCGACCTTTGGAATAGCCAAAAGGTCAAAGTTCGACGACCCATGATCGATTGACTGACCTCTGAACAACAGAAAGCAACTAAACGATCGCAGGGGCTCAAAACACAAATTTTGGAAATAAAGATGAGTACCATGCATTTCCATGTTTGAGTTGCATAATTAGTCAATAGCACTATGATGCTGAGTGCTACAGTAGATAACGCACGTCATCCGAGTACTATAGGTTGCGGTATAAATAACAGGTGCGCCAAATCAATATCATTATCGGGATATTCTACAAGTTGCAGTTAAACTCGCCTGGACTTTTACTGGGTCCGCATTCTGCTATTCTCTGCAGCTCTCACTTGAAGAAAGTAGGGATGCGCCTGCACAAGAAAAAGAAACAAACATTAAGACAGACACCTATGTATGCAGTGTCATATAGAGTTTGGCAAGTAAGCCACAATCTGGCATTTATAGATAGATCAATCATATCCACTCCGCTGATTCTTTAGGAGTTCGAGTCACTAAACAATTTCAAGTTCACTCAATCATACTTCTAAGAATGAGAGTTCTTCCAAATTACTTGCACCATTATGTCCATTCTTTAGCTAGACTTATCACTGATTTTTTTTTTATAATTCAGAATCTTCTATTGTCAAGTGATGATTATATTTTACTCGGTCCCTCCAAAAATTTTGGAAACTAAAATTCTCAAAGCAGAAGGAAAAGAATTAAATTAAGTTGCTTAATTGAAAATATGCTGCTGGTAGATGCTGATAAGTTTTATCACAAAGTTGGGCATCAGAAAGACGGTTCTCAATCAGCAGAACAGTTCACTAGAAACTAAAGTAATATCATCACAAGAAAAATGTGTTTAGAATTACTACCATTGCTTCCCGTGCTGTGAGCCTGTCCAGGTGATCATATCGAAGGAGTTTATCAAGAAAATCTATTGCCTGCATCCAATTTTCAGCCAGCGTCATGATGGAAGACTCGAATGGAATGACAGGGTATAAATGCATTGAGGATAATAAAAGCCAAAGGTAATTTCAAAAAGATGATGTGTACAGCATAGTAAAGCTTTAAACAGGGTGCAAAAAGAAACCTCTGGAGAAACAAGATGTTGATTGTCTGCATTGATAAATTTAGACCATGGTTTCCTGCTGTGTCTGCAGAACATAGAACAAGCATAAGATACTTTGTGAAAAATGCAGGATTTTAACCTTTTCATTAGAAGTGAAGTAACTCCCATATAGCCAATGATACCACGTCTACATGAAAAAAAAAGAACACAAACGTACCTCCCAACAAGAGCATCAAGCTGTGGATCAAGCTCTAAGCGGTACTTGTTTAGATATGCATTAAGTTCATCGGTACCAAGTACCTGGAAAAACAAAGAATCAACTCCAATCCAACCTATATCCATCCTCAACAAGAATACTATAATGCACAACAAATACTAATTATATTTCCACGTATAACTATCCATTTGTCTCCACTATGAATTATTAAATCATGTAACTCCATCCATCTTGAACTCCAATTTCCCTTCAGTACTGATGGAGCCAGATTTAATAAGGGTTTGGTCTACTGTGTTTTTCTTAAATTCCAACTTCAGGTAAAGTTGAGTCTAACTTGGATTTATTTTCAACTTAATGTTTTTCATTAAATTGTTGTGATTATTTATGCATGCTACAGTTGTGCTCCTACCTAAAATAGTTGGTGAGTCTATATAGAGACTCTGTGACAATTTGGCTGCACTGAGCACAAAGTGGGATGGGTGTAGACCATGGAAAACAGAAAGATCTGGTATCTAGGCGAGAAAGTGAAATCAGATAGGAACAACACTATTTTGAAATAGATTGTGATCCACAATGAACAAAATGACCATATCAAGACCTCCCAGTTGCATAATTTTAGTCAATCAGCTAAGTGTTGAGAATGAAGTTATAGGCTTCATTTTTTTTTCCAATTTAATATCTAGCTAATAGACATGCATGCCAATAGAAGAGATCTAAGACCATTGCAGTAAAATTGAGTTCCAATTCATAGAAAGATATTTCATGAAACCAAGTTGAGTGCAAATATATCATGGTCAGAAATAAATCATGGGTCAGACCGCTATACATTGGCACAAAACCTGTTCTGAGTCTAACTTTCCGGTGAAATTCCTTCCTGTAGATGCTCCAGGTAGAATTTCCCTTTCGAGATAAAATCAAAGCAGGATTTCAATTGATGAGAGAAGGGGGAAAAGGAAGAAAATGATAGATCAGAGCAAAGATGGGTACAGTCCACCAGCAAAAAAGAACTTTATGTCCAAATAATTTCTCATCAAGCCCCTTTGTGTCGACCACTGAGCACCCCTTCTCTTTAAATTAATCTAACATCGGATGCAATTCAAATTATCTGTTGGAAATAACAGGCACAAAGAAGCTGGCAAATTAGATTTCAATTAGGACCTAATAAGCTAAACCAAGGGAAAAGCCAAGTAAATCCAATAAGATTAGGCATACAGATAATCAACTTGAAGTTCCACAGAAAATATAAAATAAGGTTAGCATGTATGTGCACTATGATTAAATTTTTCGATCAAGATTCATACAAGGGTAGGCAGGCCAAACACTATCCCAATATCTGGCCCATGAGGTGTAATGCTGATCAAATAATGGATTGCATATGGTTATGTTCCCTTTCAACCAATAATAGAATCATTTTCAATACGAACTTTGCCACTACCACATCAAGGACAATAGACAAGGAAAAAGAAGATAGATAATTCTTGGTGTCATACAATCTTAATACAATTAAACCGATGTAGATTGAGATGGGCCACAACAACTCGCAAATGCCCAAATTTCTCTAGAGTATGTGTTTGAGGCCCCATAATCAATCAGATTCAAGTAAAGGTTTGCTTGGATCAGCTAGGATAAACAAATCCTGTTGATCATAGCCAGTCCCACCCATTGTGGCAGATATTCACCAAACTGAGTCAGACGATTATCAATCTTCCAAGACTACCTGATCCATCGAATCCTGTCTGATCAAAGTGATTTTGAAACTTATCTTGATCTATGAACCTTTTAAAATGTGAATAAAGACAACGAATGATACTGTACTGGCAAGCCCAAAGCATAGGAACACATGACAAATAAGTGGTTGACCATCTAAATGGCTTCGGAAGACAAAAGATGAATGATGAAGAAGAAGAGATAAATAAGGAAAAAGGTCTGGCTGATAAATATCCTAATCAGATTAAAATGTCTAAACAAAGGAAAATTATGCCACAAGTAGATGCAGTTCCGGGAATCACCATGTAATGAAGCTCATGGATAAAGCCTCATGGTATACTAGCTAAAATGGATGGTAGGTCCACATGAGCAATTCGCTAAATGAGATGTCACAAAAAATTTATAAGATAATCCAATTACATCTTCAACAAATAAGTGGAACCCATATTTGTGGTTTGACACCTTATAATTAGGTCAAGTCTTTATCAACTTCAATATCCAAAACTATAATAAGTTGTCATCTTGTACACATTTCTGATCAGTATCAGATATTTATTTGTCTAACAGTAGATTTTCGGAAAGAATCAACATACAAGCATGACATTTTTTTATTGAAGGCAATGTATATACTGCAATGTGTAACTTCACATCTAAAACGAAAACAACAGAATATAATTGATTGTTACCTTAGCAATTTTAACAAGCTGATCATGATTGTCATGACCATAGAAGAATGGTTCCTTGCGAAATATCTGTGATTAACCAGCAGACATATGTTTACCATATCCGATTTTTTGGAAGATGGAATCGGATAGTACAGAACAAGCTAATAGTATTTAAAAGAATAAAGCATTTCATTAGATCGATTTTCCCACTTACCATTCCAGCAAACATACAACCAAGACTCCACATGTCCAAGGAGTAGTCATAATCTTGCAAGTCAACCAGGAGCTCCGGACCCTTAAAGTATCTGGATCCCAACCAATTCATTAAATTTCTTCAATTGAGATTAAACATGAGGATATTGTATATTCACCAAGATCCCTAATAGAAATTTATTTTAAATTTCATCATTTTGTTTATACAAGATCATAGAATTTCACATTTACAAAGAAATGCCAAAATAGAGCTGGTGCCCAAGCCAAATTACATTTGTAATGACAGAGCAGCAGTTCCAGATATTTGGGACTATTTTAATGTACAAAACATGGTACAGTTGGACTTCAGATTGTCTTGTTTACAATGTTAAAAAAATCTAAAAAGCATCGAAGGATGCCACTTTCTTGGAAACTCAAATGTGAGACATCAGTCAAGAACCTCCAGCAAGTTATAAAAGAAGAGTAACTAAGACAGAAGATGCACCTAATTATAAATTAGATCTATGTATAATGAAGTAAACCAATCTTCCTTCTTATTTCTTAATATCATTTACCTTTCTATTTAACAAAAAGGTAATTACTCATTTTGATATCAAGATTGACCTTTTTGCTAAATATAAAATTACTAGAGCTCCTGACTCCGAAAAAAGGCAATAAGCCATTCTTATGTCAGCAGGAGGCAAGGTTCAGGTAACCTATTGAACTTAGGTTTTTTTCTTAGGTACACATATGTGAGAGGATATACTCATGTAAGGATTTTGCCATACATCAGAAAATGGTTTGCCTCTGGTGGTAAAACATCATGGAGCCTGAAACAAGCTAAACATGGAAATGACTGTCTGGTTGACAAAACTAAACCAATTGTAGTTATTCACTAACCAATTGTTTTTCGAAAAGAACATCAAAATACACCTTGGAAATGGCTGTCTGGCTAAAAAGTTAAATCACGAAGATTACGACATATTCTAGCTCGTTCTTTTAATAGAGGCTGCAGAGGACAAAAAAGTAATGGATTTATCAATATTGGTCAGCGTCCATAATATCAATTGATCTTTCCACAAAAGTGCTCTCATAATTCAAAAACAGGAACCTCTAGAGTCTAGATGTAAATTGTGGTTCCTAAGTCATCGCATTTGTGAATAAACAAAAAAGTTGCGTGTAAATCTCTTTTTTGGGTATTAGATGTGAATATTTCAGGATGACTTTTAACAAAAGTAACATATTTCTTCTAATCCCTGCTTTGTAATACATATCTTGTAGGATTTTACCCATAATATGTTCTGATAATCAATGATAATTGCAATTGCCTTGCTAAGGAATATAGGCACCCAGCATGCTATGGAATATACTGCTGATGCTGTTTAAGATAGTCAGTCACATGCACATGTCTGATGCCCTTATATGGGCATATCAGCATGCCTTGTGACAGCACACAGTCTGCATGACATGCACTAACCCAAATAGGCAATTGGCAATAATTACTACTGCCTACGACCCATCCTATATTTATAAATGCAGATAGATTAAACATGACAATTATCTTACGCATAAGATAATATTTTTTTATAGTCAATTGCAAGGATCATCTAAACTTTAGCATGCCAAACCTACCTTGAAGCTACACGAACATTGTACTCCTTGTTAGGATGGTAGAACTCAGCAAGTCCCCAGTCTATTAACCGGAGTTTGCGCAGCTCATGATCTATCATAACATTATGTGGCTTGACATCTCGATGCATGATTCCTTGAGAATGACAGTAATCTAGTGCCTGGAAGTACAAAAGGTTAGAAAAGCAGTATAAAACTCACAAGTCAAATGAAGAACAATAAATCATGTGGTAGCATCAAAGAGAGCAATTAGAATTACTTGAGTAAAACAGAAGCAGCACAACAATATCATGGTTGTACAAGTTCAAAATTGTTTGCAGCATCAGTTACGCACTTGTACTTTTTCTCTTCTGTAGCTAAAATATTTACTAAGCAACAATGCTTGCTCATTGCATTCGCAAATGGGCTCACTGAAAGACCAAAATATGTATCCTTCTTGTTGTTTCATAAATCTATAAGATTAAAGGAGAAATTCAGAAGTTTAAAGATCACCGCTAGATCAGGAAGAAGCCAATTTTCATAAAAAAAAACAAAGACAACAGGCAGTAATATCTTTCTCAAGAATGCATTAACTAAAAAAACTTATGATTATAACTCATGCTCATAATTCTGCAGTATGATAACTTATATAACCCTAAAAGACAATGGGTATCAAACCAGATAGCCCCCCAACACTTGGTGGCTATGCTTAAGATTATTCCAATACCTAGAAGCTCTGCAGGCAATGAAAATAAGACCAAGTTGGCTAAAATCCTTTTTAAAACTCCAAACTGCTCTTAGTGATATCCCAATCCCTGTGATTAGAAACAAGATTTTCTAATCTTCTGGTAGTCTGAAACTCAATCTCCTATCCTGATTATCAACACACATTAGCCTTCATCTAACAGGATCCAATAATGAAGCAGGGAAAAAACACTAGCAGCATATGGGATCACCAACCAATAAAACTTTATTAAGAGTGGCACATCAAGCAGTTACCTATGATATAAAGCATCGAACTGCCTTTTTCTGCAATGACATTCACCAACCTCTATGCTCCTTCTTAACCTGATCCTTCTAGTCATCAAATGAACTATCATCATAAGCAAATGATAAACCCATGCAACAAGCCTTTATAAAGAGAAACACATTACTGAATGTCCTCCAGTTGCAAGAACCAACATTTAATTTGCTGCTGCTTCCATGAATTCCACCAGACTTCAAACTCCATAGTAACCATCTCCTCCCATTAGTTAATTCTAGTTATCAAACAGACTACGGAATCCAGGTGACAGACCCATTTTAAAGCCCAAAAAATACCCTAGGTGACAGACCTATCTTAAAGGACAAACAATGCCCTACACACCTAAGCCGTGAGCGATAAACTAAAAATAATAATTTCAAATATATTTCTTAATCTGTTACAATTCAATATACCTTACATATTATAGTTGAAACAAGTAACATTGATAGTTGAAAACAATTGGAGAAGATATTACAGTTTCTACTTTGTTGAAGTAATTAGACTCTCAAAAAAAAGAGTGTACAATTATTATAGGTATCAATGTTATCTTAGCCAACTAATATGCAAATGCTAAACTGCAAGGAAGATATATACATTGACTTAACACATGAACTTAATCATCCTTGTTAGGACATATGAATACAAATGTCAACATCATGGTCTAGGCAAGTTACATTGTAGGCTAGCTGAGACACCCAAGTTAGTTTCTTGAATAACAATTTCTTCATTCACACGTCTATTTCCAATGGTTTAGACATGCAGATTAGTTATCTGTAGGGCATGTTTGGTTGCACAGATAACTTCACAAAAGAAATTTTTTTAGGAAAACTTTGTTTCTGATGTTCATTTTACAGGGAAGCCCAAAATTTGTGAAAAGCATTTCCAGATTTATAGGAAGTTATCTTTTAGTTTTCTTTTAGTTTGAGAACCACCTGCTTATGACTTTTAGTTTTTCTTGCATCTCAAACATGAAGAAATACAGAAAACAGTTTTCATTTTCTTTCCCTGAAATTCAACCAACTCATATACAATTTCAAGGAAAAGAGTTTTTAGTGGAAAAATGCATTCTCCATTTTCCTTGCGAACAAACTAAACCTGAAGTATTCGCACCCATGCTGCACTTCAAAACCTTAATGTTCAATGATCAGCAATAAAGATGTGAGGTTACTAAGCTGTCATGAGTTAACTATGCCCATTATGATTTGTGAAATACATCACTTTTTACAGAATATTTAGCATTCACAAATTTTGATATCTCAGGAGATGAGCATGTAAAAAGATGCATGCATGGTCATATTGAAAAATGATCCAGATAATAAACCTTAAGAAGTTCGTAGATATAGTATCGTATGTCATAATCCGACAGTGTAGGGTACAAGACTTTGAAGTCTGTACTGTTAACATATTCAAATATCAAGCTGGGAGTTTTTGATTGCTGATCTCTGACAATATCAAAAAGCTTCACAACATTTGGACCACCACAAAGGTTCTGAAGTATTTTAATCTCCCTCTTGATCTGCAAACGGAGACAAGAAAAATAAGTTCAACAGAACAATGTAAAAACACCAGTTCAGCCAAAAGTTTTTACAAATGGTGGTGTAATTGCAGGAACTGATAAAACATGACAATAAAACACTAACAGCTAGTTTAAGAAAAGAACAGGAAGGAAGGACATTCCAATTAAATAATATGTGAAAGAAGAAAATTTCTTGATGGAAATCATAGGCAAGAATTCTGTTACTGTGGAAAATAGGGCCATGAATCAATGTTAAACCAATCACTCTCATCCAGAGGGTATAACAAAGAAAGTCAAAAATCCTTGTAATTATAATATACAAATCCCCATCAGAAAACATCACAATATAATTTGTTTCATGTGAATGTGAATATTTTGAAAATGGATACACTTAATTTGAAGATCTTGGAGTGAGCGACAAAAATAATGAAGAAATAAATTATCCAGTAAATCCACAAAATTTTTGAACAAAAAAAAACTGTGAAACACATAAAATTCTTTGTCCTTCATCATAGTACTAGAGAGATATCAAATGGGAGAATCAGTTTTATAAATTCATGTAGTCTCTCTTTTCCCAGACATATTAAGCAAAGACAAGAAGAAGAAAAAAAACAAGACAGTATCAAATCATGAGAATAACAACGAAATTCACTATTAATTTGATCTTCAAGCCATCTACTGCAAACTCATGACATGGATTGTCAGCTGACACCCTTCTTTTGGAGTTTTGGTGCAGCTGATGCATTTCATAGGTCAAGATTTTTCAACTTCATTGTTATAAAGAAAAGAGAGTTCTATATGATGCATATGTAAGAAGATAGTTTCAAATGGTACATACATATGATCAATCCTACTTTCTATTGGCTTAACCTAACTTCCAGGTGCACATCAGAATCTGACTGCATGTCAATCACATAAGGCATCTAAATGATACTTTTCTCTATCAGGCTACTATGTTATTAACAAATAAAAGGATAGATCTCATTTTCTAGCAATGAAATAAGAAAAAAGTACCTATAGGGCTTTACAGAAAGAAAAACTAAAGATAATTAACAAAATAATAGAACAATGGATATCAGCATATGAATCAATACCTTTTTTTTCTTAACAGGCTTCAGGATCTTGATAATGCACCGTTCATTATTGGTTATATTTATGCCTTCAAAGACCTCACTGTACTTCCCTCTTCCAACTTTTCGCACAACCTCATAATCATCTTGATTTCTGAAGAAAAGTATAGTTTGAACCTCATTCAGCATATTTCTTTTCTCTTCCAACCGAATATGAAATATTACTGCTTGTTCTTGTCATTGGTAATGAACATGAAGATCTGAAGAAACCACCACACACACAACAGTTTTTGAAACTGTTTAGTGTTTAGTGATCAGTTTTACAAAAATTCTTAGCAGCTTAGTACACATACTATGAACATGTGCAAGAATCCAAAAAGATAATCAACAGGACAAAGTGCATGAAGCTTCTGTCAACCTTGAGGTATAATCCTCTAATCCAAAACTACCACTACAATATCAATATAAAAAAAATATGCAAGCACACATATTAAGAAAGAATAGAACATATCATACAACATCAGAAATGGCATCAAAAACCTCAAGGATGGTATAATCACTGAATGTAATTATCTTTAATTTATTTCCCGAACAATTAGAAGTTTTCCCCGATCATTAATTTATTTCCCAAACAATTAGAAGTTTTCCCCGATCACAGTAATGAGTTCGTGTGGGAATGTATGAACTATGAAGATGACAAAAAAGCTGCAAAACCATGTAGCTGACTCTAGAAGGAAGTATCTTCAATTTTCAAAGTATTGTTGCCAAACAATTTTGATCTTCCATGATCAGAGTAGCTTCAATTAGCAAAGAAAAATCTGAATTGAGAATCTGACTTTGATCTTCTAAAACTTGGTCAGTTACTAGAACTGTCAAATTGTTTGGTTAACCTTACAAGAACCAGCAACCACTAATTCTGCACCATGAGACCATTCATATTGTGAGTTGTGCTAAGGTCAGAACAAATTTCATGAGTGGTTCTGTAAATATTATTGTCACAAAGTCAAGCAGACCTGCTAGTCTCCAGATAAATAGTAAAATATATTGATGCTATCACACTAGTAAATCTTCTATAACCATTCCTCGCTTTATGAAGTCTACTGTTTTTGTTTGATAAGAATTACCCAATAAACCGATATATCAGCACTTCTATCTTAATTCTTTATTCTTTATATTCTCCTATCAGAGTTATTAGTTGAGAAATGGAAAAGAAATAGACTTGGGAGCTCATAAAATTATTCTGTTAGGTCATATTTGCTGCCATTCTATTCCACCATGTCAGATTCCTTGTGTTCTCTACAGACTCAAAACTAGTTTCTCTATAAGCCCCACAAACATATAGCCAATGCTTGGAATAAGAAGATAGATTGCCACAATTCACAAAGTAACCTTTGTTATTTGGGTCACGATCTTTAAGGAACCATAGTGATCCTGTATCAAGTATAAAACACTTTATAAGCAATTTACAACAAAAATATCTATGATGAAGAACAATTAATAAGCAGGATTGACACCATCCATTACCACCTATGATCTCCTAATCTGAAATAAACATATCTGATATACTACTAGTTACCCCAGGAAAATTTTGGTGCCTTTGGTCTCCTATATGCTCTTCTTTCTTGATGATGGCTAAAAGCAACAGGCCCCCTTGACAACCAATAATAACTAGACACAATTGAGTATCCCAATAGCCAACAATCACTGAGTGGCTCGACTCGACTGTGATGCCTCCTAACTACCTCCCCATTCAACCTGAAGGAAACAATATTTGACAAGGGCGACATGCCATTAGAGGCTGCCTCTCACCCACACACATGCGGGCAGGCAGGCATTGAATCTCTGAGATAAAGGGGAACCCTTCCTACAGGTATAAAGGAAGCTGACCATCTTGATCAAAGGACCTTCCTCTTCCTGCTCACCTCCATGTTCTTCACCTCTTTCCCTACATTTCCTGCTACAATCACCACCAGTCACTGACTTTGTCATGGAGGGCGTTTCTCTTCTCCTCCTTTGTGATTGCAGGTGAAGGATCTCACATGAATTACGCACCAAACAACTTGTATCCAAGATGGAGATCTCCTGGAGTGTATGAAGGCCAGGTCGGCTCCTCTCTCCTATTCCTCAGTTGACCAAAAAGACCTAATTTTTCTCTTGAGGTCCAGTTTTCCTTTTCTTGCAACCCTTCCTTGCATCTAAACTCATGTATTGCTCCCTATTCAACCAAGAACAACGAAAAAGATAATATCAACAGACGAGAAAAGAACACGCAACATCTAGATTGAAGATTATGATGGAAAATCATCAATCGATACGCCAGACGCGCTAGAAGCACGCCTCCGTGAACCGGCTAAATTGGTTCCAGATCAAGAAAGAGAGCGCCCAAAAGAGGGAAAACATAACCTAGGGCTAATTCTGCGCTAGGGTTCAGATAATCCAGCTCTTACCCCCACTGGACGGTGAGCGACTCGTAATCCCAGTACTCCTTGGGCCGGAGGACGTTGACGTCGGTGTATACCCGGGCTTTCGACATGGCTAGACCGCCTACAACTCTACCGAGATGTCGCCCGTCACGGAGGCGAGAGCCAAAGGGCAGAAAGAGAGCGGGCGTGCTATAAGCAAGGAGGACGTAGCTTCTACGAGCGGAGCCGAGAGGAAATCGAGGAAGGGTCGGCCGACGCCGATGTGGCGAGCACGAGCGCGACCAGAAGGCCGATACAGGTCGGGTTCGGGCCAGCCGCGTCGGTGGTGCGACCCACCGAATCTGAAGTGGCCGAAACAAGGGACGGCGTGCTAGAGATAAAATTCCGACACGTGATAAGGCGTCTCTCACACTTGTAAGCATTTGCTTTCCATTTGCCAACCCCGTTCGCACGTGTGTGTATGAGTTTGAAGGTGACGCGAGCCGAGGCGGGCCCAGTTCACCGGAAAGCCGAATAGCGATGGTTAAAATACTGGACCCTCAGTCTTTTGGGGTCTGTTGTTAGGTATCACCTTGGGCTGGGCCCATATACCTTCTTAGTGATACGGATTGAGTGCGGCAACAGAATTGACGGTCGGGATCATCTGGGTTATTTTAGTGGGCTGCTTCGTTGGAGTACCAAAAGCCTCTCAAACGGACCTCCCGTGCGCCAATCACGATCTCGCGAGGTCGTTACAGGGCGGCCGTACCACACGCGACTCGCTCCTCCTTTTTGCTCGCCTCGCTTCCTGCCTTCCCGTGATAAAAAAGAGGCGAGCGGGCGAGCGTATAGGCTATGAAACTGTAGAGATTGGCGAAGGCCGCAGAACAAAGAAAGCAAGAGGAGAAGAAGAAGGCGAAGCGATATGAGCGGCCTCTTCTTAAACAACGGCGGCCGGAGTGCGCACCGCCTCCTGGTCCACCATCTTCGGGCTCCGCCCTCAGGCGACCTCTCCAAGCCCTCAATGTCGCACGCGAGGGCGTACGTACGATCCTACCCCTTGTCATACAAGCCCAGGAAATCGTCCTTGCGGGTCTCCCCCACTGTTTCTTTCCTCCTTTCTCATCCCTCCGCTTCCACCGTCGCCGCTGCTTCTTCGGCGTCAACTTCTTCTTTTCTTCGGAACGGGTTTGTGGGTTGGTACCTAGGCATGATCGAATCGCGCCCGGTTCTCACCAAGAGCCTCACCGCCGCAGCCATTTTCGCCGCCGCTGACATCTCCTCTCAGGTTCTTTTGTCGGCCTGCCCTCCATTTTGTATCCGTTTTCGCAGAAATTTTGCCTTTTTCTTATTGGTGATTTGCTTGTTGCAATTGATTCGGCATGTTACAGATTAGGTTTTTCTATTATCATTGTCCCTGGGGAAACTGAACAGTGCAATGCACTGAGTGGTTGTTAATCTTGGGCTCCATTGGCTGGTGGGGTTGCCAAAGAATATGTCTCCTTAAGATTTTAGGGCCTAGTTTCTTGATGTAATAGCTAACAAGGATCGACTATTTCATGTGTATTTTTATGTCTTTCAGCGGTTTATGTGCCTTAGACGCTGAATACTATGCAAGCCTTTGTTTGTTGATGTCTTTACATTAGATCATTCATGTGAAGATCATGAGTTGTCAACTGTGTTAACAGATTGCTTATCACTTAATAGAAAACACTGGAAGAAAGTAGATAGTGATCAGGCCTTTGTGTATTTCTGTGATAGAAAGGCTTCAGAAAAGGTCTGGATTCTATTTTTAAGATTAAGCAACATACAAGTAGAAGGCTCTTATCTCTCATTCTAATACGTAGCAGAAGTTTATAGCTAAAAGAGCTTAATTTAGACTTGCTTTTTATTGATCTGATGAAAGATCGTCGATGTGATTAATGATGTAGCAATTACTAGTGCTAAAACAATGAGCGAGATATCTTAAGCAGGAACTTTTAACACTCTGCAATAATTGTGGATAAATTTTGAATAAAATTACAGTCCATACTCAGGATGATGTTTGACATTGTATATGTACAATTTGCCACTAGCACTAGTTTTACCGACGATAACAAAATAGATCAAATTCCAATTAGAGCATTGAAACCAAAATATAGAACTAAAATTTTTAAAAATAAGTAGGAGCAAGTTAGACTATATTGAATGTGAATTTCATAATGTGTAAGAAATGAAAGCATCAAAAAAGAAAACGAAACGAAAACATAAGTTTCGTTGTAATATTTTGTCAAGAACCAGAAGAAGTAAAACCATTTGATATATCCATGTAAGTTTCATGAAGAAGAGTTCTGAACAGTATAGTGCTATCAAACAAGAATGATATAGCTAAGTGGCGACAGACTTTTGATGTGGTCTAGGAGTTATGCATCTCTAGGTTGCCATTAATTAATTGGCAAGTTTGTAAGAGAACTTGTCTTATCAAACATGCTTTATGTACTAACAAAAGTGCTAGTAAGAAAAGAAAATATTAAGAAGGTTATTATATTCTATTTCTTATGGCTTAACCATGGTTTCATTCTCAACCATGCTGTGCCTGTCCCACTATTTCATACTATAGCTAGTTAACTTTTTGATTTGTTCAGCCAAAAACCATATTAAAATTCTTTGTGCTGCTGATATTTAAAATGTTGAGATGGAGCACTGATATTATGAGGAAAGTCAGACAACAAAGTATTGAATCCTTTGAAGCCAGAGGTAGCAATAGTTGGCGATAAGATCGAAGGAGAATCATCATCTAAGATGCTATAAACTTGCCTAAAACCCATAATTGCACATAAAGCGAGAAGTGTCTTCTTTATCTTCTGTTGCTGAAATCTGTTTTGATATTTGAATTCTGTGTGCATATAGCTGGATTCTTCCAAGTTCATGACTTGATTTTTTTAGGTTGCTTCTTCAAAGTATTAATCTGACTACAGCTGTTTTGAGCTTTGCTACTATACCATGAATTATGCTCTGAAATATACAGCTTAAATAAAGCTGCCAAATTTGTGGATTGATGAATCATAGTGCTGATTGACAAGGTGAAATTTACTATTGACTATCATTAGTCTGTTTGAAGTTTATATGTGGTGATAATTTTCTATTGGTCAAATTTCATGGGAAATAAGAAAATGACAAGGAAAAATCACATTAGATAACAGAACAAGGGTATATTATTTGGTTCTTAATTAGATGTACGTCTGACTAGAACTGACCCAGGGTCTATGGAGAAATAAGGCCTGAATAGTGTTAGGTTGCTTCTTACTGAAATAATGGATGGATGGCATATAGGTGCGTAGATGATTGTTCTGCCACATCACTGGAAATGTTTTCTTTTCTTTTCTCAGTTTCATTGTATCTAATGTGGTAGTAGAGCACAATGTACCATAGGTTATTGCGCTAATGAGAAAGTTGCTGCAAAACATGAGAAAGTGTTTGATCTGATAATTGGAATAAACTTTTCCTTCATTTATTTTGTAGTCCATGTTGGACTTTGGAAGTTTTTCATATAACAAAATCAACGAAAAGTAAAATTTTCGACAACCATTCTGGGTGCAGATAGCTGTACGGCGGTGTTTGTATAAATTGTCACATAAAACATATTCATCCATGCTTGAATATGAACCAAGTTTGGCATGATGAAGAACCAAATCTTGCCACAAATTTTATTTAGTGATACTCTTTCTGAATTTTACCTGTTTTCTTTAGGAAGTATGAACACAAAAAGAGACCTTAATCTATATCAAACTGGGTATGACTGGAATGAACATGCAAAGCTTGATTGGAAAATTTTCCAAAAGCAATAAGGATGCTGATTGCTGAGAGAGTGCAAAGGTGCATGACGCCATGAAGATTTGCAAGCTACAAGAAAATTAGAAAGAAGTGATGTATAAGGACGACGCAAATAGAAAATTTTCAAGCATCTGACTTTTGCAACTAATTTCATGGTTTATCAGTACTTAATAGATGTCTTGTAAATTACAACATTACTTTTATGTCTATACTCGGTGGTATTATAAAAGAATGAAAAAACACTAGAGTATACACTAGAGTATATATGGCAATTTTTCTCTGAGTAGGTTTCTTTTTTGGTTTGTCTTATAGTTGTCAGATTTTCTTGAATTCCAATATTGAAGCAGTACAAGTCGATTTCACAGAACTTTTCCTAACTTTTGACTAACTTCGCAGATCACCACACTCACTTCTCCTGACAACCTTGATTTGGTTAGAACTCTGCGTATGGCTGGTTATGGGATGATAATTCTTGGACCTTCTTTGCATTTCTGGTACAATTTTGTTGCAAGAATTCTACCAAAACAAGATATGATCACCACTTTGAAGAAGATGCTTCTTGGTCAAACTACTTATGGTCCTTTGATGACTGCTGCATTCTTCTCAGTAAATGCAGTGCTACAAGGTATTGGGACTATTTTCACATAGTGTCAACATAACATTATGCTTTGTCTTTATCATCATGTTTTCTAATCATTGTTAATAGCTTAATCATGATATTATCTAAAGATTTGTTGCTACAATTTTTTGTCTTCATATTTATCTTTATTTTGCTGAAGTGAACATCTCATGGTTTTTTATCTAAACATTTTTTTGTAACTGGCTTCTTAATTATAGCTAAATTACTCCGGTAGTAGACCAATATGCCTTTTGTGTTTTTGGATGTTTTTGGCTTTCGATGAAGATTTAACCAGACCTTAAATTAGCAACTGGATGAACAAGTTAAATTAGATTATAAAGTTAAGACAAAGCTCCCCCCAATTCAGGGTTAAGGGAGAGTTTATGTTCACAGTCTTATCCCTATGAATAAAGAGGTGGTTTCCATGACTCAACCCCTGGTCAACCAGATTGCAAAAGGGACAAACTTATCACTATATCAAGGTTCACCCTCAAACTATGAAGTTAGCTTCATATAGGTAAATTTCTTCCTAATAAACTTACGCATAGCATCATGAGAGATTAAGCAGGGATTAGCCTTTGTTATATCCTGGGATGTCACTAGATCAAATTAGAATAGCAAAGCACTAATATTCAGATCATGAAAATATAGGCATTAATATTGCAAAAAGACCATTGGTGTTATTGCATGTATGTTTATTCTTCTGTCAGCTACATGCTGCTGCTGGTTGTATATGGCTGCTTTATCATTCCCATAGATATGAACTATGAAGTAGAAGATGTAAATTTCTTCTCTGATGGAAAATGATGCAAAAGTTCTTTTCCAAGTCCAAGGTTCATCATGCCAATTACTTGTGAAGTTGTGGTAACAGGGTAAACCCTTTTCATATTTGAAGCAACCCAAGAGCTAATTTTGAATTTAATTTCATATAGGTCATGTAAATAAAACCTGATGCTATTGCTTTGTTTCAAAATAGTCTCAGTTTTATAAGTTGTCTACTAATCCTGTCTAGTGTTGCTGGACAAATTGATAGGTCGTTGTTGTTGGAGCTTGAATTGCTTATCTGTATTATAGCTTTTAACTTGCAATTTAATGCTTAATCAAGTTACATCTGCTTTTTTGCTGGGCTGATGTTTCCTCCGACAGTATGGTAACTTTTCTCAGTCTATTCATATTCCTTTTGTAAATTCAATTAATCTCTGAAGAAATTAACAATACTATTTAATCTAATACAAGCCGATGTGGATCTGACTCTTTTAAACAAATTAGAAATACCAGTCTTACGTGTTGTTGCTCTTTTTCTGATATGTTTTTGACGTCAGGTGAAACCAGGGGCGAGATAATTGCCAGGTTAAAGAGAGACATGTTTCCTACGGTTAAAAGAGGATTTATGTACTGGCCTTTCTGTGATTTCATCACATTTAAATTTGTCCCTGTTCTTTTACAGGTACATATATTCTTGTCTACTTTAACTATCATGCATAGTCTTGAAATATGTCTTCCACTGATACAATAATGCAATTCACTGCCTTTTCAGCCCTTGGTATGCAATTCATTCTCTTTCCTTTGGACAATATACCTCACATACATGGCAAGCCTGCAGAAAGTAAGCATTCAGAAGAATTAAGTGGCAAACTCCTATCAGAATTTGCTGTTCTTTAGGATTATGAATTCAAGTTGAAAATAGGGGCGAAGAGATTTCAAAGAGGCTCAGTTATCACTGTTATTATCTTTAACCTGAACTGGTTGAAATTGCAAACTGTTGTCCGTCGTTTAAATAGTGATGTCAAAGATTATTCAGTTGTTTCTCTAAAGAAATGGTTTTGATTATTGTAATACTGGTGCATCTTTAGGCGGCATCAATATCCTTACTATTGAAATAAAATCCATACATATGTCTAAGATGGCTTTTCCTGTCAATTGTGTGCTGATCTTTCAGAGAACAAATTACTCTATAGAAGGCTGGCCTGTCTAAGATGGCTTTTCCTGTCAATTGTGTGATGATCTTTCAGAGAACAAATTACTCTATAGAAGGCTGGCCTTATTCGTATATTTGGCGGTCAGAATAATTCATGAAACAGAGAACAAAGTGCATGCAGCCTCGCATGCGACATATCTTCCTACTCAGATCGGGCCATTGGCAGCAACTGACCCCTCCATTGTCATTTGACTTTGTACATTCCACTGAGCTACACAATATCTGAAACATACCAACCCAAACCAAAGATATATCTTTTGACATCGCAAACCATAGTGTGACTGATATCAACAAGCCGAGAGGTTGAAAGGGCTTGCATCATCTAGCAATGATCAAACGAACAACGCTAAGAGCATCACATAGACAACAATGTCAATGACTACCAAAAAGTACCAACTTGCTTCAAGTATGTGTTAGTTTAAGCTGCGCAAGGTTGTTTGCCTTTCCTTCTTATACGAGTTCTCTGCTCATCTAAATTGGTTGTCTTCCGATAACTACAATTACATCTCATTACAATTCACAGAGGCAGTCATGCCATGTTGAGGCTCAAGCATCGAGAGAACCAAGGAGGCTGCTTTATCCCATCCTCCCTCATTCGTTCCTCGATCCCATGTTGGAATCTCATATCCCGGACCGGACACTGCCCAGATCCGTTGCTGCTTCGTTTGGTACCACCAGACTGCGTCGAGGATGAAGAAAAGCTTGATCCAGAATCTGAAGTCGATGATGTCTCTTTCCTTTTTCCTCGGGCGCTGCTTCCAGTTGCAAGCGTCAGCTCCAAGTCGCTCTCTCGGTAAGCCTCCACCGTCGTACTCACGTTTCTATCTTTCTTCCCACTGAATTCCCCTGCCGGCAGCTTCAGATCAGGTGTCCGGTTATGTGCATCCGTCTTGTTGGTGTTGTTCATCTCCCTCATCAGCAGCTGCTGAACATGGTACAAATGGTGGAGTTCATGCACCTGGACCGGGCAGCGGAAAAAAACTCAGAATCTCCAGTAACTTCATCCTGATTCGACGGAGTTGTAAGCAGAAGAAGAAGAAGAAGAAGGTACCTGTTGTCTGAAGGTGGCTTCCTGCTTCATGATGGCCATCTTCAAGTACTCTTTGTCATACTGATTCATGTATCTCCCCATTGGCCCTCTGCGGTGTGTTGTTGTGGGATGAATGATCTGTTGAAGTTAAACTCACTGTCAATTATGATGAAGGCTTAATAAACAAGGAAACTGCTTTGATCTTATACATCCATTCTGTCTTCTGTAAGCTGAAGGCCACAGGAGAGCATCACATGCTTTATGATCATGTAAAGGATGTGGACGACTGTCTCATGATCTCCATACTAATTGACAACCTCGAAATTATGACAGAGGAAGCAATCGAGAACATGAGACCTTCACGCAAAATTGCTAGAATGCAGATTAGGATGGGATAAGAAGTGAAACAAGATGAACTCTCAAAAGAATCTTATGATTTGTGACAGAAACATACAAATGAATAAGGGAAGAGGGAATCCTCACCGGAGATCTGCTAGCAGCTCAATTCTTTTGCTAGAAACTGCAGCCCGAGGGAAGACGCTCCTCTTCTGTCGTAACAGGGCATATGTGCTTAGTTATACCTACAAAACCATCTCCATACACCCAACCTGCGGAATTTAAGATCCTCTCCACAGACTCTCTCACCAGAGTATTTCAATGGGTTGAAGGCATGCCAAACAAATCCCAGTCTTTCGCCAGTGCAGCTCAATTATATGAAGGTGAAAGATGCCCAAGACAGTACCAACAAAGGATAGCATTAGAATAAGAAGACCCACTCATTCTACATACTATTTCTCAAAATTATGGAGCACTACTTCACAAGAATCATTGGACAGACAGCTATACCTCCCATTGTAGATCACATGTGTTGCCTTAGGATTTTATGATCATTACAAGGTGTCTCAATGCATGTATTATTCTCTGGATACCTACATGTCCCTCAATACATTTCTATACCGACATGTCCTGTGATGATTTGGTGAACAAACAAGACAATAGGTCTTTGTACAGATCTACATTTTCTTTTATGACTTGACCAAGATCTACATGTTCATAGTAGATTAAGCACCAAGCCATAATGTAAGGTGATTAGATACAGTGATTAGTAGCACATGGCGTATATAATTGTGTTGTCGGCTGAGATTACTACAGCCATTAGCTGGATCTGTCTGTGGTGGGTGAGCTAAGAACATATTAGTAGTCGATCATATCATGTGTTGCATCAAGCAAGTACTGCGACATCTTAATGCAATTCCAGTGGATCCGACCATGTACTTGGTAACTTCAATCATCAGGAGACAGTCCTCAGTACATGTTCAGTGTGTGATCCATGAACTGATTCCAATAGGATAAGATCTAGATGAAAGAATCCCACATTGGTGTCACAATGCATACTTGTGTTTAGCATTGCCTGGAAACAGGATCAGAGTCTGGCCATGGCAGGTTAATTAACCAGAGAAAGGGTTGCCACTGGCTGCTGCATATGGATCTGCAAGCACAGGCCTTGGATCAAGCTCCAACCAACCTAGTAAGCATCACTTGGAACAAGGGACGACTTATGAGGAGGTGTGCATTATTGCCCTAATGATACAAAAGGCTATATTTCTCTGGTTTTGTCCTTGTTGTACTGACAGAGGCTCTCTCTCTAAACAATCCAATTGCAGAGCGGGTGGATACGGACAGAGCATCTGGGAACTACAAGACTCCAAAGAAAAAGCTATGAACACAGTAGATTGTGATAGAGATGTAGAGATGGGGATGTTGGGTTGCGGCCACCGCGAGTGGGGGGCGCGGGAAGGGGGTGGGGGGTCATGTGGATGAACTCTTCGTCTTGTTCCCCTCGGTGCAATGTATTACTGTATCCTTTCCTCATCTCACTAATCCCCTTTTGTGTTTTGTTCTGTGGGCCCAGAGGGCGGCAGCGACAGGATGGGCCCACGAGGAAGCACGCGTTGCCGGGCTGGGAATAGCACCGATGGGTCCCACAGATAACTTTGCGTATTGGGCCCCAGGCATCTTCTCTGGGTGGAGAGTAAAGCAGGAACCAGGAAGCATACATGCAAGCATGAATTAGCTCAATCATGGAAGAAAGCAGCAGCAGCTCTTGCTTTCATTTGCCTAATGAAGACTGGGGATCAGGTCAAAAAAAAGTGTCTCTTGATAGTTAAGGGCCTCAGTTTCTTGGATATGACAAGGCAGGAAATTACGAGTAGAAACATTATCACCTTAGCCTAGTGGGGTTCATTGCCACCAATTCCTCCTCGACCCGAGAAGACAACTTTGGAGGTGACAGTGATGGAGATATTCTGGTGGTCATCATGAGGATGATTGATTGTGCTGCTTGATGGAATGAAAGGGTCACGAAGGTCACTGAAATGCACGCACTTGCTGTAATCCGAATTCTATTCATCAGATTTATGTGTGTTGATGAATACCAGGAGATGCACTGACACCAGTAAACACGACATATACACAGCTTGATGACAACTGCAGCACCGGTGGTTGTGATGCTTGCCGTCTCTTATTCACATAGTATCACATCATCAACATCTCAAAGTGGCTTTCACATATTATCATGTATTCTTAATGGGATCATTTCAGTATATGTTGGAGCTTCACGTACAACCAACTGCATGCTCCTTTAAATCCATGGCTGACAGAGATCTCATTCTCAGTATACCTGAACTGAAGTCAAAGAAAAGGTAATACTTCAGAAAAGAGAATGCTACAATGATTTTGATGTAAGGTATGCAGAGAATGCTACATACTACCTTAAGAGTCTCTTTTAGACGCATAAGAATACTTTATGGTTGTCTCTTTCCCCGGCGTCATACATGGGAGTATCTGAAGGAGACTGTGTACATTGTTCTACAAGTGTGCATTGTGGTAGATCGCGTCCATTCACTGCACCCCATGAAGACGGTGGGTGCGTTTGGACGTCAGCTCTACTTTGTGTGCCGCTTGCGGATGGAAAAGACTCGTTCAAGTTGCAGAAATAGACAAAGCTAAAGTTGAGGTCTTCTTGGAGACTGAGACAGTCCAATATGCATTGAGAGTGGGCTGATACATCTGCTGCTTGTCGTCACGCAAGCTCTTTTTCCCTCGGTACAAGTGGGTGGAGGGCCAGCCTCTGTCACCACATAGAATATGAGAACCCTAAAGGTAGATGTTAGAAATCAAAGTAGGAAATGTTGAAGATATCAGCGAGTAGCGACGAGGGGAGAGGCTCGTTCAACCTGTGACGTTCGAGATTACACGATATTGAGACGACCGAGACGTTTGATGTTGTACAATATAGTAGTTGTGACATATGAAAATGATTCAAAACATACGATAGACGAATGAAATACATCATATGATCGTTCTACAACTTGAAAGCCTCATATAGTCTTGTAGCATTCGAGGGGTTCTAATTAATATACAATAGATAGTGGGACGTGGGGAGGATAGAACACGTCTTATCTTTTATTCCACCTTTTTTTACCTCTTTGAGGGAATAAGGGGACAGCCATTGTTTGATTCTACAAGTGGCTTTCGGGCGGCTGCCATGGCCATTTAGTTGGCAGATGTGATGGTCACAAGGCATATTGAGGAGGAATTGGAAAGCTTTCGAGCACCCACAATGCATGGACATGTGGAGATTTCCTTGGACAAAATAAACCGAACCTTTATATCCTTTCAATGGCTTGGAACAACAGATAGGGTTGATTCCACTTGTTATCTTGGATGGGGATGGGTGGCCGACGTACCCAATTTCCCTGCAGAAAACTGCTGCTTTGACCAAAGCTTTGGCAGATTGTTCATCTCGGAGTCTTTGATGGCGTGCGCCAACTGAGCACTACTGATGGGAGTGGTAATCTGCACTGACTTGAAGTGTTGCAGAAGCCGACGAGAGTTCTGCATCAGCGATCTGCTTGAAGGCATTTTGCCTCTGCCAGCTCTCTGGGTTCAGCTGGGGCATATCTTTATTCGTATTGAATGAAGGTGACGACTCTTAAAGGCATTTTGAAGTGTTGATTCGGATGATTGCCTATGGGCTGTATTCCTTATGGTCGCGGACTGACACGAGCCAATGGTTTCCGCTATTGGGCTATTTTAGACGTCCGGCCCGGTTTGGACCATCTCACGTCCAAGCCGCCGCCTTTCTTTTACCTCCGTCGTCTCCGTCTCCTTCCCTCCCTTTCTCCTCGTTTTGCCATTGCTCCCTTATGTTATGGGGCCGACCACTTCTCGGGCAAATTGGGCTCTCTCGCTTTCTCTCATTTCATCTTGTTCTCGAGCTCGAGTACATCCAACAGGAAGAATCCAATGCCGACTCTCTTTAAACAACTGTTCCCCTTTCTTACTGCTTCTTCGAAGCCACTCGATTCTTTCATTAGCAGCAGCAGATGGCACACGCTAAGTTAGTCCTCATAGCAGCGGCTGCGGTCCTTGTTCTCTGCCAAATTCCTCGCTTCGCCAATGCTCAGCTGCGGCAGAACTACTACGCCAACATCTGCCCCAACGTCGAGAGCATCGTGCGCGACGCCGTTACCGCCAAGTTCAGACAGACCTTCGTCACCGTCCCTGCCACCCTCCGCCTCTTCTTCCATGACTGCTTCGTCGAGGTGAAGCTGGATGTGCTGTCGCGCGCGCTGCGGAGCGTCGAGCTTTCTGTTTGAGTTATTTAGATCGCTGAGCTTCTGGTGCGGTCAACCTTGCAGGGCTGTGACGCGTCGGTGATAGTGGCGTCTACGGGGAATAACACGGCTGAGAAGGACCACCCTGACAACATCTCCCTCGCCGGGGATGGATTCGACACGGTCATCAAAGCCAAAGCGGCCATCGACGCGGTGGCTCAGTGCCGGAATAGGGTGTCGTGCGCTGATATCCTTGCCATCGCGGCTCGAGATGTTATAGCTCTGGTCAGCTCCTTTGTGACTCTTGACCTTCGGGCAGTCAGCTTTACAGTCTTTTGCCTCTCTAATTCATGGGCATGTTATAACCAGGCCGGCGGGCCGTCGTATGCTGTGGAATTGGGAAGAATGGATGGGTTTACGTCGACGGCGGCAAGCGTGACCGGGAAGTTACCGCAGCCCGGCTTCAACCTCAACCAGCTCACCTCTTTGTTTGCGGCAAACGGCCTCTCGCAGTCGGATATGATCGCTCTGTCAGGTATAGTCACCAACTCGTCATCAATCATCGACCAATAATTGTAGAACCTTTTGCTTTTCTTCCCTGCGTGGCTCCTCACATGCTTGCAATTTAAGGATGTGGAGACACGACCTATGGAATAAGAAAAAGGATCGATGCTTTTACTCGAAAAGTTAGATTCCGAGTGAGAGAAATGAATTGATGTCTTGGCATTGCTGCATTCTCTTCTGGCCATCAAATTAGCTTTCGTGTCTACGCTTCCATGGCAGCGGCACACACGCTCGGGTTCTCCCACTGCAGCAGTTTCGCCAGCCGCATCTACGACTTCAGCCCGCAGAACCCAGTGGATCCGACCCTGAACAGGGCGTACGCGGCTCAGCTCCAGGCCATGTGCCCCAGAGACGTGGATCCGCGGGTGGCCGTCAACATGGACGCCGTCACGCCGCGAGCGTTCGACAACCAGTACTACAAGAACCTGCAGCAGGGCATGGGGCTTTTCACCTCGGACCAGGTGCTCTTCACCGACGTCCGGTCCCGCCCGGTGGTGGACTCGTGGGCGCAGAGCGTCGCGGCCTTCGACCAGGCGTTCGTGGCTGCCATCACCAAGCTCGGCCGTGTCGGCGTCAAGACCGGAGCCAACGGCAACATCCGCCGCGACTGTGCTCTCTTCAATTGAGGAGACGACTTTTGTTGATGATTAATGGTGATAAAAGATCATGATGATAGAGAGATATATGAATTAATCGTACGTTTAAGTGTATCTATACATATTTTAATCCTTAATTAATCTGTATTTTCTATATATTCTAATAGAAAATGTATAAAAACAAAGAGAGGATAAAAATAAAGAAATTATAAACTCAACCGTCTGATCAGAAAAGCACGGGCAAGATTGATAGACTGGGTAACCGACGGCGGATCGCTGGCGTCTGTTTTGGACTCGGTCAAGGGTAGGGTTTTAGTGGGCATATAATGAAACGATCCCTGCACTTGGATCCTTCCTTTGTGAAAGATTAGGGTTTGGGGCGTTCGAGCGATAGAGCGGCGCGACGAGAGGGATGGGGCACTCGAACGTCTGGAACTCGCATCCGAAGAACTACGGACCGGGATCCCGAGTTTGGTGAGCATTATTTCGGTTTCTGCTTCAGAATCAGTGTTCCTTTTATCTCGCTGAATGATTTCGTGAGTCTTTAAGTGTTCGCACCTTGCAACGGTCTCTGTTGTTCTTCCCCGGATTTGATATTTTTTGTCGAATTGATTCGCTAAAAATGAAAACTTTCAGAGGAAATATATAGTTTGGTCTTTTCTCTTTTGTCATGAGGAGTTTGATCACGTCTTCGTGGTTCTTGTGTAACATTTTGCATATTTAGCTTCTTCCTTACGAATCTGATCGAGGTGTATTGTGTTTATGGGAGATTTTGTGGATGGTTGATGACATATCATCGTTGTTCTTGAATGCTAATCTTTTGTTGTCATATTCCAAATTTACGTGAAGAAAATAAAATTAACATACATAAGCGAACTGTTTAGAGATGAAATAGTATGATTCAACTGAACCTTGTATTTTCCATACATCTTTGTGCTCGAGAAGACAACTCCAGTCAACTGTGTACTTGTAGCACGCAGTTCTGTTTCTTTAAAGATCGCATAAAAAATGTGCATCGTTATGTTTAAGTTATTGCCTCGTACCTCTTTTGATATCATCTTTTTTTTTTTTTTTTTCCTTTCTTCTCTAGCCGAGTTTGTGGGAACCCGCATGGACTGATTAGGAAGTATGGACTTATGTGTTGCAGACAGTGCTTCCGCAGCAATGCCAAGGAAATTGGCTTCATCAAGGTAGCTTGATGCTTTAACTCTCAGTTGCTCAGAGCATGCACTTGGTTTAAAGATCTTGAATGTATTTTGTCCTTTCTGAATGCTTTGGTTAATTGGTGTATGAAATTGCCATTTCCTAAGTGTTTGAGTTTATTGGAGGTGGACATTTATCTATATATAACTTCCTTCAAGACAAAAATGGTGTTGAACATTTATAATAAATATTATGTCATAGAGTTGTCTCATATTATCTACTTTATCCTAAATTTTGATAGTTTGGTTGTGTAGGTGGGCAATGAAGTAATAGGACCTTTTTGATATATGATATATTAGATAGGTGTCAAAAGTATATAGAGCTATAGATAGATACTTGTATCCATATGTTATATCCTTTTGCTGATCTTTTATTTGATTTTATATTTAATCTCTGTAGAGGTTTCTATAAGACTATTCTCTATCAATGAGAATCATTTGAAACGACAGATTATGATTTACTGCTGCTGCTGTTTTTTGTTCTCTCTCCTTGGGAATGCTGTTGTTCTCATAGGAACTCAATCTTCTATTCTTGTTTACATTGACTGTTAGTTTTTTTCTTCAATTTTTAGATATCGAGTTTAAGTTACTATTTTTTTTCTGGTTGTGCTGATTGTTGTTTTTTTTTTTTTTGCCTTTCTGTGCTTGAATTGGGAGCTCTGCTCTATAAAATGATCAGTCCTTTTTCATGTCTTCCAAGATGCTGCTGTGGTTGTATTTTGGAGGGAACATAAAGGTGTTAGGAATGTACAAATGCTACACGCTTAAGTGTAGCAACTGTAAGATCATGTGTTCTGCTCTTTGTTTGCCTTGTTGTATGCAAGCCTGATATCGCATGATGACGTTGGAAGGAATAGTGGTGCTATTTTTATTCGTATTAAGTTATCCATCTTTACTGAAGTAACCTGTATATCCAAAGGTTGCTGCTCTGTTCGTCCACTTGAATTGAGCCATGCTTATAGATGGTGATAAATTATGTTATTTCTCTTTTGGTTGCTTACGTGGTTATTTGAAGTTTGATGTCATGTTTAAAATGGTAGTACTTATGTAGTTAGTGGTTCTATTTTTTGACACTTGTGCTGCTAGGAGACTTAGGTTAGTCTTTTGCTTCTTTTTCAAAGATGCATTTATGGTGTTACAATGATATAATGATACACTTTTTCTTCTATTGACCTTCACTAAACTTTTTTTTTTTTGGCTTGTGTAGTACCGCTAAAGATGCCCTTCTACGAGGCGAAGCCTGTAAAATGCAGAACTTATGATGTTTGGAGTTTTTATTGCTGAACTCAACTTATCTGATCCACTGGGTTTTTGTTTAAGACTTGTTATTTAACTGGGACGATGTGGTGAGTTGATTTCATTTCTATGGAACTATTATGGTTGTCAATGCTATCTGTGGCCTCTTCTTTGTCATTCTCCTTACATTGAAATCTGCCATCCATGAGCGTGTTTTATGGTTGTCAATAGCATTCACAATAGCGTGAACGCCATTAGACTCCTTGGTGACGGTCACCATTTTGTGAAAGATATGGTGATCGACGAACTTAATGATGTCTGTCGTCTGGGGAGGTTTATTAAACAATATGCATGGTGGTTATTCGAACGCCAAGAACTTGTTCTTCCGGCCACATTGACTGATTGATGACAGATGTTGCGGTGATAAAGAGTTAGGACATGGGAGTGGGGATGTTTCTTATTCTTTCCTGCACTGAAATCCACCTCTGATCGCAGGTATGAATTCCCATGCGGATATTATATATGTCATAGAAAAATTTTCCATGGCATTTGTCTAATCATACGGATAGCAGATTGATTCACAGATAAACAATAAGCGTAGAGGTGACCACGATTGGAATTGGAATCCGAATGGGGTGGGTTATGGGTTCCGTAATTACAGCTGAATCAGTGATTCATCTATTTCTCCATGTAGATGAATCAGTCTTTGGTTGGACCTTAATTTTCTCTAAACAAATATTTCTGTATTTACTGAATATGCAATGCAGATGTATCTATTTCTTAATTAAAGTAGACCTTAGAACCTTAGATCGCTGTAGACCTTAGAACCAAACACACAAACCAATACCACATTCTTCTGATCTCAATCATATACTAATTCGATCTAAAAAAATTATTTTAAATATGGGTCTGATGATGATGATGATGATGATATACCAAATTTACTTATCAAAAGTTAAGGTTCAAAGCATCATTTGATATATGTTTTCAAGGTGTCATTTATCCTTTATATATATATAATAAAAAAAAATCAATCTATAAGAGAAGAGAAGAATGTTGTTCTATAGAGAAAGAATATGGGCTTCATGTAATACTTCACATGAAGATTAATCATCATGCTAATATTGCATGCTAAGATTAAACATCAACAACCACAACATATGAACTACAATTAGGAAAAGAAAGTAAATCATGCAAGGAGGAACTATGATACAAGGCTTAAGATCTTTTTTCTTTCTCCCCACTATACCAAAACACAAAGTAGATGTTCTACCATTTGCACCAAATCAGATGGTGCAGTTTTAACATCCTACCAAAGGCAAATCCTCACAATCTCTTGAAAATTCAGATGGAATAGATTAATTTGCAAGGTGATCAAAGTCCATCATAAGTTCTCTAACATGGATTCTCGAAAGTTTGTACCACCACAAACAACTTCTTACAGGATTTCTAGACAACCTGTCTCATATTTCATTCACATATATATATATATATATATATATATATATATATATATATATATATATATATATATATATATATATATATATATATCCTAGAGAAAATTTGAGTTACTTTGCTTCAATTTAGAGTTTCTCATTTAGTTTAATGTTTAGGTGATTGTTATCCTAAACATTATTCTAAATATTAGAAGACATACATGCATTTCATGTTGAGACATGGATCGATAGATAGAGAGTTCAATACTGGTCTTAATCTCAGATAATAATCATTATTAGACAAAAAGCTAATCTAAGCAATGAATGAACACCAAACATCACTTACAGAAACATTCTTATCATGCAATATTGTTCCTTCAAGATGGCATCCAAGCTGAGGCAAACACCACATTGTGCCCTTTCCAAGTGAGCATCAAATCTTCGTCTTCCCTCTTCAACCCCCACCCGGCCGCGTGCTCACCCAGCATGCTCTTCACCTCCCCTGCTGCCTCCTCCGTGAACCGCACCGACCGGAACCCCGCCGCTCTCATCCTTTGCCCCCATCTCCCCTTCGGTTCCAGCCGCTCCACTCTCTGGAGACCCTCCTGCGCGACCACGTTCTCGATCTTCCAGCACAGCCCGGCCTCGTACCACCTCCTCTGCTCGCTCCCCTTGGGGAGGAACGTGTCCACCGCGTCATATGGTATCCACAGGTAGTTGAACGCCGACCGCAGCCTCCCGACCACGTCGCACGCCGTGAAGTCGGCGTCCTCATCCACCAGCGTGACCAGTGTAGGCTCCAGACTTCGTAGAGCCTTGAGGAACATTGTTCGGAGGGAGAGGATGGGTGAGTTTACGTTCATGGTGGAGACGATCGCTCCGACTGTCTCCTCCGGGATGTAGTGCGGCAGCATCTGACAGTTCACGATCACGGCCTCGCCTACAGAGACTAGTCGTTGAACTCTTAATTGCTCGATCAATGAATCAAATGCATCGCTGGGATCAGAAGGGATCATTATGAACTCCATAGCTACGTTCCTAGAACGCGCGAAATTGACCAGCCTCGACCCGAGTTCATCGTACGACATGTCCAGCATCGGCGGCGTCGCAGTTGTCGTGAAGGTTGGGACGGTCAGCCTTATGAACGGCGGGCCTTCGGGGCGATTGGCTAGCAGGTCAATAAGTGTTGGAACCTGCATGCAATGCGTGGTGCTGAGATCAACGATATGGACCACGGGCAGCCCCTCCACAGCCTCCACGATGGCAGAGTTCGCCGCAGCATAGCCGAAACGGTGCCAGGGAGTTAGATCGATGAAGCTAGCGAGGTCGATGGCGGAAAAGCGATGGAGGTGGATGGCGAGGTCGGCATCGGCACGGGCCGCAACAGCGGTGAGCATCTTGCAGGAGCCAGTCTTCGATGCTCGAGCGATAAGAGCTCGGAGGAAGGCAGACGTGAGGCGCTGGTTGGAGTCGCCGTCAGGGGGAGCGATGTTATTGAGAACCCACAAGATCTGCTGGGCGAGGGTGGCATCGTTGCTTTCGATGGCGTTGGCACAGTGGACGAGCAGTTGCTCCATGCAGCTGGCGGTGTTGAGGCGGCCAAGGGACTTGGAGGTGGTCAGGAGGCCAGGCCACGGCCACGAACGGTGTAAGGAGTGCTTCGATGCGTCGTCGTCCAAGCACAGGCCTAGCCCACTGGGGTGGATAGAAGTAAGCGGAGGTGCACTTCTAGTGAATTGCATCATATGCTCTGAGAGAGAGAGAGAGAGAGAGAGAGAGAGAGAGGCAAACTAGTACAGGAGTAGCAGTAGAAGAGTGGATTTGGTGTTTGTACAAGGCATATATAGAGGGCTATGTGTTTTGGGATCTCTAGTTGTAGTTCTTGTTGGTGCTATGGAGGATGGAAAGGGGGAACATCTATATGTGAACACTCCAATGCTCCAAGTTGCAGTAGGGTTTCCGTGAAGAAACCCGAGGAATGACTGACTCAAGATACAAGACTTTTGTTCAGCCTATACAGAGTAGAACTTTTGCTACACGGCCCTAAAAAATACAGTGATCATCCCCTACTGCCTGTATGCAAACATGGAAGGTTGCTGGTTGTTTTGAGGATTGAAGCCAAATAGAAACCAAAACCAGCACTCTTCACTCTATACACCAAGCAAACGATGAAGATGTTCCAGTAGGCCAAAGATGCTTGAGTCCAGTGTCAGAGAGAGAGAGAGAGAGAGAGAGAGAGAGAGAGAGAGCTTTTCATGGCTGTGATGATGGCATGTGGGGAGGACGGGTATGGATTGGCAGGACATGAGAAGCGGGATTTCTCCTCTTCAGGGAGGAAGATGACAATGATTCAAGGAAGATGAGGATGCTCACGGGGCGGCCAAATCATGGCGAAATCATATGGTGCAGTAGTTTCCTGGCAATGTTGATAGCAGCTAATGTAAACTAGTGTGGCAATGCACTAAAACGACACTTTGTATCATCCACCACATCTTGCCAAGTTTGCCCGCTACTTCATCTACTCCCCAATTAAAATAGCCATCACTCAATTCCACACCTTTGTGTTTGTCCTGTGATTCTCTTTCTTATCTTCATCTGCCACATCATTTGCTCATCTCATCCATACGTAGCACAACTACATGGATGGCCAAATAGCTTGGATGATTCTTCACGCATGCAATCTTCCCATAAAGTGAGGGAGAGAAAGAAAAGGAGGGGGCTGAAAAGAACACTACATATAAGAATCTTTGAGGACACTGACCGGACAAAGTGGTCGAGCATCTAAGATAATAAAATAACTGGATTGAGGAGGAATGTGTGATGCCGGTAGGGACTTACTAAGCAAATCAATAGGAAATAAAGAAGACGAGAAATTAATATTTGGGCATGCAATCTTCTCATACCCGAAAGTTCACGATGTCATAAGTCAGACGAGTAAGTGAAATGTCACGTCATCGATTAGAATACACCAATGCAGCTTAAGTTGACACAAGCATGGTTTAGTCAAAATTCCTCCATAATAATCGTGATGTTAGATGCGTGGGAAAGACAAATCAGGGCAAAATCCACCCACTCGCCTGCACCAAATATGCATCCATTGAGGTGTGATAGCATGCATGAACCAGTTAGGGTTTACTAGGAAAGATCTTAATCTTTGATACCAATATCATGGGGTTATGCTTGTCTTCATGTAAATTACTTGTTTCTTTTCTAATCTTCATTGACCTTTGTCGTCAAGATAACATAACCATTCCACATCTCTCTCTCTCTCTTCCGTGCTGTGGTGCAGACATGAGATATTCTCAGAGATATGACCTTGTGAGTGTGATTGAGCAGCGTACGAATGCCCATGTTGGGGTCTATCATGGAAGCGGCATGCTTAGAGGAACAAGGTCCCACGGCCTATGAAGGGGCAAGTCTCTCGCAAGAAGGCCATGTGAGTTGATACACTGCATCTTTCTGTTCGTGTGGGAAAGGACGCTCCCTTAGAGCATGGCCTAAAGGTGGGTGGGATCGATGGCCGAGCTCGGTGTGTAATTTCCATGGACTGCGTCATCAGTCTCTCGGTTTTGATCCTCTTCTTGTCCTTGACATGTACTATATATTCATGCCAACAACAACATTGAGTTTTAGCTCAAGGAACACAATCTTCAAAGCTTAAATTCACCGCTAGAGGATTACAGAGATGAAATCTAAAGATCTGTCGATGTTGAAAACTTTGGTTCATGTTGGGGAGTCTAAATTGGCATTAGAAGTAAAATCTACCCACCTACTAGAGCAAATCTGGGTTAAACTGTACCTTCATATTGATTATTTCTGTAGGTGTACTAATACAGTCAGGTCATTTCTTATCTTTACCACAAGAGGGAACTAATTTCATGTGGGAGGAATGTTCACCTCACTGATAAGAACCCTAGATTGGACTTCTATGCATCAAGAAATCTCATTCTTAGATCTGATCTTACCATCTTCCCTTCACATGGAAGATAGATCTTAGGAGGATGACATGTTTTGAGCAGTATAATTAAGACAAGGACCACAAAACTGTCTCAGATTAAACTTCAATAGGTTATCTCTGGTTCTCGTACGGTATCATCCTATCTTAAGTTTCCTGAATGGACCACTTCAATTCGTATTAAGCCCATCATGAAATCTTATGCGTTTTGCATGACCATATGATTTGGGAGGTATCGAACAGGAAGATATATGTAGTCAAACATTTCGAAGGTAGAAAAGCTGAAGCCCGTTGGCTTCCGCGTTGCTGACAAGTGAGAAAGCTCACAAAAGCTGAAGACATGCACTCACCCCACTTAGGGCACAATGAATCAACTCTTGCATGGAAAGCTGACCACCTTCGTTGTTATATATATCCGTATGTGTTGCATGATTTGAAGGGCATCCACGGGCGCAGACACCGAAAAGAGCATTAGAAGAATCGCTGGAAAGCATATACGGAGAACAATGTAAGTTAAGCCTGCGAGCTTTGTTAATTCCCTGATGACAGTACCGAATGGATTCCTGAGCTTGGGGTACAAATAGTAGCAGACAAGCAGCTAAACTGAAACGCCAACTTTCTCCAGGGAGAATTCACTTGCTTTGCTGCACTCTCTGTTGGCTTCCAACAGGACATGATATTGGTCAAGAGCTCAGACATGGAAGTAAGGAATAAGAGCATGTGCTCGAGGCATCACCTTCATCTATTCGAGAACTCACAGACGACGGTATTTAAGTAGCACACAAGCTCAGGGAACGCTTTAAGGTGAGTGCATATATACCCCGGACATGAGGAAGCCAAGGAGATGCAGACAATGATCTCTGTGCAAGAAGGGTAGGTCTTCTGTAAAGATTCCACTCGAGTTTATGCTGTTGGTTTCATGCATGTTAGTGTAGAATGGCGGCCCAGTCACCCAGTGAGATAGATGGAATGGAGGAAGCCTTCAGTTTGGTTGATGGAGTTGTGAGCAGTAGTCTATCCAACAGGATACAACCAAATGCATGAAACTTGTTATCACCTTTGTTACTGAGGTGTGTTGACTGGTGTTCGCTGGATTCTTCTTGATGGTGGCTGCCTTTGCACCAGCTTGGCTTCTTCATCTTGTCTTGGCTTCTTAGGAGAGAGAAGGGTTTGCAGCATTCATCTGATAGCACCATTCAACTTGAAGAACAGGCTGAGATCATGAACTATGTAGACCGTAAATCTTCTGCCTCTCTTCAGATGATCGTTTCCGATTATTATTATTATTATTATTATTATTATTATTATTATTATTATATCTTGACAGTAAACTAAAATATACTAAAAAATGGTCTTTCTTAATATCATGAACTCATAATCATATATAAATTTTATTTGGAAGTAATATTGTTTTAGTTGAATCAATTGATTTAGTTTATTATTAGATTGATTCGAGTAATTACTGTCACAAAAGGACTCGGCCTTCTTTGATTAGATCCCGAGCCCACTGTGATTGAACTTGGCCCATCTGTTCTGTGTAAGCCCGCCTCATGGCTCTCAGAATCCATCCACAACGCTCTTCATCGTGACGACTCTCACGATAATTAGGCAAATCTTGTGCAATATCCGATGCCACATTGAAAACGTTCATAATCGAAGTTTAATTTTGACCATTTTATGCGTTACGAGAATCGCTAAATGATATATTATTTAATATAATTATGATGGTGAATAAGATCACAAAGATGAGACATGGTAGGCCGTTGATAACTCAATGACATGACACATCTGATAGATTTCTTAACGTTATATCGGAGGTAAACGTTTAGATCAATGGAGGAGTTGGTAACAACTATGTAATAATTGGATTCGACTGACCATTACGTGAGCAATCATGACCATTCTTCATACTATAAAAGCCCTCGAATGCATTATCGTTTAGCATCTGATTTTTAAGATTTGACATTACATCGAATCATCCAAACCCATTTACTAACTTTAGTATTAGATGGATTTCGACATATCTTCAATGTAGTCTTGTATGATTTCTAACAGATGGATTTGATTTTCTCACTCCTCATCTACTTGTGTCATATTTAGGAAAGGATCATCCAAATCATCTTCTACATGGAATTACAAAAATATAAAGTACTTATTTTTACCTTAGTGTCATCAACCGACGGTTGTCATGACTCGGTCTAATCTCAAAGGCACAGAGTAGTCCATTAGGATCACGTGATAATTGAGGAGAATCGATATCGAAAACGAGGTGATCGAGGGAGGTCTGAGGCGGTCGTCGTATCTCAACGTGAGCTTTGGTCTCCTCAAGGTCTTACATAAATATTGACATCGGAAGGGATTTCCCAATCTGATCCCTCCGATGATTAAATTAGTCTTTTGTGGGGAATTAAAGCAAGGGGTTCAGTGTATCAGATCTAGTCCTCCCTTCAGGCATCGAGGATCAGCCACTCTAAGTATTAGATGGATTTTGACATATCTTTGATAATCTTGTATGATTTCTAACAGATGGATTTGATGCTCTCACTCATCTATTTGTGTCATACTCTAGGAAAGAACCATCCAAATCATCTTCTATATCGAATAACTAAAATATAACGTATTTATTTTTACCTTTGTGTCATCAACGAAGGGTTGTCATGACTCGATCTAATCTCAAAGGCACGGAGTAGTCTACTAGGACTACGTGACAATTGAGGGGAATCGATATCGAAAATGAGGTGGTCGAGGGGGGTCTGAGGCGGTTGTCATATCTCAGCGTGAGCTTTGGTCTCCTCAAAGTCTTGCATAAAAGTTGACGTCGAAAGAGATTTTCCAACCTGATCCCTCCGATGATTAAGTTAGCCTTTTATGGGGAATTAGAATAGAAGATTCAATGTGTGTCAGATCTAGTCCCTCCTTCAGGCATCAAGGATTGACTTTTATACTTGGGAAGCCAGAAGGGTGTTGCGACTGACAAGTTGCTTATCTGTATTTCCTTCTCCTGTGCCTTATTTATATAGACAATAGGCTTATATGGCCTTCTGTGACACCCATCAATAGGGGATAATATAAGGGACATCGCTTGCTAGTCGAGAAGGTTTCTCGTGGGCTATCGCCTACAGAGGTTGACCAAAGGAGGGCACAGGTCAACTTAGCCATTTGAGGACCCCTACCCTCGGTGGCTAAGTCATACTATCCATCGTGATTTGCGGATCATGACGGTTGATCGGCTATCGCTTTGCTACCGAACAGAAAGAGGTGACGTGGTCTTTCCACATCAATTCCCTAGTGGTGGCCAATTTGACGGGCTCTCATTGATGTCAAAATGTTCCCTATCATATCACTTCTAATGTATACTAGAGGAATTTTTAACTTGCTTGCCTGGTTGATTCAATTATACACGATGGATCAATCATCCTGATACAAATGATACATTTCAATCGCTCGCATGATTTGATTAGTCATAAAAAAATAAGGAGCATTTATTTCAACTGCATCATCATTTCACTGATACAGCAGACTTGCATTCTGTTAAGATGACCTTATCATTGATTAGGATGTCACACCAAATGTGTTATTAAGGTTAAGAATTCACAAGCACGTAAAGATGTGTAATTAAGGTTAAGAAGTCTTTTTGCTGACTCCATTCACTCATTCATAGGTCCCATGATTCCTGAACTATCTTCTGTCGCCAAAGATGTTTTGTACCCCAAGACATACCAGTGGAGATGATCAACAAAACATTCTTAATGTGCGAGCAATTCATATATCATATCAACTACAATCGCGTAAATCATATCCTCCATTAGCAATACTCATACATATGGTAAAAGGTATAGAGAAGAACAGAGATGCCATGCAAAGTACAAAAGCTCCACGTTGAGAACGTGGTTGGAAAAGAGAAAGAGATGGCAACGATGAAACCTTGAGAGTCCGACATTAAGAAAAATGTCGGGAACAAAACCTCACTGAAAGCAAAGAGGGGGAGAAAGAGAAGATGGGACCAACTCGGAAAGCTTAGATTGCACATCACAGCGACCTAAGGCCAGAAAATCCTACTGTTTGGTGTCTTAGGGGCCTCACCTTACAGATCTAAACCCATGGCAGCAGTAATCCATGTTTAGTTTGAAGTGGCTCTCTTTGGTTGCGTTCTCTTCATCAACGTGAAGGTATGCGATTAATTGCACTTCGATTTGTAGAACAAGTTCTTCGTTCTCTTTCTTCCTAGTTCCTTCAAAAACTAGTGTTTCTTCTTTTGTGGAGCAAAAAGTTCAACATCTCCCATGTAACAATGGTTTTGAAAGCTTCC